>NC_069079.1:83178000-84378000 GCF_025698485.1 Gossypium arboreum | reverse complement strand
TGCTGATCATTTTCCCTTCTATGGTAACATCAAATTCTCACTCTAACATGTACTTATGACTATTAGGTATTTTTACCGATTAAGCCCTTTTGCTCGTTTTCACTTAAAACCGAGTAGTACAAGTTGTCTAACATAATTTAAAACCTCATATTCTATCATAAAACACCAAAATACACAAATTTCACCTATGGGTATTTTTCCAAATATGAACCCTAGGTTGAATTATTGCTAACATAAGCTAAATCGAGCTAGGGACTCCAAAACGTAAAAATCATTAAAACGAGGCTACAACGGACTTACAATCGAGCTTGGAAGCTTGAAAACCCCTAGCCATGGTTTCTCCTTGCTATATTCGGCCATGGGGTTGAAGATGAGCAAAATTGGCTTTTAATTTTGTATTTTAGTTCATTTTACCCTAAATGACCAAAATGCCCTTACTACTAAACTTTCCAAAATTCCATCCATGTCCAATTTTGTCCATAGACTTAGAAATTGGTAAAATTGCTATTTAAGACCTCCTAATTAATATTTCAAAACAATTTCATACTAGAAACTTCTAGAATGCAAATTTTACAAATTATTCGATTTAGTCCCTAATTTCAATTTAAGCACTTTATGCATAAAATTTCTTCACGAAATTTTCACACAATCATGCAATCATATCATAGACCTAAAAATAATCATAAAATAATTATTTCTATCTCGGATTTTGTGGTCACGAAACCACTATTCCGACTAGGCCCAAAATCAGGATATTACATTAGCTCCTAAACTTTCACACTTTTAACAATTTAATCCTTATTTCACGAAACACAAAATTAACATAATTTCAATAAACCTAAGCTTGGATGAATTATTTATAGATCCCTAGCAGCCCAAAACTTCCATTTATTTCACTTTTCAACCACTTAATTTGCACTTTTCACAATTAAATCCCTATTATGCATTTTCATCAAAAATCACTTTACAAAACATGAAAATCTATCATAAAAGAATTCATATTTCATCTTCAAAGACTAAAGAACACATAGATTCAACAATGGCAATTCTCAAAATCTTTAACATTTTTGAAATCTAAGGTACGGGCTAGCTAGAATACGAAGCAACAATCTAAAAAACGTAAAAAATCATTAAAAACTGAGTCAAAATCACTTACCAATTTAGACTTACAAGTACCGAACCCTAAAACTTAATCAAATGCTTTACTCTTCATCAACATTTGACCAAAAGAGAGAAAGATGGAAAAAAATTCATTTTGTTTTTATTTATTATATGTTAATTATGCTAATTACCAATAAAACCTTAATGAAATACCATTAATATCATCCATTTAATGCCCAATATTTTCCACCCACCATTTTAATGGTCTAATTACCATTTAAGGCCACCATAATTAAAAGCCAAAGCTATTTGACACCTTTAACTAATAGAACATGCATTTTACATTTTACGCAATTTAGTCTTTTTTACCAAATTAAGCGTTCAAATAGTAAAATTTCTTTACAAAACTATCACACATACATGCTGTCATGCTGTAAACACATGAAATAATATTAAAATAATTTTTTGACATCGAATTTGTGGTGCCAAAACTATTGTTCCGATTTAGCCAAAACTGGATTGTTACAAAACTTGTCCCAGGGCCTCTCGTCCAAATAAAAAAAATATAAAGGTGAGTATTCACAATCCTGTGCATGCCGTTATATCCAACAATTCAAAGATTATTGTAACAGACCACTTGGCAAAGTCTTGGTATCTGGTTACTGTTTGGTGTCCTTGTAAAAAGTGTAGATATGAGTAAGTAAAGTGTTTATTTTTTCAAAGTAGAGAATTTTTTGTATGCGCCACTTGGCGAACTCTTAGCTTTGGCATAGATCTGTGGTTTGGCAGACTATTTTGTTAAGTGTACAACACCTAGATGCTTTGGTGAACTCGTTTGGTTTGTAGTTGAATAGATTTGTTTATTGTTTTAGTAAAGAAATTTAGTTAGTTAAGTTGAGACTTAGATGGAATGGAACTAAGCTACTGTATATGAAAAGACTTAAATTATGATAAGTGTAATACCACTAACCTGTATCCGTCACCGTAATAGGGTTATGAAGCATTATTGGAGATTACAATTCAAAACAATCAAAAAATTAAAACATTTAATTCACATTGTTAACCATAGAAAAACCAAAAAAAGGCATACATATTGTCCCTTATTTGAGCCCTCGAGGCCTTAAAAATACATTAGAAACAAGTTGGGACTAAATCAAAAACATATAGAATTTTTCAGAAAAAATAAAAATTTTCAACTACAGGGGTCAATGGCCGTGTGACTCACACGACTGAGACACACGCCCGTGTTTCAGGCCATGTAGGTATTCGAAGTAAGGACACACGACTGTGTCTCAGCCCGTGTAACTCTCTGAATTGGGTTACACGGCCAAGCCACATGCCCGTGTGCCAGGCCGTGTACCCTTTGAAATGGCCTCACACACCTGTGTGCCAAGCCTTGTGCTAGGCTGTGTAACTGCCTGACTTGCAACCCTTTGAAAGCTATAGTGGACACCTGGCTGAGACACACGCCCGTGTCCCTAGCCATATGGACAAAAAATAGACCATTTCCAAGCCATTTTTCTCACCCATTTAAGCACATACCTACGAACAATTTACCATATATACACAAGCCTTTAAGTTACACTTAAAACATGAGTAACTAAGCTAAATCAATATAGCAAATATTCATACAACCAATATGCCCAAAGGGCACCTCAATCACAAATCCAACATGTACCTAATGGTTGCATAAACTAAGCACAAAACATCTAATTTGTAACTAAATTCATATTAACAATTACCTCCATGTTCACATATTATAGTCACACTCATTATAACAATTTGGCCATTCAATATCCATTAACAAAGAATTAGCATAAATAGCCATGTATATAATAGCTACAACTAATAAACCAAAATAACCGCTTTCAAACATATCCAAGAACAACACATAGCATACATTTTAACTACCATTACATCTTCCACCATTCAAGCGCCAAATACATGTATGTGCTAACATAACAACTTAATTCATCAAACATTAAAACCATTCACAAGTGTTTGCCTTCATAACATTATATCAAATCAAAAGATTTATGTAACAACCTGTTGTCAGTGAAATTAGAATAGTGGTTTTAGGATCACAAATCTGAGTCAAAAAGAAAATTTATTTTAATATTATTGTATGGTCTGCATCATGATAGGAAAGACATACGAAAATTTTGATAAGAAAATTTTACTGATTACATGTTTAATTATAGAAAGGACCAAATTGCATGAAATGCAAAAGTTGAATTCTAGTAGCTAGAAGGGTTAAATAGCTATGGAATTCAAAAATTGAGAATTAGACCAGTAAGAAAAATTAGTAGATATTTTTGATGATTCATCCATGAAAAATTAGAAAAAGAAATGGACTAAATTGGAAATTAAAATAAATAAAAGATGATAAATAAAATAAATATCTAATATAATCAAATTATATCATCTTCTTCCCCAAATTCTATGGAAACCCTAGGAAAGAGAAAGAAAATCAAGCAAGCCTAATTGGGTAAGAAATCTTGTCCCGTTTTTAGTAATTTTTATATTTTTTAGATCGGAATAACCTAATCTATCTATTTTGGGGATAAATTTGTAAAGTTATCAAAGCATTAAAAGTTTTCCATGGATGAATATGATGAAAATTTGAAATTTATGGTAGAAAATGAAAGATTATTGATAAATAAACTACTTTTGTAAATGAAATTTCTATGAAATTGTGATTTTGTGACTAAATTGTAAAGATGTAAAATTCATGGAAGATTTCTGATATTTGTCAAATATATGTTCTATAAATTTTATATGTAAATTTTAGTTAGGCTTGGAATAATGGTTAAATTGCATGAATTTCATTTTCCGAGCCTAGAGATGAAATTGGAATTAATGAAAAGTATATGGGCAAAATGGTAATTTTTCCTAGGATGTGAATTGAATTAAATTGAGTATGAAATGGATTAAATTGACATTAAATTCATTTATATAGATTGGGAAAGATCAAATAAAGAGTTAGATCGAGGAAAAGAAAAACTATCGGATTAGTAGATCTTTGTATATTAGCAAGTGACGAGGTAAGTTATGTAACTAAATTTGTGTATTTATATGCTTGAATTGAATGTCGTGTATGAGAATTAGGTAGTTGTTGTGCATATGAAAATTGAATACATATCCGAAAATTGCCGATAAATTATAAGTCCCATTTGAATAAATGAAGTTTGGTGGATACGAGTTTCCCGATTGGTTGTGGGTTTTCATATGTTGCAGACACACCATAACTTTTACGAGCATCCTGTTATAAGCCCTCTTGAGCTTCTTGTTACATGGTTCCTGTGAGCATTCTGATCGGTAGTGATTTTGCATGTGTTGCGGACTACTGTAACTCTTTGTGAGCGTCCTGTTATACGATCGGTTGTGATCCTGCATATATTGCGAACACAAACGCAACTCTTTATGAGCATCCTGATATAGGCTCTTTGCGAGCTTCTTGATATGGCTCACTTGAACATTTTGTTATATGGCTACCCGAAGCTCCCTAATAAGAACTCTTCAGAGTTACCTGTTAAGCTCAATGAGCTTCCTGTTTTGAACTCTTATGAGTTTCCTGATTTAGCCCGGATAAGCTTCCTGTTACATGTCTCACATGAGTATCCTGTTATATGGCTCGAGAGAGTGGTTCCTAATTATGTACCCTAATGGGTACCCCTAGATATGAATTGATGGATTTTCAGTTTTGTACACTTTAGGTGTACTACATTGAGCGTATCCATCGATAATTCAAATAAATTCAATGGGAAGAGTTTTGACATGGTTAAATTGAACTTAAGATGATTGATTATGGAAATGCTCATGTTATATGGAAATATGATATGAAAAGAACCTATTTATGAAAGTTATTACATGATGAGCTCATCCTTGATTTTTGATGTTTACATGATAGACATGACTAACAAGTTTCTTGAGATCATATGTGTTTAGGCAAATGGCCATAATGAATTGGAGGCATGCGTGTATACTTATTTTGAATGGACATTATTGGTAAGTTAAATTCTTGTTATACAAACTTACTAAGCATTTGAGATGCTTACTCGGTTTTCTTTTCTCTGTTATATAGTGCTTGAAAGCTCGTAAAGGTTGAAATTAGTCATCCTTCAGCTCGTTTTGGTATAAATAGCAAACATATTTTGGTATAATGGCATGTATAGGATAACTTGGTCAATGTTGGCATGTAAATGGTTGATTGTAATCTAGCCATTGGAATGGTTAGTGATGGTATTTGTGGTGAATATATATATGAGGTTATAGTATGGTTAATATATGTATGCTTGGTATGGTTAAATTGAAGGATGATAAACATATATGTTTTTAAAAAGGTAAATTTGAATACATGTGATGATATATCATGTATAATGGTTAATGTTGGCTTGGTTTTAATGTCTTGAATTGATTGGTATATGTATGCAAGTATTAATGTAGGTTAAGACAATTTGGATGAGAAAAGTGGCCATGAAAATGGCCTATTTTCATCCACACGGGTAGAGAAATAGGTATGTGTCTCAACTGTGTGTGACATACGGCCATGCGCATGAACGTGTGGTTTGGCCGTGTGTCCTCTGCATCTTATAAATTAGAAAAAAATACTTCAAATTGTTCACACAGGTAGAGACACGAGCATGTGTCTTAGCCGTGTGTGACACATGGCCTAGCATATGACTTGGCCGTGTGAATCCTACACCTAATTTTTTAAAAAAATTAAATTATGTAGATGACCTGGCACACTGGCGTGTGGCTTGCCATGTAACTCAAGTCAAAGAGTTACACGAGTATGGACATGGGCTGGGACACGGCCGTGTGCCTCACATCGAATGCCCACACGGCCTATTCACACGGGCCCCTACATCTAGGAAAGTTTTTGAAATTTTCTGAAAAAAATTCTCTAAGTTTCTGATTTAGTCCCGACTTGTTCCTAATGTATAAATAGGACCTCAAGGGTCCATTTAAGGGAAAAAAAATGATTGAATTATGATTTGTTTCGGATATGAATAGCAAAAGACATGAATTAATTGTAATTGATCTGTAAACTCCGGTAATGCTCTGTAAACTTGTTCCGGCGATGGATACTGGTCAGGGGTGTTACAATTTATATATACAAACCTAGAAAACAAAGTATCTAAACACATAACTTAGTAGTTCATCATTATACAAAAAACAACTAGACACACACACATATATACATTTATTGCCACATATGCATGCCACAACTCTAAAGAGTTCAAAAGCTACTAACTATGATGGATAGTGTGAGTCAAAGATCCAATCTATCCAAAGTCAGCAAAAGTGATCTACAAAAGTCAGCAAAAGTGATCTACAAAATGACACATAGGCACATATAAGCTTATGATGCTTAGTAAGAACATAACAAATTAATTAACTTAAAAATTATGACTAAAACACATATTTTACATGATTGAAGTAACCAAAATATAATCAAGGGCATGTAAGTTCAAATCAGGGGTACCAAAGTACTACAGGGGCACATAGGTGCATTCAGGGATTCCGAAGTACAACAAGGGCTTGTATGTGCATTCAGGGGTACCAAAGTACAACAGGGGCACATATGTGCATTCAGGGGTACCAAAGTACAATAGGGGCATGTATGTGCGTTCAGGTATAATTACATAACAATTAAGTACTTAATTATAAAATACCAATATATATATATATATATATATGAAAATTTTAATTATACAATTTAATATTATGAACTTACATTGACAACTAGCGTGTAAGAGTACGATCGACTAATCAGCAACTTTCACCTTCTCTCAATTTAAATCTGATTAAGGTTTGTTGTAACACCCCTAACCTGTATCCGTTTCCAGAAAGGGGTTACGAGGTATTACCAAACTAAACCCAACTTTCGGATAATCAAAGACACGCATATAAATTAATCATCTTAAAACATCACAACTGAACATATACTAAATCAAACCAAAAATTACAAGTTACACATAAATTAAATAACATACAACCATAATCGTTATCAAATGGCCGGATATAAGCATATGAATTTAAACGTCTCATAATTCATTACTTAAAACCAAACATACATGTAATCCTTATTATAATTCTATCTAAACCAACTTACTTATTAAAAACCAAAGTTACTATTAATATGGTCATTTAGTAAATCTTTAGCCAAATATATATATATATATTGTAACGCCCCGAAGTTGGCCTAGAAGAAATGGGCTTTGAGTATCGGAACAATTGGAATTTAGTTGTGCAAGAAAATTTCACAAATGGATTGTCTGCTATAATGGCTAAGTGTTTGGGCATATTTAGTAGTGTTAGAGAAGCCTGGGTTCAAGTTCTTGCTTTTGCAAAACTTTTAGTTATTCCTCTTAAATGAATCTAGATTTTAGCATTTAGGCCTTATATTTAAACGTGAGGGGTTTTTTTCACAAATAAGCCTTGTGGCTTGTGGCAAGTGGCGTGACTTGGTAACTGGGAGAACTTGGGTTCGAATCCCATGGCATACAAGGTGTATTTATTTTATTACCATGAGGTGAGAAAGGTAGTGTTGGATTGAAATTCTGTTGAGGTGGTTGTGGACTTGGTCAAAGTGAGAGAATCAAGGGTTTGGATGATGGTTGTTATGGATATGGAGGAGATTTTGGTGGAGAAAATCGTGGAGTTTGACAAGGGGTGGAGTTGGCCGAATTTGGGATTCTTTGGGTACCAAATTAGTCTTAGGCACTTAGTGCCGAATTGGTCTAGTTCATTGGGTTTTGGTAGCTGCTCCTTTTCTCTCTTTTGGTTTTGTACTCCTTTGGTAGCCGAGTTGCGTATTGACCATTTGGGTTTTTTTTCTTTCTCCTTTGACTTTCTTCTTAGGTTTGTACTTTGTTCATTTTGCCAAAACTTCTAAGGGCTAATTGCCGAATTTTGGCTATCTTCTCCGAAGCTTTTCTTTTCTCTTGTCTTTTCTCTTCTCCATAATTCCCTCTGCCGAATTTATTCTTCTCCTCTTGTCTCACTCACCTTCTGTCTTCATCTTGGCCGAGTATAGTTTCTTTCTTCCCCATTATCTTTTTTCCTTTGGTTTTTCTCCTAGCTGATTGTCCCTCTTTCTTTTCTTCATCTTCTTTTGGTTTTTCCCTACTTTTTGGTGTGGGTCGATTGCTTTTGTGCCTACTATTGGTGTTGTGGTTTTGGTCTCACAAGAGTTCTAACGAATCGATAGGTACTCGTATGTTCTCTCTCTTGTTTCTTGATCGTTCCAATATATGTTTAAATCTGTTCTTTTGAATCTTTTTGGAAGCTGAATGTTTTCTTCTTATATTTTCTGACTACGCTTCTCATTCTTATTTGCGTTGTAATATGCGAAGGTTTCTAGAGATTTTAGTGGAGTAAAGGAGTGTAAGAGTTTTGGAGTAAATGTCACATTCACTGTTATTGGTGGCTTTGCGACATTTATTGTTTCTAGTAGCTATGCTGCATTATTATTACTGGTAGTTTTGCTCTGATATTGGTGTGCTGGCTGGGTGGGTCGATTTATATCCCCACATGGCATGTTGTTTGGTATGGGTGGTGTGCTGGCTTGTAACACCCCAAACCCGGCCTAGACGTTATGGCCGAATCCAACATGCCACATCAAAGCGTTCAAAAACATTTCAGGTCGTTGTTCTAGAAAACTTACTTAGTGTTTTAAAAGATAATTTTAAAGCAGGTTAAGGTGAATGGAAGCTGAGCACCAGGTAGGAAATCGAAAAGGAGGAGGTGAGTCCATTGGACTGCTTCAGTACCAAGCTCCCTTCAGATCTAATCCTAGACATGCACACCGCCATTGCCACACCTTAACGTCATGTATATTTCCAGGAAACCAATTTGATTAAGTCCTTTTTAGGAAAAGTGATTAATTTTGTAAATATTTTCATTGCAGAAGCTTTACTTGTTGTCGTGTTATTTTGAAATCAATTACTATTTTTTTGAAAACACGTCCTAAAGTTATCCAATTCCAACAGTTAAATATAAGTATTATCTACCTTAACAAAACATATTAAAACCATCAAAAATAATTAAGCGGCCTTATTACAATATTCTAAAAAAAAACCGAAACCTTAAACATAAAATAAATGTCCAGTTCACAGAAAGAGAGTCAAACTTGCGAGCGTGTGGCCACTCGAATCCTCACAGCTCCAAGCCCACTATGGTTGGGGATTACTGCGTGGATGAAAATAAAGGGTGAGTTTGGGGAAACTCGTGTGTAAATTAACCCAACCATAGCCTATATCAGCTCAACCACAGAAAAAGAATAAGTTGGCCTTAGCCTGCAAGTAAATCGATTAAAGCCCATAGGCCCATAACTGAATAGAACAGATATTACATGTCTATGCAAAACCCAACCCATATCCAACCACATGCACCCCCATACCAACCTTTCACCATGTGGGGAGACTACTTGACCCACCCAATCGCTACACGCCACAGAAATATGCAAGCATTCTTTGCCGAATGATTATGTGATGAGTGCCGAACATATAATTGTGGCAGAGCCACCAGATCAGATAAATGTGGCATAGCCACCAGGACGCTTCCTCCATAATATAACCCATGTCCCCATGCAGCAGATATACAATCATGGCATACATCATACAAAATTAAATTATCATGCTTTTTAGTGAAAAGTAACCTTAGGGGTATAATGGTAATTTTGCACCTAGGGTATATCAGTAATTTCCATACATAGGGGTATTCAAGTAATTTAACTATTCTTAGGGTTTTCATGCATAGTATAGCCATTTACATATGACCAGAAACACTTACCGCTTTTTCTTACTGTATTGGGCCTGTTGGCCCACTATCCCGATTGTGGCCATTAAGCCCAAAAACATCGAAATGCACAGAATCGTGCACTCTACAGTCTTATCACTTTAATCTACCATATACATCAAACTACTAATCTCACGAGCATTCGCACACTCGCATGCTCTTAAAATGCCAGCTTTTCGGTATTTCGGCTTTTTGGCTTTTGTCGATCTAGTCTATAAGAGGGTATCAGTTACACACCTGATTGAGATGATATGCTGACGAGATCCACACACGTACTACCTACAGTTGAATTACTGACACGTTAATCTAACTTATCGAAAATGAACTACGTAATAACCCCTTACCACATTCAGCCAAAGGCACCTTAGGCACTAGCGATCCTACCTTTGCCGAAGTTAGCGATTATGTTTAGATCCAGTCGCTCCGCTTGTCCAAGCCTTCCATCAGCAGCCTTTAGATCCCACTATTATCAAAATAAAACAGTCATAACCCCCCTTAGAGCTACATGCCCAAATCGACAGCCCCCTAACCTTTAGGGGTTTCGGCTTTTCTAAAACCTGAAATAAGGATTAAGTTAAAAAAAACTTACCACCGGTTCCTTCAGTCAATGACTCCAATTAACTCCTACTCAATTCTGATGCAGATCTACCCCTCAAATGATAACAAAAGTCGAGCCTTTGGTGATCTTAAAATTCGGCTATGACTCTATGGCTATGCATTTTCGACTTTTTGTAATAGTGAAGAAAAGATGAGGTTTTATAGTGGCTTTGTCGACAGAAACTTGGGGTTCAGAGGACAAGAGAATTGGTCAAGAAAATGAGGGAGAATAAGAGAGTTTTTCCTAGAAGAAAATGGCACAAAAGAAATCAGGCCTTCGGGATTTCGGCTTTTTGAGGCAATCGACTATAAGCTTAGAACAATGGAAAAAAAATAGTGTAGGGTAGAGTGGTGGAAGGATTAGGCTATGGAGAAGAGAAGAGGAGAAAGAAGATGGAGAGAAAAAGAAAAGAAGAGAAGAGGAGGAAGGATGGTCAGAAAAACGGAACAACTTATAAAGCACCCATTGGCCGGCCAATTCTTGCTCCTCAAAAGTCCACCATTCGGCCAACACTGTTCTCCCTAATCAGCTCTTAAATCCCCTCCCTTATCATCTCCTAAATCCTATCCCTTATCAACTCCTAAATCCTCTCCTGACAGACTTTCACTTCAATTCCACTATTTACCTTTTCTGTACATAAAAATTAATATCACTAATTTGCTTAACTTGCGACTCGAACCTTAGCTCTCCTTGGTCATCCACACGCCACCTCTAAAGTCCCCCAAGTGGTGTCACATGCCAACTTACCACAGGCTTCCTTGTGTTTTATTTTACCCAGTTAATTCTTAAAAGCCCAGTTAACCAGAACCCCTTTTCTTATGGAACTATAATTAACTAAAATTACCGAGTTTTAACTTACGCTTGGGCCTTCTAGAGGTCCACTAACATAATTAAACCTACACCCACGCAAACAGAACACAAAAATTTTAAATTCGCCAACGTACACAGAATTCCCGAAAATTGGGGTGTTACATGGCTGGATTTGGGTGGGATGCATAATTGCATTACACTGTACTGATACTGTATTGGGCATAGGCCCACACTGTTACTGTATAGGGCTAAGGCCCAGATTGTACTGATATTGAATAGGGCTCAGGTCCAAACTGTTACTGCATGCATTGTTTACTATTTCACTAATAGGGGGTACACACTGACTTTTCATAAACTCACCCTTTCTTTTTAACTGTACAGGCAATCCCCAGCCTTAGACGATTTGGTGCTACAAGGGACTTGGAGGTGGCCACACGACTGCTGTGTCTTTCATTTGACTTTATTTAATTTAAATTTCATTTTTTGGTTTTTAATTTTGTAATAAGGCCGTTTGTGGGTTTTAATTTTTAATTGGGCCTTGGATTATATATTTTTTTAAACTGTTAGTCTAGGTAAAGATGAGTTTTTAAAACAAATACTGTTTTCTAAAACATGCGTTTTAAACTTCATCGACTTAAAAGCTTCCGCGTTTTTAAATCAATTTAATATAACACTGATGGTTAATAAGGTAAACATTTTGACAAGAACTTTTGTTAAATAATAATAAAAGGGTTTAAATTCAGTAACGAATTTTTACCTAAAAAATCATCTTTCGAAAAACACTTCGATGTGACTGGCCAGATTCGGCCATAACGTCTAGGACAAGTTTGGGGTGTTACATATATAACATGAAAAACACATCCTTATTTGATTTCAACTTCTATTATGCTCAATCACTTTACACATATGAAACATTTCCAATAACCAAACCGGATATCAAACATATTATTTTAACCTTCACACTAACACATCAATTATATTTATATATATATTGATACAATACATATTAACTACTCATCCAAAAATTTAGCAAACCAACTAAATTTTAACAGACTATTCACATATGAATCAAATTAGAAAAAATCATATTCAAAACTAATTTAATAGCCACATATCTGGCTAAATATATATATCTATATAGCCAAAACAATCCAACTTTAATAATAAATACATGACACCTCAAATATTTAACAGCCACTGAAAGTTAATTCACCTATTTGCCGAATCCAAACATGGTTGTTTCTCAAGCTTTTCATTACAGTTAAAATCATATTTACCACCAATGAACAATGACATACAAATATTTTCCATACCTACTTCATCACATAACCGAATATCAATATTCCAAATTATAGCCATTTACCTAAAATATTTTCTACTTATATTTTAAATATATCACTCAACAAAATATCCAACCACAATTTCACATCATACTAATGATACCAAACACATATACTTTGGCATAATTTCATCAACATTGACAAATATATATACCATAGTTCACATATAAACATATATAATGACCAAAACATCAAAACCACAACCAAATATATTTTTGGTATATTCAAACTTAAAACCGAACTTAACATAAATAAACAAGCCATTTTCGCATGGCTTATATATAAATATATTTATACAAACCAAAATCCAATATTTGTAAGTATTATCTAGCCTATACATGCCATAAGTTCAACATTTTAACTTATAAAGTACCAAAAACATAGTCGATAGTGTGATGGACTTTGCTGGCGATCCCTGAGCTCGTAACTTGATTCTAGAATCTATAAAACAAAGACAAACATATACACACAATAAGCTATCATAGCTTAGTAAGTCATATGCAAATAACAACTCAAAGACATTATCAACTCATTTTAACCAAACCAAATTATACTATCATAATCACATTTAATCTCAAGCTTAACATTTCATATATAACATATGCTTTCTTAAATAAATCTTATCTTAACCGAATGTACATGTATATATATTCAAAGTATCATTAAATTCAAAGACATGATATCGTTATACAACTGAATATATTTACACACATATACATATACTCATGAATCAAAATATAACATCACATGCATATACATAACATATGGCCGAAAATACTTCACCAATGTACATATGTTCACATTAGTAACTTATATAATTTGTATCACATATTAATTGTCCAACTTACCTTATTTTCAAATAGGTAATCAACTAACTCATACATGATCATTTTAGCTCGTTTTACACATTCGATCACAACTTATCATTGCCTGTTGAACCATTCGAAATTGAATAGGATACTCGGATAATCACATATATCAAATAATGCCAACGTCCCAGACGTGGTCTTACATGCTATCTCATATCGATGCTATTGTCCCATACAGGGTCTTTCACGAATCAAATACGATGCCAATGTTATAGAATGGTCTTACATGTAATCACATATATCGATGCCAGTGTCCCAGATGTGGTCTTACACGAGAACACATATCGAAAATCCTATGTCATGACTATGTATCCCAGCTATTCCTAAGGTTCATACGGGGCTTTCGGACGTCGTAACTCGGTCGAAATGAATTCATAAACATAGCTCCAAAACTTATTTACATTCGGCTAACACATATATAATTTCACATATCTCATTTCAGCATATAAAATTAATATTTAATTAAAATAAAAAATATCTATTTGCTTATAGACTTACCTCGGACGATGAAAATCGGAACGTGACGGCTAATCGACAATTTAGTTTTCCCTGATCCAAATCTGATTTCTTTGGTTTTTGATCTAAACATATTCAAATTAAACTCATTCAAACATATTTTCTCTCATTTTAGTCCAAAAACACAGAAATGGACAAATTACAATTTTACCCTAACATTTTACACTTTTTACAATTTAGTCCAAATTGCACAAAACACAAAACATGCAAAAATTTGCACATACCATGTTTAGGTCGAATGTTCCATGTGTTCATACAAGTCCATACATTTCATTTATTTCACATTTTAGTCCCTCAATTTGTTATTTTTTCAATTTAGTCCTAATTACTAAAAATCTTCAAAAATTCCAATACAAAATATGTTAATCTAAAACACATCTTTCATATTTCATCAACTATCATCACAAAGCTCAAATATTCATCAAAATAAAAAATGTAAAAACGTACATTACACTGCAACGATCTCAAAAATGTAAAAATTATCAAAAACCGAGCTAGTTACATACCTTGATTAAGCTATCAAATGGCCGAACTCTTAAAAGCTTTCTTTTTTTTTTCTTTTCTTTAGTTTTGGTCACCAAGAACAAAATATGAATGCATTATAATTATTTTATGTTTTATGATATATTAACATATTAATAAATTTACATATTTAACCTTTATTATAAAATATAAAACCATTATAAATCATGGTCATTACCGTTCACTACTATGATTATGGTCAAATTGAATTTTAAATGTCTCCATTTTTAAATACAACAACAATTCAACCCTTACACATTAAACTATCAAGTTTTAATTTTACGCGATTAACCCTTTTCATTTAATCGGGCACTCAAACGACAAAATTAACTCACGAAAATTTCATACATACAGATTCACACATAATAAACATAAAAAATAGTTTTAAAATATTTTTCTGACTCGGATTCATGGTCCTCAAACCACATTTCTGAATAGGGTCTAAATTGGGTTGTTACAACTCCCCCTTAGGAAATTTCGTCCCCAAAAATATTACCGGTGAATAGGTTCGGATCTCTAGCTCCAACGTTGCCTCTTCAACTCTGTGTTTATGCCACATTACTTTCACTAACGGAATTTTCTTATTTTGCAATTCTTTAACTTCACGAGCCAGTATACGAATTGGTTCTTCCTCATAGGTCATATCAGACTTAATCTCAATCTCTAACGGACTAACCACATGTGAGGGATCAGATCAATATCTACAAAGCATTGAAACATGGAACACATTATGGATCTTTTCTAACTCAGATGGCAACAACAATCTATAAGCAACCGGCCCGATACGCTCTATAATCTCATACGGCCCAATAAATCTCAGACTCTGTAACACCCAAACCTGGCCTAGACGTTATGGCCGAATCTGCAATGTCACATTGGAGTGTTTTTCATAATATAATTTCTTGGAATGTCTGTTCTTCCTAAAAATTTCTTTGAGTTCTTAACAAAAATTTAGGGTACATGTTCATTGTGAAAACTCAAGTTGTTTAAGAAAATATTGATTATATTAGATTGTTATTATCTTTTAAAACAGTGTTTGTTACGGAAGCTCTCAAAATATGTTGTGTAATCGTAATGTTATAGAAAAACATTTGTTTATATTTTCTTGAAAATCTGTTTCCTAATACTATCAGTCAAAAATCAAGGTAAATAAATCCCTAAAATTAAAATGAAACTCAAAGAGGCCTTATTACATAATGAAAACCCAAAAGTAACCTTATTTATAAAATTAAAAAAATTAACCAAGTCGAGTGGCCACCACTGAGTCCTTCATTGCCTTGATCCGCCTACGCTTGGGGGTTTCCTGCATAGTTAACAGATGGGTGAGTTTTTGAAAACTCAGTGTGTGAAATCCCATAAAAGTAATCAGTCAGAGAAAGCACAGTTTGGGCCTAAGCCCTTTCAGAAACAGCTAGGGCCTTAGCCCTTTTCAAGAATCAGAGTAATCTGGGCTGACCCCATTTCATGAATAAGAGATCGGGCCTAAGCCCATTAACATATCAGTACATTATGCAAACAAGAGTCCTACCAATCCATCCTCTACACACCATCTCCATACCAACCCTACACACTATGTGGGGATAAAATCGACCCACCCATCCCTACACACTAAGTAGTACCGGTTGCGGCACTAAAATAATATTTGTAGCAGAGTTGCCAGTAATAGGCTTATAGCCTTTCAGTACACCTCCTCCACAATCATATACCCCACCCCATGCAATGCAACATAATATAAATGTATATACAGTACATATGGCATGCTCAATCAATCATACTTCACACAGGGGTAAAATAATCACCTTACCAAAATAAGGGTCTAAGTAAACTTACCGGCCCAAAAGTAGGTCCACAGTCATCTTAGGCGACCTGTGCAACCTTAACAGACAATGAATGATAATGGGCGTATAGCCCATATTGCGGGCCGATGTGGGCCCACACACTCGTATAGCCCACATAGCCCAGAAATGTCCTTAGCCGTGTAGTTTACACAGCCTGGCCCACTATTTCCACACTTTTGTGAGATTTTCCCATGTGGGGCCCATAAGCCCCTTGGGCCCACACGGCCAGTTCGGCCCAAAATGGCCCAATATGTGACATCCCTAAATCGACCCTAGTCGGAAAGTGGTTTCGGGACCACCAAACCGAGTCATAATAATAATTAACCATCATAATTGATGCTCATTATATGTATATATGCATGTGTGAAAATTTCGTGTTTGGATTTTGTTAATAGTAAGTGAATTTTTATCAAATAGGACTTATGTGAGAAAATTTAGAAATGTGCTAGGCAATTGTAAGGTGGCCTATTAATACATGTGGGAAAATAGTTGTCCTTGCATGTCAAATAACCCACTTCCTAAGGTGAGTGGTAGGCCATGACAAGAATATGGGCAAGGGAACATGTTTCCAACATGTTTAGTTAGTGGATTATGTAGAAAAATAAAGAAATGAAAAAAAATGAGCATGGATGCCCCCCTTTGTTGCCGTGAGTAGAGGAAAAAGAAAGGAAAAAATTGTTCATCCATTCTCAAAATCTTGGCTGAAAATACTAAGGGAAAAAGGAAGGATTTTTGCTTCATGCTTGGTTTAGAAGAGAACTAGAAGGAGATTTGGTCATACTTGTGTCAAGATTAAGGTATGTTTGAGGTTGTGTCATGAGATTCATGCATGTTTTAGTTGCTAACTTGATGTTCATGTTAGCCCATGGTTCAAATCCTTGTTATGCCATGGAAATGGTATTTGGCCAAGGTTGATATTGTGTTAAAGCCATTGCATGCTAAATGTGAAGCTTGTTGATGATACATGTAATGATGGATTGACTACTCTTGAAATTTCTTTTAGCATTCTTGAGTAAGACATGGAGTTTTCTTTGTTTAACCATGACCAAAAATTGAAAGGGGATGGTGTGGGATGTATTCGCCATGGCATGCTCATAAGTGCGATTTATGCTTGTTGCATGATAGGTAAAATTTGTGTTTTGATATATGTGTATATGTGTTTGTACATGATGTTACAAATGGATGTGAAAATATGCTAGATTGGGAAAATTTGATTAAATGTTCATGAGATGAAATTAGGTGATTAAAAGATGTTAGTTGACATTGTACATATATATATATATTCGCCATTAAAGTGAGTATGTAGGTAATGTTGAATCAAGTTTTTGGTGCATATTCGGTTAGGTGTATAATCGACCAAATGGACGATTAGTAAGAATGGTTGCCGAATATACAAGCATACATATGCATGTGTAGTTGAATTATGAATGTTTAGCAAGATGGTTAAACTAGTGATTTATTGATTAAGCTCAAGGAGTTAAAGAAGGAGAATCAAGCAAGGGAAAGACGAAGGTCATCGAGTAGCCGACTTGGAACTATTTTACCCAACACGAGGTAAGTCATTAAGCACGTATTTGATATTGCTTAAATGATTGTAAAATTTATGCAATTGTGTTTAATGGGATGATATATATATATAAATGAAAATGTATGTGTATGGAGTGATGACAATTGTTGAATGTAAAAGAAATAGTGAAATGTGTAGAAAGTTTGCTTTCGGCACTAAGTGTGCGGGCAATACGTGTATACGGTGATGAGATTAGCACTAAGTGTGCGTGCTGGAAATATATGGCACTAAGTGTGCATGCTGGAAATATATGGCACTAAGTGTGCGAGCTCGAAGGGCATGCACTTGTGTGTGCGGGCCTAAATCGCATGGCACTAAGTGTGCGAAATCGAGTATTAAGCACGTGTGTGCGTACTCTATATATATATAAATATCTCCAATCGAACAATTATATGGAGGTGTGTCTCCATCGAGTGAGTATGGACAGCGGATCGGTAAGTACCTTGAGCTCATGACGAATAGGTAATACGTTCATGCTTGGGGTTGAATTTGGTAAGCCTTAAATCTATGTGATGATTGAAATTGTATGGTTGTGCTGGAAAATGAGTTAATGTGTAAAAATGCTTGATTATCTTGTTGTGTAGAATATGAAATGTGGATGTATGAATTGGTGCGAGATTGGACCAAAAGGTCCGAGGTATTATGGTATAGATTCGATATGGACGAGTACCTAGCCTCATTTGTTGTACATGTAGTAGTAACTTTATCGATGGATTGACGAATGCTTATGACTTACTGAGTTGTAAACTCACTCGGTGTTTTCTTGTCACCCATTTTAGGTCTCTTGGACTCGTATTGTTGCGTGCTCGGAACCGTCGTTGAAGTCATCACACCGGCTGAAATCTTGTGGTATTGTTTTTGTTGTTGAAGAACATTTGGCATGTATAGGCTATTATATTTTGTCGAATTGTGGGTTGTAAACTTTAAGCCATGTGAAAATGGCCTATGTGGTCGTCGAGTGGGATGCTAGAACCTATAGCCACGAGTCTTAGAAACTCAAATTTTGTTAAGGTGGCCATAATTTGTGTCATGTATGATGGATGATTAAGGCCAAGGAAAATTCATGAAATTGGCATAGTCTACTGCAGTAACTGTTGCGGACAGCAGCAGTGAGATGAGATTGAAAATCACTAAAAATAGTATAAGTAGAATTAAATAGTGAGTAAATTATGGAACTGATCCTTGATGAATCTATTTTATATGGACGAAACGAAACGACCATATGAGCAGTATACTGGGAGATATTAAAGTTCTCGTGAGACAGGGCCAGAACGATTTCTGGGTCCCCTGTCGCGACTTTGAAAATTTACCATAAATTATCCAGAAAGAATTAGGAGTCATGCCTTATATGTACAGATTCCATTTTGAGTCTAGTTTCATTAGAAACAAACGGCACCAGTATTAAAGCCCTGTACAGAAAGATATTCAAGTTGTAACGCGCGGAGGTCAGAGCAGTCGATCCCTGTAACATGGGTGACTTTAACTAATAAACTGTACCAATTGGCCCAACCAAAATTCTAAAAATAAATCCATGGATGGGTATATGAGTCTAAATTCAGGAAAATTTACGAAACCAGTTTCCGAGTTTTGGAACTCGAGATATGATTTTAAGGCGACGGTGACGCAGTTTTCCAGCCTGTCCAGAAATGCCAAATTGGTCGGTACTTTAAGAGGATTTGTCTCGTTAACCCCTCGTGTCCGACTAACGGCGTCGGTCACGAGTTAGGGTGTTACAATTTTATTGGTATCAGAGCTATGGTTTAGTCGGTTCTAGGACTACCATAGCGCGTGTGAGTCTAGCTATACATGCCAAATTGATAGTGCTTAATAATGTGATGACTTCTGACGGTTGAAATTTTTGTTTTGATTAGCGATGGAACCCGGGGTAGAGAGACCCTTGGCGGATGACGTTGAAAGTGTAGCGGCTGCTCTGCGCAAGGGACACCGCTGTTGAGCCTCGGTCATCCGCGAATAATCAAAATGAAGGGCGAAACAAGCCTTCTTCACTATGATGAATGAGTGGGTCGCATAATATGCCCGAACCAACCCGGCTGTCCAACCATTCCCGAATTTAAATACTCCACCCCAAGACTCCGCAATGCCTCCAGTTACTGATCCTGTGAGGCTGAGTAAACCACCTGTGGACTTGATTAGGAAGCGTGGGGCCGAGGAGTTCAAGGCCATAGTTACTGATGATGCCGAAAAGGCCGAGTTCGCTCGATAACACCATTAGAGTGTTAGATGGTGTCATGCACACCGACGAATGTCTTAAGTGTGCTATATCCTTGTTCTTGAGACTCGACTTACTATTGGTGGAGGACTTTAATTTCCATAGTCCCAAATGAGCGAGTTACTTGGGATTTCTTCCAATCCAATTTGAAAGAAATACATTAGTCAACAGTTCATCGATCGAAGCGTAAGGAATTCTTGGAACTCAAGCAAGGCGGATGATCAGATCTGAATACGAACATGAGTTCGTAAGACTTAGTCGGTATGCTCGGGAGTGTGTGGCTGATGAGGTTGCGATGTGCAAAAGATTTGAAGAAGGATTGAATGAAGAGTTAAAGTTACTAGTGGGAATTTTGGAGATAAAGGAGTTCGTGACACTAGTCGAACGAGCTCGCAAGGCGGAAGAACTTGGGAGGAGAAGAAGAAGGCTGAATTTGAAGCAAGAGATTACCGTAAAAGATCGACGAGTAAAGCTCCGTTCTCGGCTGTAAAGAGGTTCGTGGAGGACACCATGAAGTCGAGGACGATGCGGGAATTTCCATTAGAGCCCGACCATTGACGGACTCCGAGCTACTTGATAGCTAGTGTGGGCAATAATCATCAAGAGAGACCGAATGCCCCCAATGTGGAAGGCGACACCTAGGTGAATGTTGGGGTAAGTCATTAATAGGGCTGTTATGGATGCGGTTGAAGGACCACTTCATTAGAGATTGCACGGAGCTAGATGAGAGGAATAAGGCGCAAGGTGCAAGACCTAGTGGAACGACGGTGGAGGTAGGCCCCGAGAATCTCTGGAGGTAGGGGTGGTAATCGAGAGGAGCCTCTAATCTGGCCGTCCGATCCGAGACCCGTGCTCTGCTAGAGCATATGCCATCCGCGACGAGAGGAGGCATCCTCCCCGACGTTATCACTTGGTACTTTTACTCTCTTTGATACTATTGTGATTGCATTGATTGACCCCGGCTCTACTCACTCATATGTATGTGAAACCTTAGCATCCAAGAAGACTCTACCGTTGAGTCTCTTGAGTTCGTAATTCGAGTGTCAAACCCTTTGGGTCAATACGTGCTTGTTGATAAAGTGTGCAAGAGATGCCCCTAATAATTCGAGAATCCTGTTTTCCGACCGATCGATGCTTCTACCATTTCATGAATTGATGTTATTCTTGGTATGGATTGGTGACCGTACATGATGCGGTGGTGGATCGCAAAGGAAAACCATTAATTTGAGGAGTGCAAATAATGAGGTAGTCCGAGTCGAGTCTCTTGATTTAAAGGGAGTGCCGCAATAATATCTTCTATGACCGTCAAGATATGTGAAAAAGGGTGTGAAACATACCTTGCGTATGTGTTTGGGAGTAAAGAGACGGAAAGGAAACTCGAATCGGTACAGTGGTTTGTGAGTATTGGATGTTTTTCCGAGGAGTTACCGGATTGCCACCGGTTCGAGAAGTGGAATTCGCATCGAAGTTGTACCGGTACTACGCCGATTTCAATAGCCCCGTATCGTATGGCATTAACGGAATTAAAGGAATTGAAGGTTCAATTGCAAGAATTGACGGATAGAGGTTTCGCTCGACCGAGTTTTTCTCCATGGGGCGACTTTGTATTGTTTGTGAAGAAGAAGGACGGAACCATGAGGTTGTGCATCGACTATCGTCAACTCAATAAAGTGACGATAAAGAATAAATATCCATTGCCACGAATTGACGATTTGTTTGATCAATTAAAGGGAGCCTCGGTGTTTTCAAAGATAGATTTGAGGTCGGGTACTATCGGTTGAGGGTCCGAGAATCGGACATACCCAAAACCGCTTTTAGAGCGAGGTACGGTCACTACGAATTCTTGGTGATGCCGTTTGGGCTCACTAATGCCCTGCGGTGTTTATGGATTTAATGAATAGAATTTTCAGGCCATACTTGGATCGGTTCGTAGTTGTATTTATCGATGACATTTTGGTCTATTCGAGAGATGAAACCGAACATCTTGAACACCGAGGCTAGTGTTGCAAATCTTACGAGATAAGCGATTATACGCAAAGTTCATAAATGTGAATTTTGGTTGAAAGAGGTTAGCTTTTGGGGCACGTGATGTCCGCATCGGGTGTCGAGGTGGACCGAACAAAATTTCGCCATAGTCGATTGAAACCACCAAGGAATGTTACCGAAGTTAGGAGCTTTTGGGGCTTGCGGTTATTACCGACGATTTGTAAAGGTTTCTCGACGATAGCCACGCCAATGACGGCTTACTCCAAAAGGATGTTAAGTTCGAATGGACGGAGAAATGTCGAAAAGTTTCGATCAACTGAAAGCTTATTTGGTGAAGCCCCAATTCTAGTGCAACCCGAATCGGGCAAAGAGTTTGTCATTTATAGTGACGCATCCCTACTTGGGTTGGGTTGCGTATTGATGCAAGAAAGGCGAGTTGTGGCCTATCGTCGAGACAATTAAAGCCACATGAGAAAAATTATCCGACCCATGATCTCGAATTGGTCGCCATCGTATTCGCCTTAAAGATATGGCAACATTACTTATTTGGTGAGAAGTGCCATGTGTATTCGGATCACAAAAGTCTCAAATATTTGATGACTCAAAGAGACTTAAATCTGCGACAAAGACGATGGCTCGAGTTGTTAAAAGATTATGAACTCGTTATTGATTATCACCCGGAAAGGCCAATGTGGTTGCGGATGCCTTAAGTCGAAATCCTTTGTTTGCTTCTGACGATGAATGTACACTTGTCTATTCTACCCGACAATGTGTTAGTAGCGAATTGAAGGCCAAACCATTGTTGGCTCATCAAATTCGGGAAGCTCGAGAAAGTTGATGAGGAGTTGCTTGCAAAAGCGGGTGAGTGTGTTTCGAGCAAGGAATCGAGTTTCAAATTGATGATGACGATTGTTTAAGGTTGAGAAGTCGTCTGTGTGTTCCAAAGAATTGAACTTATTTCGATAATTCTAAATGAAGCCCATTGTAGTCGAATGTCAATCCACGGGTAGTACTAAAATGTACAATGACACAACGCCAATTTTGGTGGCCGGTATGAAACGAGACATTTCGAATTTGTTTCAAGGTGTCGATATGTCAACAAGTGAAAGCGGAACATCAAGCGCCATCGGGATTACTTCACCGATCATGATACCCGAATGGAAATGGGATCGAGTCACAATGGACTTTATATCCGGACCGCCATTGTCGGTGAGTAAGAAGGATGCGATTTGGGTCGTTGTCGATAGACTAACTAAGTCGGCTCACTTTATCCCCGTCGCACGGATTTTTCAATGGACAAATTAGCGGAATTGTACGTTTCTCGATTGTGAGATTACACGGGTGCCTATTTCTATCGTGTCGGATAGAGACCCAAGATTTACGTCGCGATTTTGGAAGAAATTGCAAGATGCTTTGGGTACCAAGTGCATTTTAGCACCGCTTTTCATCCCCAAACCGATGGTCAATCCGAACGGATAATTCAAATACTCGAGGATATGTTGAGATGTTGCATCCTTGAGTTTAGTGGTTCATGGGAGCGGTATTTACCTTTGATTGAATTCGCCTACAACAATAGCTTTCAATCAAGTATTAAGATGGCGCCTTACGAGGCTTTATACGGTCGTAAATGCCGTACCCCATTATTTTGGACTGAACTTAGTGAAGGTAAATTCTTGAGGTTGATTTGGTTAAGGATGCCGAGCAAAAGTTCGAGTAATTCGTGAAAGTTTGAAAGTCGCCGGATCGCCAAAAGTCGTATGCGGATTTGAAAAGAAAAGATATTGAATATCAGGTTGGAGACAAGGTCTTTCTCAAAGTTTCACCTTGGAAAAAGGTGCTTAGATTTGGTCGTAAGGGCAAATTGAGTCCGAGGTTTATCGGGCCATATGAAGTATCCGAACGAGTTGGGCGATCGCATATCGATTAATTTTGCCCCCGAGCTCGAAAGGATTCAACGTTTTCATGTCTCGATGCTTGACGATATAGGTCGATCCATCGCACGTAATTGCTCCATCTGAGATTGAGATTCAGCCTAATTTGAGCTATGAAGAGGAACCGGTTGGCATTATGAGGCGTGAAGTAAAAGAGTTGCGCAATAGGAAAATCCCGTTAGTGAAGGTGTTGTGGCATAAACACGGAATGGAAGAAGCCACTTGGGAACTTGAGGACTCTATGAAAGAGCGATACCCGAGCCTATTTACCGGTAAGATTTTAGGGGACGAAAATTTCTAAGTGGGGGAGAGTTGTGACATCCCTAAATCGACCCTAGTCGGAAAGTGGTTTCGGGACCACCAAACCGAGTCATAATAATAATTAACCATCATAATTGATGCTCATTATATGTATATATGCATGTGTGAAAATTTCGTGTTTGGATTTTGTTAATAGTAAGTGAATTTTTATCAAATAGGACTTATGTGAGAAAATTTAGAAATGTGCTAGGCAATTGTAAGGTGGCCTATTAATACATGTGGGAAAATAGTTGTCCTTGCATGTCAAATAACCCACTTCCTAAGGTGAGTGGCCGGCCATGACAAGAATATGGGCAAGGGAACATGTTTCCAACATGTTTAGTTAGTGGATTATGTAGAAAAAAATAAAGAAATGAAAAAAAAATGAGCATGGATGCCCCCCCCCTTTGTTGCCGTGAGTAGAGGAAAAAGAAAGGAAAAAAAAATTGTTCATCCATTCTCAAAATCTTGGCTGAAAATACTAAGGGAAAAAGGAAGGATTTTTGCTTCATGCTTGGTTTAGAAGAGAACTAGAAGGAGATTTGGTCATACTTGTGTCAAGATTAAGGTATGTTTGAGGTTGTGTCATGAGATTCATGCATGTTTTAGTTGCTAACTTGATGTTCATGTTAGCCCATGGTTCAAATCCTTGTTATGCCATGGAAATGGTATTTGGCCAAGGTTGATATTGTGTTAAAGCCATTGCATGCTAAATGTGAAGCTTGTTGATGATACATGTAATGATGGATTGACTACTCTTGAAATTTCTTTTAGCATTCTTGAGTAAGACATGGAGTTTTCTTTGTTTAACCATGACCAAAAATTGAAATTTGGATGGTGTGGGATGTATTCGCCATGGCATGCTCATAAGTGCGATTTATGCTTGTTGCATGATAGGTAAAATTTGTGTTTTGATATATGTGTATATGTGTTTGTACATGATGTTACAAATGGATGTGAAAATATGCTAGATTGGGAAAATTTGATTAAATGTTCATGAGATGAAATTAGGTGATTAAAAGATGTTAGTTGACATTGTACATATATATATATATATTCGCCATTAAAGTGAGTATGTAGGTAATGTTGAATCAAGTTTTGGTGCATATTCGGTTAGGTGTATAATCGACCAAATGGACGATTAGTAAGAATGGTTGCCGAATATACAAGCATACATATGCATGTGTAGTTGAATTATGAATGTTTAGCAAGATGGTTAAACTAGTGATTTATTGATTAAGCTCAAGGAGTTAAAGAAGGAGAATCAAGCAAGGGAAAGACGAAGGTCATCGAGTAGCCGACTTGGAACTATTTTACCCAACACGAGGTAAGTCATTAAGCACGTATTTGATATTGCTTAAATGATTGTAAAATTTATGCAATTGTGTTTAATGGGATGATATATATATATAAATGAAAATGTATGTGTATGGAGTGATGACAATTGTTGAATGTAAAAGAAATAGTGAAATGTGTAGAAAGTTTGCTTTCGGCACTAAGTGTGGGCAATACGTGTGTACGGTGACGAGATTGGCACTAAGTGTGCGTGCTGGAAATATATGGCACTAAGTGTGCATGCTGGAAATATATGGCACTAAGTGTGCGAGCTCGAAGGGCATGGCATGTGTGTGCGGGCCTAAATCGCATGGCACTAAGTGTGCGAAATCGAGTATTAAGCACTGTGTGTGCGTACTCTATATATATATAAATATCTCCAATCGAACAATTATATGGAGGTGTGTCTCCATCGAGTGAGTATGGACAGCGGATCGGTAAGTACCTTGAGCTCATGACGAATAGGTAATACGTTCATGCTTGGGGTTGAATTTGGTAAGCCTTAAATCTATGTGATGATTGAAATTGTATGGTTGTGCTGGAAAATGAGTTAATGTGTAAAATGCTTGATTATCTTGTTGTGTAGAATATGAAATGTGGATGTATGAATTGGTGCGAGATTGGACCAAAAGGTCCGAGGTATTATGGTATAGATTCGATATGGACGAGTACCTAGCCTCATTTGTTGTACATGTAGTAGTAACTTTATCGTGGATTGACGAATGCTTATGACTTACTGAGTTGTAAACTCACTCGGTGTTTTCTTGTCACCCATTTTAGGTCTCTTGGACTCGTATTGTTGCGTGCTTTCGGAACCGTCGTTGAAGTCATCACACCGGCTGAAATCTTGTGGTATTGTTTTTGTTGTTGAAGAACATTTGGCATGTATAGGCTATTATATTTTGTCGAATTGTGGGTTGTAAACTTTAAGCCATGTGAAAATGGCCTATGTGGTCGTCGAGTGGGATGCTAGAACCTATAGCCACGAGTCTTAGAAACTCAAATTTTGTTAAGGTGGCCATAATTTGTGTCATGTATGATGGATGATTAAGGCCAAGGAAAAATTCATGAAATTGGCATAGTCTACTGCAGTAACTGTTGCGGACAGCAGCAGTGAGATGAGATTGAAAAATCACTAAAAATAGTATAAGTAGAATTAAATAGTGAGTAAATTATGGAACTGATCCTTGATGAATCTATTTTTATATGGATGAAACGAAACGACCATATGAGCAGTATACTGGGAGATATTAAAGTTCTCGTGAGACAGGGCCAGAACGATTTCTGGGTCCCCTGTCGCGACTTTAAAAATTTACCATAAATTATCCAGAAAGAATTAGGAGTCATGCCTTATATGTACAGATTCCATTTTGAGTCTAGTTTCATTAGAAACAAACGGCACCAGTATTAAAGCCCTGTACAGAAAGATATTCAAGTTGTAACGCGCGGAGGTCAGAGCAGTCGATCCCTGTAACATGGGTGACTTTAACTAATAAACTGTACCAATTGGCCCAACCAAAAATTCTAAAAATAAATCCATGGATGGGTATATGAGTCTAAATTCAGGGAAAATTTATGAAATCAGTTTCCGAGTTTTGGAACTCGAGATATGATTTTTAAGGCGACGGTGACGCAGTTTTCCAGCCTGTCCAGAAATGCCAAATTGGTCGGTACTTTAAGAGGATTTGTCTCGTTAACCCCTCGTGTCCGACACCGGCGTCGGTCACGAGTTAGGGGTGTTACACAATATCATTTTGGTCTATGAAAATGTTCATGGCCATCTCATCGACCACATGAATGTGTTTTACGACACGGCCTGCCACAAGGGCAGCCACACACCCGTGAGGTGTCGACAGCCCACTTTTCAGCTTTTCGACTCTTCTGCTGTTTCACATCTAATGGTAGTGTTGTTTACACACACCTGTTGCGATGTCGTAGCCGAACCACTTCTGAGATCGAAAACCTATGATCAATCACAACCCCTTATTAATCTACAATCATCGTTAATCCAAAATCATAATATTGAAACGCTTAACCAAATCATAGCTACTTACCAAACAAGTAATCACACTACCCCTCTTGTTCTAAAACCACGTATTCTCTCCAATGCTTTACCTTCACAAGAAACAGTTAATTGATTCATAAGAATCTAAAATTCCACATAAATACATCTAGGTCTTAAAACACTTAGCAATAAAGGAGATATCACTTGTAGGGGAAAAGTAGTCGGCCTAAAACCTTGTTATGAACTTAAGAGATACATAAGCCGAACCTTTGAGAGGAAAGTCAAATAAGGTTTGGCTAGGGAGAATAAACCTAACACTTACCAATAGATCAAGGGGCCTTCGGCAGTCCTTCAGCAAGAAACGGCCAAGGAACAAAAAGAAAAGAAGAGAAGGAAGATGGTTAGGCCTTGACAAGATTCGGCCAAAACAAGAAGAACAGAAGAGTTGAGAGGAAGGAAAAATGCTATTCGGCCAATAAGAAGAATATCAATTGAGAAAAAGAGAGTGAAGGACAGAAATCGGTGGACTAGAGGGCTAGACAAAAGAGTAGAATCGAACTCACAAAAATCTAAAGGGTACTCGAGACAGAATCCAGGCAGTGCACGACTTTAAAAACAAAGGCAAAAAAGACCAAAAATGCCAAAACCCGAAATGAATAGCAAGAGAAGCTCCCTAAACTCAAAGCCAAATTCCTATGGTCAAAGTACCTATTCGACTACAACTCTTCTCCCTTTCAAATCCCACAAAATTCTCCTCAAATCACTTCCCCATTATCTCCTCAACTAACAAGTTCAAACTCTACTCAACCTAGCAGAGTTGCAGTCAAACATAACCTCCTTTCATGACCATCAGTAAAAATAATCTCCATATGCAGCAGCAGGGATTCGAACCTCAGACCCCCTCGCACACTTTACACACCACTTACCACTAGGCTAGCAGAATTTTTATGTCATGCCTTACTCACATTAATTTAAAAGTCTACTAGTAGAAGACAAGGGTTTATTCAAATAGAACCAAAATTTTGCTCAGACTAGGGCTTGAACCCATGACTTCTCAGACACTCCTAGAGCTTTAAATCACTAAGTCAGACATACATCCAGGCCACAATACACAAAAATAATTTTAACAGGGTTTTCAAGATTTGGGGTTTTGGGGCGTTATAGACTCAATTTGCCTTTACGACCGAATTTGAGTATTTTCTTGCATGGTGAGACTTTCAAGAATACTTTGTCCCTGATCTAAGATTCTATATCTTTTCATTTCATGTTCGCATACGATTTTTGATGATCTGACGTTGTTTTTAGACTTTCACAGATCACTTTTACTTTCTGTTTAGTCTCTCTGATTAAATCGACCCCGTGTATCTTGTTTTCACTGAGCTCGATCCAATATAATGGTGTACTTCATTTACAGCCATACAAAGCCTCGTAAGGTGGCCTTTTGATACTTGATTGAAGGCTATTATTGTATGAAAATTCAATCAGAGGTAAGTATCATTCCCACGTACCTTCGAACTCGAGAATGCAAAATCTCAACATTTCCTCAAGTTCTGAATGATTCGTTCGAGCTAACCATCTATTTTCGGATGGAAAGTAGTACTGAAATGTAATTTTGTACCTAGAGCATCTTGCAGTTTCTTCCAAAACCGTGATGTAAACCTCGGATCTCTATCTGAAATAACAGAAATAGGTACTCCGTGCAACCTCACTATATGAGAAACATACAATTCAGCTAGCTTCTCAAACGAGTAATCTATGCAAACCGGAACAAAATGAGCTGACTTAGTCAGTCTATCCACAATAACCCACATTGCATCTTTCTTACTCGATGTCAACAGCAAACCGGATACAAAATCCATCGTGACTCTGTCCCATTTCCACTCAGGTATCATAATTGGTTGAAGCAATCTAGAAGGTACCTGAAGCTCAGTTTTTACTTGCTGGCAGACTAAACATTTTGCAACAAAATCAGAAATTCTCGTTTCATACCATGCCACCAGTAAAGTTGTTTTAAGTCATTATACATCTTCGTACTACCCGGGTGAACAGATAACCGACTGCTATGAGCTTCGTTCAAAATCATCTGAATCAAATATGAATTTCTCGGGACACATATTCGATTTCTGAACCTCAAACAACCCTCAGCATCTGAACTCTGAATCAACATTCAAGTTATATTGAGCTCGTTTTGCTAACAAATCATTATCAACTTTCTGAGCATCACAAATTTGTTGAACAAATAACAGTCTTGCTTTTAATTTAGCTATTATCGAACCATCATCAGACATAGCCACATGTACATTCATTGCACTCAAAGCAAACAGTGATTTTCGGCTTAAAGCATCAGCAACAACATTAGCCTTTCCTGGATGGTAGTCAATCACAAACTCATAATCTTTTAGCGACTCAAACCAGTGATGCTGTCTCGAATTCATATCTTTTTGAGTCATCAAATATTTTAGGCTCTTGTGATCAGAATAAACATGGCATTTCTCAACGAACAGATAATGATGCCATATCTTCAATGCAAAGACAATAGCTACCAATTCTAGGTTGTGTGTTGGATAGTTCTTTTCATGTGGCTTTAATTGTCTTGAGGAATAAGCTATAACTTTGCCTTCCTACATTAAAACACAACCCGAACCATTTAAAGATGCGTCACTATAGATAACAAATTCTTTACCCGATTCTGGCTGAACTAGCACTGGAGCTTCGGTCAAAAGGGCTTTCAACTGATCAAAACATTTTTGGCACTTTTCTGACCACTCAAACTTAACATCTTTCTATAATAGCTTCTTCATCAGGGATGCAATCATAGAGAAACCTTTCACGAACCGTCTATAGTAACCGGCAAGTCCCAGAAAACTTCAGACTTCAGAAATATTTCTCAAAGGTTTCTAGTCAAGTATAGCCGAAATCTTACTCGGATCAACACAAATACCTGATGCTGATACAACATGTCCTAGAAAACTGACTTTGCATAAACAAAACTCGCATTTACTGAACTTTGCATATAACTATTTATCTTGCAAAGTCTATAACACAAGTCTCAAATGTTCGGCATGCTCAATTTCATCACGGGAATAAAACAAAATGTCATTTATGAACATAATCACAAATAGATCCAGATACTGTCTGAAGATTCGATTCATCAAATCCATGAAAATAGTAGTGAGTCTGAAAGGCATAACCAGAAACTCATAGTGTCTGTACCTTGTTCGGAGAGTAGTCTTTGGCACATCGGAGTCTTTAGCTCGTAACTGATAGTAGCCAGGTTTCAAATCTATCTTTGAAAACACTGTAGACCCTTTCAGTTGATCGAATAGGTCATTAATTTGTGGCAATGGATATTAATTCTTTAGTCACCTTATTGAGCTGTCTATAGTTAATACACATTCTCATAGTTCTGTCTTTCTTTTTCATAAATAAAACTGTGCACCCCAGGGAGAGAAACTCAGTCGCACGAAACCTCTATCTATCAATTCTTGCGACTGAGCTTTCAATTTTTTTAGTTCAGTAGGTGCCATTCTGTACAAAGCAATCGATATCAGAGTCGTCCTCGATGCTAACTCAATACCAAACTTTAGCTCTCGGATAGGTGGTAAACTCGACAATTTTTCAAGAAACATATCCGAATACTCGCACACAATTGGTACTAATTTGATCTTTTTTTCGGCCACTTTACCATCAAGCAAATATGCAAAGTAAGCTTCACAACCCTTTCTCACATACTTTTGAGCTAACATCGAAGATATCACTACCGGTAAACCATTCGGATTTGTGACAGCCCAAAATTGACCCTAGTCAGGAAGTGGTTTCGGGACCGATAAACCGAGTCACCGAAATGTTTGAACGTAATATTTATTGTCTAGAATATGTATTTATGAATGTGTGAAAATTTCAAGCTTCGATTTAGTCGATTGCATGTGAATTCAGTCTTGTGTGACACTTTTGAAATGTGATAGGCTAATCTATAAGGACCTAATAGTGCATGTAATCAAAAGGGAGGACTTGCATGTCAAATTTCCCCCCCTAATAGCTAGTGGCCGGCCATGACAAGGGATTATGGGCAAAACATGTCATGAAACATGTTGTGTAAGTGGTTTATGTTGGAATAAATAAAGAAATGAGTATGGGTAATAAAGAAAGAAAAAAAAAAAGGAAAGAAGGTGTGTGATTCCCCCCATTGCCGTGAGTTGAAGAAAAGAAAAGAAAAAAATTTGTTCATCCTTTCATTCTCTCTTGGCGAAAATTCTAAGGAAGAAGGAGGAGTTCTTGCTTCATGTTTGGTTTGGAAGGGATTAGGAAGAGGTTTGGCCATACTTGTATCAAGATTAAGGTATGTTTGATGTTGTGCCATGAGATTCATGCATGTTTTTGGTTGCTAACTTGATGTTCTTATTAGTCCATGGTTCAAATCCTTGCTATGTCATGGGGGTGGTATTCGGCCAAGGTGGATTATGTGTTAATGCCATTGCATGTTAAATATGAATTCTTGCTAATGATACATGTGATGGTGGATTGATGGCTCTTGGACTTTCTTTTTAGCATTTTTGAGTGAGACATTAAGTTCTTTGTTTAACCATGACCAAAATTGAAATGGTATGGTGTTGTGATGTATTCGGCCATGGTACATCCATAAGTATAATTTATGCTTATTGCATGGTAGGTAAGATTTGTGTTTTGGATTTATGTTCATGTTTAGTTATAATCAACTTTGAGATTGGCTCTAGCATATATATATATATATAGATATATATATGTTTGCACATGATGTATTGGTATGACATATATACTATCTCAAGGTATATATTTTCATATGATGATGTTTGGTTATGAAGTAAATGATTGATGCGTATTGAGTTACAATATGGAATCGTTAGTTAGTAAAATGTATGCCGTTTATGTGTGGTATTAAGTGTATAATTGTCCTCAACATGGACATGCATATTCGGCCACATGAGGGGATTGGTGTGCATGCATTCGGTTAGAGGCAAGCATATTGATGCCTATTCTTGGCTTGGAAAATTGACTAAGGAGAGTACTAACTAATGTGTTGAGTTTGATTCATGATTTCCGTACATATGTGACTTTAATGTCTAATGAAAATATGTGGGCTAAGTACCTTGAATTCCTCTTTCGATGCTCAAATGATTAAATCAATTTATTTGTTAAATTAAGCTTAAGAGCAAAGGGAGCTAAATCCGATAAAGGGAAGGAAAAAGTGGTCGAATAGCCATCGGAATCATTCGACAACATCCGAGGTAAGTTTTGAGTAATGGAACTTAGATTATGATTTGATTAGATCATGTGTTAAGCAAATTGAAATCATGCTCTTTGTGTGTGGCTATTGAGCGAAATTGTAAATATGATAAGTGTCTTGTGTTTGAGCTTTGGTAATGAGAATGTAATAAGAATGTGTTATGATTTGTTGATATATGTGCTTGGTTATTGAATGATATCCGGGCTAAGTCCGAAGGCTTTTGTGCTAAGTGACTAAATCCGGGTCAATTCGAAGGCATTTGTGCGAGTTACCAAAACCGGGTTAAGTCCCGAAGGCATTTATGCGAGTTACTAAATCGGGCTAATTCGAAGGCAATTGTGCGAATCACTATAACGGGCTATGTCCCGAAGACAATCGGCGAGTCGCTATATCCGGTTAAATTCGAGGTGCGTGATTCGGGAATGAGCAATCTTGCTGTAAAATTTCAGTTAATACGCTTGAAAAATTCCAGCAATGAGGTATGTTTCAGTATGTGCTTTGAATTAGTTGAGCCCTTACAAATAAGTATTCGCTCAGTTGATAAACGAGCTACTAGGCCTTTAGCTAAGTTGATCTTTTGTGTATGAACATAAGGGTTGGTAATGTGAAGTAAGTAGGATATTGAGAATGTGTGCATATGAAATTATCCGTTTAGCTATATGAATGCTATGCTTTTGTTGTGCTGGAATCCCTTGCTCAAAACTTACTAAGCATAAATTGCTTACTCCGTTTCTTTGTTCTCTGTTTTATAGATTTTGGCTCGTCAGCTATCGGACTCGGGATTTTTGGAAGTCGAAGTCTCCCACACTATCAAAGCCCCCTTTTGGTACAAATTTTGGTTGAGCTTTGAAATGGCATGTATAGGACTACCCTTTGTTGTTTTTCGAGTACTTTTTGTGATGTATGTGTGTACAGCCATGCGAAAATGGCGCATAGAAGTGGAGTATGGCATTAGACCATTTGTGTTTATGTATATATATATATGGTTTCATGATGTGACTATGGACTGGAATGGAAGTGTTGGGCAATGATCAGCCCTTGGAATGGCTAAATATGATCATATGTGGACCTATGTATGACAAAACTCTAGTTGGTCCATGGAAACCACGAAATAGGTAAAGTTTACCTTGAAAACAGATGCTGACAGCAGCAGTGGTGTGGATGTGAAAAATCACTAAAAATATCAGAAATGGAATTAAATAGTTAATAAATTATGTAAATTAGCCTTGATGAATCTACTTTCATATGGAAGAAACGAAACGGTCATATGAGTTGTATGTTAAGAGATATTTAGGTATTCGTGAAACAGGGCCAGAACGGTTTCTGGATTCCCTGTTCCGACTTTGGAAATTCATTATAAATTAACCAGAGATAATTAGGAGTCATGCCATATATGTATAGATTCCTATTTGCGTCTAGTTTCTATAGAAACAAACGACATCAGTATTGAATCCCTGTAGAGGGAGATATTCAAGTTGTAACGTGCAAAGGTCAGTGTAGTCGACCCCTGTAACATGGGAGACTTTAACTAATAAACTGTACTAATTGGCTTGACCAAAAATTCTAGAAAAAAATATGTAGATGGAAATATGAGTCTAGTTTCAGAGAAAAATTACGAAACTGATTTTCAAGTTTTGAAACTCAAGATATGATTTTTAAGGCGACAGTGATGCAGTAACCAGCTTGTCTGGAAATTTTTTTTATGGACTGTGAAAACAATTAAGTCTGTGTGCACCTTGTGTTCGACTCCGGTAACGGACTCGGGTACGGGGTGTTACAGGATTATTAGATTCAATCCGAATAATCTCATCATTCTGGCATTGTAAATCAATAGTCTTTCTTTTGCAATTTACGATAGCTTCCTGCAAAGTCAACCAGTTCATACCCAAGATTGTATCGAATTCGTCAAGTGGCAACAACATCAAGTCAGTTGAAAAACACGAATCTTAAATCATCAAAGGACAATTCTTACACACTTTATCAACCATAACACATCGGCCCAAGGGGTTCAATACTCTAATCACAAACTCAGTAAACTCAACAGGCAAAGTCTTACTGAATACTACGGTCTCACACACATAAGAATAAACCAGGATCAATCAATGCAATTACACTAGTATCATAGAGAGTGAATGTACCAGTAATAACATCTGGGGATGAAGCCTCCTCACGAGCATATATGGCATAAGCTCTAGCAGGTGCATGAGCCTCAGATCGAACTGTCGTGTCTTTAGTTCCTCTTTGACTTCTACACACATTACCCGTATTTCTAGGCGGTCTACCTCGAGTTGGCATGTTACTTGGTCTCGCATTCTGTACTGTGCTTTGCTCAGTTAACTCAGGGCATTCACAAACAAAATGATTCGTCGATCCACATTTAAAGCAAGCTCGATCATGCAATCTACAACTTCCGGGATGTCGTTTACCGTAATGTTTACACTCAGGTTGGTTCAATTTAACATTACCAACACTAGCTACTGAAGTAGCCCTCGAGCTCACAGGTGGTCTATCCCGATCCCGTCTAGGATATCCCGAAGTAGCCTTAGAATTGGCTAAAATCATCTCGAAACTTCTTTGATGCCAACTGAAATGTTTTACTCGATGCTCTCTTACGTGAATATCTAGCTTCAAAATTAGCTTTTCTTTTCTCTTTCCTGAGCTCTTCAGCTTTGCATGCTCGCTCAACCAGTACTACGAACTCTTTTATTTCAAGTATGCCAACTAGCAGTTTAATGTCTTCATTCAACCCCTCTTCGAATCTTTTACACATGATAGCTTTAGTCGAAACAAACTTACGGGCATATTTGTTGAGTCCCACAAATTTTTGTTCATATTCTGTCACAGTCATCTGACCCTGTTTCAACTCCAGAAATTCTTTGCGCTTCTTGTCAATAAATCTCTGGCTGATATATTTTTTACAGAACTCAGTCTGAAAGAAGTCCTAGACCACCTGTTCTTTTGGAACCACCAATACTAATGTATTCCACCAGTGATGTGCAGTGTCTTGTAGCAAAGATATGACACATTTTAAACATTCATCTAGGGTACAGGATAGCTCATCAAACACGCAGATAGTATTATCAAGCTAGAATTCAACTCGCTAAGCATCATCATCATCAGTATCTCTGAATTCTTTAGCCCCGTGTTTTCTGATTTTATCAACATGAGGCTTATGTAATCTCAACGGATCACTCACTTGAGGTATAACAGGTATTAGAGAAGGATTAGTCGGGGGTGAAGGTTATTGTACAGTTGGATTCGTCTGGATATACTGAGTAAACCAGTCATTCATCATTTGGTAAAAGGCTTGTTTAGCCTCTCCCTCTTGGTTACTTGAAGTCGGTTAAGAATCAACCAGAGCTGTCCCTTGCGCTAGAGCAAGCGCTATACTCTCGACATCATCAAATACGGCTCTATTGGGATCCATTTACTATACAGAAACACATTTTCAAATGTCAGAAGTCATCGCACTATTGCGGTATAAAATATGGCATGTATAGCTAGACTCACACACGCTATGTTAGTCCTAGAATCTACTAAATCGTAGCTCTGATACTAATCAAATGTAACACCCCTAACCCATATTCATCGCTAGAAAGGGTTTACGAGGTATTACCAAACTAAACCCAACTTTCCGATAATCATATATACACATAGAAATTAATCATCTTGAAGCATCACAACTGAACAAATACTAAATCAAACCAAAAATTACAAGTTACACATAAATTAAATAACATACAACCATAATCGTTATCAAATGGCCGGATATAAGCATATGAATTTAAACATCTCATTATTCATTATTTAAAACCAAACATACATGCAATCTTTATTGTAATTCTATCTAAACCAACTTATTTATTAAAAACCAAAGGTACTATTCATATGGTCATTTACTAAATCTTTAGCTGAACATATATATATATATATATATATATATAACATGCAAAACACATATGCCTTATTTGATGCCACCTTCTATTATGCTCAATCACTTTACAGATATGAAACATTTCCAATAACCAAACCGAATATCAAACATATTATTTTAACCTTCACACCAACACATCAATTATATTTATATATATTGATATAATACATATTAACTATTCATCTAACATTTTAGCATACCAACTAAAATTTTAACATGCTATTATCACATATCAATCAAATTAGCAAAAATCATATTCAAAACTAATTTAATAGCCACATATCCAGCTAAATATATATATCTATATAGCCAAAACAATCCAACTTTAATAACAAATACATAACATGTAACACCCCCACGCCCGAAACCGTCACCGGAGTCAAGCTTGAGGTGTTACTAAACTTATCTTACCTTTTAAACAACTCTAAACCACTTATTTTAATTTTCGGAATAAACTATTTTTCTGCGTCATGGTTGCTTAAAAATTCATTTCTCGAGTTTCAAATCTCAAAATTAAGATCCGTAAATTTTTCCTGAAACTAGACTCATGTATATATCTACTAATTTTTTTCTAGAATTTTTGACCTAGCCAATTAGTACAGTTTATTAGTTAAAGTTACCCTTGATTCAAAATTCTACTGCACTGGCCTCTACTTACTACGAACCATATTTATCTCTGTACAAAAATCATATGACTATACCGTTTCTATTAAAACTAGATTCAATAAGGATTCTAACCATATAAATTACACCACCTAATTATTTTTGTAAAATTTATGGTGAATTTCTAAAGTTGGAACAGGGGATCCGTAAATCGCCTGCCCTATTTCATCAAAACTCAGATACCCTATAAAATACAAAACCTTTACCTGTTTTGCTTATTCCATATGAAAATAGACACAACGAGCTTTAATTTCATATGTTATTCACCATCAACCCATGTCTCTACAATTTCTTGTAATTTTTCAAAATCCCATTATTTCTGATACTTGAATCTGTTTTTAAGTTACTTTCACATTTTTCTTAGTTTTCATGTGATAGTTACTACTTAATCATACATACTATTAAACATGTATATCATCAGCCATTCTATTAGCTAATCACTAGCAAGTATTTACACATCATTCATTGATCATATCATATCAAAAGAAACCAAGTTCCTATACATGCCATACACAAAATGAAACGTCTAACTATATCAATGTGATTTCTTCGATAGTGTGATCGGGTCTCCGACGTTTCGTTCGATCCCCGAGTGGCTTGATAAAAACTATAAAAAAAAAGAAAATAAAGAGAGTAAGCACTAGGCTTAGTAAGCTTACAAGCAAATAAATTACAACATTCAACATAATGAATAATTATACATAATGTCACCTAGCCTCACAAACTTTCTTTACTTCTCATTTTCTACCTTCTTCTTTACTCACTTACCTTCTTTCTTACGACCTTTCACTATTCATAAATATAATCTACCTTCCCTTTTGCTGATAATTCACTGTAATTTATCGTGTACAATGACCCGTTGAACCACTCGGAATACTAAGGATACTAGGAATTAGGTCACATCTATAAATATCACCAATGCCATGTCTTGACATGGACTTACATGAATTATTCTGTCTCTAATGCCATATATATATCTAATATGGGCTTACATGGCTCATTCCTGTCTCCAAAGCCATATATCTGATATGGACTTACATGGCTCATTTACATCTGTCTCTGCTCACAACCCCAATATCCTAACATTCCTAAGGTTCAAACAGGGCTTCCTAATGCTTTTTCTCTGTCACTTCGCCTTTAATTCGACTTTAAATATTCTCAAAAAATAAGTATATAAATGCTAGAAATTGACAATAATAATGTAAAATAAAAGAATATTGCATTTATTTACTGTAAACTTACCTCGATACAAAATGTGACTAAACTTTACAATTTAGTCCTTTACTTTTTCTTTTCCCCAATCTACTCCCAATTTCGCTCTTCTTGATCTATAATAGCAAATTTAACTTATTTAATATTCACATTTATCAAAAAGTCCTTGACCCAAACTTTGGAAAAATTACATTTTGCCCTAAACTTTCACATATTTGCACTTTTCCCCAAGGCTCGTAATTTAAACTTCATCCTATTTTCTTATGTTTTATGACATGCTGATCATTTTTCCCTTCTATGACAACATCAAATTCACACTCTAACATGTACTTATGACTATAAGGTATTTTTACTGATTAAGCCCTTTTACTCGTTTTCACTTAAAACCGAGTAGCACAAGTTGCCTAACATAATTTAAAACCTCATATTCTATCATAAAACATCAAAATAAACACTTTTCACCTATGGGTATTTTTCCAAATATGAACCCTAACTTAAATTATTACTAGCATAAGCTTTATCGAGCTACCGGGACTCCAAAAACGTAAAGAACATTAAAAACGGGGCTTGGAATCACTTACTATGGAGCTTGAAAGCTTGAAACAAACCCTAGCTATGGAGAACCCTTGAAATTTCGTGCTAATGAAGAAGATGATGAATTTTGTGTTATTTTTCCCTTTTTACTTCATTTAATATCCAAATGACCAAAATGCCCTTCCTTATTAAACTTTCAAAAATTCCATCCATGTCCTATTTTGTCCATGAACTTAGAAATTGGTGAAATTGTTATTTAAACCCTCCTAATTAATATTCCAAAGCAATTTCATACTAAAAACTTCTAGAATGCAAGTTTTGCAAATTATTTGATTTAGTCCCTAATTTCAACTTAAGCACTTTATGCATAGAATTTCATCATGAAATTTTCACACAATCATGCAATCATATCATGAACCTCAAAATAATAATAAAATAAATTTTTCTACCTCGAATTTGTGGTTTCGCAACCACTGTTCCGTTTAGGCCCTATTTCAGGATGTTACATAACACCTCAAGTATTTAATAGCCACCGAAAGTTAATTCACCTATTTGCCGAATCCAAACATGGTTGTTTTTCAAGCTTTTCATTACATCTAAAATCATATTTACCACCAATGAACAAAGGCATACAAATATTGTCCATACCTACTCCATCACATAACTGAATATCAATATTCCAAATTATATCCATTTACCTAATATATTTTCTACTTATATTTTAAATATATCACTCAATAAAATATCTAACCACAATTTCACATCATACTAATGATACCAAACACATACACTTTGGTATAATTTACATTCGGCTAACACATATATAATTTCACATATTTCATTTCAGCATATAAAATTCATATTTAATTAAAATAAACAATATCTATTTGCTTATAAACTTACCTCGGACAATGAAAATCGGAACGGGACGGCTAATCGACAAATTTAGTTTTCCCCTGATCCAAATCCGATTTCTTTGGTTCTTGATCTAAACATATTCAAATTAAACTCAGTCAAACATATGTTATTCAAATTAAACTCATTCACACATATTTTCACTAAGTTTAGTCCAAAAACACATAAATGGGCAAATTGCAATTTTACCCTAACATTTTACACTTTTTACAATTTAGTCTAAATTGCACAAAGCACAAAACATGCAAAAATTTGCACGTACCATGTTTAGGCCGAATGTTCCATGTGTTCATACAAGTCCATACATTTCATTTATTTCACATTTTAGTCCCTCAATTTATTATTTTTGCAATTTAGTCCTAATTACTCAAAATCATCAAAAATTCCAATTCAAAATGTTAATCTAAAACATATCTTTCATATTTCATCAACTATCATCACAAAGCTCAAATATTCATCAATGGCATAACTCAAAATATTCATCAAAATAAAAAATTCAAGCATGGGCTTTGTACATTACACTCCAACGATCTCAAAAACGTAAAAATTATCAATAACTGAGCTAGTTACATACCTTGATTAAGCTATCAAATGGCCGAACCCTTAAAAGCTTTCTTTTCTTTTTCTTTTCTTTAGTTTCGGTCACCAAGAACAAAAATATGAATGAATTATAATTATTTTATGTTTTATGATATATTAACATATTAATAAATTTACATATTTAACCTTTATTATAAAATATAAAACCATTAAATCATGGTCATTACCGTCCACTACATATTATTATGGCCAAATTGCATTTTAAATGACTCCATTTTTAAAGACAACAACAATTCAACCCTTACACATTAAACTATCAAGTTTTCATTTTACACGATTAACCCCTTTTATTTAATCATGCACTCAAACGATAAAATTAAATCATGAAAATTTCACATATACAAATTCACACATAATAAACACAGAAAAATAATTTTAAAATATCTTTCTGACTTGGATTCGTGGTCTCGAAACCACCGCTCTGAATAGGGTGTAAATCAGGTTGTTATATTTATCTTGATCTAAATAAATAAATTCAAACAATTTAATAACTATTCTATTCAATTCTATCCAAATTCGCATTTTTGAAGAATTACACTTTTACATCTAATATTTTGATTTATTTATAATTTAGTCCTTAAGCTCGTAAAATGAAATTCATGCAAGCTCTTAATAGCCCCTACATTTCATTATTTCACAAATTACACCATAGACATTTCACATTTTACAATTCAATCCCTAATTGACAAATTAATCAAATAACAAAAGTTTTTTTTATCTAACAACAAGGTTTGATATTCTATCATCAAACTTCACAAAAACATAGATTCATTCATGAAAAAACTTGAATCTTTTAACAGTTTTGCAATTAAGTCCTTGGGCTAGCTAGATTAAGCTACAACGACTCCAAAAGTATAAATCATTAAAAACGGGACTGAAATTCACTTACATGCATTAGAAAACCCTAGCCGAATACACAAGCTCCTTCCATGGAGTTTTTCGCCCTTATTTTCAGTGCAAAAAGATGAACCAACAAGATAACATTTTTGTTTTCATTATTTTACTTAGTTTATTTATTAAATTACAACTTTAACCTTAATTATTAACCTTTAAAACCATTAAATAAGTGTCCATATTTGTCCACTAATAATACTAGTGGTCTAATTACCATTTAAGGACTCATACATTAATGTTCTATAATTATTTAATACCTTTAGCTACTAGAACTCCACTTATGCGCCTCTTATGATTTAGTCCTTTTTATCGAATTAAGCATGCAAACGGTAAAATTTCTTAACAAAATTTTTATACGATAATGCTAACATGTTATAGACATTAAAATAATAAAATAAATATTTTCACGTCAGATTTGTGGTCTCGAAACCACTGTTCCAATTTTACTGAAAATGGGCTGTTACATGAATTTTTGTCCTCGAAAATCTTACTAGAAAAAAGGTTCAGATATTGCTTTCCCATGGCTTCCTCGGGTGTCCATGTGGCTTCCTCTATATGGTGACGTTGCCAAAGAACCTTTACTAAAGTTATACTCTTATTTCTCAATTCTTTAACCTCTCGAGCCACAATTTTGATCGGTTACTCATTGTACGGCATATCAGGCTGAATCTCAACATTCGTCAGTGAAATAACATGTGAAGGGTTAGATCGGTACCGTTGTAAACATAGATACGTGAAATACTTTATGAACCTTTTCTAATTCTGACGGCAAAGCTAAACGGTAAGCTACTGACCCAATTCTTTCAATAATCTCACACGACCCAATAAATTGTCGGCTTAGCTTTCCTTTGTGACCAAAACAAAGAACTTTCTTCCAAGATGATACTTTCAGGAATACTCTGTCGCCGATTTGAAATTGAAAGTCTTTACGTTTAAGATCTGCATACGATTTCTGTTGATCTGAAGGTACTTTCACTTTTTCTTCGATCTCTCTAATCAAATCAACCTCGTGAACCTTTTTCTCATTGAGCTCAGTCCAATATAAGGGAGTTCAGCATTTATGACCATACAAAGCTTCAAACGGTGTAATCTTTATACTTGACTGATAATTGTTATTGTATGCAAACTCAACCAATGGTAAATATATCTCCCAATTGGCTTTGAAATCTAATACACAACAACAAAGCATATCCTAGAGTATTTGAATTACTTGCTCGGACTAACCATCGGTCTAAGGATGAAATGCAGTGCTAAAATGCAATCGCCTACCTAGAGCTTCCTTTATCTTTCCCTTGAATCATGATGTAAACCACAAATCTCTATCCGAAATTATAAAAACTAGCACCCTGTGCAATTTGACAATCTCGGTAACATATAATTGAGCCAATCTCTCAAGGGAATAATCTGTACATACAGGAATAAAATGTGTGGATTTCGTCAGATGATCAATAAAAACCCAAATTGCATCTTTCTTCCTTGGAGACAAGGGTAATCCCAATACGAAATCCATGGTAACACGCTCCTATTTCCATTCCGGTATCTTTACTGGCTGTAACAAACCAGAAGGTACCACCGGTACATTTGTTTCAAATCACTGTACATTTTATTTCTACTAGGATGAATGGATAAGCTACCACTATGAGCTTCATGCAAAATCTTCCGGATGAGCTCCGAATTCCTCGATACACAAATTTTGCCCCTAAAAAGTGAACAGTCATCGGATTCAGTTTGAAAATCTGAATCAAGAGTCGAGTCACTCTATTTCCTTTTAGCTAATAACACATCATCACTCTTTTGAACTTCACAGATCTGTCGTAAATATATCGGTATGGCTTTCAATTAAGCTAAGATCGAACCATCATCAGACAACGTCAAACGTGTATTCAACATTTGCAAAGCATGCAAAGACTTTCTACTTAGAGCATCAACAACTATATTTGCTTTACCTAGATGATAATCAATAATCAAATCATAGTCTTTCAATAGCTCGAGCCACCTGCGCTGTCTCAAATTCAAATCTTTTTGCGACATTAAATACTTCAAACTTGTGTGATCTTTAAAAATGTGACTTTTTTTTCCGTATAAATGATGTCGCCAAATCATCAACGCAAATAAAATGGCTGCTAGATCTAAATCGTGTGTCGAATAATCTTTTTCATATGGCTTTAACTGAATGGAAGTGTAAGCTATTACCTTGCCTTCTTGCATTAGAACACAAGCTAAACCATTCAAAGAATCATCACTGAAAACCATAAACTCTTCACCCGACTCAGGCTGAATTAACACTGGTGCCTCGGTCAACAACGCTTTCAACTAATTGAAACTTTGTTGACATTTCTTAGACCACACGAACTTCACATCCTTTTTCAATAATCTCATCATCGATTTAGCAATCATCAAAAATCCCTTGATGAACCTTCTATAATATCTAGCTAGTCCCAAAAAAATTTTAATCTCAAATACATTTTTCGGAGACTTCTAATCAACAATAGTTGAAATTTTGCTCAGATCTACTTGATGCCATCTGCCGACACAACATGTCTTAGGAGACAAAATTCTCGGAGCTAGGATTCACATTTGCTAAACATAGCGAATAATTACATTTTGTGTAAATTTTGCAAAACAATTCTTAGATGCTCGGCATGCTCGGATTCATCCCGTGAATAAATAAAAAAATCATCGATGAATACCACAAAAATTCAATCTAGATACGGTCTAAAAATTCTATTAATCAAATCCATAAATACTGTAGGCGCATTGGTTAAACCAAACGACATCACTAAAAATTCATAATGTCCGTACCTAGTTCTAAATGCAGTTTTTGGCACATCTATATCTTTAACTCACACTTCATAATAACCAAAACGCAAATCGATCTTGGAAAATACTGTCACACCATTCATCTGATCAAATAGATCATCAATACGCGGCAATGGATATTTGTTCTTTATTTTCACCTTGTTGAGTTGTCTGTAATCGATAAATAACCGTATAGACCCATCTTTCTTCCTAACAAATAAAATAGGAGCAGCCCAAGGAGAAAAGCTAGGCCGAGCAAAGCCTCTATTTGTCAACTTTTGCAACTGTGCTTTCAACTCTTTCAATTTTGTACATGCCATTCTGTATGGTGCTATAGATATAGGGGATGTTCCCAGGATCAACTCAATTCCAAATTCTAGCTCTCGAGTCGGAGGTAGCCTTGGTAACTCTTCTTGAAACACATCTGAGAATTCACATAAAATTGGAACCGATGCTAGTTTCATTTCCAAAATTCTGGAGTAAACTATAGAAATGAGGTATGCTTCACAATCCTTTTTAACATGTTTCTGTACTGTTATAGTAGAGACTACACTATATGTACCATCCAATCTGTCTCATTCAGTTCGATCCCGTTTACCATCCCGATATTTAAGCACAATATATTTTCTTCTACAATTCACAATAGCATCATGCTATGTTAACCAGTCCATTCCCAGAATCACATCAAACTCATCAAAAGGTAACAACATTAAATTAGTGGGAAAGTCGTAACCCTTAATTTTTAGTGGGCAAGACCTACATAACTGATTAACTAGAACACATTGAACCAAAGGATTCATAACTATAATAGTATATTTGTAACACCCCTAACCCGTATCCGTTGCCAGAATAGGGTTACAAGGCATTACCATATAATACACCACATTCACATACATTTATGCAATCATACTCATAAACCATTCATCTCAATCACTTTGTCCCTTATAAGGTCCTAAGAGACCTTAAAACATGCTTAAAAATGATTCAAGACTAAATTGATAACATTCGCAAACTTTGAGATACCTAGAAAATTTTCCAACATTTCAAGGTCACACTCTCGTGTGAACAGGCCGTGTGCCTCACACAGCTAGCAGACACACTCGTGTCATAGGCTGTGTGAAAACAGGGCATACATACTGACTTGCACCACATGGCTGAGGACACGCCCATATGCCAGGTCGTGTGAAATCTAAGGGGGGTTACTGACTTGGGTCATACGGCCGACCACATGCCCATGTTCTAGCCCGTGTGTCACACACGGCCAGTAGACATGCCCGTGTGTCTACGCCGTGTCAAAAATATAGGGTATACTGAATTTAAATTGAAGGGTACCCCAGGGGACAAATTACCATATAACATGACCGTGTGTCACACACGTCTGAGGCACACGCCCGTGTCTCTGCCCGTGTGGACAAAAATAGGCCATTTGCAAAGGCAATTTGCCACCCTTTTCTCATACACACCTAGCCATTAAAATGATATCATTTCATCACATATATGGGCAACCAAAACATACCAATCATAAATAATTCATATCATTTCATAATCAACCATTTCACTACTTAAATTCTCAACCACAATCATGCCAAAACCATCAAGCTTGCATAACTTCTAAATGCATTTCATCATCATCATCATCTTATCACCTATTTCAAACTATAAGACCTACCATTTCAATATCATATAATCAAGTCACAACATACCATTATTCCAACCTTAATACTCCCATTTACAACTAATTAAAATAACAACCATATAACTATACCAAATAAGCCAACATATAAGGCATTATATAGGTCACATAAATAACTTATCAAACGCATAACTTAAGCCAACTTAAATGGCCAAATTCACACCAACATTTACGAGCCAAATCTCATGGATAAAATCAAGTCTCAAAACATACACAATAACACTAGCCTATACATGCCATATACCATATACACAAAGCTCCAAAAGGACCAACAAGATGATCGATAGTGCGATGACGTATTCCCAATGATCCACGAGTCAGAGCTAGCTTCGATAATTTATAAAACATTGAAAGAACACATAAAATAAGCTTTAAAAGCTTAGTAGGCCATGTACAAACAAAGCTATCACATGCATTTTGCATTTCAGTTCAAATAAGTTTAACATAGCTAATACCATTCAAATTCACAAACCTTTCCATTGAACATATATTCAATGTCTGAATCAAGTTCATCAAATATTTCCCCTTTTCAATATTCGTATGAATTTCGTATGGACCTGAGTCACTTAGCTCATTCACATATTCTTTCTCAACTTGACTTTGCCCGTTGAACCATTCGGAATCATTAAGGATACTCGAAAATCACATAAGCTCGTACAATGCCATATCCTAGATATGGCCTTACATGTTATCACATATCGATGCCACTGTCCTAGACAGGGTCTTACACGAAATCGATTAACGATGCCAATATCCCAGACATGGTCTTACACATAATCTCAATACAATGCCAATGTCCCATACATCATCTTACATGTAATCACATTTTGGTAACCTAATGTCATGACATCAGTATCCTATACTATTCCTAGGGTTCGTACGGGACTTTCAAATATCGTAACTTCATCGATCCATTCCCGTACTTGCTCGTTCAATATTCATAGCAATTCAATGATAATAAGACATATATAATTTAATTCAAATACATTTATTTGCATTTGAACTTACTTCGTAGTCGGAATAGACGAATTAGATTGATTACTCGATAACTTTCGATTTCCCTCGATCTAAATCTGATTTCTTTCTTTCAGGACCTATATAAATTAAAAATTAACTATTTTATTCCTCAATTCATTCAATTTCATCCAAAGAACACAACTTGGGGCATTTTACACATTAACCCTATAATTTGACATTTCAAACAATTTAGTCCTTATTTCACAAAATCACAAATTACACAATTTTTTTCTAATTTCATGCTAGCCAAATTTCATATAGCTTCATATAAGCCCATATTTTCATTTATTTCACACATTTAACCACACATTTTCCTCTTTTCACAAATTAATCCCTTTTTTGAAATTTCACTAAAAATCACTTTATAAAACATGATAATCTATTAATAAATACTCATTTTCCATCATCAAACATTCCTGAAATCAAGCATTCATCAATGGAAATTTCAAAATCATTAACACTTTCAAAAATTGAAGCATGGGCTAGCTAGAACATGAAGCAACGATCATAAAAAACATAGAAATCATAAAAAACTGAGATGAAACGGACTTACACTCAAGCTTAAAGATAGCCAAATGCATGAAAGCTTGGCAAACCTTATTTCTTTCCTTAGTTTCAGTCAAAAAGATGAATAAAGATGAACATTTGGATTTGTTTTACTTTAATTATCATTTAATAACCATTTTATAATTTTAACCTTAATTAAACTATTTAAAAACAACTTAATGGATGCCCATTTATGAAAATTTCCGCTATCAATGGTCTAATTACAACATAAGGACCTTTCATTTAATAATCCATGATAATTAAGCCCTTTAACAAGTGGAATACAACTTTATCATTTTACGCGATTTAGTCCTCTTTCTCAAATTGAGCTATTAAACGATAAAATTAGCTCACGAAATTTTAACACATATAGATTCACATACTGTAAAAACCAAAAATAATACTAAAATAATTTTATGACCTCAAATTTGTGGTTCCAAAGCCACTATTCCAATTTAGCTAAAACTGGGTTGTTATAACTCTCCCCCTTAGGATTTTTGTCCTCGAAAATCTTACAAGTGAATAGGTTTGGATATTGCTTTCACATAGCATCCTCGGGTTCCCATGTAGCTTCTTCAACTCCGTGTCGATGCCATAATACATTTACTAACGCTATTATTTTATTTCTCAATTCTTTGATCTCACGAGCTAGAATTCAGATCAGTTCTTCAATATACAATAAGTCTGACTAAATCTCCACTTCGGTTGGGGAAATAACATGCAAAAGACTAGATCTATATCATCGAAGCATCGATACATGAAACACATTATGTATCTTTTCTAACTCAGACGACAATGCTAGTCGATAAGCCACTAGTCCAACTTGCTCGATAATTTCATACGGCCCGATGAATCTCTGACTCAATTTTCCTTTACAACTGAATTGAAGTATTTTCTTCCATAGTGACACTTTCAAAAATATTTTATCCCCGATCTAAAATTAAAGATCTTTTCGTTTCAAGTCTACATATGATTTCTAACGATTTGATGCTGCTTTCAAACTATCGCGAATCACTTTTACTTTTCTTTTATTTCTTTGATCAAATTGATCTCGTGAATCTTATTTTTGCTAAGCTCAGTCCAGTACAACGGTGTTCTACATTTACGATCGTATAAAGCTTCGTATGGTGCCATCTTTACACTTGATTGAAAGCTATTGTTATATGTGAATTCAATCAACGACAAATATTTTTCCCACGTACCTTCAAAATCAAGACTGCAACAACGTAACATATCCTCGAGTATCTAAATAACTCGCTCGGTTGACCATCCGTCTGCGGGTGAAACGCGGTACTGAAATGTAACTTTGTACCTAATGCATCTTGTAGTGTCTTCCAAAATTATGAAGTGAATCTCGAATCTCGATCCGATACAATGGAAATAGGTACCCCGTGTAATCTCATAACCTCGAAGATATATAACTCAGCTAACTTATCAAGTGAGAAATCCGGATGTACAAGAATGAAATGATCTGATTTCGTCAATTTATCAACAACAACCCAGATTGCATCTTACTTACTCAGAGATAGGGGTAAACCCAAAACAAAATCCATAGTCACTCTATCCCATTTCTACTCGGGAATCATAATAGGTTGTAATAAACCTGACGGCACTTGATGTTTAGCCTTTACTTGTTGACAGATCAAACATTAGAAACAAACTCTAAAATGTTACATTTCATACCATGCCACCAATAAAGCTGTTTCAAGTTGTTATACATTTTCGTGCTTCCCGGATGAACAGATAAACGACTACTATGTGCTTTATTCAAAATCATCTAAATCAACTCTGAATTTCTTGGGACACATATTTGACCTTTGAATCTTAAACAATCATCTGAATCAACTTGAAACTCTGAATCAAGGTTCAAATCACATTGAGCTCTTTTAGCTAACATTTCATTATCAGTCTTCTGAGCTTCATAAATCTGCTGTACAAACAACGGTCTCGCTTTTAACTCAGCTACAATCGAGCCGTCATTAGATAGAGTGAACTGAGTATCTATTACAAGTAAAGCAAATAAAGATTTTTGGCTTAATGCATCAGAAACAACATTTGCTTTTCTCGAATGATAGTCAATCACTAGCTCGTAATCTTTTAACAATTCTAGCCATCTCTGCTGTTGCAAATTTAAATCTTTCTAAGTCATCAGATATTTTAAACTCTTGTGATCTGAATAAACATGACATTTCTCACCAAACAGATAATGGCTCCAAATCTTTAACGTAAACACAATGGCTGCTACCTCTAAATCGTGTGTCAGGTAATTCCTTTCAAGCAGATTTAACTGTCTCGAGGCATAAGCTATGAATTTTCCTTCTTGCATCAAAATAAAGCCCAAACCATTCAATGATCCATCACTATAGATCACAAATTCTTTACCTGATTCTGGTTGTACTAATACTAGAGCTTTAGTCAAAAGAATTTTCAGTTGATCAAAACTTTTCTGACATTTTTCTGACCATTCGAACTTTACATCTTTTAGCAATCTCGTCAATGGAATCAAAATCATCAAAAAGCCATTTACAAACTGTTGGTATAGCCAGCTAGTCCCAGAAAACTGAGGACTTCAGATACGTTTCTTGGAGACTTCTAATCCATTATTACAGAAACCTTGCTCGGATCAACTCGAACACCTGACGTTGACACAATATGCCCAAGAAAATCAACTTCGCGTAACCAGAATTTACATTTAGTGAACTTTGCATATAATTGTTTGTCTCACAAAGTCTGCAATACAATTCTCAAATGTTTGGCATGCTCATTTTCATCTTGCGAATATATCAAAATATCGTCAATAAATAAAAAAAATTGATCTAAGTACGATCTAAAAATCAATTTCATTAAGTCCATAAAGACAGATGGTGCATTCGTTAGTCCGAAAGGCATAACTAAGAATTCATAATGGCCATAATTGTAATAGCCCGATTTTAGGTCCTAGTCAGAATAGTGGTCTCGAGACCACAAATCCAAAGTTAAATAAATTATTTTATAATTATTTAGGTGTTATAGCATGTTTATATTAGTGCATAAAAATTTTGGTGAGTTAATTTTGTCGTTTGTGAGCCCAATTGCGAAAAAGGACTAAATCGCATAAAATGAAAAAGTCTTAAATTGATAGCTAAGGGTGTGAAATTTTCCATGCATCATAAATTGGGGGTCTTTAAAGTGAAATTAGGCCATTAAATAGGTGATGGCCGGCCATGGGACAATAAATTAAAATAGTCAAGCATTAGGTGAAGTTTGGTGATTTATTTTAACCAAAATGAAATAAAATAAAAGAAAGATGATATCATCATTTTTCACTATTTCTCTCCACCTAAAATTCAACCATTTTTTGGGGTTTTGAGCTTCAAAACTTTATAAACTTGTTCCTCTTACAAGTAAGTGATTTACATACTTTTTGTTGATGACTTTTACATTTTTGGACCCCTTGAAGCATGAGCTTTCAAATGAGGGGACTATCTTGCAAAATGGTGGAGAGTTTAGGGTTTTGTATGAAATCATATGTGTAGTTTTCTAAATTTTTATTGAAGAATATGAGTATTAGATGTGTAATAAATAACTTTTGTGAAGGGTTTCTTCATGAAAACCTTAATAGGGACTATTTGGTATAAGTTGGAAATTTGTTGATAAATGGGTGAGATAGTGGAAATTTTGGATTGCTATAAGAGTATTAAGGGTTTGTCTAGGCTTTTGATAGGATGAAATTCGATAAAAATCAATTTTCGAACCTAGGGGTAAAATTGTCATTTTTTAAAAGTCTAGGGGTAAAATAGTCATTTTGCCCAAGTATATATTATTGAGTGCCTAGATTGATAAAATGGTTAAATTTATGAATTTTTGTTATTATAGATTAAGAAATTCAGACTCCGAACTTAGACTGGAGGAAAGCCAAGCAAATTGATTAGACCGACTTGACACCATATTTTGCAACCGATGTAAGTTGTATGTAGATAATACAACTACATTGCTAATGTGTGTGTTGATTTGTATTTGAATTAATATAGCATGAATTGCTTGATTGTGGAATTGAAAAAGTATAATGATAATAGAGATAGTAGAGTTCCCATTTGAACCTAGGAAATAAATCGGATATCCATACCATGACAAATGAGTTACTGTGGGCTAGTGTAAGACGTGCCTGGGACATGCATCGGCCACATTATGAAAGCCTATGTAAGACCATGTTTGGGACATGGCATCGCATCGAGACAAGTGTTAGTGTAAGACATGTCCGGGACATGCATCAGCCTCGAGACGTAAGCCAATGTAAGACATGTCTGGGACATGCATCAGCTACGAGATGATAGTCAATGTAAGACCATATCTGGGATATGGCATTGGCACCCTACCCCATGTTTGAGGCTTGTCTAATATCCGATAAAGTTCCGAACGGTTCAACGGTGAGAGATGTAGTTTAAGCTAACGAGTAAGTTATAACCGTGTTGTGAGTGGTACAGATACTTAATTGACCTGCATGAGATATGAGCTCAATATATGCTATGAGATTTATATGGATAGTGATGAGTAAGTTGTGCTTATTCCCATTTTTGTGTGATGAGCATGTTGAAGAATGGTAAAATTTTTGTCATAATATTTATTTGTGTGCAACTTACTAAGCTTTATGCTTACTCCCTCTCTTTTTCCCATTTTCTTATAGTGATGCTTAAATAGCTCAAGGATTCAATGGACGTCGAAGGCCATGATCACATTGTCATCCGAAGCACTCGGTATAGTTAGACTTCTTGTTTTTGAGTATGGCATGTATATGGCTTAGACTTTATTGTTTTATGTCCTTGAGAAATTGGCCAAATGTGTGGCTTGGGTTAAATCCTTTCATTTTTTATAAGGCCATGGGTAATGGTAAATATTCATTTTGATATTGTATAGTAGATGTTACTTTTTATGGATGAGTAAATTTGCACAATTAAAATGTTGTCTATTGTGGTTGATTTGACCATATGATGTGCCCTTGTATTGGTATAGAGTGATCTTATGTAGGTTATGTAAGTAAGGTTGGCAAAGAGGCTTGGTAAATAGCCTTATTTTGTCCACACTGGTAGATACACGGGCATGTTTCTAGGTCGTATGTGACACACGGCCAGCTCCATAGGCGTGTTGTCTGGCCGTGTGTCCCCTACACATAAATTTTGTAAGTTAGTATGCATAATAGTAAATAAATAGGCAGAGACACGACAATGTATCTAAGCCGTGTGAAGGGCACGGCCTAGCACAGGGGCGTGTTCCTTGGCTGTGTAACCCTTAAGAAATGCTGACGCCAGAAACAGAATGTCTAGGTTTTTGCACACGGGCGTGTCATGGCCTTGTGAAAGACACGGGCCACAGACACGGGTGTGTACTAGGTCTTGTGAAAACCCCTGTAGGTATGAATTTAGAATTAATTCCACACGGGTGTCAGACACGGGCGTGTCCCTGTATTGCCTGGGTCGTGTGAGCCATACGGACTAATAGCACGGCCATGTCAAATTGGTCACACGGGCGTGTTGCTCCTCCGACACTGGCGTGTGCCCTTGTTTCAAGTGTCATTTTTCTAAAGTTGACTAAAGAACCCGAGTTTTTTTCGAATGATTTTCGATGTGTGTTTTGGGCCTTGTAGGCCCATATTAAGGATGTGTTGATAAGCTTGAGAAAGTTTTAAATTTGTCCAAGTCTTGGAGACTCGGAATTAGTCATAAGCACGAGTTTAAGTTAGGTAACGCCTCATACTTTGTCTCAGCGTATGAAACAGGTATGATGTGTTCCATTTAGTGGTATCAGAGCAATGTTTAGTCAGTTCTAGGCTAACCTAGCATGAGTACAAGTCTAGCTGTACATGCCATAATTGTATATTGATAGTGTGGTGACTCTTGATGAGATAAATTGTGTTTTATTCATATAGTTGATGGATCTTGACGTAGCTACGGCAGATGACTTGGAAAGTAATGTGCCGACTCCCGCTGAAGGGACTGTGCGAGTTGATAGTGGGCCCATGACGATGAGTCAGGGCGAAAGAGCTAGAGAAGCTTAATTCCATATGATGGACACGTGGTATTCAAAGTTCATTCATACGAATACAACTACTCCACCTCCCCACCTTCTTCGATTCCTCAGTATGCCCCTATAGCTTCACAATGAGTGTATTTGGTTAGGAGAGAGAAACCCCTAGTAGATAAGATATGAAAGCAAGGGGCTGAAGAATTTCGGGCTAAGATTGATGATGACCTAGAGAGAGCAAAATTTTGGTTAGAAAATACCATTAGGGTATTTGATGAGTTATTGTGCACGCCTGAAGAGTACATGAAGTGCGTAGTGTCACTCCTACGAGACTCAGCCTATCAATGGTGGAACACACTTGTGTTAGTTATACTAAAGGAAAGAATTACATGGGAATTCTTCCAAGAAGAGTTCCAGAAGGAGTACATTAGTAAGAGGTTTATGGACCAGAAAAGAAAAGAGTTTTTAGAGCTGAAGCAAGGCCGTAAGACAGTAACAGAGTATGAATGTGATTCAGTAAGGCTTAGCAAATACGCTAAGGAATGCGTGTCTACCGAAGCCGTCATGTCCAAGATATTTGAGGATGGATTGAATGAAGACATCCAATTGTTAGTTGGCATCTTAGAATTGAGGGAATTCGCGGTGCTCATGGAGAGAGCACACAAGGCAGAGAAATTGGCCAAGGAGAAGAGAAAAGCTGATATTGAGTTTTGAGACTCAAGGAAAAGACAGAAGGGGAAATTATAGCAGACCTCATCTAAAAGATCGAGAGAGTTTCCTTCCCGATCCAACGCATCAGTGGGGTTCTCGAATAAGAGCTAGAATAAGTAGAACATGGCTTCTAAAGCTCAAACCACTTTTATCGCGAGTGTCGGTAGTGCTCAGCCAAATAGGCTGGAGTGTTCACAATGTGGTAGATGCCATTTTAGTGAATGCCGAGTGAAAGAAAGAGGTTACTTCAAATGTGGATCACTAGACCACTTCAACTGAGACTGCCCTGAATTAGATGAGAAAGAGAAAAAGCTAGAAATGAGGGCGAGTAGTGCTCCCTCGAGGGGTAGACCACAAAAGAACCCGGGTAGTGGAACTAACAGTAGAGGTGCCCCTAGCGATTCAGCTGCGAGGTCCGAGGGCTGTGCGCTTGAAAGGACTTATGCCATACGTGATTATGAAGAGGCAGAATCTCTCGATGTGATCACGAGTACCTTTTCTATCCACGATATTTCTGTTGTTTCTTTAATTGATTCGAGGTCTACCTATTCTTATGTTTGCTTGAAATTAGTGCCCAGATGAAAATGCCAATTGAGTCTATAAAATTTGTAGTAAAATGTGTCAAATCCATTAGGCAAGCATGTGCTAGTTGACAAGATATGTAGAAATTTCCTTTTGACAATTAAAGGTCATCGTTTCCTGGCCAACTTAATGTTATTATCATTTAATGAATTTGATGTAATCCTTGGGATGGATTGGTTAAATTTTCATGGGGTTGTAGTGGATTGTGGATGAAAAGTTATTGAGCTGAAATGTGAAGACGGGAATGTTTGCGGGTTGAACCAGGTAAATTGGGTGGATTGCCTGAAGTGATATCTCTATGACGACAGATAGATATTTAAGAAAAGGGTGCGAGGCTTACCTCACCCTTGTATTGAATACTCAAGCATCTGAATTGAAGATCGAGTCAGTGCCAGTGGTATGTGAGTTCACGGACATATTTCTAGAGGAATTGCCTGTATTTACTTCTGTGAGGGAAGTTGAATTTGGAATCGAGTTAGTCTTTGATACGACACCTATCTCGATTGCTCCGTATAGGATGGCTGCTACGGAGTTGAAGGAGTTGAAAGTTCAACTACAAGAGTTAACTAACAAGGGTTTCACAAGACCGAGTTTTTCCCTGTGGGGAGCTCTGGTACTTTTTGTGAAGAAGAAAGACAGGTCGATGAGGTTATGCATAGACTACAGGCAGCTCAACAAGGTGACTGTGAAGAATAAGTATCCCTTTCCAAGTATCGATGATTTGTTCGATCAGATGAAGGGAGCTACTATGTTTTCTAAGATCAACTTAAGGCCTGGCTACTACTAGCTAAGGGTTAAGGAACAAGATGTGTGACACCCCTAATTTGACCCTAGTCGAAAAGTGGTTTCGGGACCACAAAACCGAGTCACAAAAATAATTAATTGTTATATTTTATGCTTATTATTTATGAATAAGTATGTGTGAAAATTTCATGCTTTAAATTTTGTCATTTGGATGTGAAATAAATAAAAAAGGGGGCTTATGTGAAAAATCTTGAAAATGTCATAGGTTAATTGGAAGTGGCTAAAAATTGCATGGTTTGAAGCATGAGGGACTTGCATGTCAAACATTCCCTTTTCTTGGTAGTGGACGGCAAGGATGGGCATGAATGACACAATTTGGCATTTTGTGCTTTTATGTTAGTAAATAATGTTAATAATATATTTGTTTATATTAAAGAAAATGGTTTCATAAAATAGAAATAATAAAAGTTAATGAATTAAATGAATAAAACATGTTTGAGGTGAAAATAACAAGGCCATTTCTTCTTCTTCTTGCCGTGAGTTGAGAAAGAAAATAGAAACCTTTGAGCTTAGGGCATTCGGCAAAAGAAAGCTTCAAATAAGGTAAGGTTCATGTTATTTTCTTTGAAAAGTTGTGAATTTTGGTTGGTTTTGAAGCTTGCAACAAGACCCATGTGAAAATTTTTGTGTTCATGAAGCATGTAGCAATCGGTCATGAGCTTAATGGGGTATATTTTGTATGTTTGATGATTTTGGGAGGATAATTGATTCTAGTTGAGTATGAACAAACTAAATGTGCTTGATGGCTCAAATGAGCTTGGAAAGTTGGCCAATGTTGTTTAAGTTCATGAATTACGGCATAATTTCATTCGGCCATGGAAATTGAGCATGAAAAAAAAAAATCTGGTGTGGGATATATGAAGCTGAAATTTTAGTTTGAAGTGTGGTAATTGTGTTAAAGATGATCATTAAACCTTTATGTTTTATGGTCTTGTAAGTTAGGTGTAAAACCAATGGCCTTTTTATGCTTGGCATGGAATTAGTGGTTAAATGAGTTATGAACCTATTATAATTTGAAAATTTGATGATTTTATGGAGAAGGGGGCATTCGGAAATAGAGGTTAAATTATAATAACCTCACCTTAGTGAATTGAAGTAAAATTTGACTCTATAGGATTAAATTACCAATGACCGAATGTGATGAAATTGTCAAGAAATAAATTTGATTAAATGAGATTCGGTTAATGGTGGGTTTATAGAATAATTGAATGCTAATTTGATTAACTCTCTAATGGTCAAATGTGTTAAACCTTAAAGCATGATTTAGTTTAACCAAGGGAGAACTTATATATTTGTAGGAGGGCATGTTTGAACGTGTATTGATAATTGATTTTGAAGGTTCGGCTTTATGCTTTGATAGTTGGTTTTGAAGTATATGATGTCTTGGTATAAATATATGTGCATTCGGTTACTCTCATAACATGCATTTAAAGTGTCCTTTGGATGCAATTGCTTATGCACTTGAGGGTATATGAGTTAATTTTCTTTATGGCAAATTTGGATAAGAAGCTAACTAATAATATGCTAAGGTAGTCATGTGGATAATCGGCTTTGTGAATATTATTAAAGGTGTAATTAGTTATATGCATAGGTCATCGGTAAAATTGACCACATAACTAGTATATGTATATAAGGCGACATGGTGATACCTAGGTAAATGTATTTGGGATGGTTTTATGAAATTCGAATGTGTGCGAGATGTATCGAGGTGTTGCCTTATGTATGAGTTTCATTGAGAAGATTTACCTTGTTGTTTTTAATGATATAACAAGGTGATTAAAATAGTTTAAATTTTGTTAATTAAGCTCAAGAGCATAGAGGGGCAATTTTGGATAAAGAGAAAGTAAACGAATAGCCGTGGATATCTAGTCGTCGACCACTTCCGAGGTAAGTTTTAAGTGATTAAACGTTGAGTAAAATCAATCATAATAGGACATGATGAGTTGATTTAATAAGATATGATGTGGCCATGATATGTTCTAAAAACAAATGGTAAGTTCTTAAGTGTTTGAGCTTGGAAATTTAAGTGTAATTTGAAATAATCTGCTTAGGACAGCAGCAGTAACGTGAATTTAGAAAATCACCATAAATTTATGGACTTGAATTAGAGGCTCAATAAAACATGAAATTAAATCTTAATGAGTCTAGTTTCTTATAAAAGAAACCGTGTGAGCAAAGGAATTTCCGATAATGAGATATTTAAAGTTGTGTGAGACAGTGCAGAATGACACTGTAATCCTCTGTTCTGTTTTTATAAAATCATCATAAATTTTACAAAAATTTTTAAAAGACAAAATTTTTATGCTAGATGCCTTAGTGAGTCTAGTTTCAAATGAAATAAACTAGAACATATTTTGAATTTTGTACAATGAGAAATTTGATTTGTAGTGAAGAGTGGTCAGAATAGTCAAACAGTGAAATAGGGGAAACTTTAAGAAAAATCTGGTATTGATTGGCCAAACCAAAAATTCTGAAAATTTTTTGGATAAAATATGTATGAGTCTAATTTCAGGGAAAATTAACGGCACTTCATTTGGAGTTTTGTAGCTCCATTTACGAATAATTTAATGACTGTTGCTCAGGAAAAACAGCTTGTGCTGAATTTGTGATTATGTTGTAAACCTTAATAAAACTATTTGAGTTGCTTATAAGCTATCGATTAAATATTGGTAATCAAAGTACCAAATCTCTATTAAAGTGAAGCTATAAGCCGTAAATGACTAGTATACCTAGTCAATTTTGTTATGATGAAATTGATGTACAAGATATGTATATGTGATAAGGCCGAATGGCCAATGTGATGAATGTGAAGGTGTATGTATGTGATAAGGCCGAATGGCCAATGTGATGAATGTGAAAGTATATATATATATGATAAGGCCGAATGGCCAATGTGATGAATGTGAAGGTGTATGTATATGTGATAAGGCCGAATGGCCAATGTGATGAATGTGAAAGTGTATGTATGTGATAAGGCCGAATGGCCAATGTGATGAATGTGAAAGTGTATGTATGTGATAAGGCCGAATGGCCAATGTGATGAATGTGAAAGTATATATATATGATAAGGCCGAATGGCCAATGTGATGAATGTGAAGGTGTATGTATATGTGATAAGGCCGAATGGCCAATGTGATGAATGTGAAAGCGTATGTATGTGATAAGGCCGAATGGCCAATGTGATGAATGTGAAAGTATATATATATGATAAGGCCGAATGGTCAATGTGATGGAAGTGGAAGTGTATAACTGTGATAAGTCCCGAAGGACATTTGTGTCGATACTATATCAGGGTTAAAACCCATGCAGGCTTTATCGAGAATATTATCTGATTAATGTCCATAGGCTTCATGCTCGTACTATATCCGAGCTTTAAAGACCCGACGGCTAAATGCTAGGATTCAAGTAAGACTTTGATATTGAGTATCTGCAATAAGTTACCATCAAATAAGTATTATGTATTTAAGATGTTCAGTCGTATTACTTACTCATCGGTGGAGTGATTTCGAGGTGAATTATCGTATCAAAGAGGTAGGTAAATGTGATTAATATTATAACTCCAAATATGAGAATGATCTAATTGGTAATGGTATGCTTGTATAATGAAGTATGCGATGAAATATTCTTATGTATTAGTGCATATTCGCCCAAAAGCCTTATGATTTGAGTATGGGTTGAGTTCACTAGATGTGCCAGTACAAGGTAAGGATTATGTTTTGTAAGCTTACGTATATGTGATAAGGAATATGTTTGGTTCTTTATGTGCCTACGGTCATTTAGTACTTGTCATGTTGAAATACTTAAAAATATGGATGTGATTATGAACAAGTGGAAAGGATTATTGAAAGTTGAAAATTGATGAAGAATGTGCTTTGGAAATATTCGACCATCTAGATCACTATTGTACGAAAGTATATATATATGTGAGAGTTAAGTGATGCGTTTATTGATATTATAGTTCGAGATGAAGCTCTAGATTAACTTCATCGAACAGTTGAAATGAATGACCAAAGATATTGAATGAAAACACTTTGCGACTTAAAGCTAAGGGCTAAAGAAAGGTGAATTAAATTATGTGAAATTTTGGTTAGGTATATTGGGTCAAATGAGATTTTATCTAGATTAAGTATATGTGAAAAACGTCATTGATTCAACAAAATTATCGTTTTGCTTAAAACTTACTAAGCTTACAAAAGCTTACTCTGTTTGATCATGTTTTGGTTTATAGGTTGTGGATTCTGACTACCAATTCGGGGATCATCAGCACTTCGTCACACTATCTACCATTACGGCAACTATGTGATTAGACTTAGCTTATGGCATGTATAGGATAGACAATATAGTAGAATGATATTTTGAATATTGTATATAAGCCATATGAAAATGGCATCTTTTGAATGTTTACTTATAGAAGTTTACATGTTATCCCTGGCTGTGTTTAGTGTTTATCCAAATGAATGATCTAAAAAAAAAAGTTTTACCGTTCTGTCATGAGTTACAAGTCCGGTAATGCCCCTTACTTATTCCGGTGATGGTTACGGGATAGGGGTGTTACAAAATGTATCGAAAACCGTGTCTAGGACGAGGTATGGGCACTACAAGTTTCTTGTTATGCCCTTCGATTTAACAAATGCCCCTGTAGTGTTTATAGATTTGATGAACCGCATTTTCCGGCCATATTTGGATAAGTTTTGTAACAGCCCGATTTAGGGCCTAGTCAGAGCAGTGGTCTCTGGACCCCAAATCAGAAGTTGGGAAAATTATTTTATTATAATTATGAGATTATAGCATGATTATAATAGCACATGAAAAATTTGGTGAGTCAATTTTAACGCTTGTGAGCCCGATTGCGAAAAGGACTAAATCGCATAAAAGAAAAAGTTGCATTTTAGTGCCCAAATGTGTTAAATAGATAGATAAATAAATTTGGGGACCTTTAAAGGGCAATTAAACCCTTTTTAAGAGGGTTGGCTGGCCATGAGACATAGAGGGGACAAATTTTAAGAGTAGGTAGAATTTGGTAGCTATTTTGACCAGAAAAGAAGCAAAATAAAAAAAGGTTGTCAGTTTCTTTTCTTCTCATCTCATTCCACCAAAATTTTCAGCCATGAAAGGGGGTTTGAAAGCTTCAATTTTGCAGCAACTTATTCCTCTCACAAGTAAGTGATTTTAATGAGTTTTATTCAAGATTTTCACACTTTTGAGACCCTTGAAGCATGAGCTTTCAAATGAGGGTGATATCTTGCAAAATGGTGAAGAGTTTAGGATTTTTCCATGGATGTAATTGTGATAGATGATAAGTTTTTATGGAGGAATATGAGTCCTAGTTGTGTTATAAGCAACTTTTGAAAAAGGTGTTAGCTTGAAAACACCTAAAGGAACCATTTTGCATAAGTTGCAAAATAGGTAATAAGTGTATGAAATAGTGAGAATTTGGGGTTTCTATAAGAGTAAAAAAAGTTTAGCTAGGCTTGAAATACGAAGAAATTTGATAAAAATCGATTTTCGAGCATAGGGGTAAAATGGCAATTTTACTAAGGCCTAGGGGCAAAATGGTCATTTTACCCAGGATGTGAAATTATGAATGCCTAATTGTAATTAATGACTAAATGAGTACATTTTTGCTATTATAGATCAAGATTTACCAAAATCGAGCCTAAACCGGGGCAAAGCCAAGCAATCTGATTAAGCCGTTTAGTCAAGTACTTTTTGTAAACCGAGGTAAGTTGTATGTAATTAGTACAACTATATTGTTAAATGCATGTATTGGATTGTTATTGATTTTGATATAGCATGAAGTTCTAGATTTTGAACTGAGTATGCATATTTATGATTGAGAAAGTAGAAAGATCCTGTGAGAACCCCTAGAAACAAACCAAATGTTTATGCCATAACATTGGGTTATGTGAGAGCCAGTGTAAGACCATGTCTGGGACATGGCATCAGCATTGAGACGAGGGCTAGTGTAAGACGTGTCTGGGACATGCATCAGCCATATTATGATAGCCAGTGTAAGACCATGTCTAGGACATGGCATCGGTGTAGATATGAGTGCCAGTTTAAGACGTGTCTAGGACATGCATCGACCTCAATGATGGTAGCCAGTGTAAGACATGTGCGGGACATGCATCAACACTTATACACGAGAGCTAGTGTAAGACCATCTGGGACATGACATCAGCCTTGATGAAGATAGCCAGTGTAAGACCATGTCTGGGACATGGCATCGGCAACTTAACCCATGTTTGAGGCTTATAGAATATCCGGTAGTATTCCAAAAGGTTCAACTTTGAGTTAAGAAAGAGATTTAATGAAGAAAGTATGATAATGTTTTGAGTTTTACAGGTACCTATTTTGGTATACACGTGTAATGATCTCAATTAGAAAATGTGACTTGAGTGGATGGTAATGAGTAAGTCAAGTTATGCTTACCTTTGAGCTATGAGCATGATGATAAATGGTGAAACTGTTGTTGTATATTTATTTATATGCAACTTACTAAGCTTTATGCTTACTTTCTTTCCTTTCTCTTTTCTTTCAGTACTGCCAAATTTCTCAAGGATCCCTTGAAGTCAGAGATATCGATCACACTATTAGCCGTAATACTCAGTATAGTTGGATATATATTTTTGATTATGGCATGTATAGGGCTAGACTAGGATTGTATTATTGAGAAATTGTTTATGTATATTGGCTTAAGATAAAAGCCCTTCATTTTGTATTAAGCCTAGATAATGGCTATTCTTTATTTTGGTAAATGTATATGATGTTCCTTCTATGAATGAATTGATGTCTTTTGGGATGGAATTACTATATTGAAATGATCTTGTGTAGGTTGTGCAAAATGGCTTGGAAAAGATCCTAGTTTGTCCACACGGGCAAGACACACCGGTATGTGTCTAGGCCATGTGTGACACATGGCTCACCCCCATGGGTGTGTGTTATGGTCGTGCGTCCCCTACACTTAAACTTTTAAGTCAGTATTGTCCACGGATAGGCCACACAGGCGTGTGCTATAGCTGTGTCTATAAGTCAGTGTTGCACACGGGCTAAGGGAATGGGCGTTTCTTGAGTCACACGAGTGTGTGGAACCCTAAAGCATGAACTTTTCCAAGTTTTTCTTAAGTTCTTAGTTTAAACTTAAATCATCTCGAATGTATGTTTTGGGTCTCGTAAGTCCTATTAAGGGACAGATTGAGTATGAAATGAAGAGTTTGAAATTGATAAAAAATTTTTGGCCCAGTTTTACATGCGTATGCTTGAGTTAAGTCTGGTGACACCTCGAACCCTATCCCAGTGCCGGATACATGTGAGGGGTGTTAGATTTAGTGGTATTAGAGCATGGTTTAGTCGATTCTAGGACTAACCTAATTAAAGTTCGAGTCTAGCCATAGATGCCGTAAATATATATTGATAGTGTGACGATTTCTGACAACTATAAATTGTGTTTTTATATAGTAATGGATCCTGATAAAACCACAGTGGATGACGTTGAAAGTAATGCATCGGCTCTTGCAGAAAGGACCGCACCGTAGAGAGTGAGCTCGTAAGTATGGGACAAGGTGGAGGGGCTAGGGAAGCCTACCTCCGAATGATGGATGCTTGGTATACGGAGTTCGTTCGTGCGAACCCGAATACTCCACCTCCCCCACCTCCTCCAATTCCTCAGTATGCCCTGGTGGCTCTGCAAGGTGCGGATATGTTCAGGAGAGAGAAGTGTAACGTCCCCACGCCCGAAACCATCACCGGAGTCAAGCTTGAGGTGTTACTAAACTTATCTTACCTTTTAAACAACTCTAAACCACTTATTTTAATTTTTGGAATAAATTATTTTTCTGCATCATGGTTTCTTAAAAATTCATTTCTTGAGTTTCAAAACTCAAAATTAAGATTTGTAAATTTTTCCTGAAACTAAACTCATATATCTATCTATTAATTTTTTTTCTAGAATTTTTTACTTAGCCAATTAGTACATTTTATTAGTTGAAGTTACCCCTATTTCAAAATTTGACTGCACTGGCCTCTACTTACTTCGAACCACTTTTCTCTCTGTACAAAAATCATATGACTATAAAGTTTGTTTCTATTAAAACTAGATTCAATAAGGGTTCTAACCATATAAATTAAACTACCTAATTATTTTTGTAAAATTTATGGTGAATTTCTAAAGTTGGAACATGGGATCCAGAAATCGCTGTGGCCCTATTTCACCAAAAATCAGATATCTTATAAAATACAAAACCTTTACCTGTTTTGCTTACTCCATATGAAAATAGACACAATGAGATTTAATTTAATATATTATTCACCATCAACCCATGTCTCTAAAAGTTCTTGTGATTTTTCAAAGTCACGTTATTTCTGATACTTGAATCCGTTTTTAAGTTACTTTCACATTTTTCTTAGTTTTCATGTGATAGTTACTACTTAATCATACATACTATTAAACATGTATATCATCAGCCATTCTATTACCTAATCACTAGCAAGTATTTACACATCATTCATTGATCATATCATATCAAAAGAAACCAAGTTCCTATACATGCCATACACAAAACGAAACGTCTAACTATACCAATGTGATTTCTTCGATAGTGTGATCGGTTTCCGACGTTTCCTTCGATCCCCGAGTGGCTTGATAAAAACTATAAGAAAAAGAAAATAAAGAGAGTAAGCACTAGGCTTAGTAAGCTTACAAGCAAATAAATTTCAACATTCAACATAATGAATAAATATACATAATGTCACCTAGCCTCATAAACTTTCTTTACATTCTCATTTTCTACCTTCTTCTTTACTCACTTACCTTCTTTCTTACCTGACCTTTCACTATTCATAAATATAATCTACCTTCCCTTTTTGCTGATAATTCAGTGTAATTTAATGTGTACAATGACCCGTTGAACCACTTGGGATACTAATGATACTAGGGTTGTTCCTGTCTATCAATATCCTGCCAATGCCATGTCTTCAACATGGACTTACATGAATTATTCCTGTCTCCAATGCCATATATATATATATCTAATATGGGCTTACATGGCTCATTTCTGTCTCCAAAGCCATATATCTGATATGGACTTACATGGCTCATTTCTATCTTGTCCTGTCCTGTCAACTCCAATATCCTAACATTCCTAAGGTTCAAACGGGGCTTCCTAATGCTTTTTCTCTGTCACTTCGCCTTTAATTCGACTTTAAATATTCTCAAAAAAATAAGTATATAAATGCTGAAAATTGACAATAATAATGTAAAATAAAAGAATATTGTATTTATTTACTATAAACTTACCTCGATACAAAATGTGACTAAACTTTACAATTTTGTCCTTTACTTTTTCTTTTCCCCGACCTACTCCCGAATTTCGCTCTTCTTGATCTATAATAGCAAATTTAACTTATTTAATATTCACATTTATCAAAACAGTCCTTGACCCAAACATTGGCAAAATTACATTTTTGCCCCTAAACTTTCACATATTTGCACTTTTGCCCCAAGGCTCGTAATTTAAACTTCATCCTATTTTCTTATGTTTTATGACATGCTGATCATTTTTCCCTTCTATGACAACATCAAATTCACACTCTAACATGTACTTATGACTATTAGGTATTTTTACCGATTAAGCCCTTTTACTCGTTTTCACTTAAAACTGAGTAGCACAAGTTGTCTAACATAATTTCAAACCTCATATTCTATCATTAAACATCAAAATAAACACTTTTCACCTATGGGTATTTTTCCAAATATGAACCCTAACTTAAATTATTGCTAGCATAAGCTTTATCGAACTCTAGGGACTCAAAACGTAAAGAACATTAAAAATGGGGCTTGGAATCACTTACTATGGAGCTTGAAAGCTTGAAACAAACCCTAGATATGGAGAACCCTTGAAATTTCGTGCTAATGAAGAAGATGATGAATTTTGTGTTATTTTTCCCTTTTTATTCCATTTAATATCCAAATGACCAAAATGCCTTTCCTTATTAAACTTTCAAAAATTCCATCCATGTCCTATTTTGTCCATGAACTTAGAAATTGGTCAAATTGTTATTTAAACCCTCCTAATTAATATTCCAAAGCATTTTCATACTAAAAACTTCTAGAATGCAAGTTTTGCAAATTATTCGATTTAGTCTCTAATCTCAACTTAAGCACTCTATGCATAGAATTTCATCACGAAATTTTCACACAATCATGCAATCATATCATGAACCTGAAAATAATAATAAAATAAATTTTTCTACCTCAGATTTGTGGTTTCGCAACCATTGTTCCTTTAGGCCCTATTTCGGGATGTTACAAGAAGCCTCCGGTAGATAAGATCCGGAAGCAAGGTGATAAACCGTAATTTATACATATTTTTACCCCATGCTTAACATGTTTTATGAATGATTTTTCCTTAAAATTGGTGAAGTAGATGCTCCTAATGCCTTAATTTCATGTTTTATACTTAGGCAAGCATAGGAGAGCAAAAGGAACGAGAAACGGGCCAAAAATGGAGAAAATGGGCCAACATACGAAATCAACACGGCTTGGACTTCCTCACACTGGTAGACCACACGGCCGTGCCAATTTGGCAGAATCGAAGCACGACTCACACGGGTAGAACACACGCCCGTGCCATTCTAACAGGTTCGAGCACGGCCCGAAGTAATCTCACACGGGCGTGTCACACAGGTGTGTCCCTGCCGAGCCCAAGTTTAGTCCAATTCGAAAAAGGCCAATTTTGTGGTTCCTAAGCATTCCAAAGCCTATAAATACACCCTAGAGAAGGAGGAAAGAAGACACACAGAGAGGGAAGTAGGGAACTGCTCAAGGAAAGCCGATTGATCCATCTCAGAAGTCGGATTCATCATCAAGACTAAAGATCTCCCCTCAATTTTCCTTCAGGAGTTTTGGGTTTTTCTTTATGTTTTGTAGTCATTATTCTTCTGAGATGTTTTCCTTTTTAGTTATGAACTAAATCCCCTAAATATCTAAGGGGAATGAAACCTAAGATGAATCATGTAATTATTTTCTGAATTGTATGATAAAATTTGACTTGTTCTTAATTATGTGTTCTTAATTCTTGTTTTGATATTCCAGGATATTGCTTCAAGTTAAGCTCTTATTCAAAAGAGGAATAGACCCTGTCTAAGAGCACATTTGCCATAATTAAGAAGAGTTGGTTGCGCGCCTAGAGATAGGGTGACAAGATTTTGCCGGATTAGGGTGAAACCTAATAAGGGGATCCATAGATCGAGTTAATGCAACTCTGGGGAGTTAATTAGAAAGAAATTTCAATTATTCAACCTAAGGTTAGACGTTGTCAGTCTCGAGAGGGATAATAATATAACTTAGGGATCTCTACGGATCAAGTCATATGAATAAATCGTCCGATTTAGAGTCAAATAACAAGTGAAGTCTAGGTGGATTTTTCCTTAGGTATTATCTTAATTCAATTGTTTTTCCAAAAGTAATTCCCCAATTCTATTTTTTGTGATTTCTTAGTTTAGTTAATTAGTTAGTTAAAACAAACCCCACTATTCTTAGGCTAGATAATAAAAAGACAATCATTACTAGTACTTTTAGTTCCTTTGGGTTTGACAATATGGTTTTGCTAAAACTATACTACTATTCGATAGGTACACTTGCCTACATCGTGATAATAGTTAGTTTCAAGAACGATTCATTATAAATTTATAAAACTTATCACACACAAAATCACGATCAAGTTTTTGGTGCCGTTGCCGGAGAGTTAAGATATTAGGAATACTCAATTTTTATTACTTTAGCCATTTATTTTTCTTGCAAGTTAAATTTATTTTATTTTTATTATTATTTATTAATTTACTTTTTCTTTCTCTTGGCAGGTTTTTATAGTTTATGACTAGAAAAAACCCATCAGGACCACTACTTTTTGACGAAGAAATCGATCGCACAGTTCGTAGAAACCAAAGAGAAATAAGGCGAAGCTTAAGATACACAGAAAATGAGCAAGAGGATGATATTCAAATCCCAACTGAGGAGATGGCTGAAAATCGAGAAAATCTGCTACCTCCTGCGATTGCTGTTAATCAGAATCCTGCTACGCGCACTATGTATGATTATGCTAAACCTAATTTAATAGGAACTGAGCCAAGTATAGTTAGACCTTCTATTGCTGCAAATAATTTTGAACTGAAACCTAACACAATTCAAATGATACAACAGTTTGTTCAGTTTGATGGTTTGCAGGATGAGGATCCCAATGCTCACTTGGCAAATTTCCTAGAATTTTACTATACATTTTAAATTAATGGTGTTTTTTACGATGCCATCCATCTCCAGTTATTCCCTTTTTCATTGAGGAACAAAGCTAAACAGTGGTTGAACTCGTTACCATGAGGGTCAACTACTACTTGGGAACAAATGGCCGAAAATTTTTTATTAAAATATTTTTCGCCGACTAAAACGGCCAAATTACGTAATGATATCTCTTTATTGTGCAGATGGACTTAGAAACTCTTTACGATGCATGAGAGAGATACAAGGACCTATAGCGAAGGTGTCCTCACCACGGATTACCTTTATGGTTGCAAGTTCAAACATTCTACAATAGTGTGAAGCCCTCGACAAGACAGATGATTGATGCAGCAGCCGGGGGAACCATCAATATCAAAACACCTAAAGAGGCTTACGAATTCATTGAAGAGATGTCACTGAATAACTATCAGTGGCAAGTCATGAGGACTAAGCCAACTAAAACAGCAGGCATTTGTAACGTCGATTCGGTTACTATGCTATAAACCTAGGTAGAATGTAACACTCCAAACCCGGCCCAGACGTTATGGCCAGATCTGACATGTCACATGGACTTATGACTTAGTATGCATTCGCTGGTTTAAGTGATTAGGGTGGTCTTTGTAAAAACAGCGGTTGAATGAAAAGCCGGTTTATCAATCTTTAGGCTATCCATTTGTTGTGCTTGTTGAGCCTTGAAAACGTTCATTAATTTTGAGAACTCGTGCAGCCTAACACTAGCAGTTTCGTCATAGTATAAATATAATCAGAAAATAAAACTATAGCGGAAAAAGAAATTTAAATAGCGGCCTTATTACAACTTAAAACCCAAAATTAAATCAAAATATAAAAATAATAAAAATAAACTAACTTAGAAAAACCAACTTTGCAGATGATGTGGCCACTCCGAATCCCTCATAGCTCCAAGCCCACTATGGTTGGGGATTTCCTGCAGAGATGAAAATAAAGGGTGAGTTCGGTAAACTCAGTGTGTAACATAACCCAACCATAGCCCAAAACAGATCAAACCTCAGAGTCAGACTTATCTAGGCCTTGGCCCAGTACAGAAATTAGAATGAAACCCATAGGCCCATAGGTGATACAGAACAAATATATCATGAATTGAAATCCCAACCCGAGCCATCCATAATACCCCGCATCCACCTTACACCATGTGGGAGACTACTCGACCCATCCAACCACTACACACCACGAAATTGTAGCGAGGTGCGGATATTGTGACGAAGTCACCAGATATAGATATTGTGGCTAGGCCACCGAGCAGATATATATATGTGGCGAAGCCACCGGATTGCAGAGGTGCCGGATATTGTGACGAAGTCACCGATCGAATATATGTGGCAAGGCCACCGATTGCAATGAGGTTGCGAACGCTTCCTCCATCAATATAAACCCATGTCCCATGCAATGTAAATAATATGTCATGGCATACGATACGAAGCAGAACATCATGCTTTTTAGAAAAAATAACCCTAGGGGTAAAATCATAATTTTGCATGCATAAGGGTATTTTAGTAATTATTACCTATTGCTAAGGTTTCATGCTTATTCTAACGATTACCAAGTAATCAGAAGTACTTACCTCGTCTTTTTACCAAAGTGGGCCTGTTGGCCCATTGGCCCATTTTCGGCCCATTAAGCCCAAAAATACCGTTGTGCACGAAAATGCACACTCTGCACTCTAATCATCCAAATACACCATATTCATTAACAACTGTCTCACGAGCGCTCGCACACTCGCGAGTTCACAAAATACCAACGTTTTGGTATTTCGGCTTTTACCGATTCAGTCTAAGGGAGGGTGTCGTTTACACACTTCGTTGATGACGATTGATAACGAAATCTCCCACGCGATAATCCTACAATCGATCACTAACACATTAGACTTACGAATTAACGATAACTAACATAAATCCACGTCAACTAACCCAATCATCACACTAGTTAGTCATTCACGCATTAGGGGTAAAATAGTTATTTTACCCTCCAGGGGTAAATCGATAGTCCTACCCTACAGGGGTATTTTAGTAATTCTACACCTTATCCACTTGGGCCTACGGACCCATTGGGACCACCTGGCCCATTTCAGCCCATCACGACCCGAAATTGCTATCCTACTACTAGAGTAGTAAGAAATACACACCTGTTAGGAGACTGCAGTTAATCTGCGCTCCAAACACTCTTAGCTGACGCCCAACCCAAACAAGCATGTAACAAAGCAAAAGGGACCAGCCAAGAAGGGTATGCCTACTCTCCTCATGGTTTGCTCTATTTAAAGTCAGCTCTCCATCTACTCTTATGTTAGCTTCCTGATGTGGGATCCCTCCATCACCAAAGTTTAAAACCAACACCAAATCTTGCTGTCCCAACATAGCAAAATAATCAACCTTTGCATGCCAAGGGATTTGAACCAAAGTCCTCTCACATGCCAACTCACGCCACCACCACTAGGCCATCAACTCATTTGTGTCATAAATCCAACACATTAAACTTTGAAGCGCACCTACTTACTTCCAGATTTATTGAAAAGAAAAACCAAAATATATTGCAAGAACCAAGACTTGAACCTTGGACCCCTTGCTTCCTCTATGGCGTCACTTCCTTGTCCCCTAAGTGGCGCCACCTTGCCACTACAGCACACTCCTTTTTGGGTCATCTTTTACCCCTTTACTCTTAAAAGCCCAAACGACAATTGCATCACCTGTTCATAAAATTAAAATTCCGAAGACTACCATGGATTTAACTTAAGTTTGGGCCTTCCAAAGGCCCACTAACCTACTAAAATATATGTTTTAACCAACCAGAACAGACACAAATTTTAAAAATCACAGAAACATAGAAAACTCAAAAATTGGGGCGTTACAACTCTTCCCTGCTTAAAGAAATTTTGTCCTCGAAATTTTACCTGAATCAAACAGATGAGGATATTGTTGATGCATCGCCACTTCTGGCTCCCAAGTAGCTTCCTCTCTGCCATGATTACGCCACAGTACCTTTACTAGTGGAACTAATTTCCTCCTCAAAATCTTAACATCTCGATCCAAAATCTGCACAGGCTTTTCGTCAAAAGTCAAGTCTGTTTGGACCTCGATCTCTATAACCGGCACAACATGAGTAGGGTCAGAACGATACCGCCTTAACATAGAGACGTGAAAGACATCATGAATCCTATTCAACTCTAGAGGTATCTCCAACTGATAAGCCACTGGGCCCACTCGCTTAAGAATCCGATAAGGCCCAATGAACCGCGGACTTAACTTGCGTTTCCTCCCAAACCTTAATATTTTCTTCCAAGGTGAAACCTTCAAGAAGACCATATCACCCACAAAGTACTCAATTTCCTTGCGCTTCAAATCTGCATATGAATTCTGTTTATCAGATGCTTCCTTCAACCGGTCTCTAATCAACTTAACCTTATCCTCAGTATCTGCCACCAACTCAGGTCCAAGAACCTTTCGTTCACCCAACTCGGTCCAACAACTAGGTGTACGACATCTTCGCCCATAAAGTGCCTCATAAGGAGCCATTCAAATACTTGCTTGATAACTGTTGTTGTATGCAAACTCTGCCAACGGTAAGTAATCCTCCCAACTACGTCGAAAGTCGATAACTCATCCCCTCAACATGTCTTCCAGAATCTGGATAACCCTTTTCGACTGACCATCAGTCTGAGGATGAAATGCTGTACTAAAGTTCAACCGCATACCCAACGCTTCATGCAACTTTTGCCAAAATCGAGATGTGTATCTAGGATCTCGATCAGAAATAATCGATACTAGAACTCCGTGAAGCCGCACTATTTCCGTCACATACAATTTGGCTAACTTTTGAAGTGAATAATCAGTGCAGACAGGTATGAAATGAGCAGATTTGGTCAACCTATCCACAATTACCCAAATCGAGTCCTTCTTCGATGGTGTCAAGGGTAACCCACTCACAAAATCCATGGTTACCCTCTCCCACTTCTAAAGTGGTACTTTCACTGGCTGCAAAAGTCCGGAGGGTAATTGATGTTCAACTTTCACTTGCTAACAAGTCAGAAATTTTCCCACAACTTCCGTTACCTCTCGCTTCCATCCAGGCCACCAATACAACTCCTTTAAGTCGCGATACATTTTACTCCCTCCAGGATGCATAGCACACAGGCCTCCATGAGCTTCTTTTAGAATTGCTTGCCTCAAGTCAGAGTCCTTCGGAATACAAACTCTACCTCGATAAAACACAACTCCCTCATTGTTCAGTCCGAACTCAGAAGTATCCCCATTCTTAACCTGCCAGAATCGAGAAATGAGGGACTCATCCCTCAACTGTTTTTCCTTAATCTCATCCACCCAGGTCAGCCTAACTTGCAGTTCTGCTAATAGACTACCGTCGTCATACAGACTCAAACGAGCAAACATGGCTCTCAGATCAGATACAGTTCTACGACTTAGGGCATCAGCCACCATATTAGCTTTGCCTGGGTGATACTCAATCGCGCAGTCATAATCCTTAAGCAACTCTATCCATCTCCGCTGCGTAAGGTTCAGCTCCTTCTGAGTCATTAAGTACTTAAGACTCTCATGATCTGTATATATAATACACCTTTCTCCGTACAGGTAATGTCTCCAAATCTTAAGCACAAAGATTACCGCTGCCAACTCTAGATCATGAGTAGGATAGTTAACTTCATGTGGTTTAAGCTATCGCGATGCATAAGCAACCACTTTACCCTCTTGTATCAGCACACAGCCCAACCCTACATGTGATGCATCACTGCATACGGTAAAATCTTTTCCAGACTCCGGCTGAATCAGTACAGGTGCCTCCGTTAGAACTTTCTTCAGCTTCTCAAAAGATTCTTGTTGTTTCTCAGTCTAAACAAACGGTACTCCCTTCCTTATAAGCTTTGTCAAAGGCGCTGCCATCACAGAAAATCTTTCCACAAACCCAGCTAAACCTAGAAAACTTTGAATTTTTGACACTGACCTCGGTGGCTTCCATCCCAGAATCGCTTCAATCTTTCGAAGGTCCACCTTGATCCCTTCAGCAGAGACAACATGCCCCAAGAAAGTTACCTCTCTCAACCAGAACTCACACTTACTAAATTTCGCATAAAGCTCCTTCTCCCTCATCACTTGCAGCACAATACGAAGGTGCTCATCATGCTTTTCCTCAGTTTCAGAATAAACTAGAATATCATTGATAAAGATGACCACGAATCGATCCAAGTATGGATGGAACACTCGATTCATCAGATCCATAAATCCTGCAGGTTTGTTCGTCAACCCAAATGGCATAACCAAGAACTCATAGTGACCATACCAAGTTCTGAATGCTATCTTGTGAATATCCACCTCCTTAACCCTCAACTGATGATACCCAGATCGAAGGTCAAACTTGGAAAATACTGAAGCTCCTCTAAGTTGGTCGAATAAATCATCGATTCTCGGCAGTGGGTACTTGTTCTTAATCGTCAGTTTGTTCAACTACCGATAATCGATACACATCCACATTGACCCATCTTTCTTCTTTACAAACAACACTGGTGCTCCCCATGGAGACACACTTGGTCTAATGAAGCCTCTATCCAATAACTCTTGAATTTGGGCTTTCAGCTCCACCAACTCCTTCGGTGCCATCCTATAAGGTACAATGGACACCGGTGCCGTTCCAGGCAACAAGTCAATTCCAAACTCAACCTCTCGGTTCGGGGGCAAACCCGGAAGCTCCTCTAGAAAAACATCTTGAAAATCCTTGACGGTTCTAACTTTATCCACTGTCAGATCCTCAGTTTTTGATTGGCTTATAAATGCCAAATAAGCCTCATATCCCTTTCGGATCCACTTCTCGGCTCTCAATGCCGACACCACATTAGACAGATAATCCCTACGCTCGCCTATCACTAAAACCTCCTCATCCTTTGTGGTCTTTAACATTATTCGACTTAACAGCACAATCCAGAGTAGCCCTATGCTTAACAAGCCAATCCATTCCCAAAATAAGATCGAATTCTCCGAAAGGTAGCTCCATCAGATCTCTAGAGAAAACTTTTCCTTGAGTTTCTATAGGCACATCTCTATACAGTTTATCTACCCTAACCGAGTGACCCAAAGGACTTAGTATAGATACCCCACTCACGGTCTCCTTAGAGCGCACACCGAGCAACCCAGATATAGCACATGCAACATATGAATGGGTAGATCCAACATCTATCAACGCAGTGTATGGCATACTGGAAATCAAAAACGTACCAGTTATGACGTCAGGTGCATCACCCTCCTCTCGGGGACGAGCTGCATACGCCAACGCCGACTGACGAGCCTCAGTAAATCTAGCACCCCTGCCAAGCGCTCCTCTTCCTCCACCGTTTCCATTACCACCTCTTCCTTACCCACGTCCTCTCGAAAACTGTGGTCCACCCCTCACTGGTTGAGTGACCTTCTGCTCTAAAACTTGAACCTGATCTGGTTCCTGGGGACAATCCTTAACCCTATGCTCCATAGATCCGTATTGGAAACAAGCACCAGAACGTTTCCAACACTCGCCCATATGCACCTTCCCACAATTCCTACAACCTTGCGGTCTAACAGCATTCATCGGTACTGCTCGAACTGGCTCCATTACCCTTGCTCTCTTAACATTCCTGCTCATACCACCTGAAAGTCCTGAATCTCTCCTAAAACGGTTCTGATCTTTCTCACAATTCTGTCCTTTTGTATGCTTCACTTTCTCAGCTATCTTAGCTTTCTCCACTAAAGCAGAGAAGTTATGCTCCCTTTGCGGAGCAATCAGCACCCTAAGTTCATCTCTCAGACCATCCTCGAAGCGTACGCTACGCTCATACTCTGCAGCGATAATCCTAGAAGCATACCGGCTCAGTCTTAGAAACTCAGACTCATACTCAGCCACTGACTTACTCCCTTGGACCAGGGTCAGAAATTCTTTTTGGCGAGTGTCCACGTAACTAGCCCCAACATACTTTCCTTTGAAAGCTATCTTAAACTGCTCCCAAGTCACACTGTCAGCAGGAGTTCCATCTCTCACAGTGAGCCACCACTGATAAGCCTCATCCTTGAGTAATGATATGGCTCCCTTCAGCTTCTGCTCCACAGAGCAATCCAGATCATCCGTAATCTGCTCTGTGGCTTCTAACCAATACTCAGCCACATTCAAAGCTACACCAGATACGCCCCTAAATATCTCTGCTCCATTGGCCCGGAGCTGTTCAGAAATAGACCCCCGAATTTTATTTCCCGTACTTGCCCCAACAACCCTTTCCAAAACTCGGAGCATTGCCTGGGACAGAGCATCGTGCCCGGCACCTCGATCATGACACTATACCTCCATTGTCGGTGGTACCGGTGTATCTGCTACCGGAACATGTCCTGAAGATGAAGATTTAGCCTGAGCATTACCTCGGCCACGTCCACGGCCTTTTCCACGAGTTGCTCGTGTACTCATTTTGCATTATCTGATTAAGAATTTTATGAATCAGTTTAATATTTTAGTGTTTATTATAGAAGTTTTATGAATAACAGTAATTCAGAGTTTGAGTTTGTTTCCTTTTGCAGTAGCCTAGCTACAGTCTCAGTTTACTTACCAGAGTTTCTATAGTTCCAGTGTTACCCTAACTAAAGTACCATGACAAGGTTTTATACAAGCATATAATAGATATTTCAGAAACAATCAGAACGGCTCAGAAAACTTACAGACTTGGGTCGGAGATTCAGTATACCACCTTCTAAAAAAACCTAATTTTTAAAAACCGATTTTAATTTTTAAAAAATCTATTTGCAAAGAGAAAATATTGGAAACATTCTCGAAAACAATTTATAAAAAAAACAATTTTCGAAAACCTTTATTCAGTGTATCTTCACAAACTCCCGTTTTTAGACCCGTTCCACAGCTTAGTTGTTGCAACTTGGCTCTGATACCACTAAATGTAACACCCCAAACTCGGCTCAGACGTTATGGCCAGATCTGACTTGTCACATGGACTTACGACTTAGTATGCATCCGCTGGTTTAAGTGATTAGGGTGGTCTTTATAAAAATAGCGGTTGAATGAAAAGCCAGTTTATCAATCTTTAGGCTATCCATTTGTTGTGCTTGTTGAGTCTTGAAAACGTTCATTAATTTTGAAAACCCGCGCAGCTTAACACTAGCAGTTTCATCATAGTATAAATATAATCAGAAAATAAAACCATAGCGAAAAAAGAAATTTAAATAGCGGCCTTATTACAACTTAAAACCCAAAATTAAATCAGAATATAAAAATAATAAAAATAAACTAACTTAGAAAAACCAACTTTGCAGATGATGTGGCCACTCCGAATCCCTCACAGCTTCAAGGCCACTACGGTTGGGGATTTCCTGTAGAGATGAAAATAAAGGGTGAGTTCGGTAAACTCAGTGTGTAACATAGCCCAACCATAGCCCAAAACAGATCAAACCTCAGAGTCAGACTTATCTAGGCCTTGGCCCAATACAGAAATCAAAATGAAACCCATAGGCCCATAGCAGATACAGAACAAATATATCATGAATGCAGAAATCCCAACCCAGAGCCATCCATAACACCCCCGTACCAGCCTTACACCATGTGGGGAGACTACTCGACCCACCCAACCACTACACACCATAGAAATTGCAGCGAGGCTGCCAGATATTGTGACGAAGTCACCATATATAGATATTGTGGCTAGGCCACTAGAACAAATATATATATGTGGCGAACCCACCAGATTGTAGCGAGGCTGCCAGATATTGTGGCGAAGTCACCAAAACAGATATATGTGGCGAGGCCACCAGATTGCAGCGAGGCTGCCAGATCGCTTCCTCCATCAATATAAACCCATGTCCAATGCAACAGAAATAATATGTCATGGCATACGTATACAGAAACAGAACATCATGCTTTTTAGAAAAAATAACCCTAGGGGTAAAATCGTACTTTTGCATGCATAAGGGTATTTTAGTAATTATTACCTATTGCTAAGGTTTCATGCTCATTCTAACGTTTACCAAGTAATCAGAAGTACTTACCTCGTCTTTTTACCAAAGTGGGCCCGTTGGCCCATTGGCCCGTTTTCGACCCATTAAGCCCAAAAATACTGTTGTGCACGAAAATGCACACTTTGCACTCTAATCATCGAAATGCACCATATTCATTAACAACTTTCTTACGAGAGCTCATGACGTCATGAAGTTCACAAAATACCAACGTTTCGGTATTTCGGCTTTTACCGATTCAGTCGAAGGGAGGGTGTCGTTTACACACCTGGTTGATGACGATTGATGACGATATCTCCCACGCGATAATCCTACAATCGATCACTAACACATTAGACTTATGAATTAACGATAACTAACATAAATCCACGTCAACTAACCCAATCATCACACAAGTTAGTCATTTACGCACGAGGGGCAAAATAGTCATTTTACCCTCTAGGGGTAAATCGGTAGTCCTACCCTACAGGGGTATTTTAGTAATTCTACAACTTATCCACTTGGGCCTATGGACCCATTGGGACCACATGGCCCATTTTAGCCCATCGTGGCCCGAAATAGCCGTCCTACTGCTAGAGTAATGAGAAATACACACCTGTTAGGAGACTGCAGTTAATCTGCGCTCCAAACACTCTTAGCTGACGCCCAACCCAAACTAGCACGTCACAAAGTGAAAGGGATCAGCCACAAAGGGTATGCCTACTCTCTTCATGGTTTGCTTTATTTAAAGCCAGCTCTCCATCTACTCTTATGTTAGCTTCTCGATGTGGGATCCCTCCATCACCAGAGTTTAAAACCAACACCAACTCTTGCTGTCCCAACATAGAAAAATAATCAACCTTTGCATGCCAAGGGATTCGAACCAAAGTCCTGTCACATGCCAACTCACGCCACTACCACTAGGCCATCAACTCATTTGTGTCATAAATCCAACACATTAAACTTTAAAGCGCACCTACTTGCTTCCAGATTTATTGAAAAGAAAAACCAAAATATATTGAAAGAGCCAAGACTTGAACCTTGGACCCCTTGCTTCCTCTATGGCGTCACTTCCTTGTCCCCTAAGTGGCACCACCTTACCACTACAGCACACTCCTTTTTGTGTCATCTTTTACCCCTTTACTCTTAAAAGCCCAAACGCCAATTGCATCACCTATTCATAAAATTAAAATTCTGAAGACTACATCGGATTTAACTTAAGTTTGGGCCTTCCAAAGGCCCACTAACCTACTAAAATATATATTTTAACCAACCAAAAGACACACAAATTTTAAAAATCACAGAAACACAAAAAACCCGAAAATTAGGGTGTTACATAGAACTCCTAAATAAAAAGACTGATGGTTTACTTGGTTCTTCGCAGGTTCATTCAGTAATGCACTGTGAAGTCAGTGGAGGTGGATCAAGCAATTAGAATATCAATCCTATGGCCACAGCATCGATAACGAACAGGTAAATTACATGGGTAATAATCCTCGATCTCAAAACAATCTATATAATAACACTTACAATATAGGTTGGAGGAACCACCCAAATTTCTCATGGGGAGGCCAAGGAAATCAAAAACCACCACCCCCTCCAAGGTTTCAGCAACCACCATACCAGTAGGAGAAAAAGCCAAACCTTGAGGAGATGCTAACCAAATTTATCTCGGTGTTAGAGACTCATTTTCAGAATACCAAGACGGCACTCAAAAATCAACAAGCATCGATCCAAGGGCTTGAAACTCAAATTGGATAGCTGGCTAAGATGATTTCAGAAAGAGCACAAGGAAATCTACCTAGTAACACCGAACCCAATCCAGAAGCACATGTGAAAACAGTTACAAGCTGAATCAGAAAAGAAGCCACAACAAGAAGTTGACAGAAGCAAAGGAGAGGAGGTAAAACCTGAAAGCAATGACAATCCAATGCCGAAGGAATATAAACCACCAATACCTGCCAATTATATGTCTAAATGGGTTGAAACCCAAGCTCTGCCTACAAATGATGCTAGAGTAGTGGTACGTTTCCTTAAAAAACATTTCTCTCAATTTGGAACACCTAGATTAATAATTAGCGATAGGGGGACTCACTTCTGTAACGCCCAATTTGAAAAGACCCTCAAGAAGTATGGAGTTTACCACCGGACAACTACCCCTTACCACCCTCAAACTAGTGGCCAAGTCAAAGTGGCAAATCAAGAACTTAAACGTATCCTAGAAAAAAACGGGAGGATTGAACAGGAAAGATTGGATAATAAAAGTAGATGACGCATTATGGGCCTATAGAACTGCTTTTAAAACTCCCATAGGGACATCACCATACAAACTTGTTTATGGAAAAAGTTGTCATCTACCATTTGAGTTAGATCACAAAGCATTCTGGGCTATAAAATTTCTAAACTTTGATCCCAAACTTGCAGGTGAAAATAGGTTGATGCAGTTGAACGAGTTAGACGAATGGCGAATATATGCATACGAAAATTCAAGACTATACAAGGAAGGAATAAAATGACGCCATGATGCTCGGTTAAAACAAAATAAACAATTTGAAGTTAGAGATATTATACTATTATATAACTCGAGACTCAAATTGTTCCTTGGGAAGCTTAAATCACGATGATCAGGTCCGTTCGTAGTCAAAACAGTTTTTCCATACGGCACCGTAGAAATAAGTCACCCATCAAAAGGTACTTTCAAAGTAAATGGACATCGCCTCAAACCTTACAACGATGAGAAATTTAAAGATGACAGGGAGGAGCTACGACTCCACGAATCTCCTTAAGTTTACTTACATGGTAAAGTCTAGCTTAGACTTTAAATAAGCACTTCTCGGGAGGCAACCTGAGCACTAAAAATATTACTTTCTTTAAATTTTAGTTTTTAAAATATAACATACTAACCAAATCATTGAAAAAAGGCTTTTCAAAACCACACGATCAGGCACACGGGCGTGCTGTAGGCCGTGCACATACAACGAGGGTCGTGTGAAAACAGGGCAAAAATTTCTTCCCCAACACGGGGTGCGATAAGTAGCCATGGCCGTGCAATATGGCCGCGAGTGAAACTGTCAAAATAGCATGGGCGTGAAACACGCCCGTGTTTTGAACCCGTGGGTAAACATGTCAATTTAACATGGGCGTGCGTCTGTATACACGGGTGTGGGAGAAGCGAACAGAGATCGACACGGCCGTGCAACATGGCTGTGTACACCAATGCGTCTAATTTCAAAAATTACGAACCGCATGAGCTGAGCTTAGAGCACACGGGCATGCCCCACGGCCGCGTGCCCTCAATTTCTCTATAAACACCTATTATTCGTTTTATTTATCTCTATATTTTGAAATTATTTATTTTTATTTCCTTTTAATACTATTTTATCCTGAGTTTTTACAATTTTTATTATTCGGCTATTTCATTACGAGTAATTATGCTTCAGTATACCTCTTAAAGAGTTCTTGATTTTATCACAGTTATAAAGAGCTCCTCAGCTCATCATCACATAGTACCTAAAAACTCCACTGGGAAAAAACTTATGGACTAATGAACCTTTACCACCGCCGGAGTATCCTCCTCCACCCTCACCCCGATTTTTCTCCAAAACTCTAGTCCGAGGAATTCCATTCATCGCTCATGAAGTTTCACTTCTCTCCCTTTCTTTTTTTTTCTTTTCTACATATCTATCTTTGTACATTGAGGGCAATATACATCTTAAGTGTGGGGGGGTATTCATTTTACTATCATAAAAATCTCTGAATGATTGCCTTGTTCTCTTGAAAAGCTCTCATATTATGTTTAGGATAAATTTTGATTGATTTATGACTTTTGTTGATATATCTTGAATTAAAACATAGGCATTTATGCATTGAGGGTTTAAACTTTAAGACATTAGGGAATCAAGCATGATAAGTTGATTTTTGAAGAATTAAAAACTTTTAGGTTGTTTCCCCAAGTTTAGGTATTACCTTGAGTTGGAATTCACAAGTTTGAACATAAAAAAAAACCATAATTTTTGTGAGATCTTGAGCCTTTAGAGCATCTATTATTTTTTTCATGCTCACTTTCATTATGAGTGCATCAGTATCGAATTGTTAGTTTAGAACTTGCTTGATCATGCATGTTAAGACCACACCATTTGAACTGATATGTCAAAATGATAAAGGCACTTAGGTTTAACCCACTCACTCCATAAAAGCCTACCTTCACAATTAACCCTTAGTGAACCCCCTTGAGCCTAATAACTCATTCATTGATTTATCCTCAATATTAACCTATAACTCATTATTGTTGAAATCCTCTAAATTAATTTGATCCCTATTTTTGTCAAGATTTGAGTTGGAATAATTCTTAGCTATGTTTATTCTATTTTGTAATTTGACTTGCTCTAAAAAAAATGTATACATTTTAATAGTAGTGATCTTCTGAGCTAAAGAAGTTAAATTCCATTTTCTAAGAAAAAGCTCTATTGTACGCAATTGTTGACTAGTCATTTTTCTAGTTAGGCAATTTTTCAATTCAATCTCGATTCTGACCCTTTCTTTCAGCTTGTGACCACACCCTTTAACCAAAGCCATGCTACAACCCTCTAAATACCATTGATTGATGTTTCATCTCAATTTATAGTGGTGGAGATTTGATTTTCATGCAAGCCTATGGTAATGACTCTTCATTATTGACTATTGAGTGCTTCATTTTATTGTCCTTAAACACCTCGAGTGATTTGAGTGAATCTTTAGTGAGGATGTTAAACTCTATGATATTTTGAATGAAAGGTAATTACTTAAATGAGGAGAGACACCTATGTTTTCATGATAAAATGCTCAAACTTCGAATGTTTGAAACTTTGATGTTCTTTCAGTTGAATTTTCAATAAATGATTACCGATGGATTATTTTGAGATATTATCGATAGAAATTATAAGTTGAGAAGAATTTATTTTGATTATGAGTTGAGGATTTTGCTTGAGGATAAGCAAATGCTTAAGTGTGGGGGTATTTGATAAACCTTAATTTATACATATTTTTACCCTATACTTAACACATTTTATGAATGATTTTTCTTAAAGTTGGTGAATTAGATACTCCTAATGCCTTAATTTCATATTTTATACTTAGGCGAGCATAGGAGAGCGAAAGGAACGAGAAATAGGCCAAAAACGGAGAAAATGGGCCAACGTACGAAATCAACACGGCCTGGACTTCCTCATACGGGTAGACCACATGACCGTGTCAATTTGGCAGAATTGAAGCACGACTCACATGGGTAGAACACACGTCCGTGCCATTCTAACAGGTTCAAGCATGGCCTGAAGTAATCATACACGGGCGTGTCCCTGCCGAGCCCAAGTTTAGTCCAATTCGAAAAAGGCCAAGTTTAAGGGTTCTTAGGCATTCCAAAGCCTATAAATACACCCTAGAGGAGGAGGAAAGAAGACACATAGAGAGAGAAGTAGGGAACTGCTCAAGAAAAGCCGATTGATCCATCTCAAAAGCTGCATTCAGCATTAAGACTGAAGATCTCCCTTCAATTTCCCCTCAAGAGTTTTGGGTTTTTCTTTATATTTTGTATTCAATATTCTTTTGAGATGTTTTCCTTTTTAGTTATGAACTAAATCCCCTAAATACCTAAGGGGAATGAAACCTAAGACGAATCTTATTATTATTTTCTGAATTGTATGATAAATATTTGACTTGTTCTTAATTATGTGTTCTTAATTATTGTTATGATATTCTAGGATATTGATTCAAGTTAAGCTCTTATTCATAGGAGGAATAGACCCTGTCTAAGAGCACATTTTTCATAATTAAGCAGAGTTGGTTGCGTGCTTAGAGATAGGGTGACAAGATTTTACCGGATTAGGGTGAAACCTAATAAGGGGATCCATAGATCAAGTTAATGCAACTCTAGGAAGTTAATTAGAAAGATATTTCAATTATTCAACCTAGGGTTAGACGTTGTTAGTCCCGAGAGAGATAATAATATAACATAGGGACCTCTACGGATCAAGTCAAATGAATAAATCATCCGATTCATAGTCAAATAACAAGTGAAGTCTAGGTGGATTTTTCCTTAGGTATTGTCTTAATTCAATCGTTTTCCAAAAGTAATTCCCCAATTCTATTTTCTATGGTTTCTTAGTTTAGTTAATTTGTTAGTTAAAACAAACCCCATTATGCTTAGGCTAGATAATAAAAAGACAGTTATTACTAGTACTTTTAGTTCCTCTGGGTTTGACAATCAGGTCTTGCTAAAACTATACTACTGCTCGATAGGTACACTTGCCTACATCGTGATAATAGTTAGTTTCAAGAATGATTCATTATAAATTTATAAAACTTATCACACACAAAATCACGATCACAAGGGGCCGAGGAATTTTAGGCTAGTGTAGATGATGATCCGGAGAGAGGGGAGTTTTGGCTAGAAAATACCATGAAGGTATTCGATGAGCTATCATGCACACCTGATGAGTGCGTGAAGTGTGCCGTGTCACTCCTTCGAGACTCAGCTTATCAGTGGTGGAACACTCTCGTTATGTTGTACCGATAGAGAGGATCACTTGGGAATTCTTCCAAGGAGAGTTTCGAAAGAAGTATATTAGCCAGATGTTCTTGGATCAGAAAAGGAAGGAATTTCTAGAGTTGAAGAAAGGTAGTAAGACTATGACGGAGTATGAGCGTGAGTTTGTGAAGCTCAGCAAATATGCGCGAGAATGCATATCTACTGAAGCTAGTATGTGTAAGAGGTTTAAGGATGGCCTCAATGAAAACATTCGAGTGTTTGTGGGCATCCTAGAGTTAAGAGAATTTTTGGTGCTCGTTGAGAGAGCATGTAAAGCAGAAGAGCTGGTGAAGGAGAGATGGAAGGCGGTGATTGAGTCGTGAGATTTAAAGAGAAGACAGATAGGGAAGGCGTATCAGTCCTCCTCCAAGAGGTCGAAAGAATTTATTACCCGATCGAACGCTTCGGTGGGATATTCAAGGAGGAATAATAATAATCAGAATATGACGTCTAAAGCCCAGACTACTTCGGTCGCTAGTGTTGGTAGTACTCGGCCAGATAGACAAGAGTGTCCGCAATGTGGGAGACGCCACTTAGGCGAATGCCAAGTAAATGAGAGGGGCTGTTTCAAGTGTGGATCACTATACCACTTTATTTGTGATTGCCCTGAGATGAAAGAGAGAAAGAGGAAGCAAGAAATAAAGGCAAACAGTCTCTGTTGAGGGGGAGACCACAAAAGAATCCGGGTAGTAGAGCTAACAGTAGAGGCACGACTAGAGATGCAGTCGAGGTCCAAGGGCAGAGCGCCTATAAGGACTTATGCTATTCGTGCCCGTGAGGAGGCAGAGTCTCTCGACGTGATTACGGGTACTTTTTCTATTCATGATATTTATGTTGTTTCTTTGATTGATCCGGGGTCTATCCACTCCTATATTTGTATGGAACTAATTCCTCGAACGAGAATGATAGTGGAGTCTACTGAATTTGTAATAAGAGTGTCCAATCCCTTGGGTAGATATGTTCTAGTTGACCAAGTATGTAGGAGTTGTCCTTTGACAATTGGAGGTCATCGTTTCCCGACAAATTTAATGTTATTTCCATTCAATTAGTTTGACGTAATCCTCAAGATGGATTGGTTGACTTCTCATAGTGTTGTAGTGGACTGTGGGAAGAAAATTATTGAGTTAAAGTGTGAAGATGGGAATATACTTCGGGTTGGACCAGGTGACTTGGATAAATCGCCTGTGATAATATCGTCTCTGAATGCTGAAAAATATTTAAGAAAAAGGTATGAGGCTTATCTAGCTTTTGTGCTGAATACTCAAGTGTCCGAGTCGAAGATTGAGTCAGTACCAGTGGTTTGTGAGTTTATAAATGTTTTTTTGGAAGAGTTTCCCGAATTACCTCCAAAAAGAGAAGTTGAGTTTGGTATCGAGTTAGTTCCTAGCACAATGCCAATCTCGATTACGCCATATAGAATGGCCCCCACTGAGTTGAAAGAGTTGAAAGTGCAGTTGCAAGAGTTAACAGATAAGGGTTTTGCTAGATCAAGTTATTCACGATGGGGTGCTCTGATACTTTTTGTGAAAAAGAAAGACGGGTCGATGAGGTTATGTATCGACTATAGGCAGATTAACAAAGTAACAGTGAAGAACAAGTATCCCTTGCCGAGGATTGATGATCTCTTCGATCAACTGAGAGGAGCCACTGTATTTTCTAAAATAGATTTGAGGTCGGGTTACTACCAGTTAAGAGTCAAGGAACAAGATGTACCGAAGACTACTTTTCGGACAAGATATGGGCAGTACGAGTTTCTTGTTATGCCTTTTGGATTGACAAATGCCCAGCGGTATTTATGGGCTTGATGAACCGTATCTTTCAACCGTATTTGGATCATCGTTTTTATTGATGACATCTTGGTTTATTCACGTAACGAGAGTGAGCACGCGGAGCATTTGAGAACTGTGTTGAAGACCTTGAGGGATAAGCAACTCTATGCCAAGTTTAGTAAGAGCAAGTTTTGGCTCAACGAATTCAGATTTCTAGGGCATATTGTGTAGGGTGACAGAATCAGAATTGACCCAAATAAAGTCTCAGCTATTTTAGAAAGAAACCACCGAGGAATGTAACAGAGGTTCGTAGTTTTCTGGGGCTAGCGGGATACTATAGATGATTTGTAAATGGATTCTCTATGATAGCTACACCGATAACAAGGATTTTACAGAAAGATGTCAAATTTGAATGGATAGTAGAATGCCAACAGAGTTTTGAGAAATTAAAGGCTTTGTTGACTGAAGCCCCAAGTTTAGTGCCACCGGAGTCAGACAAAGAATTTGTAGTTTTTAGTGACGCCTCCCTAAATGGTTTAGGGTATGTGCTCATGCAAGAAGGCGTGGTTATAGCCTATGCCTCGAGGCAATTAAAACCTCACGAGAGAAATTATCAGACCCATGATTTAGAGCTAGCAGTTGTGGTGTTCGTACTGAAGATTTGGCGACACCATTTGTATGGTGAGAGATGCCGAGTATTTACCGATCATAAGAGTCCAAAGTGTCTGATGACTCAGAAAGAGTTGAATTTGAGGTAACAATGGTGGTTAGTGTAACGCCCCGTACCCGAGACCGTCGCCGGAGTCAAACACGAGGTGTTAATAGACTTAATTCATTACTTAAACAGCTCAAACAATTTATTTTTAAAATTTTCAGTCAAGCTCTGACCTCTGTGTATTACAAATCAAATATCTCCCTGTATAGAGTTTCAATGACTATACTGTTCACTTCTAATAAAACTAGACTCAATAAGGAATCTATAAATATAAATTATGACTTCTAATTATCTTTGAACAATTTATGGTGAATTTCCAAAGTCATAACAGGGGATCCATAAATTGCTCTGGCCCTGTTTCACAAAAATTTAAACATCTCATAAAATATAACTCATATACCTGTTTTGTTCCGTCCATATGAAAATAGACTCATAATTCTTCAATTCCATATATTATTCATCATCTAATTGTATCTCTACTATTTTTAGTGATTTTTCAAACTCACGTCACTTCTGCTGACTGAATCTATTTTATGGTAAATTTTACCTATTTCATGGTTTCCATGGATTAGCTAGCAATTTAGCATACATAACACCAAATATGATCATGATTAGCCATTCCAATGGCTAATCATTACCAAGCATTTCCATACCACTCAATAACCATATCATAAGACCATATACACAAAATGATTATAATGCTATACATGCCATACTCAAAATATACAAGCCATTATGCCAAGATGGTATACGGATAGTGTGGCGTGCCTCCGACCGTTTCGATTTACGAGCTGGCTTGTCAACACTACAAGGAATGAAAAGAGGGAGTAAGCATAAATTCTTAGTAAGCTCACATGAAAATAGCAAGTAACACAACTATATGCGCAAACATAAAACATCATTTGCATAATCATCACCGAGACATTCATATCACATTTTCATTTATCATCTTACCATATTGTTGTTATATTGAGTTTCAACCCGAGGGTTAAGTACATACCTGTTCAAAGTATTCATTTCACAACACTTACCAATACGTCCCTTTCATCTCGAGTATTCCTCCATTTGAGTAGAATTTTACCCGTTAAACACATCGGAATATAATTCGGATACATGGAAAGTTTGCACATAAGTGCCACATATGTAGCCAAGCTACCATGTAACCCGCCCATAAGTGAACTTGGACTCAACTCAACGAGATCGGGCGTCCACATCCATAAGTGAACTCAGACTCAACTCAACGAGCTCGGATGCCTAGTTACATCTCTCGAACTCGGACTCAACTCAACGAGTTTGGACATTTGCATCCATAAGTGAACTCGGACTCAACTCAACGAGTTTGGATGCCCAAACATCCTAGTGACATGTCACTTGTATCCTAATCTATTCCTAAGGTTCAAACGGGTGTTTTCCTCGATCACACATCTTTGCCATCTTCCACAGAATATCGAAATTGATAGTTCGGTGATAGTTCATACTCATCAAGTAATTCACATAATTACATATTATTCAACAATAACCACAAAGCATAATATTTCATGACAATAATCAGCATCAAATCATATAAACAACATTAAATTGCTTAAAATGACAATTGTGTTACTACATTTACACATGAACTTACCTCGTATGCGAAAATGGCTACTTTTACCATTTCGTCCACAACTTGGTATTTTCCCCATTTTAGCCCGAATTTTACTTTTCCTTTCTCTATCATTTAAAATATAGTCTAATTAGGACTCACATTATTCAAATTGACCCAAAATCATATTTTGGCAAAATTACAGTTTTGTCCCTAAACATTCGCATATTGACACTTTTGCCCCAAAGCTCGTAAATTAAACTTCAGCCTATTTTCTTATGTTTTATGACATGCTGATCATTTTTCCCTTCTATGGCAACATCAAATTCTCACTCTAACATGTACTTATGACTATTAGGTATTTTTACCGATTAAGCCCTTTTGCTAGTTTTCGCTTAAAACTGAGTAGCACAAGTTGTCTAACATAATTTAAAACCTCATATTCTATAATACACAAATTTCACCTATGGGTATTTTTCCAAATATGAACCCTAGGTTGAATTATTGCTAGCATAAGCTTAATCGAGCTACCGGGACTCCAAAAACGTAAAAATCATTAAAAACGAGGCTAGAACGGACTCACAATCGAGATTGGAAGCTTGAAAAACCCTAGCCATGGTTTCTCCTTGCTATATTCGGCCATGGGGTTGAAGATGAGCAAAATTGGCTTTTAATTTTGTATTTTAATTCATTTTACCCCTAAATGACCAAAATGCCCTTACTACTAAACTTTCCAAAAATTCTATCAATGTCCAATTTTTGTCCATAGACTTAGAAATTCGTAAAATTTCTATTTAAGACCTCCTAATTAATATTTCAAAACAATTTCATACTAGAAACTTCTAGAATGCAAGTTTTACAAATTATTCGATTTAGTACCTAATTTCAATTTAAGCACTTTATGCATAAAATTTCTTCACGAAATTTTCACACAATCATGCAATCATATCATAGACCTCAAAAAAATCATAAAATAATTATTTCTATCTCGGATTTTGTGGTCACGAAACCACTATTTTGACTAGGCCCAAAATCAGGATATTACAACTCTCCCCCCCTTTTAGGGATTTTCGTCCCCGAAAATCTTACCGAAAAAGTGGTCTTCACTTTTAATCTCATATTGGTGTCAAGAACTTTCACTTAGGTCAGTCGTCCAATACATCTCTTTAATTTCTCATATGATCTAAAAGCTTAGGTCTCAACTCTCAACTGTTCTTAAATTTTCAACCCTTCTCGGTTTCCCATGATATCATGACATAAAACCCAGATCTCAACTTGATTTAATGGAGACCGAATTCCAAGAAATCCAACAATCAAAGAGACACGAAATTCCATGAATCGATGAGTAGGAATTCATTCAATACATATATGATTTATAGATCTCGCCAAACATTTAACAATAGGATACATCACAATTTCCTCTTTCCGCCATGAAAATATTTCTGATATGGCCTCAAGAATAATCCTTCTCATTTCCATCCCAATATCAACACTGACAAGGATAATTTTGATAGATCCCAATGTTCGGCTTTAACCCTTTAACAACTTCGATTTTATGTAACATCGAATGCTCTAAACTATCACATTACCTCACCTGTCTTGAAACACATCACAATTCATTCAACATTACATTCTTGAAAGTCGAAGTCTTTACTCAATGTAGACTAGTCTAGTTTAGACGCTTCGGTTACCAATATTCTCATCTATCCAAACTTTGTCAACATGTAATAAACTTTTCAGCTTTCACAAGGCGAAAACCTTATCATTCGTAGTGATTTTAACTAATATCCAACGCTTTCTAATAAATATACACTTCTCGTTCGGACTATTTACTCTTTTATCCGTACAAAAATGAAATTATATTATCGACTTGAAAAAATAATCCGACATAATTGTCACATGAAATCTTTCAAATAAATAATTCACCATACCGATTGAAACTCGCGCTTTTATCACCTATGCCTTCTTGATGTCAAATCCTTATATAGAAATTAGAAAAAATCCCAATACTAAAATCACCACATTACCAAGATCAAATTAGAAGTATAGTCATATTTGACATGATTATCACGAGCTGAAGAACATACTTCGAACATGAGTCATAATTGACAAATTATGGAACAAAGATAACAAGAAAACCGAATAAAAAAATCCAGAATAAAGAGATCCAGGATAAAGAAACCTAAGATACGATACTATGCCGGAGAATCGAAAACCAAACTCATAGAGAAAATACAGAATACCCCGATAATTCTTCAAAGAAAGAAAGTCCAAAAGAAAACATCATTTAATCCCACTGGAATCAAATATAACAAGAACAATATATCTTTCCATACATATATATCAGATGAAGCATCAAGTAGAAGAAATAGAATCATAATATCATATGTATTCTCTCATCAATTCTTATCAGACGAAATGAAATAGAATACCCAATGAAATAGAGCAATATAAATTATAAACCAGTCAGACTACCAATGCTTTCATCCAACACCAGAATTAGAAGACATTCCCATATAACAAGAATTTCTTCAGAAGATCAATAGCCATAGAAATATTTTTGAGAACGGGTAAACACATAGCACATCTCAAAAAAGACTGCTAAATCTGTCCAGTTATAACTGTCACACTCAGATAGTTCACATTTCAAATATCATTTCCCCAACTAGTTCTGCCGTCACAAATTTCATATTAAACCATTCACTAAAGAAGGCCAGTTCTGAATAAATTTCGATTTACACTTTTCTCAACCTTGCACCTGAGTAATTCGATTTACCAAAGAGAATTCCTTCTCTAATTAGGATAGTGCACAACTCCAATAATCTTTACGTCAATCCAATACTTTACTGGCTCTGACTTTACTTATCAGCTCATTTTCAATCTCTGATCACACTTATAATTATTCTATCACTAAACTCTTTGGGTTCTCAACTGGAGACTTATTCAATATAAATCTGATGAAATTCCATTATAAGTACCACTTCGGTAAGGGGGAGGGGTTGTAGGACCTCTGACTCGACTTTCTTATACATACACATATGACCTAACTCCCATCATCATAGCAACATCATCAAAATCATGTCATTCATTCAGGCAATGCAACATTCATGTTGGCTTACACAAATTTTCCTATTGTCCATTTAGACAATATACTTATGCATACATTCTATGTTTTCTAGATAGCTTTACTTATCCATTCATTTAATTGAATTAAGTCATGCTCATGACATCATATAAGACCAAACAAACATAGATATTTGCATCACAATCACAACTTTCATTTCGTGCATCATCATATACATATCATTACAATCATATAATTCAGTCCAACAATTTAACATAGATAAGTTCATTTCATTATAATCCTTTATCTCATAAAAATTATATATCATTAGCATTCATCAACATTCGACGTCCAAATCAAGACAAGGACATTTTCATTCGTATCATAATATTATGACTTTTATTCATACCTCTACTACTTTCTATTTATTCCGTTCATCTTATCAAGTAAGCTATATACACTACATCATATGAGCATGAAGCAAATATGGATATTTATCACATATGTATCATAAACTTTTATTCATACTTTTCTGAACCGAGACTTATCATAATCATAATTTTACTCAAATACCTTCACATAACATTGAACATGGTCGGCGCATCTCGGTTGGAAAGTACCCTGTCTAAATAAGACGGTACTCATACGCGTCAGAAGACATCACACTATCACAGATCAGTGGCATGTATAGCTAAACTTTTACACATGCTAGGTTAGTCCGAGAACCGACTAAACCTGCTCTGATAGCACCAAATATAAGGCCCCGTACTTGAGACCGTCGTCGGGGTCGAACATGAGGTGTTAATAGACTTAATTCATTACTTAAACAGCTCAAACAATTTATTTTTAAAATTTTCAGTCAAGCTAACAATCTGCGTCATAGTCGCTTAAAAATTCATATCTCGAGTTATGAAACTCAAAATCCAATTCCGTAAATTTTCCCTGAAACTAGACTCATATATCTATTTAATAATTTTTTTATAGAATTTTTGGTCGAGCAAATTAGTACAAATTATTCGATTTAGTCCCTAATTTCAATTTAAGCACTTTATGCATAAAATTTCTTCACGAAATTTTCACACAATCATGCAATCATATCATAGACCTCAAAATAATCATAAAATAATTATTTCTATCTCGGATTTTTTGGTCACGAAACCACTATTCCGACTAGGCCCAAAATCAGGATATTACAGTTAGAGCTAATAAAAGATTATGAGTTGATTATCGACTATCATCTGGGAAAGGCGAACGTAGTAGCTGACGCTTTAAGTAGGAAGTCATTGTTTTCCTTGAGAACCTTGAATGCTCAATTGGCTATATCTAGTAATGGATTGGTCTTAGCGGAGTTGAGGGCCAGACCGACTTTTCTTCATGAAATCCGTGAAGCTTAGAAAGATGATGAGAAACTACAAGCCAAGAGAACTCAGTGTGAATCAGAAATTGAGTCAGATTTTTGTATTAGTACTGATGGTTGTATAATGTTCAAAGATAGAGTTTGTGTACCCAAAGATAGTGAGCTCATTCAAAAGATTTTACGAGAGGCACACAGTGTTTGTTCATCCGTCCACCCGGGTAGCGTGAAAATGTATAACGACTTGAAGAAAATGTATTGGTGGTCGGGAATGAAAAGAGACATTTTAGAGTTTGTCTCTAAGTGTTTAGTGTGTCAGCAAGTAAACACTGAAAACCAAGTGCCTTTTGGGTTACTCCAGCTTATTATGGTTCCCAAATGGAAGTGGGATCGGATCACCATGAATTTTGTAACGAGTTTGCCACTAACCCCGAAAAGGAAAGATGCAGTATGGGTTATTGTCGATAAACTCACTAAGTCAGCACACTTCCTACCAGTGCGTACTAACTACTCCCTTGAAAAGTTGGCCGACTTATATGTTTTTGAGATTGTGAGGCTTCATGATGTGCCGTTATCGATTGTATCTGATCGAGACTCGAGGTTCACCTCGAGGTTTTGGAAAAAGTTGCAAGAGGCTCTAAGAACTAGGTTAAGTTTTAGTACGACCTTTCATTCGCAAACTGACAGACAGTCGGAAAGAGTAATACAGATCTTAGAAGACATGTTGATGTGCTGTGTTCTTGAATTTCAAGGAAGTTTGGAAAAATACTTACCATTGGTTGAATTCACCTACAATAACAGCTATCAGTAGAGTCTAAAAATGGTGCCTTATGAGGCTTTGTACGGGCGAAAGTGCCGAACGCCCTTATTCTGGACTGAATTGAGAGAGAGTCAGATTCACGGGGTTGATTTGATCAAAGAGGCTGAGGAACAACTTAAGGTGATTCGTAGCTGTTTGAAAGCCACCTCGAATAGACAAAAATCCTACGGGGATTTGAAACGAAAGGAGATTAAGTTTGAGGTCAATGATAAGGTATTTTTTAAAGTTTCCCCGTGGAGGAAAGTCATCAGATTTGGTAGAAAAGGCAAGTTGAGTCCTCGTTTCATAAGACCTTATGAGGTTACCGAGAGAGTAGGGTTGTTGCCTACCGTTTGGATTTGCTGCCAGAGTTAGAAAAGATTCATGACGTGTTTCACGTGACCATGTTATGTTGATATAGATCTAACCCTTCACACGTAATTTTGCCAACTGAAGTTGAGATTCTTCCAGATATGACTTGTGGTGAGGAGCCGGTCAAGATCTTAGCTCGAGAGGTCAAACAGTTAAGAAATAAGAGTATACCACTTGTAAAGGTTTTGTGGCATAGACATGGAGTCGAGGAAGCCACATGGGAACCCGAGGAGTCTCTGAGAGAGCAGTATTCGAACTTATTCACTGGTAAGATTTTCGAGGACGAAAATCCCTAAAGCGGGAGAAATGTAACAACCCAATTTAGGGCCTAGTCAAAGCAGTGGTCTCGAGACCACAAATTCAAAGTTGGGAAAATTATTTTATTATAATTATGAGATTATAGTATGATTATAGTAGTGCATGAAAAATTTGGTGAGTCAATTTTAACATTTGTGAGCCCGATTGCGAAAAAGAACTAAATTGCATAAAAAGAAAAAGTTGCGTTTTAGTGCCCAAATGTGTTATATAGCTAGATAAATAAATTTAGGGACCTTTAAAAGGCAACTAAACCCTTTTTAAGAGGGTTGGCATGCCATGAGACATAGAGGGGACAAATTTTAAGAGTAGGTAGAATTTGGTAGCTATTTTGACCAAAAAAGAAGTAAAATAAAAAAAAAAGGTTGTTAATTTCTTTTCTTATCATCTCTTTCCACTGAAATTTTTAGCCATGAAAGGGGGTTTGAAAGCTTAAATTTTGCAGCAACTTATTCCTCTCACAAGTAAGTGATTTTAATGAGTTTTCTTCAAGATTTTCACACTTTTGAGACCCTTGAAGCATGAGCTTTCAAATGAGGGTGATATCTTGCAAAATGGTCAAGAGTTTAGGATTTTTCCATGGATGTAATTGTGATAGAAGCTGAGTTTTTATGGAAGAATATGAGTCCTAGTTGTGTTATAAGCAACTTTTGAAAAAGGTGTTAGCTTGAAAACACCTAAAGGAACCATTTTGCATAAGTTGCAAAATAGGTAATAAGTGTATGAAATAGTGAGAATTTGGGGTTGCTATAAGAGTAAAAAGAGTAGCTAGGCTTGAAATATGAAGAAATTCAATAAAAAATGATTTTTGAGTATACGGGTAAAATGGTCATTTTGCCAAGGCCTAGGGGCAAAATGGTCATTTTACCCAAGATGTGAAATTATGAATGCCTAATTGTAATTAATGACTAAATGAGTACATTTTTGCTATTATAGATCAAGACTTACCAAAATCGAGCCTAGATCGGGGCAAAGCCAATGAATCTAATTAAGCTGTTTAGTCAAGTACATTTTGTAAACCGAGGTAAGTTCTATGTAAATAATACAACTATATTGTTAAATGCATGTATTTTATTGTTATTGATTTTGATATAGCATGAATTTCTAGATTTTGAACTGAGTATGCATATTTGTCATTGAGAAAGTAGAAAGATCCAGTGAGAACCCTAGGAAACAAACCGAATGTTCATGCCATAACATTGGGTTATGTGAGAGCGAGTGTAAGACCATGTCTGGGACATGGCATTAGCATTGAGACGAGGGCTAGTGTATGACGTGTCTGGGACATGCATCAGGCACATTACGATAGCCAGTGTAAGACCATGTCTGGGACATGGCATCGGCGTAGATATGAGTGCCAGTGTAAGACGTGTCTGGGACATGCATCAGCCTCAATTATGGAAGCCAATGTAAGACATGTCTGAGACATACATCGGCTAAGCTTTGTGCTAGTGTAAGACATGTTTGGGACATCCATCAGCACTTAAACACGAGAGCTAGTGTAAAACCATGTCTGGGACATCGCATCGGCCTCGATGAAGATAGCCAGTGTAAGACCATGTCTGGGACATGACATCGGCAACTTAACCCATGTTTGAGGCTTATAGAATATCCGATAGTATTCCAAAAAGTTAAACTTTAAGTGTTAATGTAACACCCCTATCCCGTAACCGTCGCCGGAATAGGACGATGCGTTATCAGAAAATTTGGAAGCAGATCAAACAGTAAAATTGTGAACATTTTTTTTCTTTTTCGTGAATAAAGATTGTTCATTTAATTAAATTCTAAACACAAACAAAGGTCAAACTTATAACTTATAAAAGTAGACTTCCAAAGGATGTCATATTCGCATGGCTTATAAACAATAGTTATGATATCATTCTAATATAATATATCCTATACATGCCATAAGCTAAATCCAAATCACAAGGTTTCCATAATAGTAGATAGTGTGATGAAGTACTGACGATCCCCGAGCTGGTAATCAGAGTCCACAATCTATAAAACAAAGGCAAAAGACAAACGGAGTAAGCTTACATAAGCTTAGTAAGTCTTAAGTAAAATGATAATTTTGCAAAATCAAATTCAATTATCATTTATCGCTCGATTTTTTTTCTAATCAATGAAGTCAATCTACAGCTCCATAACGAACTATAATTTCAATAACCACATCATTTAGTTACCACAAATTATTTCATGATAATGACCAAAATGGTCAAATATTCGTATGCTCACAAGGTACACTTAGCTCATAAATACACTCCAATCTAAATGCCTCTATTATAGTTTAATCGAATACATTCTTATGGCATAACACATTGACCAACTGTATCATAGTCACATGGACTGTGGTCACATTTGCATTCATACACTTATTCACATATGCATCGCTTTATATACTTTTGATCTAATCCGAATCGAAAATCACATACGAGTACCTGATACATACCTGGCCAACTTAATGTATTGAACATCTTTAACTGTCGTTTCATTACTAAGCCTCATCGTTTTAGACCTTGCAGAAACCCCGTTTAACAATATCAAGAGATCTCACCATTACGTCAAATAATTCAAACCTCATGCACGCATATATAGTTTATCTATTTCTTCCAAATTTGATTCACATAGTCTTTCGCATCTAGAAACCTTATATCTACTTCTAATTCAATCAATCAAACTAAAACATAATACTTTTACCACGTTTAGTTTCCATATTTAGAAGCACATAGTGTAACACCCCGAACCCGAGACCGTTGCCGGTGTCGGACACGAGGGGTTAACAAGCCAAAACCACTTATGGCACCGACCAATTTGACATTTCCAGGCAAGCTGGAAAACTGCGTCGCTGTCGCCTTAAAAAGCGTATCTCGAGTTTCACAACTCAGAAACTGATTCCGTAAATTTTCCCTGAATTTAGACTCATATATCCATCCATGGATTTATTTCTAGAATTTTTTGTGGGGCCAATTGGTACAGTTTATTAGTTAAAGTCACCCATGTTACAGGGGTCGACTACACTGACCTTCGCACGTTACAACTTAAATATCTCTCTGTACAGGGTTTCAATACTAATGACGTTTATTTCTAATGAAACTAGACTCAAAAAGGAATCTGTACATATAAGACATGACTTCTAATTCATTCTGGATAATTTATGGTAAATTTTCAAAATCACGACAGGGGACCCAGAAACCGTTCTGGCCCTATCTCACGAGAACTTTAATATCTCTCGGTATACTGTTCATATGATCGTTTCGTTACTTTCATATGAAAATAGACTCATCAAGGTTCGATTGGATAATTTATTCACTAATTAAAACTATTCCTACAAATTTTGGTGATTTTCCACATCCACGTCACTGCAGCTGGCAGCATCTGTTTTAAGGTAGGCTTTACCTATATTGTAGTTCCCATGGACCAACTATAGTCTAGTCATACTTAGGTCCAACATATGATCATATTTAGCCATTCCAATGGCTGATCATGTGACCAACTCTCTCATTCCAAACCATAATCACATCATGAAACCAAATATAATTACAAACCACATATGGTCAAATTCCATACTCCACTTTTACGAACCATTTTGCATGGCCGCACACATATACATCACAAGTACTTAAAACAACCGAGAGTAGTCCTATACATGCCATATCCAAAACTCAACTAAAGGAGTACCAAAAGGGCTTTGATAGTGTGGTTGACTTCAACTTCTATGATCCCGAATCCGATCGCTAACGAGCAAAATCTATAAGCAGAGAAACAAAGAAACGGAGTAAGCAATTTATGCTTAGTAAGTTTGAGCCATAATATACACACAACCAAAGCATAGCATTCAAGTAGCTAAACAATAATTCATATGCACAATTTCTCAAAGACATGCTTACTTCACAATCCCAACTCTTATATTCATACACAAATAACGGCCTAGTTAATGCCGATAGCTCATTTATCATTAGGCGAATATTCACGCGACTTACTCATAGTGTGTGAAGCACACAAAACATACCTTGTTGTTGGGAATTTCACAAGTGCATTAACTGAAAATTTTCCAGCAAGTTCAAAGTTCTCGAATCACATACCTTCGGAGTTTATCCGGATATAGCTACTCGTTCAAACGCCTTCGGGACATAGACCGGTTATGGTAACCCGCACAAAGGCCTTCGGGACTTAACCGGATATCACAATTTGCACAATTGCCTTTGGGCTTAGCCCGGATATCATAACTTCGCACAATTGCCTTGGGCTTAGCCCGGTATCACAATTTGCACAATTGCCTTGGCTTAGCCCGGATATCACTCGAACATTCATACACATCTTTGTTTCAATTTCATAACACAACTTTTATGCACAATTCCCTTAGCAAAATATCATTTCGGCTCAATGGCCACATACAAAGGCACAAATTCGATTGCTCATTACTTCATTCAATCGAATCAAAATCTAAGTTTCGATACTCGAAAACTTACCTCGGACGTGGTCGAACGATTTCGACGTCTATTCGACGACTTTTTCCTTCCCCTTATCGGATTTAGCTCCCCTTTGCTCTTGAGCTTAATTTAACAAATAAATTGGTTTTATCATTTGAGCATCGAAAGAGGAATTCAAGATACCTAGCCAATATATATGCTCATTAGGCATCAAAGTCACATATGTACAAAATCACGAATCGAACTCAACACATTAGTTAATATTCCTCTTAGCCGAATTTTCTAAGCCAAGAATTTTTATGCCTCGGTTTTGTGGTCCCGAAACCACATCCCGACTAGGGTCAATTTTGGGCTGTCACAACTCTTCCCCACTTAAGAAATTTTCGTCCCCGAAAATCTTACCGGTAAATAGGGTTGGGTATCGCTCTTTCATAGAGTTCTCGGTTTCCCAAGTAGCTTCTTCTATCCCGTGTTTGAGCCATAACACTTTCACTAGCGGAACCCGCTTGTTTCGCAACTCTTTCACTTCACGTGATAGGATACTAATCGGTTCTTCCTCATAACTCATATTGGCTTGAATTTCAACCTCTGATGGACTAATCACGTGCGATGGATCAGATCTATAGCGTCGAAGCATCGAAACATGAAAGACATCGTGAATCTTTTCGAGTTCAGGGGGCAAAATTAGATGATATGCCACTGGACCGACTCCCTCGGATATCTCAAATGGCCCAATGAACCTCGGGCTCAACTTGCCCTTACGGCCGAATCTGAGTATCTTTTTCCCAGGCGAAACCTTGAGAAACACTTTATCTCCCACCTGATACTCGATGTCTTTTCGTTTCAGAGCCGCGTACGACTTCTGACGATCGGAGGCTATCTTCAGACTTTCACGGATTACTTTCACTTTCTGTTCAGCATCTCTAATCAAATCCACGCCGAAAATTTTGCTTTCACCGAGCTCAGTCCAAAACAATGTACGGCATTTACGACCGTACAAAGCCTCGTAGGGTGCCATCTTAATACTTGATTGAAAACTATTGTTGTAAGCGAATTCAATCAAAGGAAAATACCGTTCCCATGAACCACTGAACTCGAGGGTCCAACATCTTAACATATCCTCAAGTATCTGAATTATCCACTCGGATTGACCATCGGTTTGGGGGTGAAAGGCGGTGCTGAAATGCAACTTGGTACCCAAAGCTTCTTGCAACTTCTTCCAAAATCGCGAGGTAAATCTCGGATCTCTATCCGACACGATGGAAATAGGCACCCCGTGTAATCTCACAATCTGAGAAACGTACAATTCGGCTAGTTTGTCCATTGAAAAACCCGCATGTACGGGGACAAAGTGAGCCGACTTAGTCAATCTATCTACAACGACCCAAATCGCATCCTTCTTACTTGCTGACAATGGCAGTCCGGATACAAAGTCCATTGTGACTCGATCCCATTTCCACTCGGGTATCGTGATTGGCTGAAGTAATCCTGAAGGCACTTGATGTTCCGCTTTCACTTGTTGACATATTAAACATCTCAAAACAAAGTCGGAGATGTCTCGTTTCATACCATGTCACCAAAACCGACGTTTCAAATCGTTGTACATCTTCGTACTCCCCGGGTGGATTGCCATTCGGCTACAATGGGCTTCGTCCAGAATTATCGAAATAAGTTCTGAATTCTTTGGAACACACAGACGACCTTTGACCTCAAACAATCGTCATCATCGATTTGAAACTCCGAGTCCTTGTTCGGAACACACTCAGCCCGTTTTGCAGCCAACTCGTCGTCGACTTTCTGAGCTTCACGAATTTGATGTATCAATAATGGTTTGGCTTTCAATTCAGCTACTAACACATTGTCGGATCGAACTGTAACACCCCGAACCCGTGACCGTCGCCGGTGTCGGACACGAGGGGTTAATGGGCCAAATCTTCTCAAGGTACCAACCAATTTGGCATTTCCAGACAGGCTGGAAAACTGCGTCACTGTCGCCATAAAAATCATATCTCGAGTTTCAAAACTCGGAAACCGATTCCGTAAATTTTCCCTGAATTTATACTCATATATCTATCCATGGATTTATTTCTTAAATTTTTGGTTGGGCCAATTGGTACAGTTTATTAGTTAAAGTCACCAATGTTACAGGAGTCGACTACACTGACCTTCACGCGTTAAAACTTGAATATCTCTCTGTACAGGGCTTTAATACTGGTGCCGTTTGTTTCTAATGAAAATAGACTCAAAATGGAATCTGCACATATAAGGCATGACTTATAATTCTTTCTGGATAATTTATAGTAAATTTTCAAAGTCACAACAGGGGACCTAGAAACCGTTCTGGCCCTGTCTCACGAGAACTTTAATATCTCTCAATATACTGCTCATAAGGTCGTTTCGTTCCATCCATATTAAATTAGATTCATCAAGGTTCAGTTGCATAATTTATTCACTATTTAATTCTACTTCTACTATTTTTAGTGATTTTCAATCTCACCTCACTGCTGCTGTCCGCAACAGTTACTGCAGTAGACTATGCCAATTTCATGAATTTTTCCTTGGCCTTAATCATCCATCAAACATGACACAAATTATGGCCACCTTATCAAAATTAAAGTTTCTAAGACTCGTGGCTATAGGTTCTAGCATCCCACTCGGCGACCACATAGGCCATTTTCACATGGCTTAAAGTTTACAACCCACAGTTCAACAAAATATAATAGCCTATACATGCCAAATGTTCTTTAACAACGAAGACAATACCAAAATATTTCAGCCGGTGTGATGACTTCAACGACGGTTCCGAGCACGCAACAATACGAGTCCAAGAGACCTAAAATGGGTGACAAGAAAACACCGAGTGAGTTTATAACTCAGAAGTCATAAGCACTTTACAATTATCCATTAGCTAAATTCATCACAAAGTGAAACAATGAAACAAGGCTAGGTACTTCATCCATATCGGAACTATACCATAATTCCTCGGACCTTTCGGTTCAATCTCATACCAAGCCATACATCCACATTTCATATTTATACGATAAGATATTTGAGGCATTTTCACACACTAACTCATTTTCACCACAATCACACAATTGCAATCATCACATAGATTTAAAGCTTACCAAGCTCAACCCCGAGCATGAACATATTGCCTATTCGTCATGAGCTCAAGGTACTTACCCAATTCGCTGTCCGGATTAACTCGATAATGTCGCTAGATCAAGTGCCAATTGTAATACAAGAGCATATAGTGAATCCGCACACTTAGTGCTATATATTTTCAGCTCGCACACTTAGTGCTATAGAATCAAGCTCGCACACTTAGTGCTGTACAATTTTAAACCCGCACACTTAGTGCCAATCTTGTCACCGTGTCCATTCATACCCGCACACTTAGTGCCGTGACCAATACCTTATGCATTTTGCTGCCTTTATACATTCAACAATGGCATCATTCCATACACATACATTTTCATTTACACATCAATTCATTAAACACAATTGCATATATATTATGATCATTTAAATCAATACCAAATATATGCTTAATGACTTACCTTGTTTTGGATGAAAACGATTCCCAATCACTACTCAATTGCCTTTGCTTTGCCCTTGTTTGATTCTCCTCCTTTGATTTCTTGGTCTAGAATAAACACATTTAGTAGTTTAATTTCCTTGCTGAATACTTATACGTATGATTTAAATGATTTTCATTTCATTTCATAACTATCCTTGTTCCAAACATTACAACCTTAACTAATGTTCGATTAGTGCTTCAAGGCGAATGTATTACGACTACTAAGATAACTTAGTCTTAGGTTTATTAAATTCTTAATATACAAAATCATGAATCAACTCAACCTTATATGCCAACACTACTCCTTTAATAGATTATAGAGAGTTAGAGATAGTATCTCAAACATATACACCCATATGGCGAATACACTAAGTTAAATTTATCATTACCTATGCAATTTCCTATAAATCCTTATACTTCAATTTCATACATTTAACCTTTTAATGCCTATTAATCACTCTTTTGATCTTAATCCTAAAACGGCAACTCCTCACTCAATATTCCAACCGAATCATTCCTATCACCAAGACAAAATTCGCACCTTAAGCTTCCTACATTCTTTTCATGACCTTCATAGTTCATTCGCCCTCCTCAACACCATTTATCATACAAGGAAAAATAACCATAAAAAAATATAAAATCTTCCATCTAGATTCAATGTGACCGAATGTACAACGTGACAACCACTTATTCCAAAATCTCTACTCCATTCTATCATCCCCTTATTTGATACAACATGAAATTAACCCCTAGTTCTAACACTTAGATTCACGGCATGATGCCTAAACCACCATGAAAGTTTCAACTTTCTTGACATTACTAATAGTGCATCCAATTATTAACTTAACATGTCATAAACTAAATCAACAAGTCAAAACTTACCTCTTGCTACCTAAGGTAGGATGCGAATTGCTTTAGAGAAATTTCCCTATTTCTTCATCTTTGTTTGACTTGAGGAAAGAGGAAGATGATGAACATCATTTTCTCCTTCTTTTCTTTTATCCCTTTTATTATAATTATTTTAAGCCATTTGTTAACTTAAAAACCATATTAAATTAGAATAAGTGGAGCACCATCACCCCTTGGCCGGCCACTCTTCCTCTTTTGGGTAAATTGACATGCAAAACCACTCTTTTGGTATATGCACTAATAGACCCTTTAAGAATTTACCTATCACATTTCTAAAGTATTTCATATAAGTCCTATTTAATAATTTCACATACAAAAGGCAAAATTAGAGAGTGAAACTTCCACATATGCATTGTACTCATATAATAAGCATAAGATATAACAATTAATTAATTATTATTATTTTTTTGGCTCGGTTTTGTGGTCCCGAAACCACTTTTCGACTAGGGTCAAATTTGGTGTCACAACTCTCCCCACATAAGAAATTTTCGTCCCGAAAATCTTACCGATGAACAATTTAGGATATCGATCCTTCATAGAGCCCTCAAGTTCCCAAGTGGCTTCTTCAACTCGGTGTTTATGCCACAGTACCTTCACTAATGGGATTTTCTTATTTCGCAATTCTTTTACTTCACGCATCAAAATGCGAACCGGTTCTTCTTCGTAGCTCAAATTAGGTTGAATCTCGATCTCAGATGGAGTAATTACGTGCGATGGATCGGACCTGTATCGTCGAAGCATCGAGACATGGAAAACGTTGTGAATCTTTTCAAGCTCAGGGGGCAAAATTAATCGATAAGCGACTGGCCCAACTCGTTCGGATACTTCATACGGCCCGATGAACCTCGGACTCAATTTGCCCTTACGGCCAAATCTAAGCACCTTCTTCCAGGGTGAAACTTTGAGAAATACTTTGTCTCCAACTTGATATTCAATGTCTTTTCTTTTCAAATCCGCATACGACTTTTGGCGATCCGAAGCAGCTTTCAAACTTTCACGAATTACTCGAACTTTTTGCTCGGCATCCTTAACCAAATCAACCCCGAAGAATTTACCTTCACTAAGTTCAGTCCAGAATAATGGGGTACGGCATTTACGACCGTATAAAGCCTCATAAGCGCCATCTTAATACTTGATTGAAAGCTATTGTTGTGCGAATTCAATCAAAGGCGATATCTGTTCCATGAACCACTAAACTCAAGGATACAACATCTCAACATATCCTCGAGTATTTGAATTATCCGTTCGGATTGACCATCGGTTTGGGGTGAAAAGCGGTGCTGAAATGCAACTTGGTACCCAAAGCTTCTTGTAACTTCTTCCAAAATCGCGAGGTAAATCTCGGATCTCTATCCGACCACGATGGAAATAGGCTTCCGTGTAATCTCACAATCTGAGAAGCGTACAATTGGCTAGTTTGTCCATTGAAAAATCCGTACGTACGGGGATAAAGTGAGCCGACTTAGTCAGTCTATCGACAACGACCCAAATCGCATCCTTCTTACTCACTGACAATGGCAGTCCGGATACAAAGTCCATTGTGACTCGATCCCATTTCCACTCGGGTATCGTGATCGGCTGAAGTAATCCTGAAGGCACTTGATGTTCTGCTTTCACTTGTTGACATATTAAACATCTCGAAACAAAATCAAAGATGTCTCGTTTCATACCATGCCACCAAAACCGACGTTTCAAATCGTTGTACATCTTCGTACTCCCAGGGTGGATTGCCATTCGGCTACAATGGGCTTCGTTCAAAATTATTGGAATAAGTTCCGAATTCTTTGGAACACACAGATGACTTCTGAACCTCAAACAATCATCATCATCGATTTGAAATTCCGAGTCCTTGTTCGGAACACACTCATCCCGTTTTGCAACCAACTCATCGTCGACTTTCTGAGCTTCACGAATTTGACGTATCAATAATGGTTTGGCTTTCAATTCAGCTACTAACACATTGTCGGGTAGGATAGACAAGTGTACATTCATCGTCATAAAGCAAACAAAGTGATTTCGGCTTAAGGCATCCGCAACCACATTAGCCCTTCCCGGGTGATAATCAATGACAAGCTCATAATCTTTTAACAACTCGAGCCATCGCCTTTGTCGCAGATTTAAGTCTCTTTGGGTCATCAAATATTTGAGACTTTTGTGATCCGAATACACATGGCACTTCTCACCAAATAAGTAATGTCGCCATATCTTTAAAGGCGAATCGATGGCGACCAATTCGAGATCATGGGTCGGATAATTTTTCTCATGTGGCTTTAATTGTCTTGGCGCATAGGCCACAACTCGCCCTTCTTGCATCAATACGCAACCCAACCCAAGTAGGGATGCGTCACTATAAATGACAAACTCTTTGCCCGATTCAGGTTGCACTAGAATTGGGGCTTCGATCAAATAAGCTTTCAATTGATCGAAACTTTTCGACATTTCTCCGTCCATTCGAACTTAACATCCTTTTGGAGTAACCGTCATTGGCGTGGCTATCGTCGAGAAACCTTTACAAATCGTCGGTAATAACCGCAAGCCCCAAAAGCTCCTAACCCGGTAACATTCCTTGGTGGTTTCCAATCGACTATGGCGAATTTTGTTCGGGTCCACCACGACACCAATCACGGACACCACGTGCCCCAAAAGCTAACCTCTTTCAACCAAAATTCACATTTCTTGAACTTTACGATATAGCGCTTATCTCGTAAGATTTGCAACACTAGCCTCGGTGTTCGGCATGTTCGATTTCATCATCTCGAATAGACCAAAATGTCATCGATAAATACAACTACGAACCGATCCAAGTATGGCCTGAAAATTCTATTCATTAAATCCATAAACACCGCAGGGCATTAGTGAGCCCAAGCGGCATCACCAAGAATTCGTAGTGACCGTACCTCGTTCTAAAAGCGGTTTTGGGTATGTCCGATTCTCGGACCCTCAACCGATAGTACCCGACCTCAAATCTATCTTTGAAAACACCGAGGCTCCCTTTAATTGATCAAACAAATCGTCAATTCGTGGCAATGGATATTTATTCTTTATCGTCACTTTATTGAGTTGACGATAGTCGATGCACAACCTCATGGTTCCGTCCTTCTTCTTCACAAACAATACAGTCGCCCCATGGAGAAAAACTCGGTCGGCGAAACCTCTATTCGTCAATTCTTGCAATTGAACCTTCAATTCCTTTAATTCCGTTAATGCCATACGATACGGGCTATTGAAATCGGCGTAGTACCGGAACAACTTCGATGCGAATTCCACTTCTCGAACCGGTGGCAATCCGGTAACTCCTCGGAAAAACATCGAATACTCACAAACCACTGGTACCGATTCGAGTTTCCTTTCCGTCTCTTTACTTCCAAACACATACGCAAGGTATGTTTCACACCCTTTTCACATACCTCCGAGCGGTCATAGAAGATATTATCGTGGCGCTCCTTTTAAATCGATGAGACTCGACTCGGACTACCTCATTATTTGCACTCCTCAAATCAATGGTTTTCCTTTTGCGATCCACCTTTGCATCATGTACGGTCACCAATCCATACCAAGAATAACATCGAATTCATGAAATGGTAGAAGCATCGGATCGGTAGGAAAAGCAGATTCTCGAATTATTAGGGGCATCTCTTGCACACTTTATCAACGAGCACGTATTGACCCAAAGGGTTTGACACTCGAATTACGAACTCAAGAGACTCAACGGTAGAGTCTTCTTGGATGCTAAGGTTTCACATACATATGAGTGAGTAGAGCGGGGTCAATCAATGCAATCACAATAGTATCAAAGAGAGTAAAAGTACCGGTGATAACGTCGGGGAGGATGCCTCCTCTCGTGCGCGGATGGCATATGCTCTAGCAGAGCACGGGTCTCGGATCGGACAGCAGTATTAGAGGCTCCTCTCGATTACCACCCCTACCTCCAGAGATTCTCGGGGCCTACCTCCGGCCGTCGTTCCACTAGGTCTTGCACCTTGCGTCTTATTCCTCTCATCTAGCTCCGTGCAATCTCTAATGAAGTGGTCCTTGAACCGCATCCATAACAGCCCTATTAACAGACTTACCCCAACATTCACCTAGGTGTCGTCTTCCACATTGGGGGCATTGGTCTCTCTTGACGATTATTGCCCACACTAGCTCTGAAGTAGCTCGGGAGTCCGTCAATGGTCGGGCTCTAATGGAAATTCCTTGATCGTCCTCGACTTCTTGGTGTTCTCCCTGAACCTCTTTAGAGACGAGAACGGAGCTTTACTCGTCGATCTTTTACGGTAATCTCTTGCTTCAAATTCAGCTTTCTTCTTCTCCTTCCCAAGTTCTTCCGTCTTGCAGGCTCGTTCGACTAGTGTCACGAATTCCTTTATCTCTAAAATTCCCACTAGTAACTTTAACTCTTCATTCAATCCTTCCTCAAATCTTTTGCACATCGCAACCTCATCAGCCACACACTCCCGAGCATACCGACTAAGTCTTACGAACTCATGTTCGTATTCAGATACGGTCATCCGGCCTTGCTTGAGTTCCAAGAATTCCTTACGCTTCTGATCGATGAACTGTTGACTAATGTATTTCTTTCGAAATTCGGATTGAAAGAAATCCCAAGTAACTCATTCATTTGGGACTATGGAAATTAAAGTCCTCCACCAATAGTAAGCTGAGTCTCGCAGCAAGGATATAGCACACTTAAGACATTCATCGGGTGTGCATGATAGTTCATCTAACACTCTAATGGTGTTATCGAGCCAGAACTCGGCCTTTTCGGCATCATCAGTAACTATGGCCTTGAACTCCTCGGCCGCACGCTTTCTAATCAAGTCCACAGGTGGTTTACTCAGCCTCACAGGATCGAGAATCGGAGGCATTGCGGGCTCTTGGGGTGGAGTATTTAAATTCGGGAATGGTTGGACAGCCGGGTTGGTTCGGGCATATTGCGCGACCCACTCATTCATCATGGTGAAGAAGGCTTGTTTCGCCCCTTCATTTTGATTATTCGCGGATGACTGAGGCTCAACAGGCGGTGTCCCTTGCGCAGGAGCAGCCGCTACACTTTCAACGTCATCCGCCAAGGGTCTCTCTACCCCGGGTTCCATTGCTAATCAAAACAAAAATTTCAACCGTCAGAAGTCATCACATTATTAAGCACTAACAATTTGGCATGTATAGCTAGACTCACACGCGCTATGGTAGTCCTAGAACCGACTAAACCATAGCTCTGATACCAATCAAATGTAACACCCGAACCCGTGACCGTCGCGTGTATCGACACGAGGGTTAATGGGCCAAATCTTCTCAAGGTACCAACCAATTTGGCATTTCCAGGCAGGCTGGAAAACTCCGTCACTGTCGCCATAAAAATCATATCTCGAGTTTCAAAACTCGGAAACTGATTCCGTAAATTTTCCATGAATTTAGACTCATATATCTATCCATGGATTTATTTCTAGAATTTTTGGTTGGGCCAATTGGTACAGTTTATTAGTTAAAATCACCAATGTTACAGGAGTCGACTACACTGACCTTCGCGCGTTAAAACTTGAATATCTCTCTGTACAGGGCTTTAATACTGGTGCCGTTTGTTTCTAATGAAAATAGACTCAAAATGGAATCTGCACATATAAGTAATGACTTATAATTCTTTCTGGATAATTTATAGTAAATTTTCAAAGTCACAACAGGGGACCTAGAAACCGTTCTGGCCCTGTCTCACGAGAACTTTAATATCTCTCAATATACTGCTCATAAGGTCGTTTCGTTCCATCCATATTAAATTAGATTCATCAAGGTTCAGTTGCATAATTTATTCACTATTTAATTCTACTTCTACTATTTTTAGTGATTTTTCAATCTCACCTCACTGCTGCTGTCCGCAACAGTTACTGCAGTGAGACTATGCCAATTTCATGAATTTTTCCTTGGCCTTAATCATCCATCAAACATGACACAAATTATGGCCACCTTATCAAAATTAAAGTTTCTAAGACTCGTGGCTATAGGTTCTAGCATCCCACTCGACGACCACATAGGCCATTTTCACATGGCTTAAAGTTTACAACCCACAGTTCAACAAAATATAATAGCCTATACATGCCAAATGTTCTTTAACAACGAAGACAATACCAAAATATTTCAGCCGGTGTGATGACTTCAACGACGGTTCGAAAGCACGCAACAACACGAGTCCAAGAGACCTAAAATGGGTGACAAGAAAACACCGAGTGAGTTTATAACTCAGTAAGTCATAAGCACTTTACAATTATCCATTAGCTAAATTCATCACAAAGTGAAACAATGAAACAAGGCTAGGTACTTCATCCATATCGGAACTATACCATAATTCCTCGGACCTTTCGGTTCAATCTCATACCAAGCCATACATCCACATTTCATATTTATACGATAAGATATTTGAGGCATTTTCACACACTAACTCATTTTCACCACAATCACACAATTGCAATCATCACATAGATTTAAAGCTTACCAAGCTCAACCCCGAGCATGAACATATTGCCTATTCGTCATGAGCTCAAGGTACTTACCCGATTCGCTGTCCGGATTAACTCGATAATGTCGCATGATCGGTGCCAATTGTAATACAAGAGCATATAGTGAATCCGCACACTTAGTGCTATATATTTTCAGCTCGCACACTTAGTGCTATAGAATCAAGCTCGCACACTTAGTGCTGTACAATTTTAAACCCGCACACTTAGTGCCAATCTTGTCACCGTGTCCATTCATACCCGCACACTTAGTGCCGTGACCAATACCTTATGCATTTTGCTGCCTTTATACATTCAACAATGGCATCATTCCATACACATACATTTTCATTTACACATCAATTCATTAAACACAATTGCATATATATTATGATCATTTAAATCAATACCAAATATATGCTTAATGACTTACCTTGTTTTGGATGAAAACGATTCCCAATCACTACTCAATTGCCTTTGCTTTGCCCTTGTTTGATTCTCCTCCTTTGATTTCTTGGTCTAGAATAAACACATTTAGTAGTTTAATTTCCTTGCTGAATACTTATACGTATGATTTAAATGATTTTCATTTCATTTCATAACTATCCTTGTTCCAAACATTACAACCTTAACTAATGTTCGATTAGTGCTTCAAGGCGAGAATGTATTACGACTACTAAGATAACTTAGTCTTAGGTTTATTAAATTCTTAATATACAAAATCATGAATCAACTCAACCTTATATGCCAACACTACTCCTTTAATAGATTATAGAGAGTTAGAGATAGTATCTCAAACATATACACCCATATGGCCGAATACACTAAGTTAAATTTATCATTACCTATGCAATTTCCTATAAATCCTTATACTTCAATTTCATACATTTAACCTTTTAATGCCTATTAATCACTCTTTTGATCTTAATCCTAAAACGGCAACTCCTCACTCAATATTCCAACCGAATCATTCCTATCACCAAGACAAAAATTGCACCTTAAGCTTCCTACATTCTTTTCATGACCTTCATAGTTCATTCGGCCCTCCTCAACACCATTTATCATACAAGGAAAAATAACCATAAAAAAATATAAAATCTTCCATCTAGATTCAATGTGACCGAATGTACAACGTACAACCACTTATTCCAAAATCTCTACTCCATTCTATCATCCCTTATTTGATACAACATGAAATTAACCCTAGTTCTAACACTTAGATTCACGGCATGATGCCTAAACCACCATGAAAGTTTCAACTTTCTTGACATTACTAATAGTGCATCCAATTATTAACTTAACATGTCATAAACTAAATCAACAAGTCAAAACTTACCTCTTGCTACCTAAGGTAGGATGCCGAATTGCTTTAGAGAAATTTCCCCTATTTCTTCATCTTTGTTTCGCTTGAGGAAAGAGGAAGATGATGAACATCATTTTTCTCCCTTCTTTTTCTTTTATCCCTTTTATTATAATTATTTTAAGCCATTTGTTAACTTAAAAACCATATTAAATTAGAATAAGTGGAGCACCATCACCCCTTGGCCGGCCACTCTTCCTCTTTTGGGTAAATTGACATGCAAAACCACTCTTTTTGGTATATGCACTAATAGACCCTTTTAAGAATTTACCTATCACATTTCTAAAGTATTTCATATAAGTCCTATTTAATAATTTCACATACAAAAGGCAAAATTAGAGAGTGAAACTTCCACATATGCATTGTACTCATATAATAAGCATAAGATATAACAATTAATTAATTATTATTTTTTTTGGCTCGGTTTTGTGGTCCCGAAACCACTTTTCGACTAGGGTCAAATTTGGACTGTCACAACTCTCCCCCACGTAAGAAATTTTCGTCCCCGAAAATCTTACCAGTGAACAATTTAGGATATCGATCCTTCATAGAGCCCTCAAGTTCCCAAGTGGCTTCTTCAACTCCGTGTTTATGCCACAGTACCTTCACTAATGGGATTTTCTTATTTCGTAATTCTTTTACTTCACGCATCAAAATGCGAACCGGTTCTTCTTCGTAACTCAAATTAGGTTGAATCTCGATCTCGGATGGAGTAATTACGTGCGATGGATCGGACCAGATCGTCAAGCATCGAGACATGGAAAACGTTGTGAATCTTTTCAAGCTCGGGGCAAAATTAATCGATAGCGGTCGCCCAACTCGTTCGGATACTTCATACGGCCGATGAACCTCGGACTCAATTTGCCCTTACGGCCAAATCTAAGCACCTTCTTCCGTGGTGAAACTTTGAGAAATACTTTGTCTCCAACTTGATATTCAATGTCTTTTCTTTTCAAATCCGATACGACTTTTGGCGATCCGAAGCGACTTTCAAACTTTCACGAATTACTCGAACTTTTGCTCGGCATCCTTAACCAAATCAACCTCAAGAATTTACCTTCACTAAGTTCGGTCCGAATAATGGGGTACGGCATTTACGACCGTATAAAGCCTCGTAAGGCGCCATCTTAATACTTGATTGAAAGCTATTGTTGTGCGAATTCAATCAAAGGCGAATCTGCTCCCATGAACCACTAAACTCAAGGATACAATATCTCAACATATCCTCGAGTATTTGAATTATCCGTTCGGATTGACCATTGGTTTGGGGGTGAAAGGCGGTGCTGAAATGCAACTTGGTACCCAAAGCTTCTTGTAACTTCTTCCAAAATCGCGGGGTAAATCTTGGATCTCTATCCGACACGATGGAAATAGGCATCCCGTGTAATCTCACAATCTGAGAAACGTACAATTCGGCTAGTTTGTCCATTGAAAAATCCGTACGTACGGGGATAAAGTGAGCCGACTTAGTCAGTCTATCGACAACGACCCAAATCGCATCCTTCTTACTCACTGACAATGGCAGTCCGGATACAAAGTCCATTGTGACTCGATCCCATTTCCACTCGGGTATCGTGATCGGCTGAAGTAATCCTGAAGGCACTTGATGTTCCTCTTTCACTTGTTGACATATTAAACATCTCGAAACAAAATCAGAGATGTCTCGTTTCATACCATGCCACCAAAACCGACGTTTCAAATCGTTGTACATCTTCGTACTCCCGGGTGGATTGCCATTCGGCTACAATGGGCTTCGTTCAAAATTATTGGAATAAGTTCAATTCTTTGGAACACACAGACGACTTCGAACCTCAAACAATCGTCATCATCGATTTGAAATTCGAGTCCTTGTTCGAACACACTCATCCCGCTTTGCAACCAACTCATCGTCGACTTTCTCGAGCTTCACGAATTTGACGTATCAACAATGGTTTGGCTTTCAATTCAGCTACTAACACATTGTCGGGTAGGATAGACAAGTGTACATTCATCGTCATAAAGCAAGCGGTGATTTCGGCTTAAGGCATCCGCAACCACATTAGCCCTTCCGGGTGATAATCAATGACGAGCTCATAATCTTTTAACAACTCGAGCCATCACCTTTGTCGCAGATTTAAGTCTCTTTGGGTCATCAAATATTTGAGACTTTTGTGATCCAAATACACATGGCACTTCTCACCAAATAAGTAATGTCGCCATATCTTTAAGGCGAATCGATGGCGACCAATTCGAGATCATGGGTCGGATAATTTTTCTCATGTGGCTTTAATTGTCTTGACGATAGGCCACAACTCGCCTTCTTGCATCAATCGCAACCCAACCCAAGTAGGGATGCGTCACTATAAATGACAAACTCTTTGCCCGATTCAGGTTGCACTAGAATTGGGGCTTCGATCAAATAAGCTTTCAATTGATCGAAACTTTTCGACATTTCTCCGTCCATTCGAACTTAACATCCTTTTGGAGTAAGCCGTCATTGGCGTGGCTATCGTCGAGAAACCTTTACAAATTGTCGGTAATAACGGCAAGCCCCAAAAGCTCCTAACCGGTAACATTCCTTGGTGGTTTCCAATCGACTATGGCGAATTTTGTTGGGTCCACCTCGACACCGTCACGGACACCACGTGCCCCAAAAGCTAACCTCTTTCAACCAAAATTCACATTTCTTGAACTTTATGTATAATCGCTTATCTCGTAAGATTTGCAACACTAGCCTCGGTGTTCAAGCATGTTCGGTTTCATCTCTCGAATAGACCAAAATGTCATCGATAAATACAACTACGAACCGATCCAAGTATGGCTTGAAAATTCTATTCATTAAATCCATAAACACCGCGAGGGCATTAGTGAGCCCAAACGGCATCACCAAGAATTCGTAGTGACCGTACCTCGTTCTAAAAGCGGTTTTGGGTATGTCCGATTCTCGGACCCTCAACCGATAGTACCCGACCTCAAATCTATCTTTGAAAACACCGAGGCTCCCTTTAATTGATCAAACAAATCGTCAATTCGTGGCAATGGATATTTATTCTTTATCGTCACTTTATTGAGTTGGCGATAGTCGATGCACAACCTCATGGTTCCGTCCTTCTTCTTCACAAACAATACAAAGCGCCCATGGAGAAAAACTTCGACGAGCGAAACCTCTATCCGTCAATTCTTGCAATTGAACCTTCAATTCCTTTAATTCGTTAATGCCATACGATACGGGGCTATTGAAATCGGCGTAGTACCGGTACAACCGATGCGAATTCCACTTCTCGAACCGGTGGCAATCCGGTAACTCCTCGGGAAAAACATCCGAATACTCACAAACCACTGGTACCGATTCGAGTTTCCTTTCCGTCTCTTTACTTCCAAACACATACGCAAGGTATGTTTCACACCTTTTCACATACCTCCGAAGCGGTCATGTAACACCCGAACCCGAGACCATCGCCGTGTCGGACACGAGGGTTAGCAAGCCAAGTTCACTTGTTTTGCCCATCCATTGGACATTTCCAGTCAGGCTGGAAAAACTGCGTTACTGTCGCCTTAAAATCATATCTCGAGTTTCAAAACTCGGAAACTGGTTTCGTAAATTTTCCCTGAATTTAGACTCATATATCCATCCATGGATTTATTTCTAGAATTTTGGTCGGGCCAATTGGTACAGTTTATTAGTTAAAGTCACCCATGTTACAGGGATCGACTGCTCTGACCTTCGTGCGGTATAACTTGAATATCTCTCTGTACAGGGCTTTAATGCTGGTGCCGTTTGTTTCTAATGAAAATAGACTCAAAATGGAATCTGTATATATAAGGTATGTCTCCTAATTTTTTCTGGATAATTTATAGTAAATTTTTAAAGTTGCGACAGGAACCCAGAAACCGTTCTGGCCCTGTCTCACAATAGCTTTAATATCTCTTAACATGTAACTCCTATGACCCTTTCGTTTCTTCCATATGAAAATAGACTCATCAATGTTCATTTACATAGCTGATTCACTATTTAATACCATTCCTACAAATTTTGGTGATTTTTACATTCACGTTACTGCCGCTGGCAGCATCTGTTTTAAGGTAGGTCTTACCTATTTTGTAGTCTCCATGAACCAACTAGTCTTGCCTTACATAGGTCCACATATGATCATTTTAACCATGCCAATGGCTGATCATGTGACCAACATTCCCATTTCAATTCATAGTCACATCATGACACCATATATATATATACAAACCGCAAATAGTTTAAGTTGATACTTCACTATTACGAGCCATTTTAGTATGGCCGTACACATATACATCATAACATATTTAAACCAACAAGGGTAGTCCTATACATGCCATTTCAAGTTCAACCAAGAATTCATACCAAAATGGGGGCTTGATAGTGTGGATGACTTCGACTTCAACGATCCCGAATCCGATTGCTATCGGCGAAATCTAGAAAAGCGAGAGCCAAAGCGGTGAGTAAGCATTTTATGCTTAGTAAGTCTCAAGGAATATAATCAACTCTAATTACAGCAATACATTCACATAGTTAAATGCATCATTTCATTAATGCACATTCACATAATCATACTTACTTCACCATCCCAACTCTTATGTTCATACACAAATAACGGCTTCATTAAGGCCGATAACTCGTTCCATCATAGGAGCGGATATTCACGCTCTTACTCCTAGCGCATAAAGCACACACCGCACTTACCTTGTCATTGGGAAATTTCACAAGTGCATTAGCTGAAATTTTCCAGCAAGCTTATAATTTTCAAATCACATACCTTGAGTTTAACGGGTGTCGCTACTCGATCAATCGCCTTGGGACATAGCCGGTTATGGTAACCCGCACCAAGGCCTCACGGGACTTAACCGGATATCACGATTTGCACAAATGCCTTGGTCTTAGCCGGATAGAATGACTTCATACGAATTCCTTGGTCTTAGCCGGATGTAGCCACTAGCACAATTGCCTTGGTCTTAACCCGGTTATAATTTCCAGCATAATTGTCTTGAGGCTTAGCCCGGATATCATTCAATTTCTCATGCACACATACATCAATAATCATTGGACATACATATTTATTTTCGTTACTAAGGCTCAAACACAATTATAATCACTAACATAATTGCCTTGGGACTTAGCCGGGTATCATTCGAATACTCATACACACATAAATCAATAATCAATACATCCATATTTCATTCCACATAATTCAAGTAAGGTCACTTCTTGAGGACTTACCTCGGATGTTGTCGAGCGGCTTTACGGCTATTCGATTACTTTTTCCTTCCCTTGTCCAATTGTGGCCCTCTTAGCTCTTGAGCTTAATCTTGATGCAAACTTAGCCAAATCTCCTTCTAGATCTCTTCCAAACCAAGCATGAAGCAAAATCCTCCTTCTTCCTTAGTTTTGGCTCAAAGAAAGGATGAACAAAATTTTTTCTTTCCTTCTCTACAACTCACGGCAATGGGGGATTACCACACTCACACACATTTTTTTTTCATTTTTTATCACCCATACACCTTTGTTTATTATTTCACCCTAATGCACCAACAAAACATGTTTCATGACATGTTTAGCCCATCCTCCTTGTCATGGCCGCCACCACCTATAAAAGGGGAATTTGACATGCAAGTCCATTATTTTGCATGCATGCTTTAATTAGTCATCACACATTTCCTATCATACTTTCAAAGTTCATTACTAAGTCCTTTCTTGTGGAATTCACCCTTATAACACTAAATCAATCATCATAAAATGTCATACATGAGCACACACATATTATAGGCATCAAAATAAATTTTAATTATTTTTATGCCTCGGTTTTGTGGTCCCGAGACCACCTTCCGACTAGGGTCAATTTTGGGTGTCACAACTCTCCCCACTTAAGAAATTTTCGTCCCGAAAATCTTACCGTAAATAGGTTTGGATATCGCTCTTTCATAGAGTTCTCGGTCTCCCAAGTAGCTTCTTCTATCCCATGCTTGAGCCATAACACTTTTACTAGCGGAACCCGCTTGTTGCACAACTCTTTCACTTCTCGTGATAGGATACGAATCGGTTCTTCCTCATAACTCATATTAGCTTGAATTTCAATTTCGATGGACTAATCACGTGCGATGGATCGGATCTATAGCGTCGAAGCATCGAAGCGTGAAAGACATCGTGAACCTTTTCGAGTTCAGGGGCAAAATCAAACGATATGCCTTTGGATCGACTCGCCGGATATCTCATATGGCCCAACGAACCTCGGGCTCAACTTGCCCTTACGCCGAATCGAGTATCTTTTCCAAGCGATACCTTGAGAAACACTTTATCACCCACGATACTCGATATCCTTACGCTTCAGTCCGCGTCGACTTTTGACGATCGGAGGCTATCTTGAGCTTTCACGGATTACTTTCACTTTCATTCAGCATCCCTAATCAAATCCACCGAAAATCTTGCTTTCACCGAGCTCGGTCCAAAACAATGGTGTACGGCATTTACGACCGTACAAGGCCTCGTAGGGTGCCATCTTAATACTTGATTGAAAGTTGTTGTTGTAGCGAATTCAATCAACGGCAAATACCGCTTCCATAAACCACTAAACTCGAGTACGCAACATCTTAACATATCCTCAAGTATCCGAATTATCCGCTCGGATTGACCATCGGTTTGGGGGTGAAAAGCGGTGCTGAAATGCAACTTGGTACCCAAAGCTTCTTGCAACTTTTTCCAAAATCGCGAGGTAAATCTCGGATCTCTATCCGACACGATGGAAATAGGCACCCGTGTAATCTCACAATCGAGAAGCGTACAATTCAGCTAATTTGTCAATTGAAAAATCAGATGCGACGGGGACAAAGTGGGCCGACTTAGTCAATCGATCTACCACGACCCAAACCGCATCCTTCTTACTTGTCGACAATGGCGGTCCGGATACAAAGTCCATTGTGACTCGATCCCATTTCCACTCGGGTATCGTGATTGGCTGAAGTAATCCTGAAGGCACCTGATGTTCCGCTTTCACTTGTTGACATATTAAACATCTCGAAACAAAGTCGGAGATGTCTCGCTTCATACCATGCCACCAAAACCGACATTTCAAATCATTGTACATCTTCGTACTCCCCGGATGGATTGCCATTCGGCTACAATGGGCTTCATTCAGAATTATCGAAATGAGTTCAATTCTTTGGAACACAGACGACTTTTGAACCTCAAACAAGCGTCATCATCGATTTGAAACTCGAATCCTTGTTGAAACACACTCGGCCCGTTTTGCGCCAACTCGTCGTCGACTTTACGAGCTTCTCGAGTTTGATGTATCAATAGTGGTTTGGCTTTCAATTCAGCTACTAACACACTATCGGATCGAGCAGACAAGTGCACGTTCATCGCTCGTAAGCGAATAATGATTTACGACTCAAGGCATCCGCAACCACATTCGCCTTTCGGGTGATAGTCAATGACCAGCTCGTAATCCTTTAACAGCTCGAGCCAACGTCTTTGTCGCAGATTTAAGTCTCTTTGGATCATCAAATATTTGAGACTTTTGTGATCCGAGTATACATGGCACCTTTCACCAAATAAGTAATGTCGCCAAATCTTTAAGGCGAATACGATGGCGGCCAATTCGAGATCATGAGTCGGATAATTTTTCTCATGTGGCTTTAATTGCCTCGACGCATAGGCCACAATTCGACCTTCTTGCATTAATACGCAACCTAACCCAAGTAGAGAGGCGTCGCTATAGATGACAAACTCTTTGCCGGATTCGGGTTGCACTAGAATTGGGGCTTCAGTCAAATAAGTTTTCAGTTGATCGAAACTTTTTTGGCATTTCTCCTTCCATTCGAACTTAACATCCTTTTGGAGTAGCTTCGTCATCGGCGTGGCTATCGTTGAGAAGCCTTTTACAAATCGTCGGTAATATAACCCAAGCCCCAAAAAGCTCGAACCTCGGTAATATTTCTCGAGGCTTCCAATTAAGTATGGCTGAAATTTTATTCGGTCGACTCGAATACCCGATCAGATACCACATGACCCAAGAAGCTAACCTCTCTTAACCGAACTCACACTTCTTGAACTTAGCATATAATTGCTTATCCCGTAAAATTTGCAGCACTAACGCGGTGTTCAAGATGTTCGGTCTCATTTCTTGAATAGACCAAGATGTCATCAATGAACACGACTACGAATCGATCCAAATATGGTCTAAAGATCCGATTCATTAAATCCATAAATACCGTAGGGCATTAGTGAGCCCAAACGACATCACTAGGAACTCATAGTGACCATATCTCGCTCAAGGCGGTCTTGGGTACGTCCAGAATCTCGGATTCGCAATTGATAATAGCCCGATCTCAAATCTATTTTCGAGAACACCGAGGCTCCTTTAGTTGATCGAACAAGTCATCGATACGTGGCAGCGGATATTTGTTCTTTATTGTCGCTTTATTAAGTCGGCGATAATCGATGCTGTACCGCATGGTTCCATCCTTCTTTTCACGAACAACTTTGGCGCACCCTAAGGCGAAAAACTCAGGCGAGCAAAACCTCTATCCACCAATTCTTGCAATCGAGCTTCCAACTCCTTTAATTCCGTTGGTGCCATACGATACGGAGCTATCGAAATTGAGTGGTACCGGTACCAATTCGATGCCAAATTCTATTTCCGAGCGGTGGTAAACCGGCAATTCTTGAGGAAAACATCCGGTATTCACAAACCACGGGCATAGATTCGGGTTTCTTTTCGATTCCTTGTCATCGAAACACGTCGCAAGGTACGCTTCGCACTCTTTTCTTACATATTTTCGGGCCAACATTGCGATATTACGGTGGCAACCCCTTTAAGTCCGTAGACTTAACCCGAATTATCTCGTTATTCGCGCACCTCAAATTGATAGTCTTGCTTTTGCAAGTTACGACCGCATCGTGCATGGTCAACCCATCCAAACCAAGAATAACGTCGAATTCATTGAACGGCAAAAGCATCAAGTCCACGGAAACAAGAACCTCGGAACACTAGGGGACTTTTCTTGCACACTTTGTTGACAAGCACGTAATGACCCAAGGGTTTGACACCGAATTACAAACTCGAGAGACTCAATAGGCAAAGTCTTCTTTGGATGCTAAGGTTTCACATATATAAGATTGAGTAGAACCGGGGTCAATCAAAGCAATCACATTAGTATTGAAAAGAGTGAAAGCACCGTAATGACATCCGGAGAGGGCATCCTCGGCGTCGCGTATGGCATAAGTCCTCGGAGCACGAGCCTCGAGATCGATGGTAGCATCTCTAGATCCTCTCGACCGCCACCGACATTGCCCATATTTCTAGGTGGCCTACCTCGGCGATGGTAGCACCCGAGTTTCCACTCGACTCACATTACATTCAAGCATCCTCGGGCGGTCCTTCCTAAAGTGGTCGGCCGATCCACACTTATAGCAGAGCGATCACGAAACCAACAGCTCCCCGAATGCCATTTGCCACAATGTTGACACTCCGCCCTCTCTCGGCGATCATTTCCACCATCAGCGATCGAAGTGACTCGTGTGGTCACAGGGGTCGATCGCGTCCTCGTCTAGAAAAGCCCAAAGCGCCTCTAGACCGGTTCACATCATCTCGAAATCTCTTGATTGCTGTTGAAGAGACTTTCCGAGGACCTCTTCGAAATTCTCCGGTTCCCACATCAGCTTTTTGTTTCTCCTTTCTAAGCTCTTCGACTTTACAAGCTCGCTCAACAAGTACTACGATCTCGTATTTCGAGAATGCCAACGAACATCCTTATATCATCATTCAGCCCATCCTCAAGCGTTTACATAATAGCTTGGACGAAATGCATTCTCGCGTGTATCGGCTAAGCCTCACAAATTTTCGTTCATAGTCGGTAACCGACATAGAACCTTTCTTAAGATCAAGAAATTCCCTTCGCTTTTGGTCGATGAATCTCTGACTGATATACTTTTTTTTTTTTTTTCGGAACTTGGTTTGAAAGAATTCCCAAGTCACTTGCTCTCTAGGTACCACAGAAGTCAGAGTACTCCACCAATAGTAGGTGGAATCACGTAGCAAGGAGATGGTACACTTTAAGCACTCATTGGGTGTACAAGATAGCTCATCGAGCACCCAGATAGTGTTGTCCAACCAAAATTCAGCTCGTTCGGCATCATCATCATCCGTAGCTTTAAATTCAGTGGCCCCATGTTTTGAATCCTATCGATTGGGGCTTACTTGACCTTATTTGGTCGATTCTACGGAGGTATTGTAGGTCTTGGGGTTGCATTTGTCGGGAATGGAGGTTGTGGGACAGTAGTGTTAGTTCGAATGTATTGATTAAACCATTCGTTCATCACACTATAAAAGGCTTACCTAGCCTCATCATTCGGATTGCTGGCCATAGGTTGAGAGTCCGGCGGCTGTCCCTTGTGCGGGAGCAGCGCCACACTCTCCACATCATCAGCTATTGCTCGGTTGGGATCGGGATCCATTGCTATAAACAAACTCAAAGTCAAATTGTCGTAAATCACCACACTATCGATTCATCATTTAATGGCATGTATAGCTAGACCCCAAACACCTCACGGTAGTCCTAGAATCGACTAAACCGTGGCTCGATACCAATAAAATTGTAACACCCGAACCCGAGACCATCGCCGTGTCGGACACGAGGGGTTAGCAAGCCAAGTTCACTTGTTTTGCCCATCCATTGGACATTTCAGTCAGGCTGGAAAAACTGCGTTACTGTCGCCTTTAAAATCATATCTCGAGTTTCAAAACTTGGAAACTGGTTTCGTAAATTTTCCTGAATTTAGACTCATATATCCATCCATGGATTTATTTCTAGAATTTTGGTCAGGCCAATTGGTACAGTTTATTAGTTAAAGTCACCCATGTTACAGGGATCAACTGCTCTGATCTTCGCGCGGTATAACTTGAATATCTCTCTGTACAGGGCTTTAATGCTGGTGCCGTTTGTTTCTAATGAAAATAGACTCAAAATGGAATCTGTATATATAAGGTATGTCTCCTAATTCTTTCTGGATAATTTATAGTAAATTTTTAAAGTTGCGACAGGGAACCCAGAAACCGTTCTGGCCCTGTCTCACAATAGCTTTAATATCTCTTAACATGTAACTCCTATGACCCTTTCGTTTCTTCCATATGAAAATAGACTCATCAATGTTCATTTACATAGCTGATTCACTATTTAATACCATTCCTACAAATTTTGGTGATTTTTACATTCACGTTACTGCGCTGGCAGCATCTGTTTTAAGGTAGGTCTTACCTATTTTGTAGTCTCCATGAACCAACTAGTCTTGCCTTACATAGGTCCACATATGATCATTTTAACCATGCCAATGGCTGATCATGTGACCAACATTCCCATTTCCAATTCATAGTCACATCATGACACCATATATATATATACAAACCGCAAATAGTTTAAGTTGATACTTCACTATTACGAGCCATTTTCGCATGGCCGTACACATATACATCATAACATATTTAAACCAACAAGGGTAGTCCTATACATGCCATTTCAAGTTCAACCAAGAATTTATACCAAAATGGGGGCTTGATAGTGTGGATGACTTCGACTTCAACGATCCCGAATCCGATTGCTATCGGCGAAATCTAGAAAACCGAGAGCCAAAGCGGCGGAGTAAGCATTTTATGCTTAGTAAGTCTCAAGGAATATAATCAACTCTAATTACAGCAATACATTCACATAGTTAAATGCATCATTTCATTAATGCACATTCACATAATCATACTTACTTCACCATCCCAACTCTTATGTTCATACACAAATAACGGCTTCATTAAGGCCGATAACTCGTTCCATCATAGGGCGGATATTCACACGCTCTTACTCCTAGCGCGCAAAGCACACACCGCACTTACCTTGTCATTGGGAAATTTCACAAGTGCATTAGCTGAAATTTTCCAGCAAGCTTATAATTTTCAAATCACATACCTTGGAGTTTAACCGGTGTCGCTACTCGATCAATCGCCTTCGGACATAGCCGGTTATGGTAACCCGCACCAAGGCCTCACGGACTTAACCCGGATATCACGATTTGCACAAATGCCTTGGTCTTAGCCGGATAGAATGACTCGCATACGAATGCCTTGGTCTTAGCCGGATGTAGCCACTAGCACAATTGCCTTGGTCTTAACCGGTTATAATTTCCAGCATAATTGTCTTCGGCTTAGCCGGATATCATTCAATTTCTCATGCACACATACATCAATAATCATTGGACATACATATTTATTTTCGTTACTAAGGCTCAAACACAATTACAATCACTAACATAATCGCCTTCGGGACTTAGCCGGGTATCATTCGAATACTCATACACACATAAATCAATAATCAATACATCCATATTTCATTCCACATAATTCAAGTAAGGTCACTTCTTGAGGACTTACCTCGGATGTTGTCGAGCGGCTTTTACGGCTATTCGATTACTTTTTCCTTCCCTTGTCCAATTGTGGCCCTCTTAGCTCTTGAGCTTAATCTTGATGCAAACTTAGCCAAATCTCCTTCTAGATCTCTTCCAAACCAAGCATGAAGCAAAAATCCTCCTTCTTCCTTAGTTTTGGCTCAAAGAAAGGATGAACAAAATTTTTTCTTTCCTTCTCTACAACTCACGGCAATGGGGGATTACCACACTCACACACATTTTTTTTCATTTTTTATCACCCATACACCTTTGTTTATTATTTCACCCTAATGCACCAACAAAACATGTTTCATGACATGTTTAGCCCATCCCCTTGTCATGGCCGGCCACCACCTATAAAGGGGGAATTTGACATGCAAGTCCATTATTTTGCATGCATGCTTTAATTAGTCATCACACATTTCCTATCATACTTTCAAAGTTCATTACTAAGTCCTTTCTTGTGGAATTCACCCTTATAACACTAAATCAATCATCATAAAATGTCATACATGAGCACACACATATTATAGGCATCAAAATAAATTTTTAATTATTTTTATGCCTCGGTTTTGTGGTCCCGAGACCACCTTCCGACTAGGGTCAATTTTGGGCTGTCACAGGTCATAGAAGATATTATCGCTGGCGCTCCTTTTAAATCAGTAGACTCGACTCGGACTACCTCATTATTTGCACTCCTCAAATCAATGGTTTTCCTTTTGCAGTCCACCTTTGCATCATGTCTGATCAGCCAATCCATACCAAGAATAACATCAATTCATGAAATGGTAGAAGCATCGATCGGCCGGAAAGCAGATTCTCGAATTATTAGGGGCATCTCTTGCACACTTTATCAACGAGCACGTATTGACCCAAAGGGTTTGACACTCGAATTACGAACTCGAGAGACTCAACGGTAGAGTCTTCTTTGGATGCTAAGGTTTCACATACATATGAGTGAGTAGAGCGGGGTCAATCAATGCAATCACAATAGTATCAAAGAGAGTAAAAGTACCGGTGATAACGTCGGGGAGGATGCCTCCTCTCGTGCGCGGATGGCATATGCTCTAGCAGAGCACGGGTCTCGGATCGGACAGCCGTATTAGAGGCTCCTCTCGATTACCACCCCTACCTCCAGAGATTCTCGGAGGCCTACCTCCACCGTCGTTCCACTAGGTCTTGCACCTTGCGTCTTATTCCTCTCATCTAGCTCCGTGCAATCTCTAATGAAGTGGTCCTTGAACCGCATCCATAACAGAGCCCTATTAACAGACTTACCCCAACATTCACCTAGGTGTCGTCTTCCACATTGGGGGCATTCAGGTCTCTCTTGACGATTATTGCCCACACTAGCTCTGAAGTAGCTCGGAGTCCGTCAATGGTGGGGCTCTAATGGAAATTCCCTGATCGTCCTCGACTTCTTGGTGTTCTCCTGAACCTCTTTACAGCCGAGAACGGAGCTTTACTCGTCGATCTTTTACGGTAATCTCTTGCTTCAAATTCAGCCTTCTTCTTCTCCTTCCCAAGTTCTTCCGCCTTGCAGAGCTCGTTCGACTAGTGTCACGAATTCCTTTATCTCTAAAATTCCCACTAGTAACTTTAACTCTTCATTCAATCCTTCCTCAAATCTTTTGCACATCGCAACCTCATCAGCCACACACTCCGAGCATACCGACTAAGTCTTACGAACTCATGTTCAGTATTGAGATCTGATCATCCGGCCTTGCTTGAGTTCCAAGAATTCCTTACGCTTCGATCGATGAACCGTTGACTAATGTATTTCTTTGAAATTGGATTGAAAGAAATCCCAAGTAACTTGTTCATTTGGGACTATGGAAATTAAAGTCCTCCACCAATAGTAAGTCGAGTCTCATGAGCAAGGATATAGCACACTTAAGACATTCATCGGTGTGCATGATAGTTCATCTAACACTCTAATGGTGTTATCGAGCGAACTCGGCCTTTTCGGCATCATCGGTAACTATGGCCTTGAACTCCTCGGCCCCACGCTTCCTAATCAAGTCCACGGTGGTTTACTCAGCCTCACAGGATCGATGAATCGGAGGCATTGCGGGCTCTTGGGGTGGAGTATTTAAATTCGGGAATGGTTGGACAGCGGGTTGGTTCGGGCATATTACGCGACCCACTCATTCATCATGGTGAAGAAGGCTTGTTTCCCCTTCATTTTGATTATTCGCGGATGATCGAGGCTCAGCAGGCGGTGTCCCTTGCGCAGGAGCAGCCGCTACACTTTCAACGTCATCCGCCAAGGGTCTCTCTACCCCGGGTTCCATTGCTAGTCAAAACAAAAATTTCAACCGTCAGAAGTCATCACATTATTAAGCACTAACAACTTGGCATGTATAGCTAGACTCACACGTGCTATGGTAGTCCTAGAACCGACTAAACCATAGCTCTGATACCAATCAAATGTAACACCCCGAACCCGTGACCGTCGCCGGTGTCGGACACGAGGGGTTAATGGGCCAAATCTTCTCAAGGTACCAACCAATTTGGCATTTCCAGACAGGCTGGAAAACTGCGTCACTGTCGCCATAAAAATCATATCTCGAGTTTCAAAACTCGGAAACTGATTCCGTAAATTTTACCTGAATTTATACTCATACATCTATCCATGGACTTATTTCTAGAATTTTTGGTTGGGCCAATTGGTACAGTTTATTAGTTAAAGTCACCAATGTTACAGGAGTCGACTACACTGACCTTCGCGCGTTAAAACTTGAATATCTCTCTGTACAGGGCTTTAATACTGGTGCCGTTTGTTTCTAATGAAAATAGACTCAAAATGGAATCTGAACATATAAGGCATAACTTATAATTCTTTCTGGATAATTTATAGTAAATTTTCAAAATCACGACAGGGGACCTAGAAACCGTTCTGGCCCTGTCTCACGAGAACTTTAATATCTCTCAATATACTGCTCATATGGTTGTTTCGTTCCATCCATATTAAATTAGATTCATCAAGGTTCAGTTGCATAATTTATTCACTATTTAATTCTACTTCTACTATTTTTAGTGATTTTTCAATCTCACCTCACTGCTGCTGTCCGCAACAGTTACTGCAGTAGACTATGCCAATTTCATGAATTTTTCCTTGGCCTTAATCATCCATCAAACATGACACAAATTATGGCCACCTTATCAAAATTAAAGTTTCTAAGACTCGTGGCTATAGGTTCTAGCATCCCACTCGGCGACCACATAGGCCATTTTCACATGGCTTAAAGTTTACAACCCACAGTTCAACAAAATATAATAGCCTATACATGCCAAATGTTCTTTAACAACGAAGACAATACCAAAATATTTCAGCGGTGTGATGACTTCAACGACGGTTCCGAGCACGCATAACAATACGAGTCCAAGAGACCTAAAATGGGTGACAAGAAAACACCGAGTGAGTTTATAACTCAGAAGTCATAAGCACTTTACAATTATCCATTAGCTAAATTCATCACAAAGTGAAACAATGAAACAAGGCTAGGTACTTCATCCATATTGGAACTATACCATAATTCCTCGGACCTTTCGGTTCAATCTCATACCAAGCCATACATCCACATTTCATATTTATACGATAAGATATTTGAGGCATTTTCACACACTAACTCATTTTCACCACAATCACACAATTGCAATCATCACATAGATTTAAAGCTTACCAAGCTCAACCCGAGCATGAACATATTGCCTATTCGTCATGATCTCAAGGTACTTACCGATTAAGCTGTCCGGGATTAACTCGATAATGTCGCACACTCGGTGCCAATTGTAATACAAGAGCATATAGTGAATCCGCACACTTAGTGCTATATATTTTCAGCTCGCACACTTAGTGCTATAGAATCAAGCTCGCACACTTAGTGCTGTACAATTTTAAACCCGCACACTTAGTGTCAATCTTGTCACCGTGTCCATTCATACCCGCACACTTAGTGCCGTGACCAATACCTTATGCATTTTGCTGCCTTTATACATTCAACAATGGCATCATTCCATACACATACATTTTCATTTACACATCAATTCATTAAACACAATTGCATATATATTATGATCATTTAAATCTGTAACACCCCTAACTCGTGACCGACGCCGGTGTCGGACACGAGGGGTTAACGGCCAAACCCTCTCAAGATACCAACCAATTTGACATTACCAGTCAGGCTGGAAAACTGCGTCACCGTCGCCTTAAAAATCATATCACGAGTTTCAAAACTCAGAAACTGGTTTCGTAAATTTTCCCTGAATTTAGACTCATATACCCATCCATGGATTTATTTTTAGAATTTTTGGTTGGGCCAATTGGTACAGTTTATTAGTTAAAGTCACCCATGTTACAGGGACCGACGGCTCTGACCTTCGCGCATTACAACTTGAATATCTCCCTGTACAGGGAATTAATACTGGTACCGTTTGTTTCTAATGAAACTAGACTCAAAATTGAATCTTTAAATATAAGGCATGACTCCTAATTCTTTCTGGATAATTTATGGTAAATTTTCAAAGTCGCAACAGGGGACCCAGAAACCGTTCTGGCCCTGTCTCACGAGAACCTTAATATTTCTCAGTATACCGCTCATATGGTCATTTCGTTTCGTCCATATAAAAATAGATTCATCAAGGTTCAGTTCCATAATTTACTCACTATTTAATTCTACTTCTACTATTTTTAGTGATTTTTCAATCTCATCTCACTGCTGCTGTCTGCAACAGTTGCTGCAGTAGACTATGCCAATTTCATGAATTTTTCCTTGGCCTTAATCATCCATCATACATGACACAAATTATGGCCACCTTATCAAAATTTGAGTTTCTAAGACTCGTGGCTATAGGTTCTAGCATCCCACTCGACGACCACATAGGCCATTTTCACATGGCTTAAAGTTTACAACCCACAATTCGACAAAATATAATAGCCTATACATGCCAAATGTTCTTCAACAACAAAAACAATACCACAAGATTTCAGCGGTGTGATGACTTCAACGACGGTCCCGATCACATAAACAATACGAGTCCGAGAGACCTAAAATGGGTGACAAGAAAACACCGAGTGAGTTTACAACTCAAGAAGTCATAAGCATTCATCAATCCACCGATAAAGTTACTACAACATGAAACAATAAACGAGGCTAGGTACTCATCCATATCGAATCTATACCATAATTCCTCGGACCTTTCGGTCCAATCTCATACCAAGTCATACATCCACATTTCATATTCTACACAACAAGATATTTGAGGCATTTTCACACACTAACTCATTTCCACCACAATCATACAATTTCAATCATCACATAGATTTAAGGCTTACCAAATTCAACCCCGAGCATGAATATATTTTCTATTCGTCATGAGCTCGAGGTACTTACCCGATCCGCTGTCCGGGATTAGCTCGATAATGTCGCACACTCAGTGCCAATTGTAATGCAAGAGCATATAGTGAATCCGCACACTTAGTGCTATATGTATTCAACTCGCACACTTAGTGTAACAGCCCAAAATTGACCCTAGTCGGAATGTGGTTTCGGGACCACAAAACCGAGGCATAAAAATAATTAAAAATTTATTTTGATGCCTATAATATGTGTGTGCTCATGTATGACATTTTATGATGATTGATTTAGTGTTATAAAGGTGAATTTCACTAGAAAGGACTTGTGTGAGAAAATTTAGAATTGAGATAGGCAAATGTGGAAGTGGTCTATTGATGCACACTAGGAAATGTTGTCCTTGCATGTCAAATTCCCCCAAATTTGACTATAGTGGCCGGCCAAGGTGGGCATGATGGGCAAGGGAAAACATGTTTCCAACATGTTTGGCTAGTGAGTTATGTAGGAAGTATTATAATAAAAATAAGCATAAAAAAATGAAAAAAAAAAAAGAGAAAGATGAGCTTGGATGCCCCTTGTTGCCGTGAGTGTGGAGAAAGAAAGAAGAATTTTTGTTCATCATTTTTCATTTCCTTTGGGCTGAAAATTCTAAGGAGGAAGGAAGGAATTCTTGTTTCATGTTGGCTTGGAAGAGGTTTAGGAGGAGGTTTGGCCATACTTGTACCTAGATTAAGGTAAGTTTGATGTTTTGCCATGAGATTCATGTATATTTTAGTTGCTAGCTTGATGTTCTTGTTAGCCCATGGTTCAAATCTTTGTTATGTCATGGGAATGAAATTCGGCCAAAGTGAATATGGTGTTAATGCCATTGCATGCTAAATATCAAGCTTGATAATGATTCATGTGATGGTAGATTGAGGATTCTTAGATTTTCTTTTAGCATTTTTGAATGAGATACTAAGTTCTTTGTTTAACCATGACCAAATTGAAACGGTATGGTGTTGTGGTATTCGGCCATGTTGTATCCATAAGTATGATTCATGCATGTTGCATGGTAAGTAAGATTTAAGCTTTGGATATGTGTGTATATTTGGATATAAGCCACTTGAGAATTCGGCCATTGCACCTACATGAATATATGTTTGCACATGATGAATTGGTATGACATGTATACTATTTTAAGGTGTCTATTTGCTTGTGATGTTGTTTGGTTATGAAATAAATGAGAGATGTGTATAGAACTACAATATGTAATCGTTAATTAGGAAAATGTGTGCTGTTTTTTTGTGTAGTATTAAGTGTAAAATTAGCCTCCACATAGACATGCATATTCGGCCAAAGGAAGTAGATTGGTGTGCATGTATTAGGTTAGAGGCAACCATATTGAAGCCTTATCTTGGCTTAGATTGTTGACCAAATGGGTAATAAGTGAGGATGGTTGCGAATATACAAACATACATATGCATGTGTAATTGAATTATGAATGTTTAGCAAGAGGTTAAACTAGTTGATTTATTGATTAAGCTCAAGGAGTTAAAGAAGGAGAATCAAGCAAGGGAAAGGCGAAGGTCATCGAGTAGCCGACTTGGACTGTTTTACCCAACACAAGGTAAGTCATTAAGCGTATATTTGGTGTTGATTTAAATGATCAATATATATATGCAAATGTGTTTAAATGAGTTGGTGTGTAAATGGAAATGTATGTGTATGGAATGATGCCATTGTTGAATGTATAAAGGCAGCAAAATACATAAGGTATTGGTCTCGGCACTAAGTGTGCGGGTATAAATGGACACGGTGACAAGATTGGCACTAAGTGTGCGGGTTTAAATTGTACAGCACTAAGTGTGCGAGTTTGATTATATAGCACTAAGTGTGCGAGTTGAATACATATAGCACTAAGTGTGCGGATTCACTATATGTTCTTGCATTACAATTGGCACTGAGTGTGCGACATTATCGAGCTAATCCGGACAGCGGATCGGGTAAGTACCTCGAGCTCTTGACGAATAGAAAATATGTTCATGCTCGGGGTTGAATTTGGTAAGCCTTAAATCTATGTGATGATTGAAATTGTATGGTTGTGCTAGAAATTGAGTTAATGTGTAAAAATGCTTGATTATCTTGTTGTGTAGAATATGAAATGTGGATGTATGAATTGAGTGCAGATTGGACCGAAAGGTCCGAGGTATTATGGTATAGATTCGATATGGACGAGTACCTAGCCTCATTTGTTGTACATGTAGTAGTAACTTTATCGATTGGATTGACGAATGCTTATGACTTACTGAGTTGTAAACTCACTCGGTGTTTTCTTGTCACCCATTTTAGGTCTCTTGGACTTGTATTGTTGCGTGTTTCGGAACCGTCGTTGAAGTCATCACTCCGGCTGAAATCTTGTGGTATTGTTTTTTGTTGTTGAAGAACATTTGGCATGTATAGGCTATTATATTTTGTCGAATTGTGGGTTGTAAACTTTAAGCCATGTGAAAATGGCCTATGTGGTCGTCGAGTGGGATGCTAGAACCTATAGCCACGAGTCTTAGAAACTCAAATTTTGTTAAGGTGGCCATAATTTGTGTCATGTATGATGGATGATTAAGGCCAAGGAAAAATTCATGAAATTGGCATAGTCTACTGCAGTAACTGTTGCGGACAGCAGCAGTGAGATGAGATTGAAAAATCACTAAAAATAGTAGAAGTAGAATTAAATAGTGAATAAATTATGGAACTGAACCTTGATGAATCTATTTTTATATGGACGAAACGAAACGACCATATGAGCAGTATACTGGGAAATATTAAAGTTCTCGTGAGACAGGGCCAGAACGATTTCTGGGTCCCCTGTCGCGACTTTGAAAATTTACCATAAATTATCCAGAAAGAATTAGGAGTCATGCCTTATATTTACAGATTCCATTTTGAGTCTAATTTCATTAGAAACAAACGGAACCAGTATTAAAGCCCTGTACAGAAAGATATTCAAGTTGTAACGCGGAGGTCAGAGCAGTCGATCCCTGTAACATGGGTGACTTTAACTAATAAACTGTACCAATTGGCCCAACCAAAATTCTAAAAATAAATCCATGGATGGGTATATGAGTCTAAATTCATGGAAAATTTACGAAACCAGTTTCCGAGTTTTGGAACTCGAGATATGATTTTGAGGCGACGGTGACGCAGTTTTCCAGCCTGTCCAGAAATGCCAAATTGGTCGGTACTTTAAGAGGATTTGTCTCGTTAACCCCTCGTGTCCGACACGGCGCCGGTCACGAGTTAGGTGTTACAATTTTATTGGTATCAGAGCTATGGTTTAGTCGGTTCTAGGACTACCATAGCGTGTGAGTCTAGCTATACATGCCAAATTGTTAGCGCTTAATAATGTGATGACTTCTAACGGTTGGAATTTTTGTTTTGATTAGCAATGGAACCCGGTAGAGACCCTTGGCGGATGACGTTGAAAGTGTAGCGGCTGCTCTGCGCAAGGGACACCGCCCGCTGAGCCTCGATCATCCGCGAGTAATCAAAATGAAGGGCGAAACAAGCCTTCTTCACCATGATGAATGAGTGGGTCGCGCAATATGCCCGAACCAACCCAACCTGTCCAACCATTCCCGAATTTAAATACTCCACCCAAGAGCCCGCAATGCCTCCATTCATCGATCCTGTGAGGTGAGTAAACCACCGTGGACTTGATTAGGAAGCGTGGGGCGAGGAGTTCAAGGCCATAGTTACCGATGATGCCGAAAAGGCCGAGTTCGCTCGATAACACCATTAGAGTGTTAGATGAATGTCATGCACACCCGACGAATGTCTTAAGTGTGCTATATCCTTGTTATAGACTCTCGACTTACTATTGGTGGAGGACTTTAATTTCCATAGTCCCAAATGAACGAGTTACTTGGGATTTCTTCCAATCCAATTTCGAAAGAAATACATTAGTCAACGGTTCATCGATCGAAGCGTAAGGAATTCTTGGAACTCAAGCAAGGCGGATGAACGATGTCGAATCTGAACATGAGTTCGTAAGACTTAGTCGGTATGCTCGGGAGTGTGTGGCTGATGAGGTTGCGATGTGCAAAAGATTTGAAGAAGGATTGAATGAAGAGTTAAAGTTACTAGTGGGAATTTTGGAGATAAAGGAGTTCGTGACACTAGTCGAACGAGCCGCAAAGCGGAAGAACTTGGGAAGGAGAAGAAGAAGGCTGAATTTGAAGCAAGAGATTACCGTAAAAGATCGTGAGTAAAGCTCCGTTCTCGGCTGTAAAGAGGTTCGGGAGGACACCAAGAAGTCGAGGACGATCAGGGAATTTCCATTAGAGCCCCACCATTGACGGACTCGAGCTACTTCAGATAGCTAGTGTGGGCAATAATCGCCAAGAGAGACCCAATGCCCCCAATGTGGAAGACGACACCTAGGTGAATGTTGGGGTAAGTCATTAATAGGGCTCTGTTATGGATGCGGTTCAAGGACCACTTCATTAGAGATTGCACGAGCTAGATGAGAGGAATAAGACGCAAGGTGCAAGACCTAGTGGAACGACGGTGGAGGTAGCCCCGAGAATCTCTCGGAGGTAGGGGTGGTAATCGAGAGGAGCCTCTAATACGGCTGTCCGATCCGAGACCCGTACTCTGCTAGAGCATATGCCATCCGCGCACGAGAGGAGGCATCCTCCCCGACGTTATCACCGGTACTTTTACTCTCTTTGATACTATTGTGATTGCATTGATTGACCCGGCTCTACTCACTCATATGTATGTGAAACCTTAGCATCCAAAGAAGACTCTACCGTTGAGTCTCTCGAGTTCGTAATTCGAGTGTCAAACCCTTTGGGTCAATACGTGCTCGTTGATAAAGTGTGCAAGAGATGCCCCTAACAATTCGAGAATCGCTTTCCTACCGATCCGATGCTTCTACCATTTAATGAATTCGATGTTATTCTTGGTATGGATTGGTGACCGTACATGATGATGCGTTGGTGGATCGCAAAAGGAAAACCATTGATTTGAGGAGTGCAAATAATGAGGTAGTCCGAGTTGAGTCTCATCGATTTAAAAGGAGCGCCAATGATAATATCTTCTATGACCGCTCGGAGGTATGTGAAAAAGGGGTGTGAAACATACCTTGCGTATGTGTTTGGAAGTAAAGAGACGGAAAGGAAACTCGAATCGGTACCGGTGGTTTGTGAGTATTCAGATGTTTTTCCTGAGGAGTTACCGGGATTGCCACCGGTTCGAGAAGTGGAATTCGCATCGGTTGTATCGAACTACGCCGATTTCAATAGCCCTGTGATCGTATGGCATTAACGGAATTAAAGGAATTGAAGGTTCAATTGCAAGAATTGACGGATAGAGGTTTCGCTCGACCGAAGTTTTTCTCCATGGGGCGACTCTGTATTGTTTGTGAAGAAGAAGGACGGAACCATGAGGTTGTGCATCGACTATCGTCAACTCAATAAAGTGACGATAAAGAATAAATATCCATTGCCACGAATTGACGATTTGTTTGATCAATTAAAGGGAGCCTCGGTGTTTTCAAAGATAGATTTGAGGTCGGGTACTATCGGTTGAGGGTCCGAGAATCGGACATACCCAAAACCGCTTTTAGAACGAGGTACGGTCACTACGTAATTCTTGGTGATGCCGTTTGGGCTCACTAATGCCCTCGCGGTGTTTATGGATTTAATGAATAGAATTTTCAGGCCATACTTGGATCGGTTCAGTAGTTGTATTTATCGATGACATTTTGGTCTATTCGAGAGATGAAACCGAGCATCTTTGAACACCGAGGCTAGTGTTGCAAATCTTACGAGATAAGCGATTATACATAAAGTTCAAGAAATGTGAATTTTGGTTGAAAGAGGTTAGCTTTTTGGGGCACGTGGTGTCCGTGACGGTGTCGTGGTGGACCGAACAAAATTTCGCCATAGTCGATTGGAAACCACCAAGGAATGTTACGAAGTTAGGAGCTTTTGGGGCTTGCCGGTTATTACCGACGATTTGTAAAGGTTTCTCGACGATAGCCACGCCAATGACGGTTACTCCAAAAGGATGTTAAGTTGAATGGACGGAGAAATGTCGAAAAGTTTCGATCAAGCGAAAGCTTATTTGATGAAGCCCCAATTCTAGTGCAACCCGAATCGGGCAAAGAGTTTGTCATTTATAGTGACGCATCTCTACTTGGGTTAGGTTGCGTATTAATGCAAGAAGGTCGAGTTGTGGCCTATGCGTCGAGGCAATTAAAGCCACATGAGAAAAATTATCCGACTCATGATCTCGAATTGGCGCCATCGATTCGCCTTAAAGATTTGGCGACATTACTTATTTGGTGAAAGGTGCCATGTATACTCGGATCACAAAAGTCTCAAGTATTTGATGACCCAAAGAGACTTAAATCTGCGACAAAGACGTTGGCTCGAAATGTTAAAGGATTATGAGTGATCATTGACTATCACCGGGAAAGGCGAATGTGGTTGCGGATGCCTTGAGTCGTAAATCGTTATTCACTTTCTGAGCGATGAATGTGCACTTGTCCGTCCGATCCGACGGTGTGTTAGTGGCTGAATTGAAAGCCAAACCATTATTGACACACCAAATTCGAGAAGCTCAGAAAGTCGACGACGAGTTGGTTGCAAAACGGGTTGCATGTGTTCGAACAAGGACTCGGAGTTTCAAATCGACGATGACGATTGTTTGAGGTTCAAAAGTCGTCTGTGTGTCCCAAAGAATTCGGAACTCATTTCGATAATTCTGAATGAAGCCCATTGTAGCCGAATGGCAATCCACCCGGAGTACGAAGATGTACAATGAATTGAAACGTCGGTTTTGGTGGCATGGATGAAGCGAGACATCTCCGACTTTGTTTGAGATGTCTAATATGTCAACAAGTGAAAGCGGAACATCAGTGCCTTCAGATTACTTCACCAATCACGATACCCGAGTGGAAATGGGATCGAGTCACAATGGACTTTGTATCCGGACCGCCATTGTCGCAAGTAAGAAGGATGCGGTTTGGGTCGTGGTAGATCGATTGACTAAGTCGGCCCACTTTGTCCCCAGACGCACGGATTTTTCAATGGACAAATTAGCGGAATTGTACGTTTCTCAGTTGTGAGATTACACGGGTGCCTATTTCTATCGTGTCGGATAGAGATCCGAGATTTACCTCGCGATTTTGGAAAAAGTTGCAAGAAGCTTTGGGTACCAAGTTGCATTTCAAGACCGCCTTTCACCCCCAAACCGATGGTCAATCCGAACGGATAATTCAAATACTCGAGGATATGTTGAGATGTTGTATCCTTGAGTTTAGTGGTTCATGGGAGCAGATCGCCTTTGATTGAATTCGCTACAACAATAGCTTTCAATCAAGTATTAAGATGGCGCCTTTACGAGGCTTTATACTATCGTAAATGCCGTACCCCATTATTCGGTGCGAACTTAGTGAAGGTAAATTCTTGGGTTGATTTGGTTAAGGATGCCGAGCAAAGAGTTCGAGTAATTCGTGAAAGTTTGAAAGTCGCTTCGGATCGCCAAAAGTCGATCTGGATTTGAAAAGAAAAGATATTGAATATCGGGTTGGAGACAAGGCCTTTCTCAAAGTTTCACCTTGGAAGAAGGTGCTTAGATTTGGCCGTAAGGAAAATTGAGCCCGAGGTTCATCGGGCCATATGAAATATCTCGAACGAGTCGGTCCATCGCGTATCGTTTGATTTTGCCCCTCGAACTTGAAAGGATTCACAACGCCTTCCATGTTTCGATGCTTCGACGCTATAGATCCGATCCATCGCACGTGATTAGTCCATCGAAATTGAAATTCAAGCTAATATGAGTTATGAGGAAGAACCGATTCGTATCCTATCACGAGAAGTGAAAGAGTTATGAAACAAGCGGGTTCCGCTAGTGAAAGTGTTATGGCTCAAGCACGGGATAGAAGAAGCTACTTGGGAGACCGAGAACTCTATGAAAGAAAGATATCCAAACCTATTTACGGTAAGATTTTCGGGACGAAAATTTCTTAAGTGGGGAGAGTTGTAACAGCCAAAATTGACCCTAGTCGGAATGTGGTTTCGGGACCACAAAACCGAGGCATAAAAATAATTAAAATTTATTTTGATGCCTATAATATGTGTGTGCTCATGTATGACATTTTATGATGATTGATTTAGTGTTATAAAGGTGAATTTCACTACAAAGGACTTGTGTGAGAAAATTTAGAATTGAGATAGGCAAATGTGGAAGTGGTCTATTGATGCACACTAGGAAATGTTGTCCTTGCATGTCAAATTCCCCAAATTTGACTATAGTGGCCGCCAAGGTGGGCATGATGGGCAAGGAAAACATGTTTCCAACATGTTTGGCTAGTGAGTTATGTAGGAAGTATTATAATAAAATAAGCATAAAAAATGAAAAAAAAAAGAGAAAGATGAGCTTGGATGCCCTTGTTGCCGTGAGTGTGGAGAAAGAAAGAAGAATTTTTGTTCATCATTTTCATTTCCTTTGGGCTGAAAATTCTAAGGAGGAAGGAAGGAATTCTTGTTTCATGTTGGCTTGGAAGAGGTTTAGGAGGAGGTTTGGCCATACTTGTACCTAGATTAAGGTAAGTTTGATGTTTTGCCATGAGATTCATGTATATTTTAGTTGCTAGCTTGATGTTCTTGTTAGCCCATGGTTCAAATCTTTGTTATGTCATGGGAATGAAATTCGCCAAAGTGAATATGGTGTTAATGCCATTGCATGCTAAATATCAAGCTTGATAATGATTCATGTGATGGTAGATTGAGGATTCTTAGATTTTCTTTTAGCATTTTGAATGAGATACTAAGTTCTTTGTTTAACCATGACCAAATTGAAACGGTATGGTGTTGTGGTATTCGCCATGTTGTATCCATAAGTATGATTCATGCATGTTGCATGGTAAGTAAGATTTAAGCTTTGGATATGTGTGTATATTTGGATATAAGCCACTTGAGAATTCGCCATTGCACCTACATGAATATATGTTTGCACATGATGAATTGGTATGACATGTATACTATTTTAAGGTGTCTATTTGCTTGTGATGTTGTTTTGGTTATGAAATAAATGAGAGATGTGTATAGAACTACAATATGTAATGCGTTAATTAGGAAAATGTGTGCTGTTTTTTTTGTGTAGTATTAATGTAAAATTAGCCTCCACATAGACATGCATATTCGGCCAAAGGAAGTAGATTGGTGTGCATGTATTCGGTTAGAGGCAACCATATTGAAGCCTTATCTTGGCTTAGATTGTTGACCAAATGGGTAATAAGTGAGGATGGTTGTTTAATATACAAACATACATATGCATGTGTAATTGAATTATGAATGTTTAGCAAGAGGGTTAAACTAGTTGATTTATTGATTAAGCTCAAGGAGTTAAAGAAGGAGAATCAAGCAAGGAAAGACGAAGGTCATCGAGTAGCCGACTTGGACTGTTTTACCCAACACAAGGTAAGTCATTAAGCGTATATTTGGTGTTGATTTAAATGATCAATATATATATGCAAATGTGTTTAAATGAGTTGGTGTGTAAATGAAAATGTATGTGTATGGAATGATGCCATTGTTGAATGTATAAAGGCAGCAAAATACATAAGGTATTGGTCTCTGCACTAAGTGTGCGGGTATAAATGGACACGGTGACAAGATTGGCACTAAGTGTGCGGGTTTAAATTGTACAGCACTAAGTGTGCGAGTTTGATTATATAGCACTAAGTGTGCGAGTTGAATACATATAGCACTAAGTGTGCGGATTCACTATATGTTCTTGCATTACAATTGGCACTGAGTGTGCGACATTATCGAGCTAATCCCGGACAGCGGATCGGGTAAGTACCTCGAGCTCTTGTGAATAGAAAATATGTTCATGCTCGGGGTTGAATTTGGTAAGCCTTAAATCTATGTGATGATTGAAATTGTATGGTTGTGCTGGAAATTGAGTTAATGTGTAAAAATGCTTGATTATCTTGTTGTGTAAAATATGAAATGTGGATGTATGAATTGGTGCGAGATTGGACCGAAAGGTCCGAGGTATTATGGTATAGATTCGATATGGACGAGTACCTAGCCTCATTTGTTGTACATGTAGTAGTAACTTTATCGGTGGATTGATTTAATGCTTATGACTTACTGAGTTGTAAACTCACTCGGTGTTTTCTTGTCACCCATTTTAGGTCTCTTGGACTCGTATTGTTGCGTGCTCGAACCGTCGTTGAAGTCATCACACCGCTGAAATCTTGTGGTATTGTTTTTTGTTGTTGAAGAACATTTGGCATGTATAGGCTATTATATTTTGTCGAATTGTGGGTTGTAAACTTTAAGCCATGTGAAAATGGCCTATGTGGTCGCCGAGTGGGATGCTAGAACCTATAGCCACGAGTCTTAGAAACTCAAATTTTGTTAAGGTGGCCATAATTTGTGTCATGTATGATGGATGATTAAGGCCAAGGAAAAATTCATGAAATTGGCATAGTCTACTGCAGTAACTGTTGCGGACAGCAGCAGTGAGATGAGATTGAAAATCACTAAAAATAGTAGAAGTAGAATTAAATAGTGAATAAATTATGGAACTGAACCTTGATGAATCTATTTTATATGGACGAAACGAAACGACCATATGAGCAGTATACTGGGAAATATTAAAGTTCTCGTGAGACAGGGCCAGAACGATTTCTGGGTCCCCTGTCGCGACTTTGAAAATCTACCATAAATTATCCAGAAAGAATTAGGAGTCATGACTTATATGTACAGATTCCATTTTGAGTCTAGTTTCATTAGAAATAAACGGAACCAGTATTAAAGCCCTGTACAGAAAGATATTCAAGTTGTAACGCGCGGAGGTCAGAGCAGTCGATCCCTGTAACATGGGTGACTTTAACTAATAAACTGTACCAATTGGCCCAACCAAAAATTCTAAAAATAAATCCATGGATGGGTATATGAGTCTAAATTCAGGGAAAATTTACGAAACCAGTTTCCGAGTTTTGGAACTCGAGATATGATTTTTGAGGCGATGGTGACGCAGTTTTCCAGCCTGTCCAGAAATGCCAAATTGGTCGGTACTTTAAGAGGATTTGTCTCGTTAACCCCTCGTGTCCGACACCGGCGTCGGTCACGAGTTAGGGGTGTTACACTTAGTGCTATATAATCAAACTCGCACACTTAGTGCTGTACAATTTTAAACCCGCACACTTAGTGCCAATCTTGTCACCGTGTCCATTTATACCCGCACACTTAGTGCCGAGACCAATACCTTATGTATTTTGCTGCCTTTATACATTCAACAATGGCATCATTCCATACACATACATTTCCATTTACACACCAACTCATTTAAACACATTTGCATATATATATTGATCATTTAAATCAACACCAAATATACGCTTAATGACTTACTTTGTGTTGGGTAAAACAGTCCAAGTCGGCTACTCGATGACCTTCGCTCTTTCCCTTGCTTGATTCTCCTTCTTTAACTCCTTGAGCTTAATCAATAAATCAACTAGTTTAACCCTCTTGCTAAACATTCATAATTCAATTACACATGCATATGTATGTTTGTATATTCGCAACCATCCTCACTTATTACCCATTTGGTCAACAATCTAAGCCAAGATAAAGCTTCAATATGGTTGCCTCTAACCAATACATGCACACCAATCTACTTCCTTTGGCCGAATATGCATGTCTATGTGGAGGCCAATTTACACTTAATACTACACAAAAAAAACAGCATACATTTTCCTAATTAACGATTACATATTGTAGTTCTATACACATCTCTCATTTATTTCATAACCAAACAACATCACAAGCAAATAGACACCTTAAAATAGTATACATGTCATACCAATTCATCATGTGCAAACATATATTCATGTAGGTGCAATAGCCAATTCTCAAGTGGCTTATATCCAAATATACACACATATCCAAAGCTTAAATCTTACTTACCATGCAACATGCATGAATCATACTTATGGATATAACATGGCGAATACCACAACACCATACCGCTTCAATTTGGTCATGGTTAAACAAAGAACTTAGTATCTCATTCAAAATGCTAAAAGAAAATCTAAGAATCCTCAATCCACCATCACATGAATCATTATCAAGCTTGATATTTAGCATGCAATGGCATTAACACCATATTCATTTTGGCGAATTTCATTCCCATGACATAACAAAGATTTGAACCATGGGCTAACAAGAACATCAAGCTAGCAACTAAAATATACATGAATCTCATGGCAAAACATCAAACTTACCTTAATCTAGGTACAAGTATGGCCAAACCTCCTCCTAAACCTCTTCCAAACCAACATGAAACAAGAATTCCTTCCTTCTTCCTTAGAATTTTCAGCCCAAAGGAAATGAAAATGATGAACAAAAATTCTTCTTTCTTTCTCCACACTCACGGCAATGGGCATGCATGAGACCATTTTTTCTTTTTTTTTTGTTCCTTTCATTATTAAATTCCCATGCTCACTATTTTATTTTTTTCTTACATACACCATTGTCCCAACATGTTTTATGACATGTTTTACCCATAATCTCTTGTCATGGCGGCCACTAACTATTAGGGGGAATTTGACATGCAAGTCCTCCCTTGACTACATGCACTATTAGGTCCTTATAGATTAGCCTATCACTATTCAAAAGTGTCACACAAGTCCTACTAACTCAATTCACATGCTATCGGCTAAATCGAAGCTTGAAATTTTCACACATTCATAATTACATATTCTAGACAATAAATATTACGCTCAAACATTTCGGTGACTCGGTTTAGCGGTCCCGAAACCACTTCCCGACTAGGGTCAATTTTGGGCTGTCACAACTCTCCCCCACTTAAGAAATTTTCGTCCCCGAAAATCTTACCGGTAAATAGGTTTGGGTAACGCTCTTTCATAGAGTTCTCGGGTTCCCAAGTAGCTTCTTCCATCCCGTGTTTGAGCCATAACACTTTTACTAATGGAACTCTTTTGTTTCGCAACTCCTTCACTTCACGAGCTAGGATACGAATCGGTTCTTCTTCATAACTCATATCGGCTTGAATTTCAACCTCGATGGACTAATTACGTGTGACGGGTCGATCTATAACGTCAAGCATCAAACATGGAAGACGCTAGAATCCTTTCAAGTTCAGGGGCAAAATCAAACGATACGCGATCGACCGACTCGTTCAGATATTTCATATGGCCCGATGAACCTCGGGCTCAATTTTCCTTACGGCCAAATCTAAGCACCTTCTTCCAAGGTGAAACTTTGAGAAAGACCTTGTCTCCAACCCGATATTCAATATCTTTTCTTTTCAAACCGCATACGACTTTTGGCGATCCAAGCAGCTTTCAAACTTTCACGAATTACTCGAACTCTTTGCTCGGCATCCTTAACCAAATCAACCTCAAGAATTTACCTTCACTAAGTTCGGTCGAATAATGGGGTACGGCATTTACGATCAGTATAAAGCCTCATAAGGCGCCATCTTAATACTTGATTGAAAGCTATTGTTGTGCTTAATTCAATCAAAGGCGATACCGCTCCCATGAACCACTAAACTCAAGGATACAACATCTCAACATATCCTCGAGTATTTGAATTATCCGCTCGGATTGACCATCGGTTTAGGGGTGAAAGGCGGTCTGAAATGAAACTTGGTACCCAAAGCTTCTTGAAATTTCTTCCAAAATCGCGAGGTAAATCTCGGATCTCTATCCGACACAATAGAAATCGGTACCCGTGTAATCTCACAATCGAGAAACGTACAATTGGCTAGTTTATCCAATGAAAATCCGACGACGACGGGATAAAGTGAGCCGACTTAGTCACCTATCAACAACAACCCAAATCGCATCCTTCTTACTAGGCGACAATGGCAGCCGGACACAAAGTCCATTGTGACTCGATCCCATTTCCACTGGTATCGTGATCGGTGAAGCAACTCAAGGCACTTGATGTTCCGCTTTCACTTGTTGACATATTAAACATCTCAAACAAAGTCTGAGATGTCCCGCTTCATACCATGCCACCAAAACCGACGCTTCAAATCGTTGTATATCTTCGTACTCCGGTGGATTGCCATTCGGCTACAATGGGCTTCGTTCAAAATTATTGGAATAAGTTCCAATTCTTTGGGACACACAGACGACTTCAACCTCAAACAATCGTCATCATCGATTTGAAATTCGAGTCCTTGTTCGAACACACTCATCCCGCTTTGCAACCAACTCATCGTCGACTTTCTCGAGCTTCACGAATTTGACGTATCAATAATGGTTTGGCTTTCAATTCAGCTACTAACACATTGTCGGGTAGGATAGACAAGTGTACATTCATCGTCATAAAGCAAATAGTGATTTCGCTTAAGGCATCCGTAATCACATTAGCCCTTCCCGGTGATAATCAATGACGAGCTCATAATCTTTTAACAACTCGAGCCATCGCCTTTGTCGCAGATTTAAGTCTCTTTGGGTCATCAAATATTTGAGACTTTTGTGATCCGAATACACATGGCACTTCTAACCAAATAAGTAATGTCGCCATATCTTTAAGGCGAATACGATGGCGACCAATTCGAGATCATGGGTCGGATAATTTTTCTCATGTGGCTTTAATTGCCTCGACGATAGGCCACAACTCGCCCTTCTTGCATCAATATGCAACCCAACCCAAGTAGGGATGCGTCACTATAAATGACAAACTCTTTGCCCGATTCGGGTTGCACTAGAATTGGGGCTTCATCAAATAAGCTTTCGATTGATCGAAACTTTTCGACATTTCTCCGTCCATTCGAACTTAACATCCTTTGGAGTAAGCCGTCATTGGCGTGGCTATCGTCGAGAAACCTTTACAAACCGTCGGTAATAACCGCAAGCCCCAAAAGCTCCTAACTTCAAGAATATTCCTTGGTGGTTTCAATCGACTATGGCTGAATTTTGTTCGGGTCCACCCGACACCGATGCGGACACCACGTGCCCCATAAAGCTAACCTCTTTCAACCAAAATTCACATTTATGAACTTTGCGATAATCGCTTATCTCGTAAGATTTGCAACACTAGCCTCGGTGTTCAAGATGCTCGATTTCATCTCTCGAATAGACCAAAATGTCATCGATAAATACAACTACGAACCGATCCAAGTATGGCCTGAAAATTCTATTCATTAAATCCATAAACACCGTAGGGCATTAGTGAGCCCAAACGGCATCACCAAGAATTCAGAGTGACCGTACCTCGCTCTAAAAGCGGTTTTGGGTATGTCCGATTCTCGGACCTCAACCGATAGTACCCGACCTCAACTCTATCTTTGAAAACACCGAGGCTCCCTTTAATTGATCAAACAAATCGTCAATTCGTGGCAATGGATATTTATTCTTTATCGTCACTTTATTGAGTTGACGATAGTCGATGCACAACCTCATGGTTCGTCCTTCTTCTTCACAAACAATACAGGTGTGCCCCATGGAGAAAAAACTCTACGAGCGAAACCTCTATCCGTCAATTCTTGCAATTGAACCTTCAATTCCTTTAATTCGTTAATGCCATACGACACGGGCTATTGAAATCGGCGTAGTACCGGTACAACTCGATGCCGAATTCCACTTCTCGAACCGGTGGCAATCCGGTAACTCCTCGGGAAAACATCCGAATACTCACAAACCACTGGTACCGATTCGAGTTTCCTTTCCGTCTCTTTACTTCCAAACACATACGCAAGGTATGTTTCACACCCCTTTTTCACATACCTCCGAGCGGTCATAGAAGATATTATCGCTGGCGCTCCTTTTAAATCAGTAGACTCGACTCGGACTACCTCATTATTTGCACTCCTCAAATCAATGGTTTTCCTTTGCGATCCACCAACGCATCATGTACTGGTCACCAATCCATACCAAGAATAACATCGAATTCATTAAATGGTAGAAGCATCAGATCGGCCGGAAAACAGGATTCTCGAATTATTAGGGGGCATCTCTTGCACACTTTATCAACGAGCACGTATTGACCCAAAGGGTTTGACACTCGAATTACGAACTCAGTAGACTCAACAGGTAGAGTCTTACTGGATGCTAAGGTTTCACATACATATGAGTGAGTAGAGCCGGGGTCAATCAATGCAATCACAATAGTATCAAAGAGAGTAAAAGTACCAGTGATAACGTCAGGGGAGGATGCCTCCTCTCGTGCGCGGATGGCATATGCTCTAGCAGGAGTACGGGTCTCGGATCGGACAGCCGTATTAGAGGCTCCTCTCTGATTACCACCCCTACCTCCAGAGATTCTCGGGGGCCTACCTCCAGCCGTCGTTCCACTAGGTCTTGCACCTTGCGTCTTATTCCTCTCATCTAGCTCGTGCAATCTCTAATGAAGTGGTCCTTGAACCGCATCCATAACAGCCCTATTAATGACTTACCCCAACATTCACCTAGGTGTCGTCTTCCACATTGGGGGCATTCAGGTCTCTCTTGACGATTATTGCCCACACTAGCTACTGAAGTAGCTCGGGAGTCCGTCAATGGTCGGGCTCTAATGGAAATTCCTGCAGTCGTCCTCGACTTACTGGTGTCCTCCCTGAACCTCTTTACAGCCGAGAACGGAGCTTTACTCGTCGATCTTTTACGGTAATCTCTTGCTTCAAATTCAGCCTTTTCTTCTCCTTCCCAAGTTCTTCCGCCTTGCGTGCTCGTTCGACTAGTGTCACGAACTCCTTTATCTCCAAAATTCCCACTAGTAACTTTAACTCTTCATTCAATCCTTCTTCAAATCTTTTGCACATCGCAACCTCATCAGCCACACACTCCCGAGCATACCGACTAAGTCTTACGAACTCATGTTCAGATTCGAGATCTGATCATCCGCCTTGCTTGAGTTCCAAGAATTCCTTACGCTTCGATCGATGAACCGTTGACTAATGTATTTCTTTGAAATTGGATTGGAAGAAATCCCAAGTAACTCGTTCATTTGGGACTATGGAAATTAAAGTCCTCCACCAATAGTAAGTGAGTCTCATAACAAGGATATAGCACACTTAAGACATTCGTCGGTGTGCATGACAGATTCATCTAACACTCTAATGGTGTTATCGAGCGAACTCGGCCTTTTCGGCATCATCAGTAACTATGGCCTTGAACTCCTCGCCCCACGCTTCCTAATCAAGTCCACGGTGGTTTACTCAGCCTCACAGGATCAAGAATCGGAGGCATTGCGTGCTCTTGGGGTGGAGTATTTAAATTCGGGAATGGTTGGACAGCCGGGTTGGTTCGGGCATATTCGCGACCCACTCATTCATCATGGTGAAGAAGGCTTGTTTCGCCCTTCATTTTGATTATTCGCGGATGATCGAGGCTCAACGCAGGCGGTGTCCCTTGCGCAGAGCAGCCGCTACACTTTCAACGTCATCCGCCAAGGGTCTCTCTACCGGGTTCCATTGCTAATCAAAACAAAAATTCCAACCGTCAGAAGTCATCACATTATTAAGCGCTAACAATTTGGCATGTATAGCTAGACTCACACGCGCTATGGTAGTCCTAGAACCGACTAAACCATAGCTCTGAGACCAGTAAAATTGTAACACCCCTAACTCGTGACCGACGCCGGTGTCGGACACGAGGGGTTAACGGCCAAACCCTCTCAAGATACCAACCAATTTGACATTACCAGTCAGGCTGGAAAACTGCATCACCGTCGTCTTAAAAATCATATCACGAGTTTCAAAACTCGGAAACTGGTTTCATAAATTTTCCCTGAATTTAGACTCATATACCCATCCATGGATTTATTTTTAGAATTTTTGGTTGGGCCAATTGGTACAGTTTATTAGTTAAAGTCACCCATGTTACAGTGACCGACTGCTCTGACCTTCGCGCGTTACAACTTGAATATCTCCCTGTACAGGGCTTTAATACTGGTGCCGTTTGTTTCTAATGAAACTAGACTCAAAATGGAATCTTTAAATATAACGCATGACTCCTAATTCTTTCTGGATAATTTATGGTAAATTTTCAAAGTCGCGACAGGGGACCCAGAAACCGTTCTGGCCCTGTCTCACGAGAACCTTAATATTTCTCAGTATACCGCTCATATGGTCGTTTCGTTTCGTCCATATAAAAATAGATTCATCAAGGTTCAGTTCCATAATTTACTCACTATTTAATTCTACTTCTACTATTTTTAGTGATTTTCAATCTCATCTCACTGCTGCTGTCCGCAACAGTTACTGCAGTAGACTATGCCAATTTCATGAATTTTTCCTTGGCCTTAATCATCCATCATACATGACACAAATTATGGCCACCTTATCAAAATTTGAGTTTCTAAGACTCGTGGCTATAGGTTCTAGCATCCCACTCGACGACCACATAGGCCATTTTCACATGGCTTAAAGTTTACAACCCACAATTCGACAAAATATAATAGCCTATACATGCCAAATGTTCTTCAACAACAAAAACAATACCACAAGATTTCAGCCGGTGTGATGACTTCAACGACGGTCCCGATCACGCAAACAATACGAGTCCGAGAGACCTAAAATGGGTGACAAGAAAACACCGAGTGAGTTTACAACTCAGTAAGTCATAAGCATTCATCAATCCACCGATAAAGTTACTACAACATGAAACAATAAACGAGGCTAGGTACTCATCCATATCGAATCTATACCATAATTCCTCGGACCTTTCGGTCCAATCTCATACCAAGTCATACATCCACATTTCATATTCTACACAACAAGATATTTGAGGCATTTTCACACACTAACTCATTTCCACCACAATCATACAATTTCAATCATCACATAGATTTAAGGCTTACCAAATTCAACCCCGAGCATGAATATATTTTCTACTCGTCATGAGCTCGAGGTACTTACCCGATCCGCTGTCCGGGATTAGCTCGATAATGTCGCACACTCAGTGCCAATTGTAATGCAAGAGCATATAGTGAATCCGCACACTTAGTGCTATATGTATTCAACTCGCACACTTAGTGCTATATAATCAAACTCGCACACTTAGTGCTGTACAATTTTAAACCCGCACACTTAGTGCCAATCTTGTCACCGTGTCCATTTATACCCGCACACTTAGTGCTGAGACCAATACCTTATGTATTTTGCTGCCTTTATACATTCAACAATGGCATCATTCCATACACATACATTTCCATTTACACACCAACTCATTTAAACACATTTGCATATATATATTGATCATTTAAATCAACACCAAATATACGCTTAATGACTTACTTTGTGTTGGGTAAAACAGTCCAAGTCGGCTACTCGATGACCTTCGTCTTTCCCTTGCTTGATTCTCCTTCTTTAACTCCTTGAGCTTAATCAATAAATCAACTAGTTTAACCCTCTTGCTAAACATTCATAATTCAATTACACGTGCATATGTATGTTTGTATATTCGGCAACCATCCTCACTTATTACCCATTTGGTCAACAATCTAAGCCAAGATAAGGCTTCAATATGGTTGCCTCTAACCGAATACATGCACACCAATCTACTTCCTTTGGCGAATATGCATGTCTATGTGGAGGCCAATTTTACACTTAATACTACACAAAAAAACAGCATACATTTTCCTAATTAACGCATTACATATTGTAGTTCTATACACATCTCTCATTTATTTCATAACCGAAACAACATCACAAGCAAATAGACACCTTAAAATAGTATACATGTCATACCAATTCATCATGTGCAAACATATATTCATGTAGGTGCAATAGCCAATTCTCAAGTGGCTTATATCCAAATATACACACATATCCAAAGCTTAAATCTTACTTACCATGCAACATGCATGAATCATACTTATGGATATAACATGGCGAATACCACAACACCATACCGTTTCAATTTGGTCATGGTTAAACAAAGAACTTAGTATCTCATTCAAAAATGCTAAAAGAAAATCTAAGAATCCTCAATCCACCATCACATGAATCATTATCAAGCTTGATATTTAGCATGCAATGGCATTAACACCATATTCATTTTGGCCGAATTTCATTCCCATGACATAACAAAGATTTGAACCATGGGCTAACAAGAACATCAAGCTAGCAACTAAAATATACATGAATCTCATGGCAAAACATCAAACTTACCTTAATCTAGGTACAAGTATGGCCAAACCTCCTCCTAAACCTCTTCCAAACCAACATGAAACAAGAATTCCTTCCTTCTTCCTTAGAATTTTCAGCCCAAAGGAAATGAAAAATGATGAACAAAAATTCTTCTTTCTTTCTCCACACTCACGGCAATGGGCATGCATGAGACCATTTTTTTTCTTTTTTTTGTTCCCTTTCATTATTAAATTCCCATGCTCACTATTTTATTTTTTTCTTACATACACCATTGTCCCAACATGTTTTATGACATGTTTTTACCCATAATCTCTTGTCATGGCCGGCCACTAACTATTGGGGGGGGGGAAATTTGACATGCAAGTCCTCCCCTTTGACTACATGCACTATTAGGTCCTTATAGATTAGCCTATCACTTTTCAAAAGTGTCACACAAGTCCTACTAACTGAATTCACATGCTATCGGCTAAATCGAAGCTTGAAATTTTCACACATTCATAATTACATATTCTAGACAATAAATATTACGTTCAAACATTTCGGTGACTCGGTTTAGCGGTCCCGAAACCACTTCCCGACTAGGGTCAATTTTGGGCTGTCACAAAATCAATACCAAATATATGCTTAATGACTTACCTTGTTTTGGATGAAAACGATTCCCAATCACTACTCAATTGCCTTTGCTTTGCCCTTGTTTGATTCTCCTCCTTTGATTTCTTGGTCTAGAATAAACACATTTAGTAGTTTAATTTCCTTGCTGAATACTTATACGTATGATTTAAATGATTTTCATTTCATTTCATAACTATCCTTGTTCCAAACATTACAACCTTAACTAATGTTCGATTAGTGCTTCAAGGCCGAATGTATTACGACAACTAAGATAACTTAGTCTTAGGTTTATTAAATTCTTAATATACAAAATCATGAATCAACTCAACCTTATATGCCAACACTACTCCTTTAATAGATTATAGAGAGTTAGAGATAGTATCTCAAACATATGCACCCATATGGCGAATACACTAAGTTAAATTTATCATTACCTATGCAATTTCCTATAAATCCTTATACTTCAATTTCATACATTTAACCTTTTAATGCCTATTAATCACTCTTTTGATCTTAATCCTAAACGGCAACTCCCTCACTCAATATTCCAACCGAATCATTCCTATCACCAAGACAAAAATTCGCACCTTAAGCTTCCTACATTCTTTTCATGACCTTCATAGTTCATTCGGCCCTCCCTCAACACCATTTATCATACAAGGAAAAATAACCATAAAAAAAATATAAAATCTTCCATCTAGATTCAATGTGACCGAATGTACAACGTACAACCACTTATTCCAAAATCTCTACTCCATTCTATCATCCCTTATTTGATACAACATGAAATTAACCCTAGTTCTAACACTTAGATTCACGGCATGATGCCTAAACCACCATGAAAGTTTCAACTTTCTTGACATTACTAATAGTGCATCCAATTATTAACTTAACATGTCATAAACTAAATCAACAAGTCAAAACTTACCTCTTGCTACCTAAGGTAGGATGCCGAATTGCTTTAGAGAAATTTCCCCTATTTCTTCATCTTTGTTTCGGCTTGAGGAAAGAGGAAGATGATGAACATCCTTTTTCTCCCTTCTTTTTCTTTTATCCCTTTTATTATAATTATTTTAAGCCATTTGTTAACTTAAAAACCATATTAAATTAGAATAAGTGGAGCACCATCACCCCTTGGCCGGCCACTCTTCCTCTTTTGGGTAAATTGACATGCAAAACCACTCTTTTTGGTATATGCACTAATAGACCCTTTTAAGAATTTACCTATCACATTTCTAAAGTATTTCATATAAGTCCTATTTAATAATTTCACATACAAAAGGCAAAATTAGAGAGTGAAACTTCCACATATGCATTGTACTCATATAATAAGCATAAGATATAACAATTAATTAATTATTTTTTTTTGGCTCGGTTTTGTGGTCCCGAAACCACTTTTCGACTAGGGTCAAATTTGGAATGTCACACGAACAGACAAGTGCACATTCATCGCTCGTAAAGCGAATAATGATTTACGACTTAAGGCATCCGCAACCACATTAGCCTTTCCCAGGTGATAATCAACGACGAGCTCATAATCTTTTAACAACTCGAGCCAACGTCTTTGTCGCAGATTTAAGTCTCTTTGGGTCATCAAATATTTGAGACTTTTGTGATCCGAATACACATGGCACTTCTCACCAAATAAGTAATATCGCCATATCTTTAAGGCGAATACGATGGCAGCCAATTCGAGATCATGGGTCGGATAATTTTTCTCATGTGGCTTTAATTGTCTCGACGCATAGGCCACAACTCGCCCTTCTTGCATCAATACGCAACCCAACCCAAGTAGGGATGCGTCACTATAAATGACAAACTCTTTGCCCGATTCGGGTTGCACTAGAATTGGGGCTTCAGTCAAATAAGTTTTCAGTTGATCGAAACTTTTATGACATTTCTCCGTCCATTCGAACTTAACATCTTTTTGGAGTAGCTTCGTCATTGGCGTGGCTATCGTTGAGAAACCTTTCACAAATCGTCGGTAATAATCGGCCAGCCCCAAAAAGCTCTGAACCTCGGTAATATTTCTCGGAGGCTTCCAGTTAAGTATGGCTAAAATTTTGTTCGGGTCGACTCGAATACCCGATGCAGATATCACATGCCCCAAGAAGCTAACCTCTCTTAACCAGAACTCACACTTGCTAAACTTAGCATATAATTGCTTATTCCGTAAAATTTGTAGCACTAACCTCAGGTGTTCAGCATGTTCGGTCTCATTTCTTGAATAGACTAAGATGTCATCAATGAACACGACTACGAACCGATCTAAATATGGTCTGAAGATCCGATTCATTAAATCCATAAATACCGCAAGGGCATTAGTAAGCCCAAACGGCATCACTAGGAACTCGAGTGACCATATCTCGCTCAAGGCGTCTTGGGTGCGTCCGAATCTCGAATTCAGAATTGATAATAGCCCGATCTCAAATCTATTTTCGAGAACACTGAAGCTCCCTTCAGTTGATCGAACAAATCGTCGATACGCGATAACGGATATTTGTTCTTTATCGTCGCTTTATTAAGCTGACGATAGTCGATGCACAGCCTCATGGTTCTATCCTTCTTTTTCACAAACAACACTGGCGCACCCCAAGGCGAGAAACTCGGGCGAGCAAAACCTCTATCCATCAATTCTTGCAACTAAGCTTTCAACTCCTTTAATTCCGTTGGTGCCATACGATACGGAGCTATCGAAATTAGAGTGGTACTAGGTACCAATTCGATGCCAAATTCTATTTCCCGAACAGGTGGTAAACCCGACAATTCTTCAGGGAAAACATCCGGGTATTCACAAACCACTGGCACAGATTCGGGTTTCTTTTCTGACTCCTTGTCATTGAGCACATACGCAAGGTACGCTTCGCACCCTTTTCTTACATATTTCTGGGCCAACATTGCTGATATTACAGCTGGCAACCCCTTTAAGTCCGTAGACTCATCCCGAATTATCTCGTTATTTGCGCACCTCAGATCAATAGTCTTGCTTTTGCAATTTACAATCGCATCGTGCATGGTCAACCAATCCAAACCAAGAATAACGTCAATTAAATCGAACGGCAAAAGCATAAAGTCCGCGGAAAACAAGAACCTCGGAATACTAGGGGACTTTTCTTACACACTTTGTTGACAAGCACGTAATGACCCAAGGGGTTTGACACCCGAATTACAAACTCAGTAGACTCAATGAGCAAAGTCTTCTTGGATGCTAAGGTTTCGCATATATAAGAATGAGTAGGACCAGGTCAATCAAAGCAATCACATTAGTGTAAAGGAGAGTAAAAGTACCGGTAATAACATCGACGAGGAAGCATACTCACGCTTTGCGTATGGCATAAGTCCTAGCAGAGCACGAGCCTCGGATCGATGGTAGCATCTCTAGATCCTCTCGACCGCCACTAGCATTGCCCATATTTCTAGGTGGCCAACCTCGAGTTGTGGTAGCACCGGGTTCCCACTTTGATTTACGTTTTGTTCAGATAAACTCGGGCAATCCTTAATGAAATGATCGTGATCCGCACTTGTAACAGAGGCGGTCACGGAATCTACAACTCCGAATGCCATTTGCCACAATATTGGCACTCCGTTCTGTCTCGACGATCATTGCCAACACTGGTGATCGAAGTGACTCGCGTGCCCATAGGGGGGCCGATCGCGGTCTCGTCTAGAAAAGCCCGAAGTGTCTCTAGACCGGCCTAAGCCATCTCTAAATTTCTTTGATGACTGTGGGAAGGGCTTTCCCAAAGACCTCTTACGAAACTCCCTTGCTCCCACTTCAGCTTTTCTTTTCTCCATACTGAGCTCCTCGGCTTTGCACGCTCGCTCGACAAGAGCCAGAAACTCTCGGATTTCCAAAATGCCAACATACCACTTGATATCATCATTCAGTCCATCTTGAGCGTTTACACATCACACACGAAGAAATGCATTATGCTGCGTCTGGCTAAGCCTCACAAATTTTCGTTCGTGATCGATAACCGACATGGAACCTTGTTTAAGTCCAAGAAATTCCTTCCGTTTTTATCCATAACTCTCGATGATATACTTCTTTCGGAACTCGGTTAGAAAGAACTCCCAAGTTACGTGCTCCCTAGGCACAACAGAAGTCGAGTACTCCACCAATAGTAGGCGGAATCGCGTAGCAAGGAGATAGTACACTTTAAGCATTCATCGGTGTACATGATAGCTCATCGAGCACCGGATAGTGTTGTCCAACCAAAATTCAGCTTGCTCGGCATCGTCGCTATCCGTAGCTTTAAATTCAGTAGCCCCATGTTTTGAATTACATCATTGGGGCTTACTTGACCTTATTTGGTCAATTACCGAGGTATTGTAGGTGCGGGGTTGCATTAGTCGGGAATGGAGGTTGTGGAACAGTAGTGTTAGTTCGAATGTATTGGTTGAACCAATCATTCATCACGCTATAAACGGCTTGCTTAGCCTCATCATTCGGATTGCTAGCAATAGGTTGAGAGTCCGCCAGCGCTGTCCCTTGCGCGGGAGCAGGCGCCACACTCTCCACATTATCAGCTATTGCTCTGTTGGGATCGGGATCCATGGCTATAAACAAACACAAATTTCAAAATGTCAGAAATAACCACACTATCAATTATCACTTAATGGCATGTATAGCTAGACCCCAAACATATCACGGTAGTCCTAGGATCGACTAAACCGTAGCTCTGATACCAATAAAATTGTAACACCCCGAACCCGAGACCGTTGCCAGTGTCGGACACGAGGGGTTAACAAGCCAAAACCACTTATGGCACCGACCAATTTGACATTTCCAGGCAAGCTGGAAAACTGCATCGCTGTCGCCTTAAAAAGCGTATCTCGAGTTTCACAACTCGGAAACTGATTCCGTAAATTTTCCCTGAATTTAGACTCATATATCCATCCATGGATTTATTTCTAGAATTTTTGGTCGGGCCAATTGGTACAGTTTATTAGTTAAATTCACTCATGTTACAGGGGTCGACTACACTGACCTTCGCACATTATAACTTGAATATCTCTCTGTACAGGGTTTCAATACTGATTCCGTTTGTTTCTAATGAAACTAGACTCAAAAAGGAATCTGCACATATAGGGAATGACTTCTAATTCATTCTGGATAATTTATGGTAAATTTTCAAATTCACGACAGGGGACCCAGAAACCGTTCTGGCCCTGTCTCACGAGAACTTTAATATCTCTTGGTATACTGTTCATATGATCGTTTCGTTACTTTCATATGAAAATAGACTCGTCAAGGTTCGATTGCATAATTTATTCACTAATTAACACCATTCCTACAAATTTTGGTGATTTTCCACATCCACGTCACTGCAGCTGGCAGCATCTGTTTTTAAGGTAGGCTTTACCTATATTGTAGTTCCCATGGACCAACTATAGTCTAGTCATACTTAGGTCCAACATATGATCATATTTAGCCATTCCAATGGCTGATCATGTGACCAACTCTCTCATTCCAAACCATAATCACATCATGAAACCAAATATAATTACAAACCACATATGGTCAAATTCCATACTCCACTTTTACGAACCATTTTCACATGGCCGCACACATATACATCACAAGTACTTAAAACAACCGAGAGTAGTCCTATACATGCCATATCCAAAACTCAACTAAAGGAGTACCAAAAGGGCTTTGATAGTGTGGATGACTTCAACTTCTATGATCCCGAATCCGATCGCTAACGAGCAAAATCTATAAACAGAGAAACAAAGAAACGGAGTAAGCAATTTATGCTTAGTAAGTTTGAGCCATAATATACACACAACCAAAGCATAGCATTCAAGTAGCTAAACAATAATTCATATGCACAATTTCTCAAAGACATGCTTACTTCACAATCCCAACTCTTATATTCATACACAAATAACGGCCTAGTTAATGCCGATAGCTCATTTATCATTAGGCGAATATTCATACGCACTTACTCATAGTGTGCGAAGCACACACAAAACATACCTTGTTGTTGGGAATTTCACAAGTGCATTAACTGAAAATTTTCCAGCAAGTTCAAAGTTCTCGAATCACATACCTTCGGAGTTTATCCGGATATAGCTACTCGTTCAAACGCCTTGGGACATAGCCCGATTATGGTAACCCGCACAAAGGCCTTGGGACTTAACCGGATATCACAATTTGCACAATTGCCTTGGGCTTAGCCGGATATCATAACTCGCACAATTGCCTTGGGCTTAGTCCGGTATCACAATTTGCACAATTGCCTTGGGCTTAGCCGGATATCACTCGAACATTCATTCACGTCTTTGTTTCAATTTCATAACACAACTTTTATGCACAATTCCCTTAGCAAAATATCATTTCGGCTCAATGGCCACATACAAAGGCACAAATTCGATTGCTCATTACTTCATTCAATCGAATCAAAATCTAAGTTTCGATACTCGAAAACTTACCTCGGACGTGGTCGAACGATTTCGACGGCTATTCGACGACTTTTTCCTTCCCCTTATCGGATTTAGCTCCCCTTTGCTCTTGAGCTTAATTTAACAAATAAATTGGTTTTATCATTTGAGCATCGAAAGAGGAATTCAAGATACCTAGCCAATATATATGCTCATTAGGCATCAAAGTCACATATGTACGAAATCACGAATCGAACTCAACACATTAGTTAATATTCCTCTTAGCCGAATTTTCTAAGCCAAGAATTTTTATGCCTCGGTTTTGTGGTCCCGAAACCACATCCCAACTAGGGTCAATTTTGGGCTGTCACACATAGTAATATCATAATCTATCATGAATAGATTCATAGAGTCACTACTCATTTTGCATAACATATACTCTTTCAATAATCATAATCACTTGCTCAAACGTACTCGTTTCATGCACATACATGAATATATATATATATAAAAAAAACTTAATTCCTTATTTCATAATCGCATCAAAACTTTCGAGTATTTCAACGTGGCATGTATTGAATTACAGTATGGGTACGCAAAGAACCAAACATAAACCTTATCACATATCGTGAGGTTGACAAAATACTGATCCTTCCTTGCATTTGTACATCTAGTCGAATACAATTTATTCTCAATTTATAAGGCCCTTTTGGCGAATATGCACAATTACATATATAAATCTCAGCACATACTTTTCTTTAATTAAAGCTCATACGATAAATTTAAATCGAATACTTTGTCATACTAACAACCACTGACCGATTAGATTATTCCTTATTCAAAGATATAATAATCAATCACATATCGTTTTCTTGAATGCTAGTGATTCACTTTGAGGTAAACTTACAAATGAGGAGGTAATATGTATCTGAACATCTTAAATGTATAGTACTTACTTGATGCTAGCTCATTGCGAACATTCAAGATCATAATCTTACTTAATTCACCTGCATTAAGCCTGCGGGACTTTAAACCCGGATACAATCCCAGCATGAAGCCAGCGGGTCTCTAACCCGGACGCAATCTCAGCACAATTCATTTAATATATATTTATATTTTTACTAACTTTGGCCTCATTAACTATCTAATATTGCACACTTTTCACAATTGGTCATTCGGTCTTATCACATATTCACTTACACATATATCACATTGGCCATTCGGCCTTATCACATATACACACTTTCACATTCATCACATTGGCCATTCGATCTTAAGCTAGATATTACGCCTTGTCATTTTATTTCGTCCTAGGTACAAAATCACATTAGTAAATTGATTCAAATACGTAAAATTTTCCATTCGGCCTTAGAACATATCATGCCCACGCCATATTTTTCAATTTAGTCATTTCTATAATAGTATCCATTAATCAAAACTCAAAATAAGTTTAATTACTTAGAGACTTACCTCGAATGTCGTCGAACGACTACGGATCGGCTATTTGGTTAGTTTTGCTTTTCCCTTATCCGAATTAGGCTCCTTAAGCTCTTGAGCTTAATCTAAAACAAATTTAACTTATTAAAATCCCATTGTGCTTGCTTATGGCCGAATACCACAAGAAATTTAATAGGCCATATAACTACTTTTAGCTCAATATAAAATAATCGTACACATCTTTAATCACCTTAAACAAATTACTAAGTATTATAGAAAATCAAAGCATACTCATCGTTAGCCTTATTCGCCATCTCAATACGTTCTAAGTGACCATATGTATATCGTCTATACTAAAGTGCTTTACATTAATAGCACCATATCAACAATGTATAATGCCCGACCCTTTAAACCAATTATCCATACAAATATTATTTGTACACATTTCCTTACCTAAATTTCACATTCGGCAACCACTTAATCAACTTAACAAATTTTCTATACTTCAAAACCACAAGTAAATATCATAATTTGTATCATTACATCGATTAAACTAAATCATGCATTAGCTTTTAGCACATTCGCCATTAAAGAGACAACCGATTAACATTCAAACCTTTTAAGCTTAGATTTCCCAAAGCGAATATCACATAAAACCTTTAATACACATGCAAAGTTTACACTTTAACTAATTATACATATACTAATAAACCGAATATTATTTAAACAACCATTTGAATTATAACGCCCTTTTGAGACCGTTTCCGGAGTCGAACACGAGGTGTTAACGAACTTAATTCATTTATTTTCACAGTTCATTTTAAAATTTTCAGACAAGCTGGCTAACTGCATCACCGTCACCCTAAAAATCATATCTCAAGTTCCAAAACTCGAAAACTGATTCCGTAAATTTTCCCTGAAACTAGACTCATTTATCCATCTAAAGATTTTTTTCTAGAATTTTTGGTTGGGCCAATTAGTACAGTTTATTAGTTAAATCCTCCCCTGTTTCAGGGTTCTACTACTCTGACCTTCATGCATTACGACTTAGATATCTCCCTGTACAGGGCTTCAATACTTATGCCGTTTGCCTCTAATGAAACTAGACTCAAAAAGGAATCTGTGCATATAAAGCATGACTTCTAATTATTTCTGGTTAATTTATGGTAACTTTCCAAATTCAGAACAGGGGATCCAGTAACCGTTCTGGCCCTGTTTCACGAAAACCTAAACATCTCATAAAATACGGCTCATACGGTCATTTCGTTTCTTCCATATAAAAATAGACTCATCAAGGTTCGATTAAATAATTTATTCATTATTTAATTACATTCCTACTATTTTTAGTGATTTTTCCAACTTACGTCACTGCTGCTGTCAGCATCTATTTTAAGGTAGATTTTACCTATTTCATAATTTTCCATGAATCAACTAGCAAATTGACATACATTACTTTCAAGGGAAATCCCGATTAGCCATGACGTACGTAGCGCCAATAGGACCATGATCGGCCATTCCAATGGCTAGTCATTACCAAACATTTCCATACCACTTAGCAACCATATCACAAGACCATCTTAACTCATTTCTCATCTTGTTAACAAAAACATAGTAAAGCAAATCTTTATACACAATTATTATCAATTCATCCATCCACTAGGGACTTAGCCTAACGTTCAATAGCAACTCCTCCTTTATCAATTACATATTCGGCAAGAACATGGTAACTTATACTACATAAATTTTAAGTACATAAATTACTCAAACATAATCAAATTCACATTCGGTCTTGGTACATAATAAGGTAGCCGATTCTTTTCCCTTAGCACCCAATGCTCACATATGCTCATTTGTATAGTTCAAACACTCATCTACCATTGTTCATCTAAATTTAACATGAAACAACAACCATCACCCTTATTAATTACCATAGCTGAAACCCTACTCATCCCCACAATCAAAAATTCAACATGGGTTACTAAAATAACTTGATACCTCATTCAAGATTAACCAAAATTTCAAGAATTAACATAACTTCTTACCTTAATGCTCGTTAAGATGACCTAATGCCTTTTCTCCCATCTTCCTCTTTACATTCGCCAAGAAGAAAGAAACTCTCTTTTTTTTTTTTTTCATCACCCTTCATTTCCTTATTTCAATTACTTTTTCCTTATTTATTTATTTATTTATGTCATATAATATAAAGCTACTAACTAATAATTAATACATATTGCATGTTTTAACCCATCATGGCCGGCCACTACTTGTCATAGGTGGAAATTTGACATGCAAACCCATTATTTTCATAACATGCACTAATAGATCCTTATGATTAACCTATCACATTTCAAAAGTGTCACACACAAGTCCTATTAACTAAATTCACATGCAATTGACTAAATTCAAACATGAAATTTTCACACATGCATATATACACATAATAAGCATCAAATATGACGGTTAATTATTTTTGTGACTCGGTTTTGTGGTCCCGAAACCACTTTCTGACTAGGGTCAATTTAGGGCTGTCACAACTCTTCCCCACTTATGAAATTTTCGTCCTCGAAAATTTCTACCGATGCATAGTTTAGGATAACGTCCTCTTATTGAATTATATCCATATAAACATTAGCTCATCGATAGCAATTGTAATTCATTACTGATTTCGCATCGATCTATAAAATCATTTTCTTATCTTAAAACAAATACATAAACATTTCTACAAGTATGCACATATATCTCATTTTCTTGATTTCATAAGCAATAATCACTTAATTTAATTCACAAATGCATTTCAAATACATATTAAGCACATATTAACATGTATAATTCACATCATCTACCCACATATCCAAAATTATCAACATTCATCAAAAATTCTTAGAGACTTTCAAATGTCGAACTTAATCGGAATAACTTCTTGAACATGATTAACAAAAATAGGGGTCATTTAGCAATAGCACATATGACTTCATATACCAAGCATCCCATAAACTAAATCCGTAACATATTTATAACATGAATTCATTTCTTAACAGCATATCTACCATCTTAAACCAATGCATTCGTTCCATATGAGGTCTTACATGAATCTTATTTTACTCACTTAATGTCTACTGACCGATCTCCCACACATAGTGCTCGATTGAAGAACTCGCACTCTCAGTGCCTCTAATCATTTGCACACATAGTGCCCCTATTCATTTGTTGTTACACATTGAAATGACTTAACCAAGTCTATAAACGTCATGTATGTACACTTTTAAACATATCCTTTCATTTAACTTTGAATTCGTATAGTAATGAACACTTAAACATTGCTCAAATTACCGGCACGAAGCCTACTAGGCACGAAGGCCCGAATACACATCACCAGCATGAATGCTCTTCGGGACCTAGCTCGGATATAACACCAGCACGAATGCTCTTCAGGACTTAGCTCGGATATAACACCAGCACGAATGCTCTTCGGGACTTAGCCTGGATATAACACCAGCACGAATGCTCTTCGGACTTAGCCCGAATATAACACCAGCACGAATGCTCTTCGGGACTTAGCCCGGATATAACACCAGCACGAATGCTCTTCGGGACTTAGCCCGGATATAACACCAGCACGAATGCTCTTCGGGACTTAGCCCGGATCATCGGCGAGACCTTTAGCTCGGATGAAATCTCCACAAGAAGCCAGCGGGTCTTACCCCGGGCATAATCTTAAGTTTCATGTATAATTAATCACATGGTACAACATTTCACATAAATCATCACATTTGTAATTCATTTGCCTCATTCGCATATAGACATATAACATGCACCTTATCTTTATGTCGTAAATATCATTCGACTCTAATACGTATATACTTCTTTTACTAAACTTTCGGCTCATTAGGAAAACACACATAAGCATATATCCCCAATCTTTTTCTTTGTTTAATTCTCTAATAGCCATTCGGCTACATATCAAACATGTATAAGGTTTCTTTCCCAACAACCTTATCATGGTAAGGACAATGGGACATCATTCATCTCTCATACATGTATATCATGGCATTTTAAATTAAATACCAAAATCAATTACTCAAAACTTACTTATTATACCTTTCTCAATATTGACACACCGTAAGCATGTCTCGATCCTCTGAATACCATCTCTTCTACTCGATCGGGATCGAATTCATTCTGATATAAGAAACACTTTTTTTTTTAATTGTCAAAAATCATCACACTATCATATTATCACTCTATGGCATGTACAACCAGACTCACATGTGCTACGTTAGTCCTAGAATCAACTAAACTGTAGCTCTGATACCAATAAAATGTAACACCCCTATCCCGTAACCGTCGTCGGAATAGGACGAGGCGTTACCAGAAAATTTGGAAGCAGATCAAACAGTAAAATTGTGAACATTTTTTTTTCTTTTTCGTGAATAAAGATTGTTCATTTAATTAAATTCTAAACACAAACAAAGGTCAAACTTATAACTTATAAAAGTAGACTTCCAAAGGATGTCATATTCGCATGGCTTATAAACAATAGTTATGATATCATTCTAGTATAATATATCCTATACATGCCATAAGCTAAATCCAAATCACAAGGTTTCCATAATAGTAGATAGTGTGATGAAGTCTTGATGATCCCCGAAATGGTAATCGAGTCCACAATCTATAAAACAAAGACAAAAGACAAGCGGAGTAAGCTTACATAAGCTTAGTAAGTCTTAAGTAAAATGATAATTTTGCAAAATCAAATTCAATTATCATTTATCGCTCGATTTTTTTTCTAATCAATGAAGTCCATCTACGACTCCATAACGAACTATAATTTCAATAACCACATCATTTAGTTACCACAAATTATTTCATGATAATGACCAAAATTGTCAAATATTCAGTATGCTCACAAGGTACACTTAGCTCATAAATACACTCCAATCTAAATGCCTCTATTATAGTTTAATCGAATACATTCTTATGGCATAACACATTGACCAACTGTATCATAGTCACATGGACTGTGGTCACATTTGCATTCATACACTTATTCACATATGCATCGCTTTGTATACTTTTGATCTAATCCGAATCGAAAATCACATACGAGTACCTGATACATACCGCCAACTTAATGTATTGAACATCTTTAATCGTCGTTTCATTACTAAGCCTCATCGTCTTAGACCTTGCAGAAACCCCGTTTAACAATATCAAGAGATCTCACCATTCCGTCAAATAATTCAAACCTCATGCACGCATATATAGTTTATCTATTTCTTCCAAATTTGATTCACATAGTCTTTCGCATCTAGAAACCTCATATCTACTTCTAATTCAATCAATCAAACTAAAACATAATACTTTTACCACGTTTAGTTTCCATATTTAGAAGCACATAGTAATATCATAATCTATCATGAATAGATTCATAGAGTCACTACTCATTTTGCATAACATATACTCTTTCAATAATCATAATCACTTGCTCAAACGTACTCGTTTCATGCACATACATGAATATATATATATATAAAAAACTTAATTCCTTATTTCATAATCGCATCAAAACTTTCGAGTATTTCAACGTGGCATGTATTGAATTACAGTATGGGTACGCAAAGAACCAAACATAAACCTTATCACATATACGTAGGTTGACAAAATACAGTCCTTCCCTTGCATTTGTACATCTAGCCGAATACAATTTATTCTCAATTTATAAGGCCCTTTTGGCCGAATATGCACAATTACATATATAAATCTCAGCACATACTTTTCTTTAATTAAAGCTCATACGATAAATTTAAATCGAATACTTTGTCATACTAACAACCACTGACCGAATAGATTATTCCCTTATTCAAAGATATAATAATCAATCACAGTACGTTTTTCTTGAATGCTAGTGATTCACTTTGAGGTAAACTTACAAATGAGGAGGTAATATGTATCTGAACATCTTAAATGTATAGTACTTACTTGATGCTAGCTCATTGCGAACATTCAAGATCATAATCTTACTTAATTCACCTGCATTAAGCCTGCGGGACTTTAAACCCGGATACAATCCCAGCATGAAGCCAGCGGGTCTCTAACCCGGACGCAATCTCAGCACAATTATTTAATATATATTTATATTTTTACTAACTTTGGCCTTATTAACTATCTAATATTGCACACTTTTCACAATTGGTCATTCGGCCTTATCACATATTCACTTACACATATATCACATTGGCCATTCGGCCTTATCACATATACACACTTTCACATTCATCACATTGGCCATTCGATCTTAAGCTAGATATTACGCCTTGTCATTTTATTTCGTCTTAGGTACAAATCCACATTAGTAAATTGATTCAAATACGTAAAATTTTCCATTCGGCCTTAGAACATATCATGCCCACGCCATATTTTTCAATTTAGTCATTTCTATAATAGTATCCATTAATCAAAACTCAAAATAAGTTTAATTACTTAGAGACTTACCTCGAATGTCGTCGAATGACTACGGATCGGCTATTTGGTTAGTTTTGCTTTTCCCTTATCCGAATTAGGCTCCTTAAGCTCTTGAGCTTAATCTAAAACAAATTTAACTTATTAAAATCCCATTGTGCTTGCTTATGGCCGAATACCACAAGAAATTTAATAGGCCATATAACTACTTTTAGCTCAATATAAAATAATCGTACACATCTTTAATCACCTTAAACAAATTACTAAGTATTATAGAAAATCAAAGCATACTCATCGTTAGCCTTATTCAGCCATCTCAATACGTTCTAAGTGACCATATGTATATACGTCTATACTAAAGTGCTTTACATTAATAGCACCATATCAGCAATGTATAATGCCCGACCCTTTAAACCAATTATCCATACAAATATTATTTGTACACATTTCCTTACCTAAATTTCACATTTAAGCAACCACTTAATCAACTTAACAAATTTTCTATACTTCAAAACCACAAGTAAATATCATAATTTGTATCATTACATCGATTAAACTAAATCATGCATTAGCTTTTAGCACATTCGCCATTAAAGAGACAACCCAATTAACATTCAAACCTTTTAAGCTTAGATTTCCCAAAGCGAATATCACATAAAACCTTTAATACACATGCAAAGTTTACACTTTAACTAATTATACATATACTAATAAACCGAATATTATTTAAACAACCATTTGAATTGTAACGCCCTTTTGAGACCGTTTCCGGAGTCGAACACGAGGTGTTAACGAACTTAATTCATTTATTTTCACAGTTCATTTTAAAATTTTCAGACAAGCTGGCTAACTGCATCACTGTCACCCTAAAAATCATATCTCAAGTTCCAAAACTCGAAAACTGATTCCGTAAATTTTCCCTGAAACTAGTCTCATATATCCATCGAAAAATTTTTTTCTAGAATTTTTGGTTGGGCCAATTAGTACAGTTTATTAGTTAAAGCCTCCCCTGTTTCAGGGTTCGACTACTCTGACCTTCATGCATTACGACTTAGATATCTCCCTGTACAGGGCTTCAATACTTATGCCGTTTGCCTCTAATGAAACTAGACTCAAAAAGGAATCTGTGCATATAAAGCATGACTTCTAATTATTTCTGGTTAATTTATGGTAACTTTCCAAAGTCAGAACAGGGGATCCAGTAACTGTTCTGGCCCTGTTTAACGAAAACCTAAACATTTCATAAAATACGGCTCATATGGTCGTTTCGCTTCTTCCATATGAAAATAGACTCATCAAGGTTCGATTACATAATTTATTCATTATTTAATTACATTCCTACTATTTTTAGTGATTTTTCCAACTTACGTCACTGCTGCTGTCAGCATCTATTTTAAGGTAGATTTTACCTATTTCATAATTTTCCATGAATCAACTAGCAAATTGACATACATTATTTTCAAGGGAAATCCCGATTAGCCATGACGTACGTAGCGCCAATAGGACCATGATCGGCCATTCCAATGGCTAGTCATTACCAAACATTTCCATACCACTTAGCAACCATATCACAAGACCATCTTAACTCATTTCTCATCTTGTTAACAAAAACATAGTAAAGCAAATCTTTATACACAATTATTATCAATTCATCCATCCACTAGGGACTTAGCCTAACGCTCAATAGCAACTCCTCCTTTATCAATTACATATTCGCAAGAACATGGTAACTTATACTACATAAATTTTAAGTACATAAATTACTCAAACATAATCAAATTCACATTCGGTCTTGGTACATAATAAGGTAGCCGATTCTTTTCCCTTAGCACCCAATGCTCACATATGCTCATTTGTATAGTTCAAACACTCATCTACCATTGTTCATCTAAATTTAACATGAAACAACAACCATCACCCTTATTAATTACCATAGCCGAAACCCTACTCATCCCCACAATCAAAAATTCAACATGGGTTACTAAAATAACTTGATACCTCATTCAAGATTAACCAAAATTTCAAGAATTAACATAACTTCTTACCTTAATGCTCACTTAAGATGACCTAATGCCTTTTCTCCCATCTTCCTCTTTACATTCGGCCAAGAAGAAAGAAACTCAAGCTTTTTTTTTTTTTTCATCACCCTTCATTTCCTTATTTCAATTACTTTTTCCTTATTTATTTATTTATTTATTTATTTATGTCATATAATATAAAGCTACTAACTAATAATTAATACATATTGCATGTTTTTAACCCATCATGGCTGGCCACTACTTGTCATAGGTGGAAATTTGACATGCAAACCCATTATTTTCATAACATGCACTAATAGATCGTTATAGATTAACCTATCACATTTCAAAAGTGTCACACACAAGTCCTATTAACTAAATTCACATGCAATTGACTAAATTCAAACATGAAATTTTCACACATGCATATATACACATAATAAGCATCAAATATGACGGTTAATTATTTTTGTGACTCGGTTTTGTGGTCCCAAAACCACTTTCCGACTAGGATCAATTTAGGGCTGTCACAGTTAAGATAGAGATTTAATAAAGAAAGTATGATAATATTTTGAGTGTTATAGGTACCTATTTTGGTATACATGTGTAATGATCTTAATTAGAAAATGTGACTTGAGTGGACGGTAATGAGTAAGTCAAGTTATGCTTACCTTTGAGCTATGAGAATGATAATAAATGGTGAAACTGTTGTTGTATATTTATTTATATGCAACTTACAAAGCTTTATGCTTACTTTCTTTCCATTCTCTTTTCTTTCAGTACTGCTAAATTTCTCAAGGATCCTCTGAAGTCAGAGATATCGATCACACTATCAGCCGTAATACTCGGTATAGTTGGATTTATATTTTTTATTATGGCATGTATAGGGCTAGACTAGGAAGTTGTATTATTGATAAATTGTTTATGTATATTGGCTTAAGATAAAAGCCCTTCATGTATTAAGCCTAGATAATGGCTATTATTTATTTTGGTAAATGTATATGATGTTCCTTCAATGAATGAATTGATGTCTCTTGGGATGGAATTAGTATATTGAAATGATCTTGTGTAGGTTGTGCAAAATGGCTTGGAAGATAGCCTAGTTTGTCCACACGGGCAAGACACATGGGCATGTGTCTAGGCCGTGTGTGACACACAGCTCACCCCCATGGGTGTGTGTTATGGCCGTGCGTCCCCTGCACTTAAACTTTTAAGTCAGTATTGTCCATGGGTAGGCCACATGGGCGTGTGCCATAGCCATGTCTATAAGTCAGTGTTGCACACAGCCTAAGGGCATGGGCGTGCCTCGAGTCACACAGGCATGTGGAACCCTAAGGCATGAACTTTTCCAAGTTTTTCTTAAGTTCTCAGTTTAAACTTAAATCATCTTGAATGTATGTTTTGGCTCTCGTAAGTCCTATTAAGGGACAAATTGAGTATGAAATGAAGAGTTTTAAATTGATCAAAATTTTATGACCTTATTTTACATGCGTATGCTTGAGTTAAGTCTGGTGACACCTCGAACCCTATCCCGGCGTCAGATACGGGCGAGGGGTGTTACAAGTTTGTAGTGGTCTTTATCGATGACATACTGATTTACTCACATGATGAGAGTGAGCACGCAGAGCATTTGAGAACAGTTTTACAAACTTTGAGAGATAAGCAGTTATATGCCAAGTTCGGTAAGAGTGAATTTTGGCTTAAAGAAGTTGGATTCCTAGGACACATTGTGTCGAGAGATGGAATCAGAGTTGACCCAAGTAAGATCTCGTCCATTGTTGAATGGAAACCACCGAGGAATGTGATGGAGGCTCGAAGCTTTTTCGATTTGGCTAGGTATTACAGAAGATCTGTCAATAGATTCTCTATGATAGCTACTCCAATGACAAGGTTGCTACAAAATGATGTCAAGTTTGAAAGGACGGATAAGTGCCGACAGAGTTTTGAGACACTAAAGGCTTTGTTGATCGAAGCTCCAGTTTTAGTGCAACCAGAACAGAAAAAAGAGTTTGTGGTGTGTAGTGATGCATTCTTGAATGGGTTAGGGTGCGTGCTCATGCAAGAAGGCAAGGTAATAGCTTATGCCTCGAGACAGCTAAAGCCACACGAGAGAAATTACCTGAACCATGATTTGGAGCTAGCAGCTATAGTGTTTGCATTGAAAATTTGGAGGCATCATTTGTATGGTGAGAGATGTCGGGTATTCACCAACCATAAAAGTCTAAAGTATTTGATGACTCAGAATGAGTTGAATTTACGGCAACGAAGGTGGCTAGAGTTGATAAAGGATTATGAGTTAGTTATCGACTACCATTCGGGAAAGGCGAATGTGGTCGCTGATGCTTTGAGTAGGAAATCATTGTTTGCCTTAAGAGCTATGAATTCTTAGTTGTTTGTGGCTGATAATGGTTCGATTCTGGTGGAGTTGAGAGCTAGACCGTTGTTCCAACAAGAGATTTGCGAAGCTTAGAATAACAAAAGTGAATTGCAAGCCAAGAGAACTCAGTGTGAGTTGGGTGTTGTATCAAATTTTCTGGTTAGAGCCGATGGATGCTTGATGTTTCGAGACAGAGTTTGTGTACCTAAGGATAATGAGCTTATTCGGAAGATTTTATGAGAGGCGCATAGTGGTTGCTTATCTATCCATCTGGGTAGTGTAAAGATGTATAATGACTTGAAGAAAATGAACTGGTGGTCGGGGATGAAAAGAGACATTTCTGAGTTCATTTCTAAATGTCTAGTTTGTCAAAAGTGAAGGTTGAACACCAAGTACCTTCAAGTTTACTTCAGCCTATCATGGTTCCCGAATGGAAGTGGGACCAAATTACTATAGAATTTGTGATGGGTTTGATAGTAACCCCGAAGAAGAATGATTCTGTGCGGATTGTGGTTGATAGACTCACTAAGTCGGCACATTTTATACCGATGTGTAATGACTACTCCCTTGAGAAATTGGCTGATTTGTATGTTTCGGAGATAGTGAGACTTCACAGGGTACCCTTATCGATTATTTTGGATAGAGATCTGGAAGAAGTTGCAAGAAGCTTTGGGTACAAAGTTGAGTTTTAGCACGGCATTTCACCCGCAAACTGGTGGCCAATCAGAAAGAGTGATTCAGATTTTAGAAGACATGTTACGATCCTGTGTCCTCAAGTTTCAAGGTAGTTGGGAAAGGTACTTACCATTGGTTGAATTCACCTACAACAATAGTTATTAGTCAAGCGTGAAGATGGCGCCTTATGAGGCTTTATATGGGTGAAAGTGTCGAACACCCTTATATTGGAGCGAGCTTAGAGAGAGTCAGATTCACGGGGTAGATTTAGTCAAGGAGACTGAAGAGAAAGTTAAAGTGAATCATGATTGTTTGAAGGCCGCCTTGGATAGGCAGAAATCCTACGCGAATTTGAAATGGAAAGAGATCAAATTTCAAGTTGGTAATCGAGTGTTTTTGAAAGTATCCCCATGGAGAAAAGTTCTCAAATTTGGTAGAAGAGGCAAGTTGAGTCCTCGTTACATAGGACCTTATGAGGTTACCGAGAGAGTAGGGCCGGTTGCCTATTGATTAGCGTTGCCACCAAAATTGGAAAAGATTCATGACGTATTTCATGCTTCCATGTTACACCGATATAGATCAGACCCTTCGTATGTGATCGCGCCAACAGAGGTTGAGATTCATCCGGACATGACTTATGTGAAGAGCTGGTCAAGATTTTGGCTCGAGAAGTCAAACAGTTGAGGAATAAGAGCATAGCACTAGTGAAAGTTTTTTGGCAAAGACATGGAGTCGAGGAAGCCACATGGGAACCCGAGGAAACTATGAGAGATCAATACCTAAACTTTTTCGCCGGTAAGATTTTTGAGGATGAAAATCCCTAATGGGGGAGAAATGTAACAGCCCGATTTAGGGCCTAGTTAGAATAGTGGTCTCGGGACCACAAATTCAGAGTCTAATAAATTATTTTATAATTATTTAGATGTTATAGCATGTTTATATTAGTGCATAAAAATTTTGGTGAGTTAATTTTGTCGTTTGTGAGCCCAATTGCGAAAAAGAACTAAATTGCATCAAGTGCAGAAGTCTTAAATTGATAGCTAAGGGTGTCAAATTTACCATGTATCATGAATTGGGGGTCTTTAAAGTGAAATTAGGCCATTAAATAGGTGATGGTCGGCTATGGGACAAGAAATTAAAATAATCAAGCATTAGGTGAAGTTTGGTGATTTATTTTGACCAAAATGAAATAAAATAAAAGAAAGATGATATCATCCTTTTTCACTATTTCTCCCCATTGAAAATTCAGCCATTTTTTGGGGTTTAAAGCTTCAAAATTCAGTGACTTGTTCCTCTTACAAGTAAGTGATTTACATACTTTTTGTTGATGATTTTTACATTTTTGGACCCCTTAAAGCATGAGCTTTCAAATGAGGGGACTATCTTGAAAAATGGTGGAGAGTTTAGGGTTTTGCCATGAAAGCATAAGTGTAGTTTTCTAAAATTTTATGGAAGAATATGAGTATTAGATGTGTAATAAACAACTTTTGTGAAGGGTTTCTTCATGAAAACCCTAATAGGGACTATTTGGCATAAGTTGGAAATTTGTTGATAAATGGGTGACATAGTGGAAGTTTTGGATTGCTATAAGAGTATTAAGGGTTCGGCTAGGCTTTTTTCTAGGAGGAAATTCGATAAAAATTGATTTTCGAACCTAAGGGTAAAATGGTCATTTTGCAAAAGTCTAGTGTCAAAATAGTCATTTTGCCCAAGTATAGATTATTGAGTGCCTAGATTGATAAAATGATTAAATTTGTGAATTTTTGTTATTATAGATCAAGAAATTGATTAGACCGACTTGACACCATATTTTGTAACCGAGGTAAGTTGTATGTATATAATACAACTATATTGCTAATGTGTGTGTTATTTGTATTTGAATTAATATAGCTTGAATTGCTTGATTGTGGATTTGAGAAAGTATGATGATAATAGAGATAGTAGAGTTCCCGTTTGAACCTAGGAAATAAATCAGATATCCATGCCATGACAAATGGGTTATTGTGGGCTAGTGTAAGACATGTCTGGGACATGCATCAGGCACATTATGAGAGCCTGTGTAAGACAATGTATGGGACATGGCATCGGCATCAAGACGAGTGCTAGTGTAAGACATATCTGGGACATGATCGGCCAGACATATCGGGGACATGCATCGGCCTCAAGACGTAAGCCAGTGTAAGACATGTTTGGGACATGCATCGACTACAAGATGATAGTCAATGTAAGACCATATCTAGGATATGGCATCGGCACCCTACCCCATGTTTGAGGCTTGTCGAATATCCGATAAAGTTCCAAACAGTTCAACGGTGAGAGATGCAGTTTAAGCTAACGAGTAAGGTATAACCATGTTGTGAGTGGTATAGGTACTTAATTGATATGCATGAGATATGAGCTCGATATATGCTATGAGATTTATATGGATAGTGATGAGTAAGTTGTGCTTATGCCTATTTTTTTGTGATGAGCATGTTGAAGAATGGTAAAATTTTTGTCGTATATTTATTTATGTGCAACTTACTTAGCTTTATTCTTACTCCCTCTCTTTTTCCCATTTTCTTATAGTGACGCTTAAATAGCTCGAGGATTCAATGGACATTGGAGGCTACGATCACACTATCATCCGAAGAACTCGGTATAGTCAGGCTTCTTATTTTTTAGTATGGCATGTATATGGCTTAGACTTTATTGTTTTATGTTCTTGAGAAATTAGCCAAATGTGTGGCTTGGGTTAAATCCTTTCATTTTGTATAAGGCCATGGTAATGATCAATATTCATTTTGATATTGTATAGTAGATGTTACTTTTTATGGATGTGTAAATTTGCACAATTGAAATGTTGTCTGTTGTGGTTGATTTAACCATATGATGTGCCCTTGTATTGGTATAGAGTGATCTTATGTAGGTTATGTAAGTAAGGTTGACAAAGAGGCTTGGTAAATAGCCTTATATTGTCCACACGGGTAGACACACGGGCGTGTGTCTACACACGGCCAGCCCCATGGGCGGGTTGTCTAGCCGTGTGTCCCCTGCACGTAAATTTTGTAAGTCAGTATGCATAATAGTAAACACACAGGCAGAGACACGGCCTTGTGACCCTTAAGAAATGCTGACACAAGAAATAGAATGTCCAGGTTTGTAACACCCCTAACCCATAACCGACATCAGATTAGGGTTACGAGGCACTACTAGATAGACAAAACATTTCAGACCAATACAGAAGAACATATATTAAAAATCATTAATACAGAGGCATTCATAAACTATTCATTTAGTAATACGGTCTATGAGACCTAAAACATACATTTAAGAAAGGTCAGAACTAAAATGAATGCATTAGAACTTTCAGAACTTAACCAATTCTTTCAAACTGTTAAAGTCACACGCCTATGCAACTAGGCCGTTGTTACACACGGGCACTAGACACGCTCATGTGAACCAACCATCCCAAAAATAGGTCCTATACTGACGTTTTCACACAGCCAATAGGAACGCCCGTGTACTATGGCTGTGTGATACTTAGCTAGCTAATGACTTTAGCCCAGGGCCATATGACACGCCCGTGTGTCAAGACCATGTGGTTTTTAAGAGAATACTGCTTTTCTTACACGGCCACAAGGCACGCCTGTGTCCCCTGACTGTGTGGCACCAAGCAGGCTTGGTTTAAGCCAAATTTGCCACCCCATTTTGGATCCAATCCTACGAGCAATAATATACAACATTCATACCAAAATTTCCAACCAATTTCACGCTAAAAACAAGTTTCATTTTAACAAAAACATATTAGCTCATAAAACACTAGACCATACATCATTTGGCACCATCAACCAAATACCAAAACTATATACAACATTTCATTTACTAGCCAACTCCTATGGCATAATATATACACATCAAAACTTATATACAAAGACCTTCTAGCCTATACATGCCATACTTTAAAATATGTACACTTTCAAAAGTACCAAAATGAGATTGATAGTGTGGTGGTGATCCTCGACTATCCCCGAGCCTTTAGTAGCTACAATAACTGTAAAATAGAAAATAAACACATAGAGTAAGCTACAAAGAGCTTAGTAAGCCAAATACAATTCAACCATAAAGATTCATAGCCATTTCATAGAATATTTCATACTTAACCATGCACCTTTGTTTGCATATATGTCATGCTTCATTTACAATTCTATACATATTTCATAGAGACAGAGTTTTTCATATTCAAAAATTTAGTACGATATAAACGTACCTGCATAGGTTATACATTTCATATACTCAATCTCAGATTTCGTACGCTATCATCAGACGGGTCAGAAACGATACAGATGTTCAGAAACAAGTACAATGCTGACGTCCCGGACGCGGTCTTACATTTAACTCAATATCAATGCCTCTGTCCCAGACAGGGTCTTACATGAAATCAGATACGATGCAGATGTCCCAGACATGGTCTTATATGTAAATCTTAATCGAGGCCTGTGACCCAGACACGGTCTTAGACGATGTGTCAGACAGATGTCAACTTTACTTAGGAAAATACAGAGCTTTTCAAATATTATCATATTATCATACTTTACTCCAAAGATAATCATCAGGCACTCAAGGCCATCCAATACAGATTACAGTTTATATGTGCAGAATTTATTCAAATTAACACGTAATTGTAATTTAACTTACCTCAGATGGATTTCGTACGGAACTATTTGACTAATCGACTATTTTAGACTTTCCTCGATCTAAGTATGATTTTCTTTGTTCTCGATATAATACAATACAAATTCAACCATTCAATCATTCATTTCATTCAATTTAATCCATATACACATATTTAGGGCACTTTACATTTTAGCCCTTTCAATTTCACACTTTGACAATTTAGTCCATTTTTCACAAAATCACAAATATGCAGAATTCACCAAGACTATAGCTTGGACAAATATACATAGCTTCCATACAAGTCCAAATAACATAATTAATTCATAATTTAGTCCTTCAAAACTCCATTTTCACAAATTAGTCCAAATGACTCTATTACATCAAAATTCAAAGACAAAACTTATAACCCATCTACCAAGCCTTCATAATTCATCCAAAAACATTTCAAAACTCATGATATCAACAATGGCATCTCATGAAATATTTAACAGAAACAGAAATTTAGACATGAGTTTTGAAGAACACGAAGCAACGATCACAGAATCGTAGAAATTATTAAAAACGGAACAAAAATTCTAACCTTAATCAAGCTTGGACAAGGCTGAACCTAGCTTGTTCTTTTTCCTTTGAATTTTTGGCCAAAGATGAACTAATATGCATGGACATTTCATGTTTATTTTATTATAATATACATTAATATGCGTTTTTCAAATTTTCCCTTTAATTAACAATTAAAAATTCCATCCACTAGTGTCCATACTTGTCCATGCATTAGTACAATGGTCCAATTGACATGCAAGGACCTTTATTTTAAAAGCCAAGCCAAATAGGTGCTTTAGCATCTAGCATTCAACTTTTATACTTTATGCAATTTAATCCTTTTTCATAATTAAGTACAAAAACAGACAAATTAAATCACAGAGATTTCAAAGATGTAAATTTACATATCATAGACAAAGAAAATAATATTAAAATATTTTTTGAACTCGAATTTGTGGTCCCGAAACTACTATTCCGACTAGGGTCAAAACCGGACTGTTACAATTCTCCCCCTTAGGGATTTTCGTCCCCGAAAATCTTACCGTTAAACAGATTTAGATATTGTTGTCTCATTGAATTTTCAGGCTACCACGTAGCCTCTTCAACATTGTGACGATGCCACGTCACTTTAACAAGAGGAATTTTCTTGTTTCGCAATTCTTTAATCTCGCAGCCTAAAATACGGATCGACTTTTCTTTGTAAGTCATATCAAATTGAATCTCAATTTCAGAAGGGGATATCACATGGGATGGATCAGATCTGTAACATCGAAGCATTGATACGTGAAAAACATTATGAATCTTTTCTAACCCAGATGGTAGCCTCAATCTATAAGCAACCGGTCCAACTCGCTCGATGATTTCATATGGTCCAATGAACCTCGGACTCAACTTGCCTTTTTTGCCAAATTGGAACAGTTTTTTTCCACGGAAATACTTTCAGAAACACTTTATCACTGACCTTAAATTTGATATCTTTTCTTTTCAAATCTATATATGATTTCTGACGATCAGAGGCAGTTTTCATACTATCTCGAATTACTTTCACTTTCTGTTTTGTTTCTTTTATCAGATCAATACCATAAATTTTATTCTCACTGAGCTCAGACCAGTATAACAGAGTTCTACACTTCCTACCGTATAAGGCTTCGTACGGTGCCATCTTAATGCTCGATTGAAAACTATTATTATAAGCGAATTCGATCAAGAGTAAGTATTGTTCTCATGCACCTTCAAACTCAAGATGCAACATCTCAACATATCCTCGAGTATCTAAATAATCCATTCTAATTGACCATCTATTTGTGAATGAAAAGCGGTACTAAAATGCAATTTAGTACCTAGAGTATCGTGCAATTTCTTCCAAAATCGTGATGTAAATCTCGGGTCTCTATCTGACACTATCGACAATGGCACACCATGCAATCTCACAATATCAAAAATATACAACTCAGGCTAGCTTATCGAGTGAGAAATCAGATCGTACTGGAATAAAAAGAGCTAACTTTTTCAATCTGTCAACTACAACCCAGATTGCATCTTTCTTTCTTGGAGACAAAGGTAAAGTCGAAACAAAATCCATGGTCACTCGATCCCATTTCCACTCTGGAACCATAATCGATTGTAATAACCCAGATGGAACCTGATGCTCAACTTTAACTTGTTGACAGATCAAACATCTCGAAACAAAGTCAGAAATATCTCTTTTCATTCCCGACCACCAATATAGTTGTTTCAAGTCATTATTCATTTTTGTACTTCCCAGATGTAGAGAAAATCTACTACTATGGGCTTCACTCAAAATTGTTTGAATCAAATCTGGATTTCTTGGAATACAAAGTCTATTTCTGAATCTCAAACAACCATCAACATCAACCCAGAATTCAGAATCACACAAAGTTTTTTTTGCTATCAATCCATTGTCATATTTCTGAGCCTCGCAGATTTGTTGTATAAACAAAGGTTTTGCTTTCAGTTCAGCACAAACCAAGGTATCATCAGTCAGTGCTAAATGAGTGTTCATATCACGCAACGCAGACAACGATTTCCTACTCAAAGCATCAGCAACAACATTAGCTTTGCCCGGATGATAATCAATCATGAGTTCGTAGTCTTTTAACAGTTCTAACCATCTTCTCTATCGTAGATTCAAATCTTTTTGCGTCATTAAATACTTCAGACTTTTATGATAAAAAAACACATGACATTTCTCACCAAACAGATAGTGACGCCAGATCTTTAAAGCAAATACAATAGCAGTTAACTCAAGGTTGTGTGTTGGGTAGTTCTTCTCATGCGGCTTTAATTGTCTCGAAGCATAAGCAACAAGTTTTCCTTCTTGTATTAAAACACAACCTAGTCCATTCAACGAAGCATCGCTATAAACAACGAATTCTTTACCCGACTCAGGTTGTACCAACACCAGAGCTTCAGTTAATAGAGCTTTTAACCGCTTAAAACTTTTCTAACATTTCTCATACCATTCAAACTTCACATCTTTCTGAAGAAATTTTGTCAACGGAGTTGCTATCATAGAGAAATCTTTTACAAACCATCTGTAGTAACCAACAAGTCCCAGAAAGCTATGGACTTTAGATACATTCCTCGGAGGCTTCCAATCCAGAATAGCTGAAATCTTGCTTGGATCAACTCGGATACTAGAAGCTGATACAATATGACCCAGAAAACCAACTTCTCGCAACTAGAATTCACATTTACTAAACTTTGCATACAACTGTTTATCTCGCAGAGTCTGTAGCACTATTTTCAGATGTTCACCATGTTCAGATTCATCACGTGAATAATTCAATATATCATCAATAAATACAACAACAAATTGATCTAGATACGGTTTGAAAATTCTATTCATTAAGTCCATAAATACAGTAGGTGCATTTGTTAAACCAAAAGGCATAACTAAAAATTCATAATGCCCATACCTTGTTCTAAAAGCAATTTTTGGAATATCAGAATTCTTTACTTGCAACTGATAGTAACCCGATCTCAGATCTACCTTAGAAAACACAGTAGCACCTTTCAACTGATCAAATAAATCATCAATTCTAGGCATAGGGTATTTATTCTTTACAGACACTGTATTAAGCTGTCGGTAACCAATACACATTCTCATTGTGCCATCTTTCTTTTTCACAAATAGAATAGGAGCACCCCATAGTGAAAAACTCGGTCTAGCAAACCCTCGATTAGTCAATTCTTGCAACTGAGATTTTAATTCCTTTAACTCGGTCGGAGCCGTTCTTTATGGAGCTATCAAAATCGGAGTAGTAAATTCAACTTCTCAAATTGGAGGCAAACCCGGTAGTTCTTTAGGAAACACATCGGAGAATTCACAGACAATAGGCACTGATTCAACTTTCTTATCATTCACTTTTGAATCTAACATATAAGCTAAGTAGGCTTCACAACCTTTCTTCACATATCTCTATGCTTATATTGCAGATATCACAGTTGGCAGTCCATTCAAATCACTAGACTCAATTCTAATTATCTCATCATTCTTACACCTTAAATCAATGACTTTTCGTTTGCAATTCACAATAGCATCGTGCAAAGTCAACCAGTCCATTCCCAGAATTATATCAAATTTGTCGAAAGGAAAAAGCATCAGATCAGCAGGAAAACAGATATCTTGAATCAATAACTGCCAATTCTTGCAGACTTTACCAACCAAAACACTTTAGCCTAAGGGGTTCGATACTCTAATTACGAATTCAGTAGACTCTACAGGCAAAGTCTTACTGTGCACTAAATTAATACAAATATAAGAATGCATTGATCCAAGGTCTATCAATGCAATCACAGAAGTATCATAAAGAGTAAAAGTACCAGTAATGACGTCGGGAGACGAGGCTTCATCACGAGCTCGGATAGCGTAGGCTCTGATAGGTGCTCTGGCCTCAGATCTAACAGCAATATCCCCAGTAGCTCTTTGACCACCACTTGTATTTCTCGAATTTCTAAAAGGTCTACCTCTAGCTGAGGTATTACTCCGTCTTGGATTCTATACATTCACTTGCTCAATGAGTTCAAAACAATCTCTTACAAAATGATCCAGAGATCCACATCGAAAACAGGCTCAGTCATTCAATCTACAATTTCCCGGATGTCTTTTACCACAGTGTTTACATTCAGGTTTTTCAGATCAGACATTTCCAACACTTGCAGTGTAATATCCCGAATTAAGGCCTAATCAGAATAGTGGTTTCGTGACCACAAATCCGAGATAGAAATAATTATTTTATAATTATTTTGAGGTTTATGATATGATTTCATAATTGTGTGAAAATTTCGTGAAGAAATTTTTGGCATAACGAGTTTAATTTAAAGTTAGGGACTAAATCAAATAAGTTGTAAAACTTGCATTCTAGAAGTTTTTAGTATGAAATTGCTTTGAAATATTAATTAGGAGGTCTTAAATGGTACTTTGACCAATTTTAAGTTCATGGACAAAATTAGGACATGGAAGGAATTTTTTGAAAGTTTAGTAAGGAGGGGCATTTTGGTCATTTGGATATTAAATGAAATAAAACGGGAAAAATAACACAAAATTGGCTATCATCTTCCTTAGTTCCTACCGAATGCTCCCTCTCTCCATAGCTGGGGTTTCTTCAACTTTCAAGCTTCATAGTAAGTGATTCCAAGCCCGCTTTTAATGATTTTACGTTTTAAAATCCGGTAACTTCAGTATAGCTTATGATAGTAATATTTTGAGTTAGAGTTCATATTTGGAAAAATACCCATAGGTGAAATTTTTGAATTTTGATGTTTTATGATAGGATATGAGGTTTTAAATTATGTTAGACAACTTGTGCTACTCGGTTTTGAGTGAAAACGAGTAAAAGAGCTTAATCGGCAAAAATACCTAATAGTCATAAGTACATGTTAGAGTGAGAATTTGATTTTGCCATAGAAGGGAAAAATGATGAGCATGTTATAAAACATAATAATAAGGAATTAAGTTTAATTCCCGAGATTTTGGGAAAAAGTGTAAATATGCAAAAGTTTAGAGGTAAAATTGTAATTTTGCTAAAATTTGAATTAAAGACTAATTTGATCATGTGAGTATTAAATAAGCTAAATGTGTTATTTTAGATCAAGAAAGACGTGGAATCGACCCCAATCGAGGAAAAGAAAAGATTGTGGACTAAATTGCAAAATCATTATATTTTTGTACCAAGGTAAGTTCATGTGTGAATAATGTAGCATAATTGTTATTTATAAGTTATTGATGTTAATTATATGATATGCTGATTTTTATCATGAAATATATGCTTTGTGGTTAGTTTTGAATAAAATGCAAATTATGTGTATTATTTGTTAAATATAAAGTGCTACCGAGTATTGGTTTTGGTATTTTACGGAAGATAGCAAGGATATGTGTTCGATGAAAATCCCGTTTGAACCTTAGGAATAGATTAGGATACAAGTGACATGTCACTAGGATGGTTGAGCATCTGAACTCGTTGAGTTGAGTCCGAGTTCACTTACAGATGCGAATGTTCGAACTCATTGAGTTGAGTCCAAGTTCATGAGATGTAATTAGGCATTCGAACTCGTTGAGTTGAGTCCGAATTCACTTATGGATGTGAACGCTCGAGCTCGTTGAGTTGAGTCTGAGTTCACTTAGGGGCGGGTTACATGATTTCTTGATTACATATGTGGCACTTATGTGCAAATTATCCATGTATCCGAGTTATATTCCGATGTGTTCAACGGGTAAAATTTCTAGTGAAATGGAAGAACACTTAAGATGCAAGTGACGTTTTGGTAAGTGTTGTGAAATGGACTCTTTGGAAAGGTATGTACTTAACCCTCGGGTTGAAAATAGATACAACAACGATAAGGTGGTAAGATGATGAATGATGTTTAGAAATGTGATATATGTTTTGGTGATACTATGCTAAGGTTGTTTAGTATAATTGTATTGTTATGTTACTTGTTATTTGCATATGAACTTACTAAGCATTTATGCTTACTCCCTCCTTTTTATTCACTGTAGTTTTGAACAAGCCAGCTCGGGAATCGGGACAGGTCGAAGGTTCGATCACACTATTCGAAGGACATTTTTTTTTTGTAAATGGCTTGTAAAACTTAAGTATGGCATGTATAGCAATATACCTATTTCATGTAAATAATTTCTGTTATGGCGGTGATTTAGTTGAGAAAATGCTTGATAATGATAGGTCATGGAAATGACTAATTTAGACCATGTCATGGAAAGTTAATAGGTTATCTAGTCCATAAAAACTCATGAAAAGATTAAATTTGCCATAAACAGAACATTGCAGCAACACTGACGTGAGTTTGAAAATTTACTAAAAATCATAGAAATCGAATTTGGTGATGAATTAAATATGAAATTGAAGCCCAATATGTCTATTTTCACATAAAAAAACGAAACAGGCAAAGGAATTATATGTTAGAAGATATTTGAAGTTTTGTGAAATAGGGCCAGAGTGATTTCTGGATCCCCTGTTCCAAATTTAGGAATTCACCATAAATTTTAAAAAATTAATTGGGTGTTTTATTTTATATTCTTGGAATCCTTATTGAGTCTAGTTTCAGGATAAATAATTAGCATAGTCATATAAATTTTTCACAGAGAGATATATGGTTCGTAGTAAACAGAGGTCAGTCTAGCCAAGTCCTGAAACAGGGGTAACTTTAACTAATAAACTCTACTAATTGGCCCAACCAAAAATTCTATAAAAATTTTAGTAAATATATATATGAGTCTAGACTTAAGGAAAATTTACAGATCTTGATTTAGAGTTTCGTAACTCAAGATATGATTTTTCTTGTAACTATGATGCAGGTAACTAGAAAGCTGTGAATGTAGAAACAAATGATTCGAAGTTCTTAATTTGATAAATTATGTTCGGTAACACCTCAAGCTCGACTTTGGTGATGGTCTTGGGAGTGGGGGCGTTACATTTAGTGGTATCAGATCAGGTTTAGTCGGTTCTTGGACTACGTGTTGTATGTACGGATTTTGCTATACATGTCATATGTATAAATTGTGATAGTGTGAAGACTTCTGACATTTTTAAATGATTTTTTTTATAGTAAATGGATCCCGATCCAGCTGTGGAAGATGAAGTAGAAATGTCACGCCACTCATTTGAAGGACAACACGACTAAAATCCACCCCTCTTGTTGGTCGGGGAGGAGGAGAAAGGATCGGAAGCCTTTCTCCAAATGATGAGTGCATGGTATCTTGAGTTCGTTAAATGCGAACCCAAATGTACGACCTCCCCCACCTCCCCCAATTCCTCAACCTATACCCCTGATGCCACAGGGTGTGGATATGATAAAATTTCACAGAACTCCAGTTGACAGAATTCGTAAACAAGGGGACGAAGAATTTAGGGCAAATATTAATGATGATGCCAAGAAAGCAGAGTTCTGGCTTGAAAATTCTATCTGGGTATTTGATGAATTATCTTGTACACCTGAAGAATGTTTGAAATGTGCTGTATCTTTGTTGAGGGATTCAGCCTATAATTGGTGGAAGACTTTGATTTCGGTGGTACCGAAAGAGAGGGTAACTTGGGAATTCTTTCAAGAAGAGTTTCAGAAGAAATATATTAGTGAAAGATTTATTGATCAGAAACGTAAACAGTTTCTTGAGCCGAAGCAAGGTAATATGACAGTCACAGAATATGAAAGAGAGTTTGTTCGATTGAGTAAGTATGCTAGATAATATGTTCCTACAGAGGCCAAGATGTGCCGACAATTTGAAGACGGGCTCAACGAAGACATCAAGGTATTTGTTGGGATCCTTGAATTAAAAGAAATGGTGGTAGTTGTCAATCGAGCTTGCAAGGCTGAAGAACTACTTAAGGAAAAGAAAAAGGTAGAATCTGAGACACGAAATTGGAAGAAAAGACCAATGAGTAATGCACCCTCACAGCAACCCGGAAAGTCAAGAAATATGAATCCTCGTCCCCAAGTTTCAGCTGGGCAATCATATGGGAATTTTAAGAAGCAAAATGTGGGTCCTAAGTCCAGACTAATTCGGAAGCCAGTGTAGGGAACTCGAGATTTGTTAAACCCGAGTACTAGCGGTGCGGTAGAAATCATTTTGGTCCGTGCAGAGCAAATGAATGTTTTCGATGTGGTTCTCCGGATCATTTTATTAGAGACTGCCCAAAGAGAGCTGAGAAAGAAAAATTCTAGTATACAAAAGCAAGTGGTGCGGATTCGAGGGGAAGGTATCCAAGAAAAGCTGGGAGTGAAGCAAGCAGTAAGAATGTAGCCAGAGATGCAGTAGTTGGACCTGAAGGAAGGGCTCCAGCTAGAACTTATGCTATTAAAGCGCGTGAAGATGCTTCCTCACCCGATGTGATTACCGGTATATTTTCTCTTTATGATGTTAATGTTATTGCTTTGATTGATCCCGATTCTACTCATTCATATGTATGCATGAAACTGGTGTCTAGCATGAATATACCTGTTGAGAACACAGAATTTATGATTAGAGTGTCGAATCCGTTAGGCAAATGTGTGATAGTTAATAAAGTATGCAAGAAATGTCCTTTAATGATTCGGGGTCATTACTTTCCGGCCGACTTGATGTTGTTGCCGTTTGATGAGTTTGATGTTATTTTGGGTATGGATTGGTTGATGTTGCATGATGCTATAATAAATTGCAAAGAAAACGTTATAGAATTAAAGTGTGAAAATGGTGAAACTCTGTGGGTTGAATCAGATAAATCAGATGCATTGTCTAGTGTGATTTCTTCAATGTCGGCTCAAAGATATTTGAGAAAGGGTTATGAAGCTTATTTGGTGTATGTAATTAATACAAAAGAAGTTGAAAATAAAGTTGAATTAGTGTCGGTTGTGTGTGAATTTGCGGATGTATTTCCAGAAGAATTGCTGGGTTTGCCTCCAGTCAGGGAAGTAAAATTTGGTATTGATTTGATACCGGGAACAACTCCTATCTCGATTGCTCCACATAGAATGGCACCAACAGAGTTAAAAGAGTTAAAGTCGCAGTTGCAAGAGTTGACTGATAAAGGCTTTGTGAGACCGAGTTTTTCACCTTGGGCCGCTCCCGTGTTATTTGTGAAAAAGAAGGATGGTTCTATGAGGTTGTGTGTTGATTATCGACAGTTAAACAAGGTGACAATAAAAAACAAGTATCTGTTGCCAAGAATTGATGATTTGTTTGATCAGCTAAAAGAAGCGACATGGTTTTCAAAGATTGACTTGAGATCCGGTATTATCGATTCTTGAGTAAAAGAGTCGGATGTGCCTAAGACGCTTTTAGAAAAAGGTAGATCATTATGAATTTTTAGTTATGCCATTCGGTGGACAAATGCTCTCTTTGTGTTTATGGATTTAATGAATCGCATATTTCAGCCATACTTGGACAAATTTGTTGTGGTGTTTATAGATGATATTTTAATTTATTCAAAAGATGAGACAAAGCATGCTGAGCATTTGAGGATAGTTTTGCAAACTTTGAGAAATAAGCAACTGTATGCTAAATTTAGTAAAAGTGAATTTTGGCTTCGGGAAGTTGGATTTTTGGGTCATATTGTTTCAGGTGATGGTATACGAGTTGATCTTAGTAAAATTTCAGCCATTGTTGATTAGAAACCACCAAAAAATGTAACCGAAGTTAGAAGTTTCTTGGGGCTAGCTGGGTATTATCGGTGGTTTGTAAATGGATTTTCTATAATTGCTGCTCCTATGACTAGACTACTCCGAAATAATGTTAAATTTGAATGGACGGAAGAATGTCAACTGAGTTTTGAAGAATTGAAAAGTTATTAATAGAGGCACCGGTGTTAGTACTGCCGAATCAGGTAAAGAATTTGTGGTGTATAGTGATGCTTCTCTAAATGGTTTGGGGTGTGTACTTATGCAAGAAGGAAAAGTGGTGGCTTATGCTTCGAGGCAGTTAAAACCTCATGAGAGGAATTATCCTACTCACGATTTGGAATTGGCTGCGGTGGTGTTTTCTTTGAAGATTTGGCGACATTATTTGTATGGTGAAAAGTGACGAGTATATACCGACCGCAAAAGTCTTAAGTACTTGATGTCACAAAAAGACTTGAATTTGAGACAACGAAGATGGTTGGAGTTATTGAAAGATTACGAGCTTGTTATTGATTACCATCCAGGAAAAGCGAATGTGGTTGCCGATGCTTTAAGCAGAAAATTGCTATTTGCTTTGAGAACTATGAACACGCAGTTAAAGATATCAAATAATGGTTCGATTCTAGCAGAGTTAAGAGCAAGACCGATGTTTTTACAAGAGATTTCTGAAGCTTAGAAAAATGATCAAGATTTGCAAGCCAAGAGAAAGCAGTGTGAAGTCGATACGGATCGATTTGAATCGGTTCGATGGTTGCTTGATATTTAAAAATCAGATTTGTGTACCGAAAAATAATGAGTTGATTCAAAAGATTTTGCATGAAGCACATAATCGTTGTTTGGCAGTTCATCTGAGCAGTACGAAAATGTATAATGACTTGAAGAAAATGTACTGGTGGAGTGGTGTAACGCCCCGAACCCGAGACCGTTGCCGGAGTCAAACACGAGATGTTAACGGACTTAATTCATTTATTTACACAGTTCATTTTAAAATTTCCAGACAAGCTGGCTAACTGCATCACAGTCACTTTAAAAATCTTATCTCGAGTTCCAAAACTCGAAAACGGATTCCGTAAATTTTTTTCTGAAACTAGACTCATATATCCATCTACAAATTTTTTTCTAGAATTTTTGGTCGGGCCAATTAGTACAGTTTATTAGTTAAAGTCTCCCCTATTTTAGGGTTTGACTACTCTGACCTTCATGCATTACGACTTAGATATCTCCCTGTACAGGGCTTCAATACTTATGCAGTTTGTCTATAATGAAACTAGACTCAAAAAGGAATCTATACATATAAAGAATGACTTCTAATTATCTCTGGTTAATTTATGGTGAATTTCCAAAGTCAGAATACGGGATCCAGAAATTACTCTGGCCCTGTTTCACGAAAACTTAAACATCTCATAAAATACGGCTCGTATGGTCGTATCGTTTCTTTCATATGAAAATAGACTCATCAAGATTCGATTACATAATTTATTCATTATTTAATTACATTTCTACTATTTTTTTTGATTTTTCAAACTCACATCACTGCTGCTATCAGCATCTATTTTAAGGTAAATTTCACCTATTTCATAGTTTTCCATGAATCAACTAGTCGTTTGACATACATAGCACCAAATATGATCGTGATTAACCATTCCAATGGCTAATCATTACCAAGCATTTCCATACAACTCAATAACCATATATACAAAATGATTATAATGCTATGCTCAAAATATATAAGCCATTTTCGCATGGCTATCCGAATATATACATAATCAAAAGGTACTTAATTAACAACAAAGGTTAGCCCTATACATGCCATTATCAAAGTTCAACTAAAAGAGTACCAAAAGGGCTTATATAGTGTGGACGACTTCGACTTTGACACTCTCGAGTCCGATAGCTGGCAAACAAAATCTATAAAACAGAGAATCAAAGTAACAGAATAAGCATTTTAATGCTTAGTAAGTTTAAGTAATGAAATTATTTACGACTAAAGTATAGCGTTCATACGACTAAATGAATAAATGCGTATACGCATATTCCCAAAATCATACTTACTTCACACCTCAACCATTATATTCATACACAGGGGATCAAACCTAACTAAAGGCCGAAAGTTTGTTAATCAATTGGGCGAATACTATTTAAAAAGGAATCAACTTTTCCGATGCATATATGAAATATACCTTATCTTTAGGATTTTATGAGCGTATTAATTGAAATTATTACAGCAAGATCACTCATTTCCAAACCCAAGTACCTTCGGGATTTAGCCGGATATAGCAACTCGCACAAATGCCTTCGGGTCTTAGCCCGGATATAGTCACTAGCACAAATGCCTTCGGGTCTTAGCCCGGATATAGTCACTAGCACAAATGCCTTCGGGACTTAGCCCGGATATTGTCACTAGCACAAAACGCCTTCGGGTCTTAGCCCGGATATCATCCGAATAATCATGCACATATATCAATAAATCATAACACATCTATTTTTCTTTTTCGTTACTAGAACTCAAACACAAGACACTTATCAACCATTACCATTTTCAGCTCAATAGCCACATACAAAGAGCATGATTTTGATTTGCTTCATAACATGATCTCTTTACACATTCGGCTACTAGTCATAGTATAAACTAATTACCTCGATATATAATTTAAGTAGAATCATTACATCGTCGTTTATTTGTTATGATTATATGTCATGGCTTAATCAAATCATAAACTAAGTTCCATTACTCAAAGACTTACCTCGGATGTTGTCGAACGACTTCAGCGGCTATTCGATTACTTTCTCCTTTCCTTTATCAGATTTAGTTCCCCTTTGCTCTTGAGCTTAATTTAACAAATAAATTGATTTAATCATTTTGAACATCAAAGAGAAATTCAAGTTACTTAACCCTTATATATATATTAAACATTAGAGTCATCACACGGGTACAAAACATAGCCGCAAAAGTCTTTAGCATAAATACCTATAATAACATCCAAATCATTAATTTTGTTAACACACGCATAACACATAAAGTTAACTAAAGCTATATTCCCTTATAAGGTAGTATCCTTAATGAGCTCATACCATGACTATACCTAACCGAATTCAAGTAAAGAATTTAGTACAATCACACATATTCACTAATGTTTAATTCTAGCATGCTTTCATATCTTATATACCTCATTCGACCCTAACCGCTCAACTTAACTTATATATACAAATTCCATCTCGAAATTAAAAGTAGCAAAAATTCAATTAGGTTACAATAATGCCCATCAATGACCGAATTACTCAATCACATCTATAACTAATTTTCTATCTTGTTCATATTAATAGCCAATATCAACATTAATGCCGAATGCTTAAGCACAACTAAACTAAAAATTTACCCAACATCATTTTAATTTGCCATTTCCTACTCTTCAAATTATCAATTACAAGGTGATTTACATCTATATATTAAACCAAAATTGCTAGCACACAAAATTCCTTAACCGAATGTTATAAACCCAAGCCACACATATTGTTCATTAAGACCCTTCAATGGCCACATTCGCACCTCCCTATGAACAAACCAATTTCAACCTTCAAGAAAAGAAAAGAAATATATGTACTAAGAGCTTCAACTACTTGGCGAATATCAAACCTCCAAACAACCAAAACTTAATCCATGGAATGAATAGAACTTGAACTAATCACCTTATTTATGCATAAATTTTTAAGAATTTCAAGGGACTTACCTCTTCCTAAACAGCAACCAAGCCGAACATGAAACAAGAGAATTCTTTTCTTCTTCCTTCCTCAAGTCACGGCAATGGAGGAGCAAGGATGAAACAACTTTGGTTTCTCCTCCCACTCACCTCATGCTTTATTATTCTTAATTCATTATTTTATTTTGTAAACTAAAAATGTTAATAGAAAAATACATATTATCAATAATAGCCCATACCATGGCCGGCCACTACTTATCATAAATGGAAATTTGACATGCAAACCCATCATTTTTACAACATGCATTAATAGATCCTTATAGATTAACCTATCACATTTCAAAAGTGTCACACATAAGTCCTATTATCTAAATTCACATGCAATCGACTAAATCGAAGCTTAAAACTTTCACACATTAATATTCACATATTTTAGACAATAAATATCATATTCAAATACTTCGGTGACTCGGTTTAGCGGTCCCGAAACCACTTTCCGACTAGGGTCTTAGGGCTGTCACAAGTGGAATGAAAAGAGATATTTTCGAGTTTGTATCAAAGTGCTTAGTTTGTCAACAAGTGAAAGCTGAACACCAAGTACCTTCGGGATTACTCCAGCCTATCATGGTTCCTGAATGGAAATGGGATCGGATTACTATGGATTTTATATCAGGGTTGCCGTTAACTCCGGGGAAGAAAAATGCCATCCGGGTAATAGTTGATGATCGACTAAATCGGCTCATTTTATTCTAAGACGCATGATTATTCTCTTAATAAGTTGGCTGAATTGTATATCCGTGAGATTGTTAGACTTTATGGAATACCTTTGTCAATCATTTCGGATAGAGATCCGAGATTTACTTCACGGTTTTGGCAAAAGTTGCAAGAGGCATTAGGTACAAAGTTAAATTTTAGCACTGCCTTTCATCCACAAACTGATGGACAATCAGATAGAGTAATTCAGATTCTTGAAGACATGCTCAGATGTTGCGTATTGGAATTTCAAGGTAGTTGGGAATGGTACTTACCGTTGGTAGAATTTGCTTATAATAATAGTTATCAGACGAGTTTGAATATGGCACCTTATGAAGCATTGTATGGTCGTAAATGTCGGACGCCATTGTATTGGACTGAACTCAAGGAAAATCAGATTTATGGAGTTGATCTAATAAAAGAAACCGAAGAAAAAGTGAAGATAATTTGAGAGCTACTTCAGATAAACAGAAATCTTATGCAGATTTAAAATGAAAAGACATTGAATTTCAAGTTGGTGATAAAGTATTTTTAAAAGTGTCTCCGTGGAAGAAAGTTCTCAAATTTGGACGGAAGGGCAAATTAAGTCCGCGTTTTATCGGGCCGTATGAAATAATTGAAAGAGTTGGACCGATAGCCTATCGGTTAGCATTGCCATCTCAATTGAAGAAGATTCATAATGTATTCCATGTTTCTATGTTACGTCGGTATCGTTCGGATCCTTCACATGTGGTTTCACCGACAGAAATTGAACTACAACCAGACATGACCTATGAAGATGAACCAATTAAGATTTTAGCTCGAGAGGTCAAACAACTAAGGAACAAAAGTATTGCACTTGTGAAAGTGTTGTGGCAAAAGCATGGAATAGAAGAAGCTACATGGGAACCCGAAGAAACTATGAAGAATCAATACCCACATTTGTTTACCGGTAAGATTTTCGAGGACGAAAATCTTTAAAGGGGGGAGAGTTGTAATATCCGGAATTAAGGCCTAATCGGAATAGTGGTTTCCTGACCACAAATTCGAGATAGAAATAATTATTTTATAATTATTTTGAGGTTTATGATATGATTACATAATTATGTGAAAATTTCATGAAGAAATTTTTGGCATAACGAGTTTAATTTAAAGTTAGGGACTAAATCGAATAAGTTGTAAAACTTGCATTCTAGCAGTTTTAGTATGAAATTGCTTTGAAATATTAATTAGGAGGTCTTAAATGGTACTTTGACCAATTTTAAGTTCATGGAAAAAATTAGGACATGGAAGGAATTTTTTTGAAAGTTTAGTAAGGAGGGCATTTTGGTCATTTGGATATTAAATGAAATAAAAGGAAAAATAACACAAAATTGGTTATCATCTTCCTTAGTTGCTGCCGAATGCTCCCTCTCTCCATAGCTAGGGTTTCTTCAACTTTCAAGCTTCATAGTAAGTGATTCCAAGCCCGCTTTTAATGATTTTACGTTTTGAAATCCCAAGAACTCAAGATAGCTTATGATAGTAATATTTTGAGTTAGAGTTCATATTTGGAAAAATACCCATAAGTGAAATTTGTGAATTTTGATGTTTTATGATAGAATATGAGGTTTTAAATTATGTTAGACAACTTGTGCTACTCGGTTTTAAGTGAAAACGAGTAAAAGAGCTTAATCAAAAAAAATACCTAATAGTCATAAGTACATGTTAGAGTGAGAATTTGATGTTGCCATAGAAGGAAAAGTGATCAGCATGTTATAAAACATAAGAATAAGGAATTAAGTTTAATTCCCGAGATTTGGGGCAAAAGTGTAAATATGCAAAAGTTTAGGGGTAAAATTATAATTTTGCTAAAATTTGAATTAAAGACTAATTTGATAATGTGAGTATTAAATAAGCTAAATGTGTTATTTTAGATCAAGAAAGACGTGGAATCGACCCTAATCGAGGAAAAGAAAAGATTATGGACTAAATTGCAAAATCATTATATTTTGGTACCAAGGTAAGTTCATGTGTGAATAATGTAGCATAATTGTTATTTATAAGTTATTCATGTTAATTATATGATATGTTGATTTTTATCATGAAATATATGCTTTGTGGTTATTTTCGAATAAAATGCAAATTATGTGTATTATTTGTTAAATATAAAGTGCTACCGAGTATTGGTTTCGGTATTTTACGGAAGATGGCAGGGATATGTGTTCGATGAAAATCACGTTTGAAACTTAGGAATAGATTAGGATACAAGTGACATGTCACTAGGATGGTTGAGCATCCGAACTCGTTGAGTTGAGTCCGAGTTCACTTACGGATGCGAATGTTCGAACTCGTTGAGTTGAGTCCGAGTTCGTGAGATGTAACTAGGCATCTGAACTCGTTGAGTTGAGTCCGAGTTCACTTATGGATGTGAACGCCCGAGCTCATTGAGTTGAGTCTGAGTTCACTTAGGGGCGGTTTACATGATTTCTTGATTACATATGTGGCACTTATGTGCAAATTAACCATGTATCCGAGTTATATTCCGATGTGTTCAACGGGTAAAATTTCTAGTGAAATGGAAGAACACTTAAGATGCAAGTGACATTTTGGTAAGTGTTATGAAATGGACACTTTGGAGAGGTATGTACTTAACCCTCGGGTTGAAAATAGATACAACAACGATAAGGTGGTAAGATGATGAATGATGTTTAGAAATGTGATATATGTTTTGGTGATACTATGCTAAGGTTGTTTGGTATAATTGTATTGTTATGTTACTTGTTATTTGCATATGAACTTACTAAGCATTTATGCTTACTCCCTCCTTTTTATTCACTGTAGTTTTGAACAAGCCGGCTCGAGAATCCGGACAGGTCGAAGGTTCGATCACACTATTCGAAGGACATTTTTTTTGGTAAATGGCTTGTAAAACTTAAGTATGGCATGCATAGCAATATACCTATTTCATGTAAATAATTTCTGTTGTGGCGGTGATTTAGTTGAGAAAATGCTTGATAATGATAGGTCATGGAAATGACTAATTTAGACCATGTCATGGAAAGTTAATAGGTTATCTAGTCCATAAAAACTCACGAAAAGATGAAATTTTCCATAAACAGAACATTGCAGCAACATTGACATGAGTTTGAAAATTTACTAAAAATCATAGAAATCGAATTTGGTGATGGGTTAAATATGAAATTTAAGCCCAATAGGTCTATTTTCACATAAAAAAACGAAATAGGTAAAGGAATTATATGTTAGAAGATATTTGAATTTTTGTGAAATTGGGCCAGAGTGATTTCTGGATCCCCTGTTCCAACTTTAGGAATTCACCATAAATTGTACAAAATTAATTAGGTGTTTTATTTTATATTATTGGAATCCTTATTGAGTATAGTTTCAGGATAAAGAAACGGCACAGTCATATAAAGTTTGCACAGAGAGATATATGGTTCGTAGTAAATAGAGGTCAGTCCAGCCAAGTCCGGAAACAGGGGTAACTTTAACTAATCAACTGTACTAATTGGCCCAACTAAAAATTCTAGAAATATTTTAGTAAATAGATATATGAGTCTAGACTTAGGGAAAATTTACGGATCTTGATTTCAAGTTTCGTAACTCAAGATATGATTTTTCTTGTAACAATGACGCAGGTAACTAGAAAGCTGTGAATGTAGAAACAAATGATTCGAAGTTCTTAATTTGATAAATTATGTTCGGTAACACCTCAAGCTCGACTCCGGTGACGGTCTCGGGCGTGGGGGCGTTACATGCAGCAAAAGTAATAGGAGCTCTGGAATTTGAGTGCAATCTAGCTCGATCTTGGTTCGAATATTTTACATCATTCTTTGAACAGTTTCAATCATCTTAGAATTTCTTTGACTCAGATTGAAATGCTCTACCCGAAGATCTCTTTCTAGCATCTCTAGCTTCAGAAACAACTTTTCTTTTCTCTTTACTTAATTCTTCAGCTTTACATGCTCGCTCAATGAGCACCACCGTTTCTTTAATTTCCAAAATCCCAACTAACAGACGGATATCTTTGTTTAGTCCATCTTCAAACCTTTTGCACATTATTGCTTTATTTGATACACATTCGCGGTCATACTGACTTAATCTCACAAATTCACGTTTGTATTCAGTAACAAACATACGGCCCTGTTTAAGCTCGAGAAACTCTTTATGTTTCTGATCAATGAATCTCTGGCTGATATATTTCTTCCGGAATTCAGATTGAAAGAAATCCTATGTAACTCGTTCACTCGAAACTACAGATATTAAAGTTTTCCACCAATGATACGTTGTATCCCTCAGAAGTGAAATGGCACATTTAACACATTCCCCAGGACTCAGAGACACTTCATCAAACACTCTTATTGTATTTTCCAACCAGAATTCGGTTCTGTCAGCAACATCATTCATTGTAGCTCGGAACTCTTCAGTCGTATACTTTCTAATCTTATCAACCGGTGGTCTACTCAACTGTACCAGATTCATTCGTGGCATATCAGAAGTTTGAGAAGGATTAACTAGGGGTGGAGGTTGATGTACAGTCGAATTGGTTCTAATGTATTGGGTGAGCCATTCATTCATCATCTAATAGAAGGCTTGCTTAGCCTCACCATCACGGTCACTCGTAGCCGGTCTAGAATCAGCTTGCATCGTCCCTTGTGCGGGAGCAAGCGCATTGCTTTCTACATCGTCAGTTACAGCTCTATCGGGATCCATTTGCTATATAAAAGCACATTTCAATGTCAAGAGTCATCATACTATCACAGATTCAGATATATGACATTTATAGTTAGACTCAAATACGCTATGGTAGTCCTAGAGCTGACTAAACCATAGCTCTGAAACTAATAAAATATAACACCCCTAACCCGTATCCAACATCGAATTAGGGTTAAGAGGTATTACGAGACAGACAGAACATTTCAGACCAATACAGAATAACATATATTAAATATCATTAATATAGAGGCATTCATCAACAATTCATTTATTAATATGGTCTACGAGACCTCAAACATACATTTAAGAAAGGTTGAAACTAAAATGAATGCATTTAGAACTTTCAGAACTCAACCAATTCTTTCAAACTGTTAAAGTCACATGCCTGTGCAACTAGGCCGTGTGTCACACACGGGCACTAGACACGCCCATGTGAACCAACCGTGCCAAAAATAGGTCCTATACTGACTTTTTCATATGGCCAATAGGCACGCCCGTGTACTATGGTCGTGTGATACTTAGCTAGCTAATGACTTTAGCCCATGGCCATATGACAAGCCCATGTGTCAAGACCGTGTGGTTTTTAGGAGAATACTGCTTTTCTTACACGGCCACAAGGCACCCCCGTGTCCCCTGACCATGTTGCACCAAGCAGGCTTGGTTTAAGCCAAATTTGCCACCCCATTTTGGTTTCAATCCTACAAGAAATAATATACAACATTCATACCAAAATTTCCAACCAATTTCATGCTCAAAACAAGCTTCATTTTAACAAAAACATATTAGCTCATAAAACACTACAACCATACATCATTTGGCACCATAACCAAATACCAAAACTATATACAACATTTCATTTGCTAGCCAACTCCTATGGCATAATATATACACATCAAAACTTATATACAAAGATCTTCTAGCCTATACATGCCATACCTTAAAATATGTACACTTTCAAAAGTACCAAAATAAGATCGATAGTGTGGTGGTGATCCTTCACTATCCCCGAGCCTTTAGTAGCTACGATAACTGTAAAACAGACAATAAACACACAGAGTAAGATACAAAGAGCTTAGTAAGCCAAATACAATTCAACCATAAAGATTCATAACCATTTCATAAAATATTTCATACTTAACCAAGCACCTTTGTTTGCATGTATGTCATGCTTCATTTACAATTCTATACATATTTCACATAGTCAAAGTTTTTTATATTCAGAAATTTAGTACGATACAAACGTACCTGCATAGGTTATACATTTCATATACTCAATCTCAGATTTTGTACGCTATCATCAGATGGGTCAGAAACGATACAGATGTTCATAAACAAGTACAATACCGACATCCCGGATGTGGTCTTACATGTAACTCAATATCGATGCCTTTGTCCCAGACAAGGTCTTACACGAAATCAGATACGATGCCAATGTCCCAGAAATGGTCTTATACGTAAATCTCAATCGAGGCCTATGTCCCAGACACGGTCTTACACGATGTCTCAAACAGATGTCAACTTTACTTAGGAAAATACAGAGCTTTCCAAATATTATTGTATTATCATACTTTACTCCAAAGATAATCATTAGGCACTCAAGGCCATCCAATGCAGATTACAGTTTATATGTACAGAATTTATTCAAATTAACACGTAATTGTAATTTGACTTACCTCAGACGGATTTCGTACGGAACGAGTTGACTATTCAACTAGTTTAGACTTTACTCGATCTAAGTTTGACTTTCTTTGTTCTCAATCTAATACAATAGAAATTCGACCATTCAATCATTCAATTTAATCCATATACACATATTTAGGGCACTTTACATTTTAGCCCTTACAATTTCACACTTTGACAATTTAGTCCATTTTCACAAAATCACAAATATGCAAAATTCACCAAGACTATAGCTTGGAAAAATATACATAGCATCCATACAAGTCCAAATCACATATATAATTCATAATTTAGTCCTTCAAAACCCCATTTTCACAAATTAGTCCAAATGACTCTATTATATCAAAATTCAAAGATAAAACTTATAACCCATCTACCAAGCCTTCATAATTCATCCAAAAACATTTCAAAACTCATGATATCGACAATGGAATCTCATGAAATCTTCAACAGGAACAGAGATTCAGGCATGGGTTCTGAAGAACACGAAGCAACGATCACAGAAACGTAGAAATTATCAAAAACGGAACAAAAATTCTAACCTTAATCAAGCTTGGACAAGGCCGAACCTAGCTTGTTCTTTTTCTTTCTTTTTCCTTTGAATTTTTGGCCAAAGATGAACTAATATGCATGGACATTTCAGGTTTATTTTATTATAATATACATTAATATGCATTTTCCAATTTTGCCCTTTTATTAACAATTAAAAATTCCATCCACTAGTGTCCATACTTGTCCATGCATTAGTACAATGGTCCAATGCAAGGACCTTTATTTTAAAAGCCAAGCCAAATAGGTGCTTTAGCATCTAGCATTCAACTTTGATGCCCTACGCGATTTAATCCTTTTTCATAATTAAGCATAAAAACAGACAAATTAAATCACAGAGATTTCAAAGATGTAAATTCACATATCACAGACACAATAAATAATATTTAAATATTTTTAAGACTCGGATTTGTGGTCCTGAAACCACTATTCTGACTAGGGTCAAAACCAGACTGTTACAAGGTTTTTGCACATGAGCTAGGACATGGCAATGTCATGGCTGTGTGAAGGATACGAGCCAGGGACACGGGCGTATACCAGGCCGTGTGAAAACCCCTGTAGGTATGAATTTGGAATTAATTCCACACGAGCGTCAGACACGGGCATGTCCCTGTATTGCCTAGGTCGTGTGAGCCACATGTACCAACAGTGCGACCATGTCAAATTGGGCACACAGGTATGTTGGCCCTCCCACACGGGCATGTGCCCCTGTGTCAAGTGTCATTTTTTCTAAAGTTGACTAAAGAACTCGAGTTGTTTTTGAATGATTTTCAATGTGTGTTTTGGGCTGCATAGGCCCATATTAAGGATGTGTTGATAAGCTTGAGAAAGTTTTAAATTTGTCCAAGTTTTGGAGACTTAAAATTGGTCGTAAGCACGATTTTAAGTTAGGTAACACCTCGTACTTCATTCTAGCGTAGGATACGGGTATGAAGTGTTACAATACATCATTCTAAATGTGGTCTTTGGCACATCAGAATCTTTAACTCGCAACTGGTAATAGCCCGATCTCAAATCTATCTTTGAAAACACTGTAGCCTCTTTCAATTGATCAAACAGATCATCTATTCTGGGCAGAGGATATTTGTTCTTGATCGTCACTTTGTTAAGCTGTCAATCGTCTATACAAATTCTCATCATGCCATTTTTGTTTTTCACAAACAACACAGGAGCACCCTAAGGTGAGAAAATCAATCTTGCAAAACCTCTATCCTTTAGTTCTTGCAACTGAGCTTTCAATTCGTTTAACTCTGTCGGAGCCATTCTGTATGGAGCTATCGATATTGGCATAGTTCCCGGCATTAACTCAATACCAAACTCAACCTCTCAGATTGGTGGTAAACCTGATAACTCTTCAAGAAACACATCTGAATACTCACATATGACTAGCACTGATTCAATCTTCTTTTTAGTCACTTTTGTATCAAGCATATAAGCCAATTAAGCTTCACAACCCTTTCTCACATATTTCTGAGCTAACATCAATGAAATAACTACTGACAAGCCATTTAGATCATCTGACTCAATTCAGATAATCTCATTATTCTGACATCTCAGATAAATTGCTTTTCGTTTGTAGTTCACATTAGCATCATGCAGCGTTAACCAATCAATACCCAAAATTATATCAAACTTGTCAAATGGCAGCAACATCAAATCAGCCAAAAAAATTATCCCAAATCATCAACGGATAGTTCTTGCACACTTTATCAACCAACATACAGTTGCCTAAAGGGTTCGATACTCTAATTACATTTTTAGTAGACTCTACAAGCAAAGTCTTACTGGATACTAAATTCATACATATATGAATGAGTTGATCTTGGATCTATCAATGCAATAACTTTAGTATCATAGAGAGTAAAAGTACCGGTATTAACATCTGAAGATGACGCTTCTTCGCGAGCGCAAATAGTGTAGGCTCGTGCAGGTGCTCTAGCATTAGATCTTGCAACAGTGTCTTGTGTCACACCTCTACCACCACTCACATTTCCCATGTTTCTGGGTGTAACACCCCTTACCCGTGTTCGACACCGGAATAGGGTATGAGGCATTATCGGACATAAACACATACAATCGTATACAATTGGGTCATGAATTTGCATTCAAATTTAAAACTTTTCACATTTCATCTTAAAGTCCCTAATATGGGCCTACGAAGCCCAAATCATGCTTTGGAAATAGTTCGGGACGAAACCGAGAACTTTACAAAACTTTAAAAAAATTTATGAAAAACAGGGACACACTCCTATGTGATATTAGGACACGACCGTATGGCTCGCATGGCCATGTCCCTAGCCTGTGCATTAATCTGACTTGCTGTTGCAAACAAATTTGCGCCACACATAGATATCACCACTCATTGTCAACATATGTAAGCATACACATCCTTGAAATGCATCATCATGGACTTATAATATAGCCAACATCAAATGGCCTTACATAAAAATGAACTTTCAAATAGCATAGGCCAACATTTTAGGCCAAAACAATTATGACAAATACAAAAATAACCAAGTCATCTATACATGCCATGACCTTAAGTATAAGAATTATCAATACCCAATTTGTTAGTTTGATTGTGTGATAGGTTCTCCGGCGACTTCCAACTCGAGCTAACCTGAGGACATTATAAACATAGAAAATAAATAGAGTAAACTATATAGCTTAGTAAGTTGGTATGTAAATAATAAGAAATTTATTAACATGCTTTTACCAATTCTTAGAATATGTTCTCAAGATAATACAATTATAATTGCACATAGTTCCACTATTTACTCTTGTTCATCTCAAGCTGTCTACTCGACTTACAGTCACTAAATTATTTATATCTTGAGCTACAGAACTCTAAATTAAGATCCGCTAATTTTCCCTGAAACTAGACAATAAGTACAGTTTATTCTTTAAAGTCTCCCTTTTCTGCTATTCGACAGTTTCAACCCTTCTTCACTAAAAATTAATTATCTCCTCGTATGGAATTCAGATAATGTTCCTGTTTGTTTCGATTGAAAATAGACTCAATAAGAATTTTAAAATATAAAATATAACCATAATTATTTTTATAAAATTTTTAATGATTTTCCATATTCAGATCAGGGGATCTCAAAATCATTCTGACCCTGTCTCACAAAAATTCAAATATCTAGTAATATAAAATTCTTTTGCTTACATTGTTTCTTTTATGTGAAAATAGACTCAAGAAGATTTAATTTCATATCTTATTCAACCTCTAATTCAATTTCCACCATTTTTTATGATTTTTCAAAATCACACAACTGTTGCTATCCAAAACTGTTTTATTGCTAATATTACTCTCTACGTTTTCTTTGTATTAACTTTCATTCAACATTCATATAGATTTTGTACATACTTGTATCGCTTAAACCAGTTATACTTTCATTTTTTATCTTGGCTATGTCAGTTTATACACTTAAACCTCAATGAAAACACATTATTTCAATTCAACATCAAATAATATTATTGGTTCATAATTCTTTCACATTTAATCATCACATAGTCATATTCGTTTACACTTAGTCATTTCCCATTAAAAACATCGGAATAATAACGGATACACGATGGCCTTCACATAGTACCACCCTTGTAGCCAAAGCTATTTTATTTACAAAGTGGCCTTGACATAGTACCACACTTGTGTCCAAAGCTATTTTATTCACAAAGTGGCCTTCACATAGTACCACACTTATGTCCAAAGCTATTTTATTCCTAAGGTTCAACTGGGAAATTTCTCACTTAGTAAAATGCCATGGACTTATTTAACTTAGATGCCATGGACTTATTTCACTTATCACATTGCCATGGTCTAACCATGGTCTTTTACCGTCAATTCATATTTCACTATGCAACAATCGTGATCAATCTTGTGTTTTTGCTCATTTCAAACATTTACTTTAATTTTCACAATTTAATCAAATATATAATAATATTACATAATTAACACAAATCAATAACGTTTATTAACATACGAACTTATCTCCACCTAAAATGGCGAAAAATACCAAATCGTCCAATACTCGTTTTTCCTCATTCTAAGTCCGAACTTCATTTTTCTTGATCTATAATATTACATTTGACTTATTAAATTATTGTAACAGCCCGAATTAGGGCCTAGTCGGAACGGTGGTCTTGCGACCACAAATTCGAGGTTGGGAAAATTATTTTTATTATTATTATGAGGTTATAGTATAATTATATTAGAGCATGAAAAATTTGGGGAGTTAATTTTAATTTTTGTGAGCTCGATTGCTAAAGAGAACTAAATCGCATAAAAGGCAAAAGTTGTATTTTAGTACCCAAATGTGTCAATTAGCTAGAGAACTAAAATTGAGGACTTTTAAAGGACAATTATACCCTTTTTAATTGTGTTCGCCGGCCATGAGATGAATTTTAAACAAATAGTCAAGGTTTAGGTAAGTGATGTCATGATTTGGTGATAAAATAATACCTAAAAGCCTAGCTATTATTTTTCTTCTTCTCTATCCTTTCTCTCCACCGAAAATATCAGCAAATATGGAGGTTTGAAAGATGAAAATTTGCAGTCACTTATTCCTCTCATAATGTAAGCGATCTTAATGATTTTTACATTTTTGGCATGTTTGTATCATGGGCTTTCAAATGAGAGGACTATTTTGAAAAATGGTGATAAGTATAGGGATTTACCATGAGAGAGTTTATGTTGTTTTCTAAAATTTTACGAAAGAAAATGAATCTTAGAAGAGTTCTAAACAACTTATGTGAAAGTTGTTAGCATGAAAACACCTAAAGGGGCTATTTTGCATAAGTTGCAAAATAGGTGGTAAGTGTGTGAAATAGTGAGAATTTGGGGTTGCTATAAGAGTAAAAAGGGGTTGGCTAGGCCTAAGGTAAGAGGAAATTTGATAAAAAATAAATTTCGTACATAAGGGTAAAATGGTCAAATTGCCAAATTCTAGGGGCAAAATAGTCATTTTACCAAAAATATGAATTTATGATTGCATAATTGTAATTAGTGATTAAATGAGTGCATTTTTGCTATTATAGATCAAGGTTTACTGAATCCAAACGTAGACCGGGGGAAATCCAAGCAAATCGACTAAACCGACTAGTCGAGTACATTTTGTAAATCGAGGTAAGTTGTATGTAAATGATACAACTACATTATTAATGTATGTATTAGAATTTTTGTTGAATTGATATAGTATGAATTGCTAGATTGTGAACTAAGAATGCATATTAATGATTGAGATAGTAAAAAGATCTAGTTTGGACCCTAGGAAACAAATCGAATATTCATGCCATAACATTCGAATTACTTATGTGTCAGAGTAAGACCATGTCTGGGACATGGCATTGGCATAGAGATGAGTGCCAGTGTAAGACATATCTGGGACATGCATCGGCCTTGACGACGATAGCCAGTGTAAGACGTGTTTGAGACATGCATCTGTTGATAGTTGTGCTAGTGTAAGACATGTCCGGGACATTCGTCAGCACGTATATATGAGAGCTAGTGTAAGACCATGTTTGGGACATGGCATCGGCCCCGATGATGATAGCCAGTGTAAGACCATGTATGGGACATGGCATCGACAACTTACTCCATGTTTGAGGCTTATAGAATATCCAATAGTATTCCTAAAGGTTCAACTTTAAAGGTTACGAAAGTGATTTAATAAGGAAAGTATAATAATGTTGTGAGTGGTACAGGTACCTATTTGGTATACATGAATTATGAGCTCAAATTAGAGAATTTGACTTGAGTAGAAGGTAATGGGTAATTCAAGTTTATGCTTATCTTTGAGTTATGCACATGATGACTAATGGTGAAATTATTGTTGTATATTTATTTATATGCAATTTACTAAGCTTTATGCTTACTCTCTTTCTTTTCCATTTTCTTTCAGTGCCGCTTAATTCGTTCAAGGATCCCTTGAAGTCGGAGATACCGATCACACTGTCAGCCATATTACTCGGTATAGTTGGATTTATATTTTTTATTATGGCATGTATAGGGTTAGACCTTATTAATTTGTGTTCTTGAGAATTGACCAAATGTGTTGGTCTAGAATAGATTCTACTCCTTACATTGAGCCTTGAATGAGGGCTTTCATTTTGAGTCTATAACAGATGCATCTTCATGGTTGAATGAATGTCTATTATGCTTATTTTTGTATTGGTTAGTTTTGACAGGAAAATAGGTACACTAGGGTGGCAAGGAGGCTTGGTGTCCACATGTTGTCCAAATGGGTAGACACACAGGCATGTGTCTAAGCTGTGTATGACACACGGTTAGCCCCATGGGCGTGTAAGGAGGTCGTGTGTCCCATGCACATTGAAATCTCAAGTCAGTATGCACGGTAAGGATCACATGGGTAGAGACATGGTCTTGTGGAGGGTATGGCCTAGTACACGGGCGTGTACAATGGTTATCTAATGCTGACGTCAAAAATAGAATACCAGGTTTTTGCACACGGGTTGCGCCACAAGCGTGTTGAGACCGTGTGAAAGGACACGTGCGTGTGTCCAGGCCGTGTGAAGTCTGCACTTGTTTTATGAAAAATTATAAAAATTAAATTGGCCACACGGGTGCAGGACATGGGCGTGTTCAAAGGACACGGGCGTGTGCCCTATACCCACACGGGAGTGTGGAGCCTTAAGGCATGAAATTTTCTGAGTTTTTCTTAAGCCCTCACTTTGATCCCGAATCACCTCAAATGTATGTTTTGGGCGTCGTAAGCTCAATTAAGGGAAAAATTACTTATGAAATGAAAAGTTTTAAATTGAACAAGATTTTATGGTATGATTTCCTAAGATTGGTTGAGTTTAAGTTCGATAGCACCTCAAACCCTGTTTTAGCTTTGGATACGGGCGAGAGGTGTTACATTTAGTGGTATCAGAGCTATAGTTTAGTCGATTCTAGGACTAACCTAGCTAGAGCACGAGTCTAGCTATACATGCCATAAAAATATATTGATAGTGTGACAATTCTTGACGATTATAATTTTTTTTTCATATAGTAAATGGATCCTGATAGAACCACGGCGAATGACGTGGAATGTAATGCACCGTCTCCCACAGAGGGGACCGCGCCAGTAGAGAGTGAGCCCGTGAGTATGGGCCCGGGGAGAAGGGCTAAAGAAGCCTACCTCTGAATGATGGATGCTTGGTATTGGAGTTTGTTCATGCGAATCCGAACACTCCACCTCCCCCACCTCCCCCGACTCCCTAGTATGCCCCGGTAGCTCTGCAAGGTGCAGACATGTTTAGAAGAAAAAAGCCTCCGGTGGACAAGATCCAGAAACAAGGGGCCAAAGAATTTTGGGCTAACTTAGATTATGATCCGGAGAAGGCAGAATTTTGGTTAGAGAATACCATAAGGGTATTCGATGAATTATCATGCACACCTGAGGAATAGGTAAAGTGTGCAACGTCACTCTTACGAGATTCAGCCTATCAGTGGTGGAACACCATCGTGTCAGTAGTGCGAGAGAGAGAGTAACTTGAGAATTTTTCCAAGAATAATTTAGAAAGAAGTACATTAGCCAGAGGTTCATAGACCAGAAAAGGAAATAATTTTTAGAGTTGAAACAGGGTAATAAGACTATGATAGAGTATAAGCGTGAGTTTGTGGAACTTAGCAAGTATGTGCGAGAATGCATATCCACTAAACCTACCATGTGTAAGAGGTTTGAGGATGGCCTCAATGAAGATATCCGAGTGTTTGTGGGCATCCTGGAATTAAGAGAATTTTTGGTGCTCGTTGAGAGAGCGTGTAAGGTAGAGGAATGGTGAAAGAGAGGACGAAAGCAGCTATTGAGTCGTGGGACTTAAAGAAAAGACAGATGGGGAAAGCACATCAGTCTTCATCCAAGAGATCAAAAGAATTTACTACCCAATCGAATGCTTCAGTGGGATATTCGAGGAGAAACAAGAATCAACAGAATATGGCATCTAAAGCCTAGAATATTTCAGTCGCTAGTGTTGGTAGCACTCGACCAAATAGGCAAGAGTGTCTGCAATGTGGGAGACGTCACTTAGGCGATGCCAAGTAAACGAGAGGGGTTGTTTTAAGTGTGGGTCACTTGACCACTTTATTCGTGATTGTCCTGAGATAGACGAGAGAGGAAGAAAACAAGTTATGAAAGCAAGTAGTGCTCCCTTGAATAGTAGGCCACAAAAGAACCCCGAAAGTGGGACTAGTGTTAGAGGCACTTCAGGAGATGCCGCAGCGAGGTCTGAAGGTAGAGCACCAGTGATGACCTATGCTATACGTGCCCGGGAGGAGGCAGAGTCTCCTGATGTGATCACGGGTACCTTTTCTATCTATGATATAATTATTGTTGCTTTAATTGACCAAGATCTACCCACTCTTACATTTGTATGGAATTGATACCTCGTATGAATATGTTAGTCGAGTCCACTAAGTTTGTAATAAGTGTGTCCAACCTATTAGGCAAGCATGTGTTAGTGGACCAAGTATGTAGAAATTGTCATTTGATGATTAAAGGCCATTGTTTTTCGGCCAACTTGATGTTGTTGCCGTTTAATGAATCCAATGCAATTCTTGGGATAGATTGGCTGACCTCCCATGGTGTTGTAGTAGATTGTAGAAGAAAAGAAATTGAGTTAAGGCGTGAAAATGGGGATGTTCTTCGAGTTGGACCAGATGAGTCAAATAACCTGCCTATGGTAATATCGTCATTGACTGCTGAGAAATATTTGAAAAAAAAGTATGAGGCTTATTTAGCTTTTGTGCTAAATAATCAAGAGTCAGAGTTAAAGATTGAATTAGTTCTGGTAGTCTGTGTGTTCACAGACGTGTTTTCGGAGGAATTACTTGGATTACCTCCAGTGAGAGAAGTCGAGTTTGAAATTGAATTGGTTCCTGGTACGACACCTATCTCGATTGCTCCGTATAGGATGGCTCCAATAGAGCTGAAAGAGTTGAAAGCACAGTTGCAAAATCTAACAGACAAGGGTTTTACGAGACTGAGCTATTCTCCTAGGGTGCTTCGGTACTCTTTGTGAAGAAGAAAGATGGGACGATGAGATTATGCATCGACTATAGGCAGCTCAACAAAGTAACAATGAAGAACAAATACCCTTTACCAAGGATCTATGATTTGTTTGATCAGTTGAAGGGAGCTACCGTGTTTTCTAATATCGATCTAAGGTTTGGTTATTATCAGTTAAGGGTTAAAGAGCGACATGTACTGAAGACTGCATTTCAGACAAGATATGGGCATTATGAGTTTCTTGTCATGCCCTTTGATTTAACTAATGCCCCGACGGTATTTATAGATTTGATGAACCACATATTTAGACCGTATCTGGATAAGTTTGTTGTCGTCTTCATCGATGATATATTGATCTATTCGCGTAATGAGGGCAAGCACGCAAAGCATTGACGATTGTGTTAGAAACCTTGAGAGACAAAAGATTATATGCCAAGTTCAGCAAGAGTGAATTTTGGCTTAAAGAGGTTAGGTATCTAGGACATATTATGTCGGGTGATGGAATCTGAGTTGATCCAAATAAGATCTCCGCTATTGTGGAATGGAAACCGCCGAGAATGTAACAGAGGTTTAAAGATTTTTGGGTTTGTTGGATACTACAGACGGTTTGTAAAGGGATTTTCTATGATAGCTAACCCGATGACTAGGCTACTGCAAAAGGATGTCAATTTTGAATGGACAAAAAAGTTTCAGCAAAGTTTTGAAAGATTAAAGGTTTTGCTAACGGAAGCCCCAGTGTTAGTTCAAACAGAGTTGGGCAAGTAATTTTTTATTTTTAGCGACGCCTCTTTAAATGGGTTGGGGTGTGTGCTCATGCAAGAAGGCAAGGTTATAGCATATGCCTCGAGACAGCTAAAACCACACGAGAGAAATTATCCGACCCATGATTTGGATCTAGTCACTATGGTGCTCGCACTGAAGATTTGGAGACATCATTTGTATGGAGAGAAATGTCGGGTATTCACCAACCATAAGAGCTTAAAGTACTTGATGACTCAAAAGGAGTTGAATTTAAGGCAACGCTGATGGTTAGAGCTGTTAAAGGATTATGCATTAATTATCAACTACCATCTAGGAAAGGCAAATGTAGTAGCCGATGCCTTGAGTAGGAAGTCGTTCTTTGCCTTGAGAGCCTTAAACACTCAGTTGAGTATATCTAATAATGATTCGATCTTAGTAGAGATGAGAGCCAGAGCGACTTTTCTTCATGGAATCCATGAAGCTCAGAAAGGTGATGAAAAATTGCAAGCCAAGTGAACTCAATGTCTGTCAGAGATTAAATCAGATTTTCGTATTAATACCAATGGTTGTATATTGTTCAAAGACAGGATTTGTGTACCCAATAACGATGAGCTAATTCAGAAGATTCTAAGAGAGGCACATGGTGGCTGTTTATCCATCCACCTGAGTAGTGTAAAAATGTACAACGACCTTAAGAGAATATATTGGTGGTCGGGTATGAAAAGAGACATTTTAGAGTTCGTTTCCAAGTGTCTAGTGTGTTAACAAGTAAAGGCTGAACATCAAGTACCTTCGGGTTTACTTCAGCTTGTTATGGTTCCCGAGCGGAAACGGGATCGTATCACTATGGACTTCGTGACAAGTTTGCCATTAACTCTAAAAAAGAAAGATGCAGTATGGGTTATTGCCGACAGATTAACTAAGTCGGCACATTTCATACCAATGCGTACCGATTACTCCCTTGAGAAATTAGAAGACTTGTATATTTCCGAGATCGTAAGGCTTCATGGAGTTCTGTTGTCGATTGTGTCAGATAGAGATCCGAGGTTTACCTTGAGGTTTTGGAAAAAGTTACAAGAGGCTTTGGGAACTAAATTGAGTTTCAGCATGGCATTCCATCCGCAAACTGACGGATAATCGGAAAGAGTAATATAGATCTTAAAGGACATGTTGAGATATTGTGTTCTCGAATTTCAAGGAAGTTGGGAAAAATACTTGCCATTGGTTGAATTCACCTACAACAACAGCTATCAGTCGAGTCTGAAAATGTCACTTTATGAGGCCTTGTATAGGCGAAAGTGTCGAACCCCCTTATCCTAGACTAAGTTGAGAGAGAATCAGATTCACAGGGTCGATTTGGTCAAAGAGGCTGAGGATAAAGTTAAAGTGATTCGTGACTGCCTAAAAGCCGCCTCAGATAGAAAAAATCCTACTCGAATTTGAGACGAAAGGAAATTCAGTTTGAAGTCAATGATAAAGTATTTTTGAAAGTTTCTCCGTGGTGGAAAGTCCTCAAGTTTGGAAAAAGGGGCAAGTTGAATCCTCGTTTCATAGGACCTTATGAGGTTACCGAGAGAGTAGGGCCTGTGGCCTACCGTTTGAATTTGCCCCCAAAGTTAGAAAAGATTCATGATGTGTTTCATGTCTCCATGTTACGCCGGTACATATTAGACCCTTCGCATGCAATTGTGCCAACTGAAGTTGAGATTCTTCCGGATAAGACTTATGGTGAAGAGCCGGTTAATATTTTAGCTCGAGAGGTCAAATAGTTAAAAAATAAGAATATACCACTTGTGAAGGTTTTGTGGCATGGACATGGGGTCGAGGAAGCCACATGGGAACCCGAGGAGTCTCTGAGAGAGCAGTACCCGAACCTATTCACTGGTAAGATCTTCTAAGATGAAAATCTCTAAAGGGGGGAGAAATGTAACAGCCCGAATTAGGGCCTAGTTGGAATAGTGGTCTCGGGACCACAAATATGAGGTTGGGAAAATTATTATTATTATTATGAGGTTATAGTATGATTATATCAGAGCATGAAAATTTTGGCGAGTTAATTTTAATGTTTGTGAGCTCAATTGCAAAAAAGGACTAAATCGCATAAAAGGCAAAAGTTACATTTTAGTACCCAAATGTGTCAATTAGCTAGAGAACTAAAATTGATTGCTTTTAAAGGGCAATTATACCCTTTTTAATTGTGTTCGCCGGCCATGAGATGAATTTTAAACAAATAGTCAAGGTTTAGGTAAGTGATGTCATGATTTGGTGATAAAATAATACCTAAAAGCCTAGCTATCATTTTTCTTCTTCTCCATCCTTTCTCTCCACCGAAAATATCAGCAAATATCAAGGTTTGAAAGCTAAAAATTTGCAGCTACTTATTCCTCTCATAATGTAAGTGATCTGAAAATTTGCAGCTACTTATTCCTCTCATAATGTAAGTGATCTTTATGATTTTCTTGATGATTTTTACATTTTTGGCATGCTTGTATCATGGGCTTTCAAATGTGAAAACTATTTTAAAAATTGTGATAAGTCTAGGGATTTACCATGAGAGATTTTATGTTGTTTTCTAAAATTTTATGGAAGAAAATGAATCTTATAAGAGTTCTAAACAACTTATGTGAAAGGTGTTAGCATTAAAACACCTAAAGGGGCCATTTCGCATAAGTTGCAAAATAGGTGGTAAGTGTGTGAAATAGTGAGAATTTGGGGTTGCTATAAGTGTAAAAAGGGGTCATCTAGGCCTAAGATAAAAGGAAATTCTATAAAAATTGAATTTCGGGCATAAGTGTAAAATGGTCAAATTGCCAAAGTCTAGGGACAAAATAGTCATTTTACCAAAAATTTGAATTTATGATTGCCTAATTGTAATTAGTGATTAAATGAGTGCATTTTTGCTATTACAAATCAAGATTTACTGAATCCGAACCTAGACAGGGGGAAAGCCAAGCAAACCGACTAAATCGACTAATCGAGTACATTTTGTAAACCGAGGTAAGTTGTATGTAAATGATGCAACTACAGTATTAATGTATGTATTCGAATTGTTATTTAATTGATATAGTATGAATTGCTAGATTGTGAACTAAGAATGCATATTAATGATTGAGATAGTAAAAAGATTTCATTGGGACCCTAGGAATCAAATCGGATATTAATGCCATAACATTCAGATTACTTATGTGCCAGTGTAATTGGGACATGCATCGGCCACATTATGAGTGCCAGTGTAAGACCATGTATGGTGCATAGAATCCGCGTAGATATTAGTGCCATTGTAAGACATGTCTGGGACATGCATCGGCCTCGACGATGGTAGCAAGTGCAAGACGTGTCTAGGTCATGCATTGGCTAAGAGTTCTACTAGTGTAAGACATGTCTGGGACATGCATCGGCACGTATAAATGAGAGCTAGTGTAAGTGTAACACCCCTTACCCGTATCCAAGGCTGGAATAGGGTACGAGGCATTACCAGACATAACCATACACATAGACGAAAATTCGGCCATCAATTTCATTTAATTTAAAACTTTTCAAACACATGCATAGACTCATATTTAAAGACATATAACGTGGCATAAATGAGCACTTACACATCCATAATCATGCAATAACATGTCATTCAAATTCAACATATTTGCTTACCATCCTGTATATAATATAAATTCTTACATTAACTAGAACTAGACATGCTAAATCTTATTCTCATTTTATACCCTCATAATGTAGTTACCAATTTGTCCATTAAACATCCATATTCAAGGCAACATTAGTCATTTCCATTTAATTCATGATCCACTGGCCTGCATTTAACTTACCTGATGTATTACCAATCATGCATAATAAACAAAGTTAACTATATCATCACATCAAAACATAGGACATGGCATGATTAATTAAACTTATAAACCATAATGGATAAGGACCACATCTCATGATCATAGACCATAACTCAATGCAAACTAATACGTACGGTCAAAGTCATAATAATAATACATATCACAAACCAACTTCCTATACATGCCACTCACTTGATATTTCTAATATTTAAATTAATTCTCCCAAAAATGATAGTTTGATAGAGTGATTTTGCCTCCGACGATATCCAACCCCGAGCCGACCTGCCAATACTAAAGAAATGGAGAGGATGGGTAAGCTTTACGCTTAGTAAGTCCATATGAAATTAATAAGCAATTACTAACATGCTTTTCAAGATAAAACACTAGAATTGTACAATTACACATGTTCAGGTTAAGTTGTTTTATCGAATTATAGTTACTAAATCATTCATATCTGGATCTAAATAACTCCAAATTTAGTTTCGTTAATTTTCATTGAAACTAGACTCATATACCTTTCTCCCATAAAATTTCCAGAATTTTTGGTTTATCCAATTAGTACAGTTTATACATTAAAATTTCCCTTGTTTTGCTGTCCAATAGTTCTGACCTCTCTTCACTAAAAATTATTTATCTTATATTTTGGGACTTGGATGATGTTCTCACCCATTCCTCCTGAAACTAGACTCATTAAAAATTCTATTCATATAAATTATAACTTATAATTATTGGTTTACAATTTTTAACATTTTTCTAAGTCAGAATAGGGGATCTCGAATTCATTCTGACACTATCTCACAAAAATTAGAATATCACATAATATAGAATATTTTGCTCCCTCTGTTTATTTTATATGAAAATAGACTCATTAATCCTTAATTGCATAGTTTTTTTGAAATTTAATTCAACTTACACAATTTTTGGTGAATTTTCAAAGTCACACAACTACTATTGTCCAACACTGTTTTACTTCTAAAATTCACTCTTACATAATTTCACTTAATCCATTTTGTCTTATCGAAGTTCACTCAAATATTGAGCACATTGCTCATAATTTTCATAAAAATATACTTGCACTTATTCATCATATAATCATGTTCACATGTATTTTTACTTAATCGATTTTCCCGTTGAACTCTTCAGAATAATAACTGATACTCAGTTGCCTGCACATATTTTCACACTTGTAGACAAGGTTATCTGCTACGCATAGTAGCCTGCACTTAGTACTACACATGCAACCAATTATCCGGTACATGTAGTAGCCTGCACTTAGTACTACACACGTGACCTAACCATCTGATACACGTAGTAGCCTGCACTTGGTACTACACACGTGATCGAAGTTATCGGGTACGCATAGTAGCCTGCACTTAGTACTACACATGCGACCAATTATCCGGTACACGTAGTAGCCTACACTTAGTACGTGACCTCACAATAGATCATTCGTATCGTTTCTATTCCGAAGGCTCAACCGGGAAATACCTCACTTTCCAACATGTTACAAATTTATTCATAATCCTTTTTCAATTTGTAATTGACAACAAATAATCATTCTATAGGTAGCCACATTTCATATGATAACAAAATATATTAAAATAAAAAGAATCGATAAATTATTTACGCACAAACTTGTCAAAATCTCATCAGGTGCAATCGTGTAGCAATTCATACAACCCATGTAACAGTAATTTAACATTCAATTCATGTAACAATAATTTGCCATTCAATTTTCACATGACACAACAAGCATCACATTTTCCATATCATATACAGCATCCATTAACTTCTCCTAAACATATTAAATCATACAATTTATGCCATAACAATAGAAAATTACAATTCAAGTATGGTATTACATTATTATCAACACACGAACTTACCTCGTATACAAAAATGACCATTTTAACCTTTTTGTCCACAACTTGTTATTTTGCCGATTTTAGCCTGAATTTCAATTTTCCTTGCTCTATCATTACAAATATAGCCTAATTAGGACTCACATTATTTAAATTGACCCAAAATCATATTTTGGAAAAATTACAAATTTGCCCCTAAACTTTGTCAAAATTACATTTTTACCTATAGGCTCGTAAATTAAACTTCATTCTATTTTCTTATGTTTTATGACATGCTGATCATTTTTCCCCTTCTATAGCAACATCAAATTCACACCCTAACATGCACTTATGAACATTAGGTATTTTTACACGTTTTCACGTAAAATTGCTTAGTAAAAGTTGTTTAACACAATTTCAAGCTTCATATTCTACCATAAAACATCACACATTTCACCTATGGGTATTTTTCCAAATATAAACCCTAGGTTAAATTATTGCTAGAATAAGCTTAACCAAGTTACTGGGATTTCAAAAATGTAAAGAACTTTAAAAACGGGGCTAAGGAGCACTTACAATCGAGCTTGGGAGTTTGAACAAACCTTAACCATGGCTGCTGCTGGTAGAAACGGTTGAATGAAGAAGATGATAGCTAATTTGGCTTATTTTCCTTTTTAATTCTTTTAATTATTAGTTTACCAAAATACCCCTAATTTAAAAATATTTTATTACACCCATTTCATGTCTATTTTTGTCCAGAAATTAACCAATGGTCTAATTACCATTTAAGGACCCTCAATTTAGAATTTCATAACAATTGGACATCTCTACTATGTAGAACTCAACTTTTGCACTTTTTACGATTTAGTCCTTTTAACTAAATTAAGTGCCTGCATGTCAAAATTTTCGAACGAAATTTTTACGAAATTATTCTGTGAAATCGTAGACCATAAAAATATAATAAAAATAAAATTTTCATTGTTGAATTTGTGGTCCCGAAACTACTGTTCCGACTTGTCCCAAAATCAGGGTGTTACAACTCTCCCCCCTTTAGGGATTTCGTCCCCTAAAATCTTACCGGAAAAGTGGTCTTCACTTAGATTCCTCAATCTCATACTCGATACCAAAGTACCTTCCTTTAGGCAGTGCCTCCAATACATGTCTTTAATTTCTCATATGATTTGAAAGCTTATGGACTCAACTCCCAATTGTTCTTAAATTTTCAAAGGCTTCTCAGTTTCCCATGATATCATGACATAAAACCCAGATCTCAATTTGGTTTATGGAGACTAGAATTCCAAGAAATCCAACAATCAAAGGGACCTGCACTATTTCAAAATAATCATACAGATTTTCATCATCGATAAATCACAATCCAATAACATCTGAATCAAATTACAGTACACGTCATTAGTCTCTGAATAAATAAGCAAATTTTCACTGTGAGCTTCGTACAGTTCCTTTTGTATAAGCCTCGGAATAATAATACCATGAATCGGATCCAATCTGAAATTCAACATTAGAAGTCGATCCTCACTGTACTCTTTTAGTTTACTACTCACTATCACATTTTCCTTATTTTCTTGAAACACATCACCCTTCATACCACAGTGCATTACTGAAAATTAAGAAATCTTTACTCAATACAGACTAGTCCAGTTCAGACGCTTTCGTTAGCAATATTCTCATCTGTCCAAATCTTACTAACATGTAATAAACTTTTCAGCTTTTGCAAGATGAAAACTTTATCATTCTTAGTAGCTTTAGCTCATATCAAAATTTTCTAAGAGATATACACTTCTCGTTCAGACTATTTGCTTTTTACCCGTAAAGAAATGAAATTCTATTATCAGATTTGGGAAAAATGATCCTGACATAATTGTCATATGAAATCTTTCAAATAAATAATTCACACAGATTAAATACTCGAGCCGATTTAAACACCGCTGAATGACATTTCAAGTAATCCTTTCTTCTAGTTACTAAACAATTCATCATGCAGTCCTTTACTATTCATTCCTTACGCTAATCAAAACCATCTCAATTGCATTAGCTTAAGTAACCAAAATATCATTGAAGACATTAACTATAATTGACTTACTTGAGAGAAGTAATCCACCATACGGATTGAAACTCGCGCTTTTATCACTTATGCTTTTACTGTTGCCAAAACCTTACACAGAAATTTGAGAAATTCCATGTAACGCCCCTTACCCGTGTTCCACATCGAAACAGGGTACAAGGTATTACCAGCTCATAATATATATCATTAAACGAAACCGAAATAGAAATATGTCATCCAAATAGATAATGTATCATTATAACATATGTCTTGAACAATATTAGCCAACTGCAATGGCTTATACAAAATAATTTGGTTAAATAATGTAACCAATATTTTAAACTAGGCAATTATGACACGTAACAAAATAACGAAGCCTAATATACATGCCATAATTCAAAAGAAATGTTTAGTTCAAATACCCAAAACTATTGATAGTGTGACAGATCTTCAACGATCCTTAACTCCCGAGCAATGCCGGACGACACTATAAGACACAAGAGAGAAAAGAAAGTAAGCTTATATAGCTTAGTAAGTAAGAATATAAATAATAATTAAAGAATCCAATATGTTTACACATTAGCTCAAGTGTATCTACTTTTAATTTCAATATTTACTCCACTTTGATTGAGCTGTCTCTCCTGCGTCATGTTCACTAAATAAATCATAACTCGAGTTAAAAAAAACAAAATTAAAATCCGTAAAATTTTCCTGAAACTAGACTCATATAAATTCTTACTGATTTTTTTTTCTAGAATTTTTAGTCCGGCCAATTAGTACAGTTTATTAGTTAAAGTTTCCCCTGTTATACAGCTCGACTGATCTGACCTCTGTTCACTACGAGTTGAATTTATCCCAGTACACAATTCAAATAGCCATGGAACATGTTTAATTTAAAACTAGACTCAATAAGAAATCTATACATATAAACTATATTTCTTAATTATTTTTGTACAATTTTTAATGATTTATTAAAGTCACAACAGGGGATCACATAGTCAATCTAAACAAGTCACACACAAATATAAATATCTCAAAATATAGAGTTCCTTTGCTTTCTCTGTTTCTTTTATATGAAAATAGACTCATTGAGATTTTATTTCATATCTTATTCAGCCTCTAGTTAAATTTATACTATTTTTTGTGATTTTTCAAAGTCACATCACTGCTACTGTCCAAAACAATATTATTGCAAATTCACTCTTTCACACTTTCTTTGTATTAACCTCACTTAGCATACATATCACAATTCATTTTCACCACATTTCATACACCACAAGTATAAGTCCATGATTACAATGCCACCGTTAAATTATCCCGTTGAACAATTGAATCAATCCTCGATACGATGGTTTCAAAGACACCGCCACTTGTCATATTTCATATAATTCGGCTCTCTTGTACACATGGTGAACACTTAGTACCACCCATGTGACCTAGCCAATTTATCTCGTTGCTCTCTTGTCTACATGGTGTCCTTCACTTGGAATCACACATGCGACCTAGCTACATTTATCTCTCCGTAGCTCTCTTGTCTACATGGGATACATCCGTATCACACATGTGACCTAGCTACTACATAGTATCTCGTAGCTTTCTTGTACACATGATGTGCACTCAGCACCATACATGTGACCTAGCTACGCTCCATCTATATTATTCAATCTTTCCAATGTTCAACCGGATTTCTCTCTATTACTTATTTCCATTCCTCCAATAGTCGGTTTATGTTTCAAAATTAGCTAAAATACATATAATAGGCTGAAATATAAAAATGTAAATGAAGTTAATGTATTATTTACATATAAACTTACCTCGGTGCAAAATATAGAAATTTTGCAATTTAGTCCAAAACCTTTTCCTTCCCCCGTTCGAGATCGATTCCACGCCTTTCTTGATTATTGAGCTTGAAAGCTTGGGAAAAACCCTAGCTATGGAGAACATGTAAGTTTCGGCCAAGCTTGAATGAAGATGAGCACATTTTTGTGTTATTTTTCCCATTTTATTTCATTTAATATACAAATGACCAAAATGCCCTTACTACTAAACTTTCTTAAAATTCCATCCATGTCCTAATTTTTGTCCCTATAAAGTATTATGGTCTAATTGCCATTTAAGGACCTCAACTTAAAACCCCCATTTCAATCAATTACTTTATGAACTAGAACACACATTTTTTTACCTATTTCAATTTAGTCCTAAATATCAAATTAAACACCCAATCGATAAAATTTTGCAACGAAATTTTCACACAATTATGAAATCATAATATAAACACTAAAACTTAATCAAAATAATTTCTTTCAACCTCGGATTCGTGGTTTCGAAACCACTATTCCGTTTTGGCCGTAAATCGGGCTGTTACATTCCAATACTAAAATCACCACATTACCAAGATCAAATCAGAAGTATAGTCATGCTTGTCATGATTATCACGAGCTGAAGAACGCACTTTGAACATAAGTCATAATTGAAAAATTATGGAATAAAGATAACAAGAAAACCGAATAAAGAAATCCAAGATACGATACCATGCCGGAAAATCGAAAACCAAACTCATAGGAAAATATAGAAGATCTCGAAAATTCTTTAGAGAAAAGAAGTCCAGAAGAAAACATCATTTAATCCCACTGGAATCAAATATAACAAGAACAATGTATCTTCCCATACATATATATCAAATGGAGCATCAAGTAGAAGAAACAGTATCATAATATCATACATATCCTCTCATCAATTCTTATCAGACGAAATGTAATAAAATGCCCGAGGAAATACAGCAATACAAATTATAAACCAGTCAGACTACCAATGTTTCTATCTAACATCAAGATTAGAAAACATTCCCATATAACAAGAATTTCTTCAAAAGATCAATAGCCATAGAAATTTTTCTGAGAACGGATAAATACATAGAACATTTCAGAAGAAACTGTTAAATCTGTTCAGCCGTAACTGTCACACTCAGATATTACACATTTCAAATATGATTTCCCACAACTAGTTCTGCCATCACAAATTTAATGTTAGACCTTTCACTAAATAAGAACAGTTCTGAATAAATTTTGATTAGACCTTTCACTAAAGAAGAACAGTTTTGAATAAATTTTGATTTACACTTTTCTCGACCTTGTACCTGAGTAATTCAATTTACAAAAGTAAATTCATTCTCTAACTGGGATAGTGCATAGCTCCAATAATCTTTATGTCAACCTGATACTTTTCTAGCTCTGACTTTACTTATAATTATTCTATCATTGAACTCTTTGGTTTTTCAACAGGGAACTTATTTAGTACAAATCTCATGAAATTCCATTATAAGCACCACTTCGATAAGGGGGAGGGGTTGTAGGGCCTCTGACTCGACTTTCTTATATATATACTTATGACACAAATTTCATCATCATAGCAACATCGTCAAAATCATGTCATTCATTTCAGGCAACACAACATTCACCAATTTTCCAATTATCCCATTCAACTTGCCAAGTAAGCCAAGTTCACTACATCATATGAGCATTAAGCAAATATAGATATTTATCGCAACATAAACTTTCATATCACGTGTAATCACATATATATCATAAAATTTTATTCATACTTTTCTGAATCAAGACTTATCATAATCATAATTTTACTCAAATACCTTCAATCACCTTGAACATGGTCGGTGCAGCTCGGTTGCAGAGTACCTTTGTCTAAATAAAATGGTGCTCTTATGCGTCGGGAGACATCACACTATCACGGATCCGTGGCATGTATAACTAGACTTTTACACATGCTAGGTTAGTCCGAGAACCAACTAAACCATACCTCCGATACCATCAAATGTAACACCCCTTACCCATATCCAAGGCTGGAACAGGGTATGAGGCATTACCAGACTTAACCATACACATAGACGAAAACCGACCCATAAAATTTCATTTAATTCAAAACTTTTTGAACACATGCATAAACACATATTTAAAGACATATAACGTGGCATAAATGAGCACTTACACATCCATAATCATCCAATAACATGTCTTTCAATTTAAACATATTTGCTTACCATCCTGTATATAATATACATTCTTATATTAACTAGAACTAGACATGCTAAATCTTATTCTCATTTTATACCATCATAATGTAGTTACCAATTTGTCCATTAAACATCCGTATTCAACGCAACATTACTCATTTCCATTTAATTCATGATCCACTGGCCTGCATTTAACTTACCTGATGTATTACCAATAATGCATAACAAACAAAGTTAACTATATCATCACATCAAAACATAAGACATGGCATGATTAATTAAACTTATAAACCATAATGGATAATGACCACATCTCATGATCATATACGATAACTCAATGCAGACTAATACGTATGGTCAATGTCATAATAATACATATCACAAACCAACTTCCTATACATGCCACTCCATTGATATTTCTAATATTTGAATTAATTCTCCCAAAAATGATAGTTTGATAGTGTGATTTTGCCTCCGACGATCTCCAACCCCGACCCGACCTGCCAATACTAAAAAAATGGAGAGGATGGGTAAGCTTTACGCTTAGTAAGTCCATATGAAATTTATAAACAATTACTAACATGCTTTTCAAGATAAAACACTATAATTGTCCAATTACACATGTTCAGGTTAAGCTGTTTTATCGAGTTACAGTTACTAAATCATTCATATCTGGAGCTAAAAAACTCCAAATTTAATTTCATTAATTTTCCATAAAACTAGACTCATATAAATTTCTTCCATAAAATTTCCAGAATTTTTGGTTTATTCAATTAGTACATTTTATTCATTAAATTTTTGCCTATTTCGTCGTCCAACAGTTCTGCCCTCTCTTCACTAAAAATTATTTATCTCATATTTCGGGACTTGGATGATGTTCCCATCCATTCCTCCTGAAAGCATACTCCTTTATGATTCTATTCATATAAATTATAAGTCATAATTATTGTTTTACAATTTTTAATGATTTTTCCAAGTCAGAACAGGGGATCTCAAATTCATTCAGACACTATCTCACAAAAATTAGAATATCACATAACATAGAACTCTTTTTCTCCCCCTGTTCATTTTATATGAAAATAGACTCGTTAATCCTTAATTCCATAATTTTTTTGAAATTTAATTCAACTTACACAATTTTTGGTGAATTTTCAAAGTCACGCAACTACTACTATCTAAAACTGTTTTACTACTAAAATTCACTCTTACATAATTTCACTTAATCCATTTTGTCTTATCGAAGTTCACTCAAATATCGAGCACATTGCTCATAATTTTCATAAAATATACCTGTACTTATTCATCATATAATCATGTTCACATGTATTTTTACTTAATCGATTTTCCCGTTGAACTCTTCGGAATAATAACTGATACTCAGTTGTCTGCATATATTTTCACACTTGTAGACAAGGTTATCTACTACGCATAGTAGCCTGCACTTAGTACTACACATGTGATCAAAGTTATCGGGTACGCATGGTAGCCTGCACTTAGTACTACACATGCAACCAATTATCCGGTACACGTAGTAGCCTGCACTTAGTACTATGCACGTGACTTCACAATAGATCATTCGTATCGTTTCTATTCCGAAGGCTCAACCGGGAAATTCCTCACATTCCAACATGTTACAAATTTATTCATTGTCCTTTTTCAATTTGTAATTTACAACAAATAATCATTCTATAGGCAGCCACATTTCATATGATAACAAAATATAATAAAATAAAAAGAGTCAATAAATTATTTACGTACAAACTTGTCAAAATCTCATTAGATACAACCATGAAGCAATTCATACAACCCATGTAATAGTAATTTAACATTCAATTCATGTAACAATAATTTGCCATTCAATTTCACATGACACAACAAGCATCACATTTTCCATATCATATACACCATCCATCAACTTCTCCTAAACATATTAAATCATACAATTTATGCCATAACAATAGGAAATTACAATTCAAGTATGGTATTGCATTATTATTAACACACGAACCTACCTCGTATACGAAAATGACCATTTTTACCATTTTGTCCACAACTTGGAATTTTGCCGATTTTAGCCCGAATTTCAATTTTCCTTGCTGTATCATTACAAATATAGCCTAATTAGGACTCACATTATTCAAATTGACCCAAAATCATATTTCAGAAATATTACAAATTTGCCCCTAAACTTTGCCATAATTACATTTTTGCCCCTAAGCTCGTAAATTAAACTTCATTCTATTTTCTTATGATTTATGACATGCTTATTATTTTTCCCTTTTATAGCAAAATCAAATTCACACTTTAACATGTACTTATGAAGATTAGGTATTTTTAATGATTTTGTCATTTTACTCATTTTCATGTAAAGTCGCTTAGTAAAACTTGTTTAACATAATTTCAATCTTCATATTCTACCATTAAACATCAAAATAAACATATTTCAGCTATGGGTATTTTTCCAAATATAAACCCTAGGTTAAATTATTGCTAGAATAAGCTTAACCAAGTTACCGGGATTTTAAAAATGTGAAGAACTTTAAAAATGGGGCTAAGGAGCACTTACAATCGAGCTTGAGAGTTTGAACAAACCTTAACCATGGCTGCTGCTGGTAGAAACGGTTGAATGAAGAAGATGATAGCTAATTTGGCTTATTTTCCTTTTTAATTTTTTTAATTATTAGTTTACCAAAATACCCCTAACTTAAAAATATTTTATTACACCCATTTCATGTCTATTTTTGTCCAGCAATTAACCAATGGTCTAATTACTATTTAAGGACCCTCAATTTAAAATTTCATAACAATTGGACACCTCTAGTATGTAGAACTCAACTTTTGTACTTTTTACAATTTAGTCCTTTTGACTAAATTAAGTGCCCGAATGTCAAAATTTTCGAACAAAATTTTCACAATATTATTCCATGAAATCATATAAAAATGTAATAAAAATAAAATTTTCATCATCGGATTTGTGGTCCCGAAACCACTGTTCTGACTAGGCCCAAAATCAGGGTGTTACAGTAAAACCATGTTTAAGACATGGCATCAACCCCGATGATGATAGCCAGTGTAAGACCATGTTTGGGACATGGCATCGAAAACTTACCCCATGTTTGAGGCTTATAGAATATCCGATAGTATTCCAAAAGGTTCAACTTTAAAGGTTACGAAAGTGATTTAATAAGAAAAGTATAATAATGTTGTGAGTGGTACAGCTACCTATTTGGTATGCATGAGTAATAAGCTCAAATTAGAGAATGTGACTTGAGTAGACAGTAATGAGTAATTCAAGTTTATGCTTATCTTTGAGTTATGAGCATGATGACTAATGGTGAAATTGTAGTTGTATATTTATTTATATACAAGTTACTAAGCGTTATGATTACTCTCTTTCTTTTCCCTTTTCTTTCAGTGCTGCTTAATTAGCTCAAGGATCCCTTGAAGTCAGAGATATTGATCACACTGTCAGCCGTAATACTCAGTATAGTTGGATTTATATTTTTTATTGTGCCATGTATAGGGCTAGAGCTTATTAATTTGTGTCCTTGAAAATTGACCAAATGTGTTGGTCTAGAAAGATTCTACTCTTTACATTGAGCCTTGAATGTGGGCTTTCATTTTGAGTCTATAAAAGATGTATCTTCATGGTTGAATGAATGTCTATTATGCTTGTTTTGGTATTGGTTGGTTTTGACATGAAAATAGATACACTAGGGTGGCAAGGAGGCTTGGTAGACAGCTTCATGTTGTCCACAAGGGTAGACACACGGGCATTTGTCTAAGCTATGTGTGACACATGGTCAGCCCCATGGGCGTGTGAGAAGGTCGTGTGTCCCCTAAACCTAGAAATTTCAAGTCAGAATGCATGCTAAAGAACACACGGGCAGAGACACGACCATGTGGAGGGCATGGCCTAGTACACGGGCGTGTACCATGGTCGTATGATGCTGACGTCAGAAACAGAATACCCAATTTTTACACACGGGCTGCACCACGAGCATGTTGAGGCCATGTGAAAGGACACGGGCAAAGGACACGGGCGTGTGTCCAGGCTGTGTTAAGTCTACACTTGTTTTATAAAAAATTGTAAAAATTAAATTGACCACACGGGTGCAGGACATAGGCATGTCCCAAGCACACGGGCGTGTGCCCTATACCCACACGGACGTGTGAAGCCTTAAGGTATGAAATTTCTTGAGTTTTTCTTGATCCCTCAGTTTGATCCCGAATCACCTCGAATGTATGTTTTGGGCCTCGTAAGCCCAGTTAAGGGACAAATTGCTTATGAAATGAAAAATTTTAAATTGATCAAGATTTTATGGTTTGATTTCCTAAGATTGGTTGAGTTTAAGTTCGGTAGACCTTAAACCCTATTTCGAATTTAGATATGGACGAGGGGTGTTACATTTAGTGGTATCAGAGCTATGGTATAGTCGATTCTAGGACAAACCTAGCTAGTGCGTGAATCTAGCTATACATGCCATAAAAATATATTGATAATGTGACGATTCTTGGTGATTATAAATTTTGTTTTCATATAGTAAATGGATCCTGATAGAACAACGACGGATGACATGGAATGTCATGCGCCGGCTCCCACAGAGGGGACTACGCCAGTAGAGAGTGAGCCCATGAGTATGGGCCAGGGCGGAGGGGTTAGAGAAGCCTACGTTCGAATGATGGATGCTCAGTATTCAGAGTTTGTTCGTGTGAATCCATACACTCCACCTTCCGCATCTCCCCTGATTCCTCAGCATGCCCCAGTAGCTTTGCAAGGTGCGGACATGTTTAGATGAGAAAAGCCTTTAGTGGACAAGATTCGGAAACAAGGGGCTGAAGAATTTCGGGCTAATTTAGATGATGATCCCAAGAAGGCAAAATTTTGGTTAGAGAATACCATAAGGGTATTCGATGAATTATCATGCACACTTGAGGAATGCGTAAAGTGTGCAACGTCACTTTTACAGGATTCGGCCTATCAGTGGTGGAACACCTTCGTGTTAGTAGTGCCGAGAGAGAGAGTAACTTGGGAATTTTTCCAAGAAGAATTCAGAAAGAAGTACATTAGCCAGAGGTTCATGGAACAAAAAAGGAAAGAATTTTTTGAGTTGAAACAGGGTAATAAGATTGAAATAGAGTATGAACGTGAGTTTTTGAAACTCAATAAGTATACACGAGAATGCGTATCCACTGAAACTACCATGCGAAGGAGGTTTGAGGATGGCCTCAATGAAGATATCCGAGTGTTTGTGGGCATCCTAGAATTAAGAGAATTTGTGGTGCTCATTGAGAGAGCGTGCAAGGTAGAGGATCTAGTGAAAGAGAGGAAGAAAACAGCGATTGAGTCGCAGGACTTCAAGAAAAGATAGATGGGGAAAGCACATCAGTCCTCATCCAAAAGATCAAAAGAATTTACTACCCGATCGAATGCTTCGGTGGGGTATTCGAGGAGAAACAAGAATCAATAGAATATGGCATCTAAAGCCCAGACTATTTCAGTCGTTAGTGTTGGCAGCACTCGGCCAAATAGGCAAGAGTGTCTACAATGTGGGAGATGTCATTTATGCGAATGCCAAGTAAATGAGAGGGGTTGTTTCTAGTGTGGGTCACTTGACCACTTTATCCGTGATTGTCTTGAGATGTACGAGAGAGGAAGAAGACAAGATATGAAAGAAAGTAGTGCTCCCTTGAAGAGTAGGCCACAAAAGAACCCTGAGAGTGGGACTACTGGTAGAGGCGCGTCAAGCCACGGTAAGGTCTGAAGGTAGAACGCCAGCGAGGACCTATGCTATATGTGCCAGGGAGGAGGAAGAGTCTCCCGATGTGCTCAGGGGTACCTTTTCTATCTATGATATAACTGTTGTTACTTTAATTGACCCGGGATCTACCCACTCTTACATTTGTATGGAATTGATACCTCGTATGAATATGTTAGTAGAATCCACTAAGTTCGTAATAAGAGTGTCCAACCTGTTAGGCAAGCATGTGTTAGTGGACCAAGTATGTAGAAATTATCCTTTGATGATTAAAAGCAATTGTTTTCTAGCCAACTTGATGTTGTTGCCGTTTAATGAATTCGATGTAATTTTGGGATGGATTGGCTGACCTCCCATTGTGTTGTAGTAGATTGTGGAAGAAAAGTAATTGAGTTAAGGCATGAAAATGGGGATGTTCTTCGAGTTGGACTAGATGAGTCAAATAACCTGCCTATGGTAATATCGTCATTGACTACTGAGAAATATTTGAAAAAGAAGTACGAGGCTTATTTAGCTTTTGTCCTGAATACTCAAGAGTCAGAGTTAAAGATTGAATCTGTGCCGGTAGTCTGCAGGTTCACAGACGTGTTTCCGAAGGAATTACTTGGATTACCTCCAGTGAGAGAAGTCGAGTCTGAAATTGACTTGGTTCCTAGTACGACACCTATCTCGATCTCTCCGTATGGGATGGCTCCAACAGAGCTGAAAGAGTTGAAAGCACAGTTGCAAGATCTAACAGACAAGGGTTTTGCGAGACCGAGCTATTCTCCATGGGGTGCTCCGGTACTCTTTGTGATGAAGAAAGATGGGACGATGAGATTATGTGTAACAGCCCTAATTTGACCCTAGTCGGAATGTGGTTTCGGGACCACAAAACCGAGTCATAAAATTTAGTTAAAATTTTATTTGCATACCTTATATGTGTGGTAGTACTTGTATAAAAATTTGATGTTTTAATTTTTATCTTAGGAATGTGAATCTTGCTCGAAAGGATTTAGTTGAGAGACTTAGAAAATTTGATAGGTAAATAAGTAAGGACCAAATAGTATTGAAATATGAAAAGTTGGGTTTGCATGTCAAAATGCCCCAAACTATGTTGAGTGGCCGGCCAAGCATGGCTTCATTCTTCCAAGATTATGTTGTTATTATTATTTAATATTGGTAAGCAATTAAAATAGAGGAAAAATAAAGATTAATAATAAGAAAATGAACAAAAAAAAAAGGGTGTTCATCCTTGCTACCCTTTAGTAGAAAAACCAAGTGAAAGAAAGAGAGAAAAGCTTTGGAGAAGTCGGCCATACTAGTATCTAAGTTGAGGTATGTTGAAGTTATTCCTTTAAATTCATGTATATTTTTGGTTGTTAGTTTGAATTCTATCTATCCCATGGTTGGATTTGGGGTTGTTGGAGAGTTGGGATTTGACAAGAAGCTTAAAAAAATTTTAGTTGATACCTTGATGCTATTAACATGTTAGTTGTATGGATGAACTAAGTTGCTTGTTATGTTAGCATGAAAGTGAAGATGTTAAGTCATTTTGTTGGAGGTGCCGAAGTTGGGACTAAGAAGGGGATGAGTATTCGGCTAACATAGTTGAAAGGGGATGTTGCCGATTTTAGAATTTGATTATGGGAGTGGCTATAATGGGCATAAAGATGTTGAACTTAAGAAATGTAGCAACATGCAAATTTATATGATATCACAAATGGAGGTGAAGCTATGCTAGATTGGGAAAAAGTCGATCAAGTGTGCATGAGAAGAATTTAGGTGTTTAGATGATGTTATAGATGACACTATACATGTATATATATATTCGGCCATCAAAGTGAGTATGTAGGTGATGTTGAGTCAAATTTTTGGTGCACATTCGGGTATGTATATATATATAAGTATGCCCATTCGTGATGTTACCTTTAATCATGTATATAATCGACTGAATGGGTAATTAGTAAGAGGGGTTGCCGAATATACAAATATACATATGCATGTGTAATTGAATTATAAATGTATAGCAAGATGATTAAACTAGTTTATTTATTTATTAAGCCCGAGAAGTTAAAGAAGGGGAAACAAGCAAGGGCAAAGCCAAGGACATAATGTTATACTCAACGCAAGGTAAGTCCTTAAGCACTTTTTGTGAGAACTCCTTGGATTGATATTTTTCGGAGTGATTCTCCTACTTATTAATATGACCATATGTACAATTTGAATTTAGTAAATTGCTTTACCATGATGAATCAACATAGGGCACAATGTGTGCAAAAATTATGTGGCACTATGTGTGCCGATTGGGAGGTTGAAGCATGAGGGAATCTCAAATGCACTATGTGTGCGACTTACTATAGCACTATGTGTGCGATTTACTATGGCACTATGTGTGCGAACATAATAAGCACTATGTGTGCAACGTTTGGTTGTTGGTATAAATTGTGATGAATGAGGTAAGTGATTGAGCTATTAACTAAATATCGAATTTGAGGTTGTGCGGTGTATGCATAAATTTATCTAGTGCATCGTTGTTCCAAACTTGAGGAAATGGGTCTACATCGATTGGGCTGACTTGGCATTGATTTAATTGAAGGACTTGGCATGAGATCGAACCAAAATTTAAGAAATTGTAGCATAGTTGTTATGATTTGGAAAAATGATTTTGTGTTATTTGTTTTTCACTTGATTATTATTGTTGGACGGTAGAGTAGTGCTTATGACTTACTGAGTTATGTACTCATTTGGTGTGCTTGTTTGTTGCTTATCTAGGTTCTTGATCCATTTTGTGTGCTCGGGACCGTCGTCAAAGTCATCACACCGGCTAGCAACTTTTGGTACTTTCTTCTTAGTGGGTCTAGGAGAACATTTTGGCATGTATAGGCTAATATGTTTTGTTGAAAATTTGGTATGTAAACTTTTAGCCATGCGAAAATGGCATAAATATTCGGTTGGATTTGGTTCTATAATGTTAGGTCGCAAGTCTTGGTAATTCGATTTTTATGCCATATGCCATGGTTGATTATTTTTAGTGTTAAAATTCATGATATGGCAATAGTGTAGTAGGGAGATGTTCGACAATGATTAGCCTTTGGCATGGCTAGTCATGATCATAATTTGTGATATGTGTGATGAATTACTAGTTAGATCAAGGAGAAATCACGAAATCGGCATAGTTGCTTTAGTAACAGATGCTGGCAGCAGAAGTGACGTGAGATTGAAAAATCACTAAAAATAGTAGGAATAGAATTAAATAATGAATAAATTATGTAATCGAAGCTCGATGGGTCTATTTTCATATAGAAGAAACGAAACGACCATATGAGCTGTATGTTAGGAGATAATTAAACTCTTGTGAATCAGGGCCAGAGCGATTTCTGGATCCCCTGTCCCGACTTTAGAAATTCACCCTAAATTAATTAGAGACAATTAGAAGTCATGCTTTATATGTATAGATTCCCTTTTGAGTCTAGTTTCATTAGAAACCAACGGCATAAGTGTTGGAGTTCTGTAAAGGGAGATATCTAAGTCGTAATGCACAAGGGTCAGAGTAGTCGAACCCAGGAACAGGGACGACTTTAACTAATAAACTGTACCAATTGGCCCGGCCAAAAATTCTATAAAAATTCTACCATATAGATATATGAGTCTAATTCTGGGGAAAATTTACGGAAATGGATTTCGAGTTTCAGAACTCAAGATATGATTTTTAATGCGACCTGTGCGCAGGTTGGCAGCTTGTCTGAGAAATTTCTAATAAGTGGTTTGAAGTCTGTTAACACCTCGTGTTTGACTCCGGCGACGGTCTCGGGTTCAAGGTGTTACATTATGCATCGACTATAGGTAGCTCAAAAAAGTAACAGTGAAGAACAAATTCCCTTTACCAAGGATCAATGATTTGTTTGATCAGTTGAAGGGAACTATCATGTTTTCTAAGATCGATCTAAGGTCTGGTTATTATCAGTTAAGGGTTAAAGAGCGAGACTTTAGCTTTTCCTCTATCCAATGTTGCCCCTCTATGCTCTTGAGCTATGTTAAACAAGTTTAGTCATATTAAACCTTTTCATCAACTCATTATTCATGACATAAAAATCATTAAGAGCCGAATAGGTGGCCACTTAATAAGCTTGAATTCATAGGAACTAAATGCCAAAAGAAAATGTCTATGAAACATTTACTCAAAATCTTCTATCTTTGGTTCAACTTCTTAGCTCCTAATCGGTACACTAAGACCATATTAATTCATTTCTCATATTATTAACATAAGCATAGCAAAGCAATTCTCTATAAACAATTTTTATCAATTCATCCATTCACTAGGGACATAGCAGAATGTTCACTAAGAAATTTAAGCACACAAAGTATGGCTTCTTCAATTGACTTACCATTTTTAATTATCCAATTTATTTAAACATTCAATAACAAACTCCTCTATTATCAAACACACATTCGGCAAGAACATTGGTAACTTATACTACATCAATTCTAAGCATATAATATTCAAACACAACCAAATTCACATTCGGCCCTAGTTCGTAACAAGATAGCCGATTCTTTTCCCTTAGTATCTAATGCTTACCTATGATCTTTTTTTATAGTTCAAACACTCATCTATCATCATTCATCTAACTTTAACATGAAACAACAAAATTCACCATTATTAACTACCATAGCCGAAAGCCCTATTCATTCCAAAAAATCAAAATTTCAACATGGGTTACAAAAATAACTTGATATCTCACTCAAGATTAACCAAAATTTCAAGAACTAATATAAACTTCTTACATTAATATTAACCTAAGATGACCGAATGCTTTCCTCCCTTCTTCCTCTTTACATTCGGCCAAGAAGAACCAAATTCTAACTTTTTTTTTTCACCCTTATTATTTCTTCTATTTATTTCCTTTCTTTTACATAAAATAATAACCATTTAATTAAGATTTAATACATATTTTAATATATGTCATCATCATGGCCGGCCACTATTTATAAAAATGAGTATTTGACATGCAAAACCATTGTTTTCAATACATGCTTTAATAGATCCTTATAGATTAACCTATCACATTTCTAAAGTGTCACACATAAGTCCTATTAACTAAATTCACATGCAATCGACTAAATCGAAGTTTAAAACTTTCACACATTCATATTCACATATAATAAACATAAAATAAAACGGCTAAATATTTTTATGACTCGGTTTTGTGGTCCTGAGACCACTTCCCGACTATGTCAAATTAGGGTTGTCACAACTCTCCCCCTCATAAAGAATTTTTGTCCCCGAAAATTTTACCAGTGAATAAATTTGGGTATCTTTCTTTCATAGAGTTTTCAGTTTCCCAAGTAGCTTCTTCGATCCCGTGTTTGAGCCATAACACCTTTACTAAAGGAACCTTTTTGTTTCACAACTCTTTCACCTCACGAGTTAGGATACGAATCGGTTCTTCTTCATAACTCAAATCAGATTGAATTTCAACCTCTGATGGATAATTATGTGCGAAGGGTCGGATCTATAACGTCAAAGCATCGAGACATGAAAAACATTGTGAATCTTTTCAACTTCAGGGGGTAAAATCAATCTGTAAGCGACTGGCCCAATTCTTTCGGATATCTCATACAGTTCGATAAACCTCGGACTCAATTTGCCTTTACGGCCAAATCTGAGCACTTTTTTCCAAGGTGAAACTTTAAGAAACATTTTATCTCCGACCTGGTATTCAATGTCTTTTCATTTCAAATCCCCATACGACTTTTGACGATCTGCAGCTGCTTTCAGACTTTCCCTGGTTACTTTTACTTTCTGCTCAGCATCTTTAATCAAATCAACCCCGAAGATTTTACTTTCCCTAAGCTCGGTCCAAAACAACGGTGTACGACATTTACGACCATACAAATCCTCATAAGGTGCCATCTTAATACTTGATTGAAAACTATTGTTGTAAGCGAATTCAATCAAAGGTAAATACCGTTCCCATGAACCACTAAACTCAAGGATGCAACATCTCAACATATCCTCGAGTATCTGGATTATCCGCTCGAATTGACCATCAGTCTGGGGATGAAAAGCGGTGCTAAAATGCAACTTGGTACCCAAAGCTTCTTGTAATTTCTTCCAAAATCGCGAGGTGAACCTCGGATCACTATCCGACACAATAGAAATAGGTACCCCGTGTAATCTTACAATCTGAGAAACATACAATTTAGCTAGTTTATCCAGTGAATAATCCGTACGTATGGGAATAAAATGAGTCGACTTAGTCAGTCTATCAACAACAACCCAAATCGCATGTTTCTTACTTGCCGACAATGGCAACCCAGATACAAAATCCATCGTGACTCGATCCTATTTTCATTCAGGTATCATGATCGGCTGAAGTAAACCTATAGGCACTTGATGTTCCGCTTTCACTTGTTGACATATTAAACACTTCGAAACAAAATTGGATATGTCTCGTTTCATACCATGCTACCAAAACTGACGTCTCAGATCGTTGTACATTTTCGTACTCCCCGGGTGAATTGACATTCAGCTACAATGAGCTTCGTTCAGAATCATCGAGATAAGTTCTGAATTTCTTGGAACACACAAACGACTTCTGAACCTCAAACAATCGTCATCATCAATTTGAAACTCTGATTCCATATTCGAAACACATTCAGCCCGTTTTACAACCAATTCATCATCTACTTTCTGAGCTTCACGAATTTGATGAATCAACAATGGTTTGGCATTTAATTCTACTACTAACACATTATCGGATAGAATGGACAAGTGTACATTCATCGCTCATAAAGCAAACAGTGATTTACGACTTAAAGCATCCGCAACCACATTAGCCTTTCCCGGGTGATAGTCAATGACAAGCTCATAATCTTTTAACAACTCAAGCCAACGTCTTTGTTGCAGATTCAAATCTCTTTGAGTCATCAAATATTTGAGACTTTTGTGATCCGAAAATACATGGTACTTCTCACCAAATAAGTAATGTCACCATATTTTCAAAGCGAATACGATGGCAGCTAATTCGAGATCATGGGTTGGATAATTTTTCTCATGTGGCTTCAATTGCCTCGACGCATAAGCTACAACTCGACCTTCTTGCATCAATACACAACCCAACCCAAGTAAGGATGCATCACTGTAAATGACAAACTCTTTGCCTGATTCGGGCTGCACTAGTACTGGAGCTTCAGTCAAATAAGTTTTTAGTTGATCGAAACTTTTCTGACATTTTTCTGTCCATTCAAACTTAACATCTTTCTGAAGTAGTTTCGTCATTGGTGTGGCTATCATCGAGAAACCCTTTACAAACCGTCTGTAGTAACCGGCAAGTCCCAAAAAGCTCCGAACCTCAGTAATATTTCTCGGAGGCTTCTAGTTAAGTATTGCTGAAATTTTGCTCGGATCAACTCGAATACCCGATGCAGATACCACATGACCCAAAAAGCTAACTTCTCTCAACCATAACTCACATTTACTGAACTTAGCATATAACTGCTTATCCCGTAAAATCTGCAACACTAATCTCAGGTGCTCAGTATGTTCGGTTTCATCTCTCGAATAGACCAAAATGTCATGAATAAACACAACTACAAACTGATCCAAATATTGTCTGAAGATCCGATTCATCAAATCCATAAATACCGCAGGGGCATTAGTGAGTCCAAACGGCATCACTAAGAACTCATAGTGACCGTATCTCGTTCTAAAAGCGGTTTTAGGTATATCTGAGTTTTGAACCCGCAACTGATAATAACCCGATCTCAAATCCATCTTTGAAAACACTGAGGCTCCCTTTAGTTGATCAAATAAATCATGAATACGCGGTAAAGGATAATTATTCTTTATTGTCACTTTATTCAGCTGACGATAGTCGATGCACAACCTCATGGTTCCGTCCTTCTTTTCACAAACAATCTTGGTGCACCCCAAGGTGAGAAACTTCGGTCGGCGAAACCTCTATCCATCAACTCTTGCAACCGAGCTTTCAATTCCTTTAATTCCGTCGATTGCCATACGACACGGAGCTATCGAAATCGGTGTAGTCCTGGTACAAGTTCGATGCCAAACTCTACCTCCGAACAGTGGTAACCGGTAATTCTTGGAAAAACATCCGGATATTCACAAACCACTGGTACCGATTCAAGTTTCTTTTTTGATTCTTTATTATCAAGTACGTATGCAAGATACGCTTCACACCCCTTTCTCACATATTTTTGAGCTAACATCGAGGATATTATTGTTGGTAATCCGTTCCAATTAGTAGACTCAACTCGGATTATCTCATTATTTGCACATCTCAAATCGATGGTCTTACTTTTGCAATTTACAATTGCATCATGTCTGATCAACCAATCCATCCGAGGATAACATCAAATTCCTCAAACGGTAAAAGCATCAAATCGGTAGGAAAAGCAGAACCTCGAATCACTAGGGACATTTCTTACACACCTTATCAACAAGCACATAATGACCCAAGGATTCGACACTCTAATAACGAACTCGATGAGACTCAACGGTAAAGTCTTCTTTGGATGCTAAAGTCTCACATATATAAGAATGAGTAGAACCGGGGTCAATCAAAGCAATCACATCGATTATCAAAGAGAGTGTATGTACCGGTAATAACATCAGGCGAAGAAGCATCCTCGCGTGCACGTATAGCATAAGCTCTAGCAGGAGCACGAGCCTCAGATCTGGTGGTAACATCTCTAGATCCTCTCTGACCGCCACTAGCATTCCCCGTATTTGTAGATGGTCTACCTCGAGCAGTAGTAGCACCCGATTTCCCACTCTAATTTACATTCTGTTCAGACAGTCTCGGGCAATCCTTGATAAAGTGGTCAGCTGATCCGCACTTATAACAGGAGCGATCATGGAATCTACAACTCCCCGAATGCCATTTACCGCAACACTGGCGCTCCGTCCTGTCCCGACGATCATTTCCAACACTAGCAACCGAAGTGACTCGCGTACTCACAGGGGGTCGATCACGATCTCGTCTAGAAAAGCCCAAAGTGTCTTTAGATCGGCCTGGATCACTTTTAGATTTCTTCGATGATCGTTGAAAGGGCTTTCCTGAAGACCTCTTACGAAATTCTCTTGCTTCCACTTCAGCTTTTCTTTTCTCCTTATTGAGCTCTTCGGCGTTGCAAGCTCGTTCGACAAGTACTACAAATTCTCTAATTTCAAGAATGCCAACATACAGTTTTATATCTTCGTTCAACCCGTCCTCGAAGCGTTTACACGTGATAGCCTCGGACGAAACATATTCCCGAGCGTATCTACTAAGTCTGACAAACTTTCGCTCATAATCTGTAACTGACATAGAACCCTGCTTAACCTCAAGAAATTCTTTCCGTTTCTGATTGATGAATCTTTGACTGATATATTTCTTGCGGAACTCGGTTTGAAAGAATTCCCAAGTAACCCGTTCTCTCAGCACGACGGAAACCAAAGTATTCCACCAATAGTAGGCAGAATCATGTAACAAGATATAGCACATTTTAAACATTCATCAGGTGTGCACGATAATTCATCGAACACACGAACGGTATTATCAAGCCAAAACTCAGCCTGCTCAGCATCATCACTGTCAGTAGCCTTGAACTCAGTAGCCCCATGCTTCCGAATCCTATCAACCGGGGGCTTGTTCAACCTCGACGGGTCAATTCCAGGAGATATTACAGGTGCAGGGTTTGTATTAGTCGGGGGTGGGGGTTGTGGGATAGCCGTATTAGTTCGAATATACTGATTGAACCAATCATTCATCACGCTATAAAAAGCCTGCCTAGCTTCATCATTCTGATTACTAGCAATAGGTTGAGAGTCCACCAGTAGTCCCATGTGTGAGAGCAGCGCTACACTCTCAACATCATCACTACTGCTTCGGTTGGGATCGGGATCCATTACTATAAATAAACACATTTTTAAGCGTAAATCACCACACTATCGATAAACACATAATGGCATGTATAGCTATTCCCCTATGTATTACGGTAGTCCTAGAATCGACTAAACCGTAGCTCTGATACCAATTAAATGTAACTCCCCGTACCTGAGACCATTGCTGGAGTCGAACACGAGGTGCTAACGAACTTAATTCCTTACTTAAACAGCTCATACAATTCATTTTAAAATTTCAGACGACAGTGGCTAAGCGCATCACAGTCACTCTAAAAATCATATCTCGAGTTTCGAAACTCGAAATCCAATTCCGTAAATTTTTCCTAAAACTATACTCATACATATATTTACTAATTTTTTTTCTAGGATTTTTTTGGTCGGCCCAATTAGTACAGTTTATTAGCTAAATTCTCCCCTGTTTCAGGGTTCGACTACTCTGACCTTCATGCATTACGACTTAGATATCTCCCTGTACAGGGCTTCAATACTTATGCCATTTGTTTCTAATGAAACTAGACTCAAAAAGGAGTCTGTACATATAAAGCATGACTTCTAATTATCTCTGGTTAATTTATGGTGAATTTCCAAAGTCAAAACAGGGGATCCAGAAATTGCTCTGGCCCTGTTTCACGAAAACTTAAACATCTCATAAAATACGGCTCATATGGTGGTTTCGTTTCTTTCATATGATAATAGACTCATCAAGATTCGATTACATAATTTATTCATTATTTAATTCCATTTCTACTATTTTTTGTGATTTTTCAAATTCACATCTCTTCTTTGTCAACATCTATTTTAAGGTAAATTTTACCTATTTCATAGTTTTCCATGAATCAACTAGTAATTTGACATACATTATTTCCAAGTATAATCACGATTAACCATGACATACATAGCACCAATAGGACCATGATTGGCTATTCAATGGCTAATCATTACCAATCATTCCACACCACTTAATAACCATATCATAAGACCATATATACAAAATGATCATAATGTTATACTCAAATATACAAGCCATTTTCGCATGGCTATACTGAATATACATTACCAAAAGATACTTAATTAACAACAAGGGTCAGCCCTATACATGCCATTATCAAGTTCAACTGAAGAGTACCAAAAGTGGCTTAGATAGTGTGGATGACTTCGACTTTGATACTTCCGAGTCCGATGGTGACGAACAAAATCTATAACACAAGGAAACAAGGTAGCAGAGTAAGCAAAATGATGCTTAGTAAGTCTTAAGTAAATTTAAACAGGTAAAATTTGACATATAAGTCAACATTCAAAATATTAAACTCGAATCATTGTATACCTTTTTGCCGAAATTACATATATATATATATACACTAACATACAAAGAGATCACAACACGAACCTCGATCATAAACATGAATTATAGAAATAATTTAATCGTATACCTTCATATAAATAAAGACATAAATGCAAGTAGTTATTTTCATATTCATAGATGCGATATTCATCCATACGTATATCTATACATACATATGCACATTCCATTCCTTATATATGAAACTTCAATCTAAAAGTGGGTTCGCTTAATGTATGCGAAATGCGTACCTATTTTTCATCTTGTATAGTACATTCAATTCATAACCTTACACGAATTATCGACATTAAGCACCGCTAGGTTAGAACCGAATCCAGTCACTAGCATAAAGCCTTCAAGACTTTAAATTCAGGATATATGTCCAAAGACGTAGCTGCGGACCTAAAGTCCGGATATAATTCTAGCATATAGCTGCGGACACAAGTCCGGATATAATTCTCGTATATATATTCACATGGTAACACATTTCACATAGCTTATCACATTGGTAATTCAATTGCTCCATTAGTATATAAGGGCAAAATATACACCATCATTTTCATTTCGTTTTGAAGATCATACAAACAAATCACATCTACCTTTCATCAATCCAATTTAACCCGAATTAACCATTCAACTAAATGTCATATAATTAAATTATTTACCACACATCTTAGATCAAATAGGACTAAAAGATAATGTTCATCTAGCATATACATATCAAGGCATTGTAAATCTTATACTAAAGGCGATTACTCAAAACTTACCTTATATCCTTCTGAACAAGTCTCGATTTGGCTATTCCGTGACTTTAGCTTTTCCTCTATCTGATGTTGCCCCTCTATGCTCTTGAGCTATGTTAAACAAGTTTAGTCATATTAAACCTTTTCATCAACGCATTATTCATGACATAAAAATCATTAAGAGCCGAATAGGTGGCCACTTAATAAGCTTGAATTCATAGGAACTAAATGCCAAAAGAAAATGTCTATGAAACATTTACTCAAAATCTTCTATCTTTAGTTCAACTTCTTAGCTCCTAATCGATACACTAAGACCATATTAATTCATTTCTCATATTATTAACATAAGCATAGCAAAGCAATTCTCTATAAACAATTTTTATCAATTCATCCATTCACTAGGGACATAGCCGAATGTTCACTAAGAAATTTAAGCACACAAAGTATGGCTTCTTCAATTGACTTACCATTTTAATTATCCAATTTATTTAAACATTCAATAACAAACTCCTCTATTATCAAACACACATTCGGCAAGAACATTGGTAACTTATACTACATCAATTCTAAGCATATAATATTCAAACACAACCAAATTCACATTCGCCCTAGTTCATAACAAGATAGCCGATTCTTTTCCTTAGTATCTAATGCTCACCTATGATCTTTTTTATAGTTCAAACACTCATCTATCATCATTCATCTAACTTTAACATGAAACAACAAAATTTACCATTATTAACTACCATAGCCGAAAGCCCTATTCATTCCAAAAAATCAAAATTTCAACATGGGTTACAAAAATAACTTGATATCTCACTCAAGATTAACCAAAATTTCAAGAACTAATATAAACTTCTTACTTTAATATTAACCTAAGATGACCGAATGCTTTCCTCCCTTCTTTCTCTTTACATTCGGCCAAGAAGAACCAAATTCTAACTTTTTTTTTTCACCCTTATTATTTCTTCTATTTATTTCCTTTCTTTTACATAAAATAATAACCATTTAATTAAGATTTAATACATATTTTAATTTATGTCATCATCATGGCCGGCCACTATTTATAAAAAGGAGTATTTGACATGCAAAACCATTGTTTTCAATACATGCTTTAATAGATCCTTATAGATTAACCTATCACATTTCAAAAGTGTCACACATAAGTCCTATTAACTAAATTCACATGCAATCGACTAAATCGAAGTTTAAAACTTTCACACATTCATATTCACATATAATAAACATAAAATATTACAGCTAAATATTTTTATGACTCGGTTTTGTGGTCCCGAGACCACTTCCCAACTATGGTCAAATTAGGGTTGTCACAGTAGGCCCCAGTGTTGGTGCAACCAGAGTCGAGCAAGGAATATGTGATTTTTAGCGATGCCTCCTTAAATGGGTTGGGGTGTGTGCTCATGCAAGAAGGCAAGGTTTTAACCTATGCTTCAAGACAGCTAAAACCACACGAGAGAAATTATTCGACCCATGATTTAGAGCTAGCCACTGTGGTGTTCGCGCTGAAGATTTGGAGACATCATTTGTATGGAGAGAAATGTCGGGTATTCACTGACCATAAGAACTTAAAGTACTTGATGACTCAAAAAGAGTTGAATTTGAGGTAACGCCGATGGTTAGAGCTGTTAAAGGATTATGAATTGATTATCGACTACCATCCTGGAAAGGCAAATGTAGTAGCCGACGCCTTGAGTAGGAAGTTGTTGTTTGCCTTAGGAGCCTTAAACATTCAGTTGACTATAACTAATAATGATTTGATCTTAGCAAAAATGAGAGCCAGACTGACTTTTCTTCATGAAATCCATGAAGCTCAGAAAGGTGATGAGAAATTGCAAGCCAAGAGAACTAAGTGTGAGTCAGAGATTAAATTAGATTTTCGTATTAATACCAATGGTTTTATAATGTTCAAAGACAGAATTTGTGTACCCAATAACGATGAGCTAATTCAGAAGATTCTGAGAGAGGCACATGGTGGTTGTTTATCCATCCACCTAGGTAGTGTAAAAAAGTACAACGACCTTAAGAGAATGTATTGGTGGTCGGGTATGAAAAGAGACATTTCAGAGTTCGTCTCCAAGTGTCTAGTGTGTCAACAAGTAAAGGTTGAACATCAAGTACCTTCGGGTTTACTTCAGCCTATTATGGTTCCTGAGTGGAAATGGGATCATATCACTATGGACTTCGTGACCATTTTGCCACTAACCCCGAATAAAAAAGATGCAGTATGGGTTATTGTCGACAAATTAACTAAGTCGGCACATTTCATACTAGTGCTACCAATTACTCCCTCGAGAAATTAACAGACTTGTATATTTCCAAGATCGTAAGGGTTTATGGAGTGCCTGTTGTCAATTGTGTCAGATAGAGATCTGAAGTTTACCTCGAGGTTTTGGAGAAAGTTACAAGAGGCTTTGGGAACTAAATTGAGTTTCAGCACGGCATTCCATCCGCAAATTGACGGACAGTCTGAAAAAGTAATACAGATCTTAGAGGACATGTTGAGATGTTGTGTTCTCGAATTTCAAGGAAGTTGGGAAAAATACTTGCCATTGGTTGAATTAGCCTACAACAACAGCTATCAGTCAAGTCTGAAAATGGCGCCTTATGAGTCCTTGTACAGGCGAAAGTGTCGAACGCCCTTATACTGGACTGAGTTAAGAGAGAATCAGATTGACGGGGTCGATTTGGTCAAAGAGACTGAGGAGAAAGTTAAAGTGATTCGTGACTGCCTGAAAACCGCCTAGGATAGACGAAAATCCTATTCGGATTTGAAACGAAAGGAAATTAAGTTTGAATTTGGTGATTAAGCATTTTTGAAAGTTTCCCCATGAAGGAAAGTCCTCTGGTTTGAAAAAAGGGGCAAGTTGAGTCCTCGTTTCATAGGACCTTATGAGGTTACCGAGAGAGTAGGGCTTGTTGCCTACCGTTTGAATTTGCCGCCAGAGTTACAAAAGATTCACGATATGTTTCATGTCTCCATGTTACGCCAATACAGATCAGACCCTTTGCATGTAATTGCGCCAACTGAAGTTGAGATTCTTTCGGATATGACTTATGGTGAGCAGCCAGTTAAGATTTTAGCTCGAGAGGTCAAATAGTTAAGAAATTAGAATATACCACTTGTGCAGGTTTTGTGGCATAGACATGGGGTCGAGGAAGCCACATGGGAACCCGAGGAGTCTCTAAGACAGTAGTACTCAAAGTTATTCACCGGTAAGATTTTTGAAGATGAACTAAAACGGGGGAGAAATGTAACAGCCCGAATTAGGGCCTAGTCGGAATGGTGGTCTCGGGACCACAAATCTGAGGTTGGGAAAATTATTTTTATTATTATTATGAGATTATAGTATGATTATATCAAAGCATGAAAATTTTGGGGAGTTAATTTTAATGTTTGTGAGCTCGATTACGAGAAAGGACAAAATCGCATAAAACGCAAAAGTTGCATTTTAGTACCCAAATGTGTCAATTAGCTAGAGAACTAAAATTGAGGCCTTTTAAAGGGCAATTATACCCTTTTTAATTGTGTTAGCTGGCCATGGGATGAATTTTAAACAAATAGTCAAGGTTTAGGTAAGTGATGTCATGATTTTGTGATAAAATAATACCTAAAAGCCTAGCTATTATTTTTCTTCTTCCCAATCCTTTCTCTCCACCAAAAATATTGGTAAATATGGAGGTTTGAAAGCTAAAAATTTGCAGTGACTTATTCCTCTCATAATGTAAGTGATCTTGATGATTTTCTTAATGATTTTTACATTTTTGGCATGCTTGTATCGTGGGCTTTCAAATAAGTGGACTATTTTGAAAAATGGTGATAAGTCTAGGGATTTACCATGAGAGAGTTTATGTTTTTTTCTGAAATTTTACGGAAGAAAATGAATCTTAGAAGAGTTCTAAACAACTTATTTGAAAGGTGTTAGCATGAAAACACCTAAAGGGGCTATTTTGCATAAGTTGCAAAATAGGTGGTAAGTGTGTGAAATAGTGAGAATTTGGGGTTGCTATAAGAGTAAAAAGGGGTCGGCTAGGCCTAAGGTAAGAGGAAATTTGATATAAATTGAACTTCATGCATAAAGGTAAAATGGTCAAATTGCCAAAGTCTAGGGGCAAAATCGTCATTTTACCAAAAATATGAATTTATGATTACCTAATTGTAGTTAGTGATTAAATAAGTGCATTTTTGCTATTATAAATCAAGATTTACTGAATCCGAACATAGACAAGGGGAAGGCTAAGCAAATCGACTAAACCTACTAGTCGAGTATATTTTGTAAACCGAGGTAAGTTGTATGTAAATAATACAACTACATTATTAATGTAAATATTCGAATTGCTATTGAATTGATATAGTATGAATTGGTAGATTGTGAACTAAGAATGCATATTAATGATTGAGATAGTAAAGAGATCTAGTTAGGACCCTAGGAAACAAACCGGATATTCATGCAATAACATTCGCATTACTTATGTGCCCGTGTAAGACATGTCTGGGACATGCATCGATCACATTATGAGTGCCAGTGTAAGACCATGTTTGGGACATGGCATCAGTGTAGAGATGAGTGCCAGTGTAAGACATGTCTGGGACATGCATCAGCACGTATATACGAGAGCTAGTGTAAGACCATGTGTGGGACATGGCATCGACCCCGATGATGATAGCCAGTGTAAGACCATGTCTGGGACATGGCATCAACAACTTATCCCATGTTTGAGGCTTATAGAATATCCAGTAGTATTCCGAAAGGTTCAACTTTAACGAAAGTGATTTAATATGGAAAGTATAATAATGATATGAGTGGTACAGGTACCTTTTTGGTATGCATGAGTAATGAGATCAAATTAAAGAATGTGACTTGAGTAGATGGTAATGAGTAATTCCAGTTTATGCTTATCTTTGAGTAATGAGCATGATGACTAATGGTGAAATTGTTGTTGTATATTTATTTCTATGCAATTTACTAAGCTTTATGCTTACTCTCTTTCTTTTCCCTTTTCTTATAGTGCCGCGTAATTAGCTCAAGGATCCCTTGAAGTCAGAGAAATCGATCACACTATCAGTCGTAATACTCGATATAGTTGGATTTATATTTTTGATTATGGCACGTATAGGGCTAGTCCTAATTAATTTGTGTCCTTGAGAATTGACCAAATGTGTTGGTCTAGAATAGATTCTACTCTTTACATTGAGCCTTGAATGAGGGCTTTCATTTTGAGTCTATAAAAGATGCTTCTTCATGGTTGAATGAATGTCTATTATGCCTGTTTTGGTATTGGTTGGTTTTTAAGTCAAAATAGGTACACTAGGGTGGCAAGGAGGCTTGGTAGATAGCCTCATGTTGTCCACATGGGTAAACACACAGGCGTGTGTCTAAGCCATGTGTGACACACGGTCAGCCCCATGGGCATGTGAGAAGGCCGTGTGTTCCCTACACCTAGAAATTTCAAGTCAGAATGCATGGCTAGGATCACACGGGCAGAGACACGACCGTGTAGATGGCAAAGCCTAGTACACGGGCGTGTACCATGGTCGTATGATGCTGATGTCAGAAACAGAATACCCTGGTTTTTGCACACGGCTGCGCAACGGGCATGTTGAGCCCGTGTGAAAGGACACGGGGAAAGGACACGGGTGTGTGTCCAGATTGTGTGAAGTCTCCACTTGTTTTATGAAAAATTGTAAAAATTAAATTGGCCATACGGGTGCAGGAGATTGTTGTGTCCGAAGCACACGGGTCTGTGCCCTATACCCACACGGGCGTGTGAAGCCTGAAGGCATGAAATTTTTATAGTTTTTCTTGAGCGCTCGGTTTGATCTCAAATCACCTCGAATGTATGTTTTGGGCCTCGTAAGCCCAATTATTTCTTATGAAATGAAAAGTTTTAAATTGATCAAGATTTTATGGTCTGATTTTCTAAGATTGCTTGAGTTTAAGTTCAGTAGCACCTCAAACCCTATTTTGTCTTTGGATATGGGCGAGGTGTGTTACATTTAGTGGTATCACAACTATGGTTTAGTCTGTTCTAGGACTAACCTAGCTAGTGCACGAGTCTAGCTATACATGCCAGAAAAATATATTGATAGTGTGACGATTCCTGTCGATTATAAATTTTATTTTCATATAGTAAATGGATCCTGATAGAACCACGGCGGATAATGTGGAATGTAATGCGTCGGCTTCCGCAGAGGGGACCGCGCCAGTAGAGAGTGAGCCCGTGAGTATGGGCTAGGGCGGAGGGGCTAGAGAAGCCTACCTTCGAATGATGAATGCTTGGTATTCAAAGTTTGTTTGTGTGAATCCGAACACTCCACCCCTACCACCTCCCCCGATTCCTCAGTATGCCCCGGAAGGTTCGCAAGGTGCGGACATGTTTAGAAGAGAAAAGCCTCTAGTGGACAAGATCTAGAAATAAGAGGCCAAAGAATTCCGTACTAACTTAGATGATGATCTGGAGAAGGCAGAATTTTGGTTAGAGAATACCATAAGGGTATTCGATGAATTCACCTGCACACTTGAGGAATGCGTAAAGTGTGCAACATCACTCTTATGAGATTTGGCCTATCAGTGGTGGAACACCCTCGTGTCAATAGTGCCGAGAGAGAGAGTAACTTGGGAATTATTCCAAGAAGAATTCAGAAAGAAGTACAGTAGCCAGAGGTTCATGGACCAGAAAAGGAAAGAATTTTTAGAGTTGAAATAGGGTAATAAGACTGCAATAGAGTATGAGCGTGAGTTTGTAAAACTCAGGAAGTATGCGTGGGAATGTAAATCCACTGAGGCTACCATGTGTAACAGGTTTGAGGATGGCCTCAATGAAAATATTTGAGTGTTTGTGGGCATCCTGGAATTAAGAGAATTTGTGGTGCTTGTTGAGAGAGCGTGCAAGGCAAAGGAACTGGTGAAAGAGAGGAGAAAAAAGCGGCCATTGAGTCGCGGGACTTACAGAAAAGACAGATAGGGAAAGCACATCAGTCCTCATCCAAGAGATAGAAAGAATTTACTACTCGATCGAATGCTTCGGTGGGCTATTCAAGGAGAAACAAGAATCAATAGAATATGGCATCTAAAGCCCAAACTATTTTGGTCGCTAGTGTTGGTAGCACTCAGCCAAAGAGGCAAAAGTGTCCGCAGTGTGGGAGACGTCACTTAGGCGAAAGCCAAGTAAATGAGAGGGGTTGTTTCAAGTGTGGGTCACTTGACCACTTTATCCGTGATTGTCTTGTGATGGACGAGAGAGGAAGAAAACAAGATATGAAAGCAAGTAGTGCTCCCTTGAAGAGTAGGCCACAAAAGGACCTCGAGAGTGGGACTAGTGGTAGAGGTACATCAAGAGATGCTGCGGCGAGGTCTAAAGGCAGAGCGCCAGCAAGGACCTATGCTATACGTGCTCTAGAGGAGGCAGAGTCTCCCGATGTGATAACGGGTACCTTTTCTATCTATGATATAACTGTTGTTGCTTTAATTGAGCCGGGATCTACCCACTCTTACATTTTTATGGGATTGATACCTCGTATGAATACGTTAGTAGAGTCCACTAAGTTTGTAATAGGAGTCTCCAACTCGTTAGGCAAGCACGTGTTAGTGGACCAAGTACGTAGAAATTGTCTTTTGATGATTAAAGGCCATTGTTTTCCGGCCAACTTGATGTTGTTGTCATTTAATGAATTCGATGTAATTCTTTGGATGGATTGGCTGACCTACCATGGTGTTGTAGTAGACTGTGGAAGAAAAGTAATTGAGTTAAGGCGTGAAAATGGGGATGTTCTTCGAGTTGGACCAGATGACTCAGATAACCTGCCTATGGTAATATAGTCATTGACTGCTAAGAAAAAAAGAAGTATGAAGCTTATATAGCTTTTGTGCTGAATACTTAAGAGTCAGAGTTAAAGATTGAATCAGTGCTGGTAGTCTGCAGGTTCACAAACGTGTTTCCGGAGGAATTACCTTGGTTACCTCCAGTGAGAGAAGTCAAGTTTGAAATTGAATTGGTTCCTGGTATGACACCTATCTCGATCGCTCCGTATAGGATGGCTCCAACAGAGCTAAAAGAGTTGAAAGCACAGTTGCAAGAACTAAGAGACAAGGGTTTTGCGAGACAGAGCTATTCTCCGTAGGGTGCTTCGATACTCTTTGTGAAGAAGAAAGATGGGAGGATGAGATTATGCATCGACTATATAGGCAGCTTAAGAAAGTAATAGTGAAGAACAAATTCCCTTTACCAAGGATCGATGATTTGTTTAATTAGTTGAAGGCAGCTATCGTGTTTTCTAAGATCAATCTAAGGTCTGGTTATTATCATTTAAGGTTAAAGAGTGAGATGTACTGAAGACTGTGTTTCAAACAAGATATGGGCATTATGAGTTTCTTATCATGCCCTTTGGTTTGACTAATGCCCTGGCGGTATTTATGGATTTGATGAACCGCATATTCAGACCGTATCTGGATAAGTTTATTATCATATTCATCGATGATATATTGATCTATTCGTGTAATGAGGGTGAGCACGTGGAACATTTGAGGGTTGTGTTACAAACCTTGAGAGAAAAAAGATTATATGCCAAGTTTAGCAAGAGTGAATTTTGGCTTAAAGAGGTCGGGTTTCTATGACATATTGTGTCGGGTGATGGAATTTGAGTTGATCCAAATAAGATCTCCGCTATTGTGGAATGGAAACCGCCGAGGAATGTAACAGAGGTTCGAAGATTTTTGGGGTTGCTAGATACTACAGAGGGTTTGTAAATGGATTTTCTATGATAGCTACCCCGAGGAAGCCACATGGGAACCCGAGGAGTCTCTAAGAGTGCAGTACCCGAACTTTTTCACCGGTAAGATTTTTGAGGACGAAAATCCATAAAGGGGGAGAAATGTAATAGCCCGAATTAGGGCCTAGTCAGAACGGTGGTCTCGGGACCATAAATTTGAGGTTGGGAAAATTATTTTTATTATTATGAGGTTATAATATGATTATAACAGAGCATGAAAAATTTGGGGAGTTAATTTTAATGTTTGTGAGCTTGATTGCGAAAAAGGACTAAATCGCATAAAATGCAAAAGTTACATTTTAGTACCCAAATGTGTCAATTAGCTAGAGAACTAAAATTGAGGGCTTTTAAAGGGTAATTATACCCTTTTTAACTGTGTTGGCTGGCCATGAGAGAATTTTAAACAAACAGTCAAGGTTTAGGTAAGTGATGTCATGATTTGATGATAAAATGTAACACCCCGAACCCGAGACCATCGCCGGTGTCGGACACGAGGGGTTAGCAAGCCAAGTTCACTTGTTTTGCCCATCCATTGGATATTTCCAGTCAGGCTGGAAAAACTGCGTCACTGTCGCCTTAAAAATCATATCTCGAGTTTCAAAACTCGGAAACTGGTTTTGTAAATTTTCCCTGAATTTAGACTCATATATCCATCCATGGATTTATTTCTAGAATTTTTGGTCAGGCCAATTGGTACAGTTTATTAGTTAAAGTCACCCATGTTACAGGGATCGACTGCTCTGACCTTCGGGCGGTATAACTTGAATATCTCTCTGTACAGGGCTTTAATGCTGGTTCCGTTTGTTTCTAATGAAACTAGACTCAAAATGGAATCTGTACATATAAGGTATGTCTCCTAATTCTTTTTGGATAAATTATAGTGAATTTTTAAAGTTGCGACAGGGAACCCAGAAACCATTCTGGCCCTGTCTCACAATAGCTTTAATATCTCTTAACCTGTAACTCCTATGACCATTTCGTTTCTTCCATAAGAAAATAGACTCATCAAGGTTCATTTACATAGCTTATTCACTATTTAATTCCATTCCTATGAATTTTGGTGATTTTTCACATTCACGCCACTGCAGCTGGCAGCGTCTGTTTTAAGGTAGGGCTTACCTATTTGGTAGTCTCCATGAATCAACTAGTCTTGCCATACATAGGTTCATATATGATCATTTTAACCATACCAATGGCTGATCATATGACCAACATTCCTAATTCAAGCCATAGCCACATCATGACACCAAATATATATATACAAACCACAATTAGTCTAAGTTCATGCTTCCTTTTCAAGCCATTTTCGCATGGCCGTACATACTTACATTACAACATATTCAACAAACATGAGGTAGTCCTATACATGCCATCTCAAGTTCAACCAAAAATTTATACCAAAATGGAGGCTTGATAGTGTGGATGACTTGACTTCAACGATCCCAAATCCGATTGCTTGACGAAATCTAACAAAAAGCGAGAGCCAAAGCAACGGGTAAGCATTTTATGCTTAGTAAGTCTCAAGGAATATAATCAACTCTAATTACAGCAATACATTCACATAGCCAAATGCATCATTTCATTTATACACATTCTTACTTCACACTTCATCATTATATAATTTCACAAAGTATCAATCAATTCAATAACTGAAATTCATTAGTCGATTGAGCGAATGTTGCTCAAACATGTCGACTTTCCAATGCACATATAACGTACCTTATCCTTTGGGCTTTTCGAGTGTACTGATTGAATTCATTACAGCAACCAACACTCACCTCCAGCCCAAGATTCTTCGAATATAACCGGATATAATCACGTGCACAAATGCCTTGGTCTTAGCCGGATAGAATAACTTCATACGAATGCCTTGGTCTTAGCCGGATATAGCCACTAGCACAATTGCCTTCGGTCTTAACCGGATATAATTTCCAGCATAATTGTCTTGAGTTTAGCCGGATATCATTCAATTTCCCATGAACACATACATCAATTATCATTGGACATACATAATTCATTTTCGTTACTAAGGCTCAAACGCAATTATAGTTACAAGCATATTCGCCTTCGGGACTTAGCCCGGGTATCATTCAATTTCTCATACACACACATAAATCAATAATCATACACATCCATACTTCATCTCACATAATTCAAGTAAGGTCACTTCTTGAGGACTTACCTCGGATGTTGTCGAACGGCTTTTTCGGCTATTCGATCACCTTTTCCTTCCCCTTGTCCAATTGTGGCCCTCTTAGCTCTTGAGCTAATTCAAACAAATTCAATTTATTAAAACCTCATTGTGCTTGCTTATGGCGAATATGACAAGGATTTTAAATGGTCATATGGCCACTCTTTAGCTTGAATACACAATGGTCATGCACATTTTATACTACATCAAGCAAATTCAATACAATTTATTTGAGCATCAAGGAAATGCTAAGGCCTTCAATAGGCTACCCAAGGCCGAATATTCATGTACATGTTGAGGTCAATTTTGCACTTAATACCTCACAAAAACAGCATGCAATTTACTAATTAATGCTTTGCACATTGTGGCCCAAAACTTATAATATAGCATCAAGCACTTATATGTGTGCTAGGCCGAATTGTGCTTGCAATTTCACAAGCATTCTTCCACATTTTCTTCTTTAAACCAATATATTCATCACTTAGTTCATAACCAAACATAATGTGCAATCATATATATGCATATATGAGCATGGCGAATTTTCAAGGTGTCCATAGCCATCCAAAACACAAATTTTTAACTAACATGCAAAAGCATGAATCATGCTCAAGAATGCATCATGGCGAATATGACAATCATGCTCCTTTTCAACTTCAATCATAATAAAACAAAGAGAAAACTCATAGTCTTACTCAAGAGTAGACAATCCATCTTTGCATGCATCATCATCAAGCTTCACACTTAGCATGCAATGGCTTTATCACTATAACAACTTTGGCCAAATACCATTTCCATGGCATACCAAAGATTTGAGCCATGGCTAACATGCACATCAAGTTAGCAACCAAAACATGCATGAAACTCCCAACACAACCTCATACATACCTTAATCTTGATGCAAATTTAGCCAAATCACCTTCTAGATCTCTTCTAAACAAAGGAAATGAAGCAAAATCCTTCTTCCTCTTAGTATTTTCGGCCAAAAAGGAGAGAGCAAGCATGAACAAATTTTTTTTTGTTTTCTCTTCTTGGTTGCACGGCAATGGGGTATGCTACTCTCTCACACACATTTTTTTTCATTCTTTTCTTACCCATGCTTATTTGTTTACTATTTCTCCCTAATGCCCAACAAAACATGTTTCATGACATGTTTAACCCATATCTCTTTGTCATGGCGGCCACTACTTGTAAAAAGGGGGAATTTGACATGCAAGTCCATTATTTTGCATGCATGCTTTAATTAGTCATCACCCCTTTCCCTATCGTATTTTCAAAGTTCACTACTAAGTCCTTTCTAGTGGAATTCACCTTTATAACACTAAATCAATCATCAAAAAATGTCATACATGAATACACACATATTATAGGCATCGAAATAAATTTTAAATTATTGTTATGCCTCGGTTTTGTGGTCCCGAAACCACATTCCGGCTAGGGTCTATTTTGGGCTGTCACAACTCTCCCCCTCTTAAGAAATTTTCGTCCCCGAAAATCTTACCGGTAAATAGGTTTGGATATCGCTCTTTCATAGAGTTCTCGGTCTCCCAAGTAGCTTCTTCTATCCCGTGCTTGAGCCATAACACTTTCACTAGCGGAACCCGCTTGTTTCGCAACTCTTTCACTTCTCGTGATAGGATACGAACCGGTTCTTCCTCATAACTCATATTAGCTTGAATTTCAATTTCTGATGGACTAATCACGTGCGATGGATCGGATCTATAGCGTCGAAGCATCAAACGTGAAAGACATCGTGAACCTTTTGAGTTCGGGGGCAAAATCAGCGATATGCCACTGGACCGACTCGCTCGATATCTCATATGGCCCAATGAACCTCGGGCTCAACTTGCCCTTACGGCCAAACTCGAGTATCTTTTTCCAAGCGATACCTTGAGAAACACTTTATCACCCACGATACTCGATATCCTTACGCTTTAGATCCGCGTCGACTTTCGACGATCGGAGGCTATCTTGAGACTTTCACGGATTACTTTCACTTTCATTCAGCATCCCTAATCAAATCCACCGAAAATCTTGCTTTCACCGAGCTCAGTCCAAAACAATGGTGTACGGCATTTACGACCGTACAAGGCCTCGTAGGGTGCCATCTTAATACTTGATTGAAAGCTGTTGTTGTAAGCGAATTCAATCAATGGCAAATACCGTTCCCATGAACCACTAAACTCGAGGACGCAACATCTTAACATATCCTCAAGTATCTGAATTATCCGCTTGGATTGACCATCGGTTTGGGGGTGAAAGGCGGTGCTGAAATGCAACTTGGTACCCAAAGCTTCTTGCAACTTTTTCCAAAATCGCGAGGTAAATCTCGGATCTCTATCCGACACGATGGAAATAGGCACCCCGTGTAATCTCACAATCTGAGAAACGTACAATTCAGCTAGTTTGTCCATTGAAAAATCTGTACGTACGGGGATAAAGTGGGCCGACTTAGTCAATCGATCTACCACGGCCCAAACCGCATCCTTCTTACTTGCTGACAATGGCAGTCCGGATACAAAGTCCATTGTGACTCGATCCCATTTCCACTCGGGTATCGTGATTGGCTGAAGTAATCCTGAAGGCACCTGATGTTCCGCTTTCACTTGTTGACATATTAAACATCTCGAAACAAAGTCGGAGATGTCTCGCTTCATACCATGCCACCAAAACCGATGTTTCAAATCATTGTACATCTTCGTACTCCCCGGGTGGATTGCCATTCGGCTACAATGGGCTTCATTCAAAATTATCGAAATGAGTTCCGAATTCTTTGGGACACACAGACGACTTTTGAACCTCACACAATCGTCATCGTCGATTTGAAACTCCGAGTCCTTGTTCGGAACACACGCAGCCCGTTTTGCTACCAACTCATCGTCGACTTTCTGAGCTTCTCGAATTTGGTGTGTCAATAATGGTTTGGCTTCCAATTCAGCCACTAACACACTGTCGGATCGGACAGACAAGTGCACATTCATCGCTCGTAAAGTGAATAATGATTTACGACTCAAGGCATCCGCAACCACATTCGCCTTTCCCGGGTGATAGTCAATGATCAACTCATAATCCTTTAACAGCTCGAGCCAACGTCTTTGTCGCAGATTTAAGTCTCTTTGGGTCATCAAATATTTGAGACTTTTGTGATCCGAGTATACATGGCACCTTTCACCAAATAAGTAATGTCGCCAAATCTTTAAGGCGAATACGATGGCGGCCAACTCGAGATCATGAGTCGGATAATTTTTCTCATGTGGCTTTAATTGCCTCGACGCATAGGCCACAACTCGACCTTCTTGCATTAATACGCAACCTAACCCAAGTAGAGAGGCGTCGCTATAGATGACAAACTCCTTGCGGACTCGGGTTGCACTAGAATTGGGGCTTCATCAAATAAGTTTTCGATTGATCGAAACTTTTTGGCATTTCTCCATCCATTCGAACTTAACGTCCTTTTGGAGTAAGCCGTCATCGGCGTGGCTATCATTGAGAAGCCTTTTACAAATCGTCGGTAATAACCGCAAGCCCCAAAAAGCTCGAACCTCGTAATATTTCTGAGGCTTCCAATTAAGTATGGCTGAAACTTTATTCGGTCGACTCGAATACCCGTCTGAGATACCACATGACCCAAGAAGCTAACCTCTCTTAACGTAACTCACACTTGCTGAACTTAGCATATAATTGCTTGTCCCGTAAAATTTGCAGACTAACCGCAGGTGTTCAAAGATGTTCGGTCTCATTTCTTGAATAGACCAAGATGTCATCAATGAACACGACTACGAATCGATCCAAATATGGTCTAAAGATCCGATTCATTAAATCCATAAATACCGCAAGGGCATTAGTGAGCCCAAACGGCATCACTAGGAACTCATAGTGACCATATCTCGCTCAAGGCGGTCTTGGGCACGTCCGAATCTCGGATTCGCAATTGATAGTAGCCCGATCTCAAATCTATTTTCGAGAACACCGAGGCTCCCTCAGATTGATCGAACAAGTCGTCAATACGTGGCAACGGATATTTGTTCTTTATCGTCGCTTTATTAAGTCGACGATAGTCGATGCACGATCGCATGGTTCCATCCTTCTTCTTCACGAACAACAAGGCGCACCCCAAGGCGAAAAACTCAGGCGAGCAAAACCTCTATCCACCAATTCTTGCAACCGAGCTTTCAACTCCTTTAATTCCATTGGTGCCATACGATACGGAGCTATCGAAATTGGAGTGGTACCGGTACCAATTCGATGCCAAATTCTATTTCCGAGCAGTGGTAAACCCAAGCAATACTTCGGGAAAACATCCGGTATTCACAAACCACGCACAGATTCGGGTTTCTTCTCGATTCCTTGTCATCGAAAGCACGACGCAAGGTACGCTTCGCACCTTTTCTTACATATTTCGGGCCAACATCGCGATATTACGGTGGCAACCCTTTTAAGTCCGTGGACTCAACCCGAATTATTTCATTATTCGCGACCTCAAATCGATAGTCTTGCTCTTGCAATTTACAACCGCATCGTGCATGGTCAACCAATCCAAACCAAGAATAACATCAAACTCATCGAACGGCAAAAGCATCAAGTCCGCCGGAAAACAAGAACCTCGGAACACTAGGGGACTTTTCTTGCACACTTTGTTGACAAGCACGTAATGACCCAAGGGTTTGACACCAATTACAAACTTAGTAGACTCAATGGGCAAAGTCTTCTTTGGATGCTAAGGTTTCACATATATATGAATGAGTAGAACCAGGTCAATCAAAGCAATCACATTTGTATTGAAAAGAGTGAAAGTACCGGTAATAACATCCGGAGAGGCAGATCCTCAAGGCGTGCGTATGGCATAAGTCCTAGCAGAGCACGAGCCTCGGATCGATGGTAGCATCTCTAGATCCTCTCGACCGCCAACGACATTGCCCATATTTCTAGGTGGCCTACCTCGGCGATGGTAGCACCGGGTTTGCACTCGACTTACATTCTGTTCATGCATCCTCGGGCAATCCTTCATAAAGTGGTCGGCCGATCCACACTTATAGCGAGAGCGATCACGAAACCAACAGCTCCCGAATGCCATTTGCCACAATGTGGACACTCGCCCTCTCTCGGCGATCATTTCCACCACCGGTGATCGAGGTGACTCGGCGTGGTCACAGGGGTCGATCGCGTCCTCGTCTAGAAAAGCCCAAACGCCTCTAGACCGGCTCGCATCATCTCGAAATCTCTTCGATGCTTGTTGAAGAGACTTTCCGAGGACCTCTTCGAATTCTCCAGTTCCCACATCAGCTTTTTGTTTCTCCTTTCTAAGCTCTTGGCTTTACAAGCTCGCTCAACAAGTACTACTGAACTCTCGTACCTCGAGAATGCCAACAAACATCCTTATATCATCATTCAGCCCATCCTCGAAGCGTTTACACATAATAGCTTCGGACGAAATGCATTCTCGCGTGTACCGGCTAAGCCTCACAAACATTCGTTCGTAGTCGGTAACGGACATAGAACCTTGCTTAAGATCAAGAAATTCCCTCCGCTTTTGGTCGATGAATCTCTGACTGATATACTTTTTCCGGAACTCGGTTTGAAAGAATTCCCAAGTCACTTGCTCTCTAGGCACCACGAAGTCGAGTACTCCACCAATAGTAGGCGGACTCGCGTAGCAAGGAGATGGTACACTTTAAGCACTCATCGGTGTACGGGATAGCTCATCAAGCACCGGATAGTGTTATCTAACCAAAATTCAGCTCGCTTCGGCATTATCATCATCCGTAGCCTTAAATTCAGTGGCCCCATGTTTTCGAATCCTATCGATTGGGGCTTACTTGACCTTATTTGGTCGATCACCGGAGGTATTGTAGAGGGCGGGGTTGCATTTGTCGGGAATGGAGGTTGTGGAACAGTAGTGTTGGTTCGAATGTATTGATTAAACCATTCGTTCATCACACTATAAAAGGCTTGCCTAGCCTCGTCATTAGGATTGCTGGCCATAGGTTGAGAGTCCGGCGCTGTCCCTTGCGCGGAGCAGCGCCACACTCTCCACATCATCAGCTATCACTTTCGGTTGGGATCGGGATCCATTGCTATAAACAAACACAAAGTCAAATTGTCGAAATCACCACACTATCGACTCATCATTTAATGGCATGTATAGCTAGACCCCAAACACATCACGGTAGTCCTAGAATCGACTAAACCTGGCTCTGATACCAATAAAATTGTAACACCCCGAACCCGAGACCATCGCCGGTGTCGGACACGAGGGGTTAGCAAGCCAAGTTCACTTGTTTTGCCCATCCATTGGATATTTCCAGTCAGGCTGGAAAAACTGCGTCACTGTCGCCTTAAAAATCATATCTCGAGTTTCAAAACTTGGAAACTGGTTTCGTAAATTTTCCCTGAATTTAGACTCATATATCCATCCATGGATTTATTTCTAGAATTTTTGGTCAGGCCAATTGGTACAGTTTATTAGTTAAAGTCACCCATGTTACAGGGATCGACTGCTCTGACCTTCGGGCGGTATAACTTGAATATCTCTCTGTACAGGGCCTTAATGCTGGTGCCGTTTGTTTCTAATGAAACTAGACTCAAAATGGAATCTGTACATATAAGGTATGTCTCCTAATTCTTTTGGATAAATTATAGTGAATTTTAAAGTTGCGACAGGGAACCCAGAAACCATTCTGGCCCTGTCTCACAATAGCTTTAATATCTCTTAACCTGTAACTCCTATGACCATTTCGTTTCTTCCATAAGAAAATAGACTCATCAAGGTTCATTTACATAGCTTATTCACTATTTAATTCCATTCCTATGAATTTTGGTGATTTTTCACATTCACGCCACTGCAGCTGGCAGCGTCTGTTTTTAAGGTAGGGCTTACCTATTTGGTAGTCTCCATGAATCAACTAGTCTTGCCATACATAGGTTCATATATGATCATTTTAACCATACCAATGGCTGATCATATGACCAACATTCCTAATTCCAAGCCATAGCCACATCATGACACCAAATATATATATACAAACCACAATTAGTCTAAGTTCATGCTTCCCTTTTCAAGCCATTTTCGCATGGCTGTACATACTTACATTACAACATATTCAACAAACATGAGGTAGTCCTATACATGCCATCTCAAGTTCAACCAAAATTTATACCAAAATGGAGGCTTGATAGTGTGGATGACTTGACTTCAACGATCCCAAATCCGATTGCTTGAGCGAAATCTAACAAAAACCGAGAGCCAAAGCAACGGGTAAGCATTTTTATGCTTAGTAAGTCTCAAGGAATATAATCAACTCTAATTACAGCAATACATTCACATAGCCAAATGCATCATTTCATTTATACACATTCTTACTTCACACTTCATCATTATATAATTTCACAAAGTATCAATCAATTCAATAACTGAAATTCATTAGTCGATTGAGCGAATGTTGCTCAAACATGTCGACTTTCCAATGCACATATAACGTACCTTATCCTTTGGGCTTTTCGAGTGTACTGATTGAATTCATTACAGCAACCAACACTCACCTCCAGCCCAAGATTCTTTGGAATATAACCGGATATAATCACGCACAAATGCCTTGGTCTTAGCCGGATAGAATAACTCGCATACGAATGCCTTGGTCTTAGCCGGATATAGCCACTAGCACAATTGCCTTTGGTCTTAACCGGATATAATTTCAGCATAATTGTCTTTGGGATTTAGCCGGATATCATTCAATTTCCCATGAACACATACATCAATTATCATTGGACATACATAATTCATTTTCGTTACTAAGGCTCAAACGCAATTATAGTTACAAGCATATTCGCCTTGGGACTTAGCCCGGGTATCATTCAATTTCTCACACACACATAAATCAATAATCATACACATCCATACTTCATCTCACATAATTCAAGTAAGGTCACTTCTTGAGGACTTACCTCGGATGTTGTCGAACGGCTTTTTCGGCTATTCGATCACCTTTTCCTTCCCCTTGTCCAATTGTGGCCCTCTTAGCTCTTGAGCTAATTCAAACAAATTCAATTTATTAAAACCTCATTGTGCTTGCTTATGGCCGAATATGACAAGGATTTTAAATGGTCATATGGCCACTCTTTAGCTTGAATACACAATGGTCATGCACATTTTATACTACATCAAGCAAATTCAATACAATTTATTTGAGCATCAAGGAAATGCTAAGGCCTTCAATAGGCTACCCAAGGCCGAATATTCATGTACATGTTGAGGTCAATTTTGCACTTAATACCTCACAAAAACAGCATGCAATTTACTAATTAATGCTTTGCACATTGTGGCCCAAAACTTATAATATAGCATCAAGCACTTATATGTGTGCTAGGTCAATTGTGCTTGCAATTTCACAAGCATTCTTCCACATTTTCTTCTTTAAACCAATATATTCATCACTTAGTTCATAACCAAACATAATGTGCAATCATATATATGCATATATGAGCATGGCCAAATTTTCAAGGTGTCCATAGCCATCCAAAACACAAATTTTTAACTAACATGCAAAAAGCATGAATCATGCTCAAGAATGCATCATGGCGGAATATGACAATCATGCTCCTTTTCAACTTCAATCATAATAAAACAAAGAGAAAACTCATAGTCTTACTCAAGAGTAGACAATCCATCTTTGCATGCATCATCATCAAGCTTCACACTTAGCATGCAATGGCTTTATCACTATAACAACTTTGGCCAAATACCATTTCCATGGCATACCAAAGATTTGAGCCATGGCTAACATGCACATCAAGTTAGCAACCAAAACATGCATGAAACTCCCAACACAACCTCATACATACCTTAATCTTGATGCAAATTTAGCCAAATCACCTTCTAGATCTCTTCTAAACAAAGGAAATGAAGCAAAATCCCTTCTCCCTCTTAGTATTTTCGGCCAAAAGGAGAGAGCAAGCATGAACAAATTTTTTTTTTTTTTCTCTTCTTGGTTGCACTGCAATGGGGTATGCTACTCTCACACACATTTTTTTTCATTCTTTTCTTACCCATGCTTATTTGTTTACTATTTCTCCCTAATGCCCAACAAAACATGTTTCATGACATGTTTAACCCATATCTCTTTGTCATGGCCGGCCACTACTTGTAAAAAGGGGGAATTTGACATGCAAGTCCATTATTTTGCATGCATGCTTTAATTAGTCATCACCCCTTTCCCTATCGTATTTTCAAAGTTCACTACTAAGTCCTTTCTAGTGGAATTCACCTTTATAACACTAAATCAATCATCAAAAAATGTCATACATGAATACACACATATTATAGGCATCGAAATAAATTTTAAATTATTGTTATGCCTCGGTTTTGTGGTCCCGAAACCACATTCCGGCTAGGGTCTATTTTGGGCTGTCACATAAAATAATACCTAAAAGCCTAGATGTTATTTTTCTTCTTCTCCATCCTTTCTCTCCATCGAAAATATCAGCAAATATGGAGGTTTGAAAGTTGAAAATTTTCAGCGACTTATTCCTTTCATAATGTAAGTGATCTTGATGATTTTCTTGATGATTTTTACATTTTTGGCATGCTTGTATCATGAGCTTTCAAATGAGAGGACTATTTTGAAAAATGGTGATAAGTCTAAGGATTTACCATGAGAGAGTTTATTTTTTTTTCTGAAATTTTACGGAAGAAAAGGAATCTTAGAAGAGTTCTAACCAATTTATGAGAAAGGTGTTAGCATGAAAACACCTAAAAGGGCTATTTTGCATAAGTTGTAAAATAGGTGGTAAGTGTGTGAAATAGTGAGAATTTTGGGTTGCTAGAAGAGTAAAATGGGGTCAGATAGGCCTAAGATAAGAGGAGATTCGATAAAAATCGAATTTAGTGCATAAGGGTGAAATGGTCAAATTGCCAAAGTCTAGGGGCAAAATAGTCATTTTACCAAAAATATGAATTTATGATTGCCTAATTGTAATTAGTGATTAAATAAGTGCATTTTTGCTATTATAGATCAAGATTTACCAAAGCCGAACCTAGACCTGGGGAAAGCCAAGCAAATCGACTAAACTGACTAGTTGAGTACATTTTGTAAACTGAGGTAAGTTGTATGTAAATGATACAACTATATTATTAATGTATGTATTTGAATTGCTATTCAATTGATATAGTATGAACTGCTAGATTGTGAAATAAGAATGCATATTAATGATTGAGATAGTAAAAATATCTAGTTGGGACCCTAGGAAACAAACCGATATTCATGCCATAACATTCGAATTACTTATGTGCCAGTGTAAGACATGTTTGGGACATGCATCGGCCAAATTATGAGTGTCAGTGTAAGACCATGTCTGGGACATGGCATCAGCATAGAGATAAGTGCCAGTGTAAGACATGTTCGAGACATGCATTGGCCTCGACGATGATAGCCAGTGTAAGACGTGTCTAGGACATCCATCGGCTGAGAGTTGTGCTAGTGTAAGACATGTCTGGGACATGCATCAGCACGTATATACGAGAAATAATGTAAGACCATGTGAGGGACATGGCATCAGCCCCGATGATGATAGCTAGTGTAAGACCATGTCTGGGGCATTGCATCAGTAACTTATCCCATGTTTAAGGCTTATAGAATATCCGGTAGTATTCCGAAAGGTTCAAATTTAAAGGTTACGAAAGTGATTTAATCAAGAAAGTATAATAATGTTATGAGTGGTACAGGTATCTATTTGGTATACATGAGTAATGAGCTCAAATTAGAGAATGTGACTTGAGTAGACGATAATGAGTAATTCAAGTTTATGCTTATATTTGAGTTATGAGCATGATGACTAATGGTGAAATTGTTGTTGTATATTTATTTATATGTAATTTACTAAGCTTTATGCCCTTTTCTTTTAGTGCCGCTTAATTAGTTCAAGGATCCCTTGAAGTTAAAGATATCGATCACACTGTCATTCGTAATACTCGGTATAGTTGGATTTATATTTTTTATTATGGCATGTATAGGGCTAGACCTTATTAATTTTTGTCATTGAGAATTGACCAAATATGTTGGTCTAGAATAGATTCTACTCTTTACATTGAGCCTTGAATGAGGGCTTTCATTTTGAGTCTATAAAAGATGTATCTTCATGGTTGAATGAAAGTCTATTATGCTTGTTTTGGTATTGGTTGGTTTTGACATGAAAATAGGTACACTAGGGTGGCAAGGAGGCTTGGTCGATAGCCTCATGTTGTCCACACGGGCGTGTGTCTAGGCCGTGTGTGACACACGGTCAGCACCATGGATGTGTGAGAATGCCGTGTGTCCCCTGCACCTAGAAATTTCAAGTCAGAATGCATGGTAAGGATCGCACGGGCGAAGACATGACCGTGTGTCTCAGCTGTGTGGAGGGCGTGGCCTAGTACACGGGCGTGTACCATGGTCGTGTGATCTTGACGTCAGAAACAGAATACCCAGGTTTTTACACATCGGCTAGGCCACGGGCGTGTTGAGGCCATGTGAAAGGACATGGGCAAAAGGCACGGGAGTGTGTCCAGGCTGTGTGAAGTCTGTACTTGTGTTATGAAAAATTTTAAAAATTAAATTGGCCACACGGCTGCAGGACATGGGCGTGTCCCAAGCACACGGGCTTGTGCCCTATAGCCACACGGGTGTGTGGAGCCTTAAGGCATGAAATTTTCTAAGTTTTCTTGAGCCGTCGGTTTGATCTCGAATCACCTCGAATGTATGTTTTGGGCCTCGTAAGCCCAATTAAGGGACAAATTGCTTATGAAATGAAAAGTTTTAAATTGATCAAGATTTTATGGTCTGTTTTCCTAAGATTGGTTGAGTTTAAGTTCGGTAGTACCTCAAACCCTATTTTGGCGTTGGATATGGGCGAGGGGTGTTACAATTATTATACTATTCAAATCAGTCCAAAAATCATATTATGGCAAAATTATATTTTTGTCCCTAAACTTTTTCATATTTACACTTTTGCCCCTAGGCTCTTAAAATGAAATTTATTCAATTTCTTTGTACTTTAAGCCTAGCCGAACCATTTTCATAACTATAACAACCCAAAATTTCCACTAGAACACACTTTTACTACATATTTTATAACTTTTACAATTTAGTCCTTTTAAGCATTTTCACCGAAAATCACTTAGCAAAAGTTGTTTCTCCAACCATAAAAATGCATAATCTACCATTAAAAATCAAAATGCACAAATTTCTAACATGGTTCAATCCCTAGACCTTCATCATAAATCAAATAAATGGTAGAAATAGGTAGATCTTGTTACGAGGATTTCAAAACCGTAAAAATCATTAAAAACGAGGCAAGAATGGACTTACAATCGAGCTTGGAAGCTTGGAAAACCCCAGCCATGGTTTCTTCATGTAAAATTCAGCCAAGGAAGAAGATGGGCAAGAAATTTTGGCTTTTATTTTGTTTTTAATTCATTTTAATTACTAAATGACCAAAATGCCCCTAACTTAAAAATATTCCATTTCACCTATTTCATGTCCATTTTTGTCCAAAAAACTAACCAATGGTCTAATTACCATTTAAGGAACTCCAATTTAAAATTTCATAACAATTGGACACCTCTAACATGTAGAACTCAACTTTTGCAATTTTTACATTTGACTAATTTAGTGCCCAAACATCAAAATTTTCGAACGATATTTTCATGAAATCATTCCATGAAATTGTAGACCATAAAAATATAATAAAAATAAATTTCTCTTCGTTGGATTTGTGGTCCCAAAACCACTGTTCTGACTAGGCCCAAACTCAGGCTTTTACACTGGGTGGTCTACCTCTAGCTGTAGTGTTACTTGGCCTCGTATTCTGTACTGTATCTTGATCAGCCATCTCAAAACAATCACGGATAAAATGATCCAATGATCCAATTTAAAACAAGCCCTATCATTTAATCTACACTCACCTAGATGCCTTTTACCATAATGTTTACATTCAGGTCGGTTAGGTCTCACACTCCCAACACTAGCTATCGAAGTAGCTGGAGCTTTGAAGCTTGATTGTTGTCTCACTTGATCTCTATTTGAATGTCCCAAAGATACATTGCAATGATTAAACAAGTCTCAAAATTTCTTCGATGCAGACATATAAGATTTACTAGATGATCTCTTTCTCGAATCTCTTGCTTCAAAATTAGCTTTTCTCTTTTCTTTGTTGAGATCTTTGGCTTTACAAGCCCTTTCAACTAAAACAACAAATTCTTCGATTTCTAGAATCCAGTCTAATAGTTTTATATCTTCATTCAACTCATCAACAAATCGTTTACACATGATCTCTTCAGTAGAAACATATTCTCGGGCATACTTAAACATACAAATTCTCTTTCATATTCTGTCACAGTCATTTAACCCTGTTTTAACTCCAAAAACTCTTTATGTTTCTGATCGAGAAATCGCTGACTTATATATTTCTTTTGGAATTCAAATTGAAAGAACTAAAAGTAATCTGTTCTTTAGGAACCACATATATTAAGGTTTTCCACCAATGATACGCATTATCTCTCAGCAATGATACAACACACTTGATACATTCATCTGGTGTACAGGAAAATTCATCAAACACTCTAATCATGTTCTCGAGAGCCCAAAACTCCTCAACCCCATGCTCACAAATCTTATCCATTGGCGGCTTACTCAATTGAATTGGATCTATCATTTATGACACAACTGGGACTTGTTAAGGAATAGGTGGGGGTGGAGGTTGTTGAGCAGTCAGATTCATTCGAACAAACTCCATGAACCACTCATTAATCATTTTGAAGAAGGCTTGCTTAGCCTCTCCCTTGACTACTTGAAATTGGCCTAGAATCGGCCGGCGTTCCCCTTGAGTGGGAGGGGGCGAATTACTTGTAACATCATTAGCTATGGCTCGACCGGGATCTATTTGCTATACGAAAAACACATTTTAACTGTTAGGAATCATCACACTATTGTAGTTTATATATATGGCATGTATAGCTAGACTGTCACATGCTACGTTAGTCCTAGAGTCGACTAAACCGTAGGTCTGATACCAATAATTGTAACACCCCTAACCTGTATCCGTTTTTTGAATAGGGTTGCAAGGCATTACCATATAATACACCACATTCACATACATTTATGCAATCATACTCATAATCCATTCATCTCAATCACTTTTTCCCTTATAAGGTCCTAAGAGACCTTAAAACATGCTTAAAAGTGGTTCGGGACTAAACCGATAACATTCACAAACTTCGAGATACATAGAAAATTTTCCAACATTTAAGGGTCACACGCTTGTGTGAACAGGTTGTGTGCCTCACACAACTACTAGACACGCCGTGTCACAGGCCATGTGAAAATAGGGCATACATACTGACTTGCACCACACGTCCGAGGACACGTCCGTATGCTAGGCCGTGTGACATCTAAGGGGAGTTATTGACTTGGGTCACACAGCCGACCACACACCCATGTGCCAGCCTGTGTGTCACACACTGCCAGTAGACACGACCATGTGTCTAGGCCGTGTCAAAATTGTAGGGTATACTGACTTTAAATCGAAGGGTATCCCAAGGGACACATAGTCGTATAACATGACCGTGTGTCACACACGGTCGTATAACATGACCGTGTGTCACACACGGCTGAGACACATGCCCATATGGACAAAAATAGGCCATTTGCAAAGCCAATTCGCCACCCGTTTCTCATGCACACCAAGCCATTAAAATAGTATCATTTCATCACATATATGGGCAACCAAAACATACCAAATCACATATAATTCATATCATTTCATAATCAACCATTTCACTACTTAAATTCTCAACCACAAGCATGCCAAAACCATCAAACTTGAATAACTTCTAAATGCATTTCATCATCATCATCTTATCACCTATTTCAAACTACAAGACTTAGCATTTCAATATCACATAATCAAGTCACAACATACCATTATTCCAACTTAATACTCCCATTTACAACTAATTAAAATAACAACCATATAACTATACCAAATAAGCCAACATATAAGACATTATATACATCACATAAATAACTTATCAAACGCATAACTTAAGCCAACTTAAATGGCCAAATTCACACTTACATTTACAAGTCAAATCTCATGGATAAAATCAAGTCTCAAAACATACTATAATAACACTAGCCTATAAATGCCATATACGATATATACAAAACTCCAAAAGTACCAACAAGATGATCGATAGTGTCATGACGTATTCCCGACGATCCACGAGTCCGAGCTAGCTTCGATAATCTATAAAACATGAAAAGAATACACAAAGTAAGCTTTAAAAGAGTAGTAAGCCATATTCAAACAAAGCTATCAAATGAATATTTGCATTTCAATTCAAATAAGTTTAATATTGCTAATACTATTCAAATTCATAAACCTTTTCATTGAACATATATTCAATGTCTTAATCAAGTTCATCAAATATTTCCCCTTTTCAATATTCGTATGAATTTTGTACGTACCTGGGTCACTTAGCTCATTCATATATTTTTTCTTGACTTGACTTTGCCTGTTGAACTGTTCAGAATCATTAAGGATACCGAGAAATCACATAAGTTCGTACAATGCCATATCCTAGATATGGTTTTACATGTTATCACATATCGATGCCAATGTCCCAAACAGGGTCTTACACGAAATCGATTAACGATGCCAATGTTCCAGACATGGTCTTACACATAATCTCAACACAATGCCAATGTCCCAGACATGGTCTTACATGTATTCACATCTCGGTAACCTAATGTAAAGACATCAGTAACCTATACTATTCCTAGGGTTCGTACGAGACTTTCAAATGTTGTAACTTCATCGATCCATGCTTATACTTGCTCGTTCAATATTCATGGCAATTCAATGATAATAAAACATATATAATTCAATTCAAATACATTTATTTGTGTATGAATTGTAACAGCCCGATTTAGACCCTATTTGGAACTGTGGTTTTGGGACCACAAATTCGAGTAAAAAAAATTTTTTAAAATTATTTTCTGTGTTTATTATGTGTGAATTAATATTCGTGAAATTTTCGTGTTTTAATTTTATCGTTTGAGTGCCTGATTTAACAAAAAGGCTTAATCGCGTAAAATAGAAAATTTATGTTTTAATTTGTAAGGGTTGGATTGTTGTTGTCTTCATTGCATGAGGTATTTAAGTTGCAATATTACCATATGAATTAGTGATGGATGGTTGTGGCCTTAACATATAAGTTTTATTTATTAATTAATAAAGGTTAAAAATGTAAAATGTTAAATAATATATATGTTATAATAAAAAATAAAATAAAAACATGCATTCATCTTTTTCCACCATGACCGAATGTTAAAAGAAAAGAGAAAGAATAAAGCTTTAGGGTATTCAGCCATTTGATAGCTTGATTAAGGTATGTAACTAGCTCGATTTTTAATAATTTTTACGTTTTTGAGATCGTTGCAGTGTAATGTACAAAGCCCATGCTTGAATTTCTGATTTTGATGAATATTTTGAGTTATTCCATTGATAAATAATTGAGCTTTGTGATGTTAGTTGATGAATTATGAAAGATATGTTTTGGATTAATATGTTTTGTATTGGAATTTTTGATGAATTTGAGTAATTAGGGCTAAATTACAAAAATAATAAATTAAAGGACTAAAATGTGAAATAAATGAAATTTCTGAACTTGTATGAGCATAAGGAAGATTCGGCCTAAGCATGGTGTCTGCAAATTTCGTATGTTTTGTGTTTTGTGTAATTTGGACTGAATTGTAAAAAGTATAAAATGTCAGGGGAAAAATGGTAATTTTCCCATTTATGTGTTTTTGAACTAAATTGAATGGAATTATGTTTGAATGAGTTTAATTTGAATATGTTTACATCAAGAATTAAAGAAATCTGATTTGGATTGGGGAAAACCCAAAGTTGTTGAATAGTCATCTCGCTCCGATTATCGTTGTTTGAGGTAAGTTTATAAGCAATTAGATGTTGTAAATTTTAAATAAATACAAGTTATATATGCTGAAATGAATTATGTGAAAGTATATATGTGGTTGATAAACCATAATTTATACATATTTTTACCCCATGCCTAACGCATTTATGGATGGTTTCTCCTTAGATTTAGTGAATTCGATGCTCCTAATCCTTTAATTTCATGTTTTATACTTAGGAGAGCATAGGAGAGTAAAAAGAGTGAGAAACGAGCCAAAAACGAAGAAAATGGACCCGCATGGGAAAACAACTCGGGTTGGACTTCCTCACATAGGCGTGTCACACGGCCATGTCAATTTGGCAGGATCAAATCACGACTTACACGGGTGGATCACACGCCCGTGTCCATTTAACAGCCTTGACCACAGCCTTCAGTAATCGCACACAGGCGTGTCCCTACCCAACCCAAGTTTTTTCCAATTCGGAAAAGGCCAATTTTGAGGGCTCTTAGGCATTCCAAAGCCTATTTAAACACTTGATGAGGCACTTAGGGAAGGGGAGGCAGAGTAGGAAGCAAAGTATTACTCAAGGAAAGCCGATCGATCCATCTCAAGAGCTGGATTCATCATCAAGACTGGAGATCTCCCTTCAAGTTCCTTCAGGAGTTTTGGGTTTTCTTATGTTTTGTTATCTTTATGCTTTTGAGATGTTTTCTTTCATAAGTATGAACTAAACCCCTAAATACCTAAGGGGAATGAAACCTAAGACAGATCTTGTTATTATTATCTGAATTGTATGATAAATATTTAACTTGTTATTAATTATGTGTTCTTAATTCTTGTTTTGATATTCCAAGATATTGATTCAAGTTAAGCTCTTATTCAGAGGAGGAATAGACCCTGTCTAAGAGTAAATTTTTCATAATTAAGCGGAGTTGATTGCGTGCCTAAAGATAGAGTGACAATATTTTTTCCGGATTAGGGTGAAACCTAATAAGGGAATCTATAGATCGAGTTAATGAAATTCTAGGGTGTTAATTAGAAAGAGATTTCAATTATTCAACTTAAGGTTAGACATTATTAGTCTCGAGAGAGATAATAATATAACTTAGGGATTTCTACGGATCAAGTCAAATGAATAAATCGTCTGATTCAGAGTCAAATAACAAGTGAAGCCTTGGTGGATTTGTCTTTAGGTATTGTCTCAATCAATCAAATTTTCCCAAAAGTATTTTCCCAAGCTTTTCTTTCTGTGCATTCTTAGTTGGTAATTAGTTCAGACAACCAAACCTCTTAAATTTTAGGCTAGATAATAAAAAGAAAGTAAATACAAGTACTCATAGTTCCTTTGGGTTCAACAATCCGGTCTTGCTGAACTATACTACTGTTCGATAGGTACACTTGCCTTAATCGTGATAATAAGTTAGTTTCAAGAACGTTTCATCTATAATCTTTAAAACCTATTACTAATATCACGCATCAGTGGTAGCCAAATGTGTATATGCTTTAGAGATATGTTTTCGAATTCGATTTAACCAAGTTACGATGTCCGAAAGCCTCGTGTGAACATTAGGAATAGCTAGGATATATATGTCATGACATAGGATTTCTGATATGTGTTCTCGTGTAAGACCACTTCGAGGACGTTAGCATCATATGTGTTCTTGTGTAAGACCCTGTCTAGGACAGTGGCATTGATATGTGATTACATGTAAGACCACGTTTGAGACGTTGGCATTGTACGATATACATGATTATCCGACTATCCTATTGACTTCTAAATGGTTCAGTGGGCAATAATAAGTTAAGACCGGACGAAAAATTGAGTTAAAAGGCTCAAGTATATATTCATATTAAGTTATGAGTTATGGTAAGTTGGATATTTGAATTGATGAAATAAATGTTACATGTTAATGTGAACTATATGTATGTGAAAGTATACATGTGGTCTAATGATGTATTCATGATGCAAATGAAAGTATATGCATACATGAAAATCTATAATTGGCCAAATGTTAAGTATATGTGACCTTGTAATTGTAATTTATGTGCATTCATATATGAATGAATATATTCACCAAGGGTATATATATATGATCTTAGAAGTGAAAATAATTATTTTATTAACTACATGTGTATTCGATCCATTTAAATTTGATACATAGTTATATGTTTGATAAATGCATTTTTGCAAGTTTGAAAATGTTTATGAATATGATAGTATGATTCGATTTTGTTGTATTGAATTATAAATGTTATTGAGTTGTTAATTTGCTATTGACTTACTAAGCTAAGATAGCTTACTCTGTGTGTATGTTTGCCTCTGTTTTATAAATTTTGGAGTCAAGTTACGAGTTCGGGGATCGTCAGCAAAGTTTATCACAATATCGATTGTTTCGGTATTTTTTTATAAAGTTAAACTTAAACCTATGGCATGTATAAGGTAGCTTATGTTTATGTTTTATTTTGGGTTATGTAAATATGAGCCATGCAAAAATGGCTTATTTATTATGTTAAGTTTGGTTTTGATGTTTCAGCCATTATATATTTATATGTAAATCATGTTTGATATATTTGCTAATGGTGGTGAAGTTATGTGAAAGTATATGAGTATGGTATATTTGGTATGATGTGAAATTTGTGGTAGGATATTCTTGTTGAGTGATATGCATGATATATATAAGTGGGATATATTAGGTAAATGGCTATGATTTGAAGTATTGGTAACCGGTTATGTGATGAAATAGATATAGATAATAATTATATGTTTTTGATCATTGGTTGTAAATGAGACTTTAAGCATAATGAATAGCTTGTGAAATGACCATGTCTTGATTCGACAAACAGGGTTAATTAGCATTCGGTTAATGTTAGATATGTAACGCCCCGTACCCGAGACCGTTGCCGGAGTCGGACACGAGGTGTTAACGGACTTAATTCATTTATTTACATAGTTCATTTTAAAATTTCCAGACAAGCTGGCTAACTGTGTCACTGTCACCTTAAAAATCATATCTCGAGTTCCAAAACTCGAAATATGATTCTGTAAATTTTCCCTGAAACTAGACTCATATATCCATCTAAAAATTTTTTTCTAGAATTTTTGACGAATTAGTACAGTTTATTAGTTAAAGTCTCCCCTATTTCAGGGTTCGACTACTCTGACCTTCATGCATTACAACTTAGATATCTCCCTGTACAGGGCTTCAATAGTTATGTCGTTTGTCTCTAATCAAACTAGACTCAAAAAGGATTCTGTACATATAAAGCATGACTTCTAATTATCTCTGGTTAGTTTATGGTGAATTTCCAAAGTCGAATAGGGGATCCAGAATCGCTCGCCCTATTTCATGAAAACTTAAACATCTCATAAAATACGGCTCGTATGGTCGTATCGTTTCTTTCATATGAAAATAGACTCATCAAGATTCGATTACATAATTTATTCATTATTTAATTACATTTATACTATTTTTTGATTTTTCAAACTCACATCACTTCTTCTGTCAAGATCTGCTTTAAGGTAAACTTCACCTATTTCATAGTTTTCCATGAATCAACTAGTCGCTTGACATACATAGCACCAAATATGATCGTGATTAACCATTCCAATGGCTAATCATTACCAAGCATTTCCATACCACTCAATAACCATATATACAAAATGATTATAATGCTATGCTCAAAATATATAAGCCATTTTCGCATGGCTATCCGAATATATACATAATCAAAAGGTACTTAATTAACAACAAAGGTCAGCCCTATACATGCCATTATCAAAGTTCAACTAAAAGAGTACCAAAAGGGCTTAGATAGTGTGGACAACTTCGACTTCGACAATCCCGAGTCTGATAGCTGACGAACAAAAATCTATAAAATAGAGAATTAAAGAAACGGAATAAGCATTTAATGCTTAGTAAGTTTTGAGTAACGAAATTATTTACGACTAAAGTATAGTATTCATATGACTAAATGAATAATTTCATTTATGCACATTCTCAAAATCATAATTTCTTCACGCTTCAACCAATATATTCATACATAGGATATCAAACCTAACTAGAGGCCGGAAGCTCGTTAATCAATTGAGCGAGTACTATTTGAAAGGAATCAACCTTTCCGATGCATATACGAAACATACCTTATCGTTTGTATTTTATGAGCGTATTAATTGAAATTATTACAGCAAGATCGCTTGCTTCCAAACCCAAGTATCTTCGGGATTTAGCCCGATATAGTAACTCGCACAAATGCCTTCGGGTCTTAGCCCGGATATAGTCACTAGCATGAATGCCTTCGGGACTTAGCCCGGATATAGTCACTAGCACAAATGCCTTCGGGACTTAGCCCAGATATAGTAACTTGCACAAATGCCTTTGGGACTTAGCCCGGATATAGTAACTTGCACAAATGCCTTCAGGACTTAGCCCGGATATCATCCGAATAATCAAGCACATATATCAATAAATCATGACACATCCATATTTCATTATCATAACTAGAATTCAAACACAAGACGCTTATCAACCATTACCATTTTCGCTCAATAGCCACATACAAAGAGCATGATTTTGATTTGCTTTATAACATGATCTCTATACACATTCGCTACCGTCATAGGTATAAACTAATCACCTCAATATACAATTCAAGTAGAATCATTATATCACCGTTTATTTGTTATGCTTATATGTCATGACTTAATCAAATCATAAACTAAGTTTCATTACTCGAAAACTTACCTCGGATGTTGTCGAACGATTTCAACGGCTATTCGACCACTTTTTCCTTTCCTTATCCAACTTTGATCCTCTAAGCTCTTGAGCTAAATCAAACAATTTACTTCCCAATCAAACACAATCATACGCCATCCATATACATTTTAGAACCATTCTTAACATACTTACTACTCATTTACAAAACAAAATACTCATATCACATTTATAAAACTACATGTTCGAATATACCTATACTTACCTTACTTAAACATCAACCCTCAATTTCTTTGACATAGCACATTCCGAAAATGATAAGGCAATATAACAGCCTTTAATCCAACCTATAATTCATACATATCACATTCCAAGCATTCGCTCTATTCTATCACTTAACGCACAAACATTACTCAATAACTTTCTAGTTCAAATTCGCAATTAGACCAATTCACTAGATGATTTATTATTATTATTGTTCATTTATTCAAACTACTTACAAATACCTTAAACTATCTCAATTAACAACCATTTTCTACCCACACGCTTACTCTACTTGAACCGAATGCACATAAAGTCCTTGGCGAAACTCACTAAACACAAATCAGCCATAATCTTGTATTTAACTTGAGCATAACCTTATTTACCTTCCAAAATCATAAAAATATCAAACTCTTAATATTTATGTGCAAAGTCAATCTTAATATGATCCAACCTCCAACTCATTCATTTCAATCACTCACACGGCATTTGTTCAATTCATTAGACAAATCTATGTTTGGTCATTGTACTCATGAACATTAGAATTTATCATTTGACTAACTAAAACCCTTCTCTTCAACAATTCTTCATAAAACATAAAAACCATAACCCAATCTCATCCTTTAATAACTAAAACCGAATGCTCAAACCATCACCAAGATTTTCATAATTTTGACATGGGTTATGAAAGAAACTAGCTAATTAACTAGAAACAAGCTTAAAGTTTAAAGAAAATCTAACACAAATGACTAACCTCCCTTAAGCTCCAAGTGACCGAACCTCCTCTTCTTTCTTCCTTCAATTCACGGCAATGGAGGAGCATGGATGAAACAACTTTGTTTTCATCACCCCTCCCTTTTCATTACTTTATTACCAACCTTTTATTTTATTATTTTTAACATAACACATTAACACAAAATGTTTATAATATGTTTAACCCATTGCATGGCCGCCACTACCTAAAGTTTTGGGTAATTTGACATGCAAGGACAAGCATTTTCTAACATGCATAAATAGGCCACTTTAACTTTTGCCTAGCACATTTCTAAATTTTCTCACACAAGTCCTATTTAATAAAATTCACTTACAGTTAACAAAATTCAAACATGAAATTTTCACACATGCATATATACATATAATAAGCATCAAATATGACGGTTAATTATTTTTATAACTCGGTTTTGTGGTCCCGAAACCACTTTCCGACTAGGGTCACATTAGGGCTGTCACAACTCTCCCCCACTTTAAGAAATTTTCGTCCTCGAAAATCTTACCGGTAAATAGGTTTGGGTAACGTTCTTTCATAGAGTTCTCAGTTTCCCAAGTAGCTTCTTCGATCCCGTGTTTGAGCCATAACACCTTTACTAACGGAACCCTTTTGTTTTGCAACTCTTTCACTTCACGAGCTAGGATACGTATCGGTTCTTCTTCATAACTCATATCGGATTGAATTTCAACCTCGGAGGGATTAATTATGTGCGAAGGATCAGATCTGTAATGTCGAAGCATCGAAACATGAAAAACATTGTGAATCCTTTCGAGATCAGGGGGTAAAGTCAATCTATATGCCACTGGACCAACTCGTTCGGATATTTCATACGGCCCTATGAACCTCGGACTCAGTTTGCCCTTATGGCCAAATCTGAGTATCTTTTTCCAAGGTGAAACTTTAAGGAACACTTTATCTCCCACCTGATACTCAATGTCTTTTCGTTTCAAATCCGCGTACGACTTCTGACGATCTGAGGCTGCCTTCAGACTTTCACGGATTACTTTTACTTTCTGTTCAAAGATCTTTAATCAAATCAACTCCAAAATTTTACTTTCACCGAGCTCGGTCCAAAACAATGGTGTATGACATTTACGACCATACAAAGCTTCGTAAGGCGCCATCTTAATACTTGATTGAAAACTATTGTTGTGCTTAATTCAATCAAAGGTAAATATCGCTCCCATGAACCACTAAACTCGAGGATGCAACATCTCAACATATCCTCGAGTATCCGAATTATCACTCGGATTGACCATCGGTGCAGGGATGAAAAGCGGTGCTAAATGCAACTTGGTACCCAAAGCTTCTTGCAATTTCTTCCAAAATCGCGAGGTGAACCTCGGATCTCTATCCGACAGAATAGAAATAGGTACCCCGTGTAGTTTTACAATTTGAGAAACATACAATTCAGCTAGTTTATCCAATGAGTAATCCGTACGTACGGGAATAAAATGAGCCGACTTAGTCAGTCTATCAACAAAAACCCAAATCGCATCTTTCTTAGTTGCTGACAATGGCAACCCAGATACAAAATCCATCGTGACTCGATCCCATTTCCATTCAGGTATCATGATCGGCTGAAGTAAACCTATAGGCACTTGATGTTCCGCTTTCACTTGTTGACATATTAAACACTTCGAAACAAAATCGGAAATGTCTCGTTTCATATCATGCCACCAAAACTGACGTCTCAAATTGTTGTACATTTTCGTACTCCCCGGGTGAATTAACATTCGGCTACAATAAGCTTTGTTCAGAATCATCGAAATAAGTTCTGAATTTCTTGGAACACACAAACGACTTCTGAACCTCAAACAATCGCCATCATCAATTTGAAACTCTGATTCCATGTTCGAAACACATTCAGCCCGTTTTGCAACTAATTCATCATCGACTTTCTGAGCTTCACGAATTTGATGAATCAATAATGGTTTAGCCTTTAATTTCGCCACTAACACATTATCGGATAGAATGCATAAGTGTACATTCATCGTCAGAAAGCAAATAGTGATTTACGACTTAAAGCATCCACAACCACATTAGCCTTTCCCGGGTGATAGTCAATGACAAGTTCATAATCTTTTAACAACTCAAGCCAACGTCTTTGTCGCGGATTCAAATCTCTTTGAGTCATCAAATATTTGAGACTTTTGTGATCCGAAAATACATGGCACTTCTCACCAAATAAGTAATGTCGCCATATTTTCAAAGCGAACACGATGGCAGCTAATTCGAGATCATGGGTTGGATAATTTTTCTCATGTGGCTTCAATTGCCTCGACGCATAAGCTACAACTCGACCTTCTTGCATCAATACACAACCCAACCCAAGTAAGGATGCATCACTGTAAATGACAAACTCTTTGCCTAATTCAGGCTGCACTAGTACTGGAGCTTCAGTCAAATAAGCTTTTAGTTTATCGAAACTTTTCTAACATTTTTCTGTCTATTCAAACTTAACATCTTTCTGAAGTAGTTTCGTCATTGGTGTGGCTATCATCGAGAAACCCTTTACAAACCGTCTGTAGTAACCGGCAAGTCCCAAAAGCTCGAACCTCAAGAATGTTTCTCGGAGGCTTCCAGTTAAGTATGGCTGAAATTTTGCTCAGATCAACTCGAATACCCGATGCAGATACCACATGTCCCAAAAAGCTAACTTCTCTCAACCAGAACTCACATTTACCGAACTTAGCATATAACCGCTATCCCGTAAAATCGCAACACTAATCTCGGTGCTCAAGATGTTCGGTTTCATTTTCCGAATAGACCAAAATATCATCGATAAACACAACTACAAACCGATCCAAATACGGTCCAAGATTCGATTCATCAAATCCATAAATACACGGGCATTAGTGAGCCCAAACGGCATCACTAAAAACTCAGAGTGACCGTATCTTGTTTCGAAGCGTTTTGGGTATATCCGAATCTCGAACCAAGAATCGATAGTAACCCGATCTCAAATCTATCTTTGAAAACACCGAGGCTCCTTTAGTTGATCAAACAAATCATCAATACGCGTAACGGATATTTATTCTTTATTGTCACTTTATTCACCGACGATAGTCGATGCACAACCTCATGGTTCCGTCCTTCTTTTTCACAAACAATACTTGGTGCACCCCAAGGCGAGAAACTCTACGAGCGAAACCTCTATCCATCAACTCTTGCAACCGAAGTTTTTAATTCTTTCAATTCCATTGGTGCCATACGATACGGAGCTATCGAAATCGGTGTTGTAACACCCCGTACCCGAGACCGTTGCCGGAGTCGAACACGAGGTGTTAACGGACTTAATTCACTTATTTATACACGTTCATTTTAAAATTTCCGCATAAGCTGGTTAATCGCATCACAGTCACTTTAAAATTATATCTCGAGTTCCAAAACTCGAAAACTGATTCCCTAAATTTTCCCTAAAACTAGACTCATATATCCATCTACAAATTTTTTTCTAGAATTTTTGGTTGGGCCAATTAGTACAGTTTATTAGTTAAAGTCTCCCCTGTTACAGGGTTCGACTACTCTGAACTTCATGCATCGCGACTTAGATATCTCCCTGTACAGGGCTTCAATACTTATGCCGTTTGTTTCTAATGAAACTAGACTCGAAGAGGAATTTGTAAATATAAGGCATGACTTATAATTATCTCTGGTTAATTTATAGTGAATTTCCAAAGTAAGAAGAGGGGATCCAGAAATCGCTCTGGCCCTGTTTCACGAAAACTTAAACATCCCTTAAAATACGGTTCATATGATCGTTTCGTTTCTTCCATATGAAAATAGACTCATCAAGGTTCTATTAAATTATTTATTCGCTATTTAATTCCATTCCTACTATTTTTAGTGATTTTTCAAATTCACATCACTGCTGCTGTCAGCATCTGTTTTTAAGGTAGACTATACCTATTTCATGATTTTCCATGGATCAACTAGCCATTTGTCGTACATAGCACTAAAATGATCGTGATTAACCATTCCAATGGCTAATCATTACCAAGCATTTCCATACCACTCAATGAACAATATACAAAATGATTATAATGCTATGCTCAAGATATATAAGCCATTTTCGCATGGCTATCCAAATTTATACAATTCCAAAAGGTACATGACCAACAACAAAAGGGCAGTCCTATACATGCCATTTTCAGAGTTTAACTAAAAGAGTACCAAAAGGGCTTTGATAGTGTGGACGACTTCGACTTCAACAATCCCGAGTCCGATAGCTGGATATAATGCTTTGACAGAGAATCAAAGAAACGGAATAAGCATTTAATGCTTAGTAAGTTTTGAATAATGAAATTAATTCGGCTAAGGTATAACATTCATATGGCAAAATGAATAACTTCATAAATGCACATTCTCATAATTATACTTACTTCACGCTTCAATCAATATGTTCATACACAAGGTATCAAACCTAACTAAATGCCAAAAATTCGTTAATCAATTGAACGAATACTATTTAAAACGAATCGAACTTTCCGATGCATATCGAAACATACCTTATCATTTGGAATTTTATGAGCGTATTAATTGAAATTATTACAGCAAGATCGCTCACTTCAAAACCCAAGTATCTTCGGGATTTAGCCGGATATAACAACTCGCACAAATGCCTTCGGGTCTTAGCCCGGATATAGCAACTCGCACAAATGCCTTCGGGTCTTAGCCCGAATATAATCACTAGCATAAATGCCTTCGGGACATAGCCCGGATATAGCAACTCGCACGAATGCCTTTGGATATTAGTCCGGTTATCATCTGAATAATCATGCACATATGTCCACAAATCATAACACATTTTTATTTCGTTTCCATTACTAGGACTCAGACACAAGGCACTTATCTACCATTACCATTTTCGGCTCATTAGATACATAAAAAGAGCATGGTTTTGATTCGCTATATAACATGATCTAATTGAATCATAATCTAAGTTCCATTACTCGAAAACTTACCTTGGATGTTGTCGAGCGACTTCAACGGCTATTCGATCACTTTTTCCTTTCCCTTATCCAACTTTGATCCTCTAAGCTCTTGAGCTAAATCAAACAATTTGCTTCCCAATCAAACACAATCACATGGCATCCATATATATTTTAGAACCATTCTTAACATACTACTCATTTACAAAACAAAACACTCATATCACATTTATAAAACTACAAGCCGAATATACCTATACTTACCTCACTTAAACATCAACCCTCAATTCATGTACATTCTCAAATAGAGTAATCCTTACTTGAACTATTAGCCAACTTCATCAAATGAACAATTTTACTTAAAGTGTCATATATATATATATCTACATAAGTGCTTAGATACCATGTTTCCAACAATTATTTCCTAGCTTAGTAGCCGAACTAATATTCAATAACAAACTCCTCTTTGATCAAATATATATATTCGGCAAGGACATGATAATTTATACTACATCAATTTTAAGCACATAAATTACTCAAACATAACCAAATTCACATTCGGTCTTGGCACATAATAAGGTAGCCGATTCTTTACCCTTAGCACCCAATGCTCACATATGATTATTTGTATAGTTCAAACACTCATCTACCATCGTTCATCTAAATTGAACACGAAACAACAACCATATATCTCTTCCATTTTCTACCATGGCCGAATGCTCTAGCTACCACACCGTTTCAAATTTTGCTATGGGTTAAGCAAAGAACTTAATGACTAACTCACAAATGCTAAAAAGAAAATCCAAGAATCATCAATCCACCATCACATGTATCATTACAAAGCTTCACACTTAGCATGCTAATGACATCAACACAAATCCACCTTAGCCGAAACTTAACTCATACAAAACCTATCTTCAAACCATAAAATAGCTAGAATTTAACTAATCATCCAAATGGTGCATAAGTTTTTTTTTTTCAAGAATGCCATTGAACTTACCTTCCTCTTGCTATCCACCTTGGCCGAATTTCTTCCCTAAAGACTTTTCTTCCTCCTCTTTCTCTAGTCACGGCAATGGGGGAGTAAGGGTGAGACAACTTTGGTTTCTCCTCCCACTCACCTCATGTTTTATCATTCTTAATTCACTATTTTATTTTCTAAACTAATAATACTAATAGAAAATTCATATTATCATCAATGACCCATCCATGGTCGGCCACTACTCATTATAATTGGAAATTTGACATGCAAACCCATCATTCTTATAATATGCATTAATTGATCCTTATAGATTAACTTTGTCACATTTTAAAAGTGTCACACATAAGTCCTATTAGTGAATTCACATGCAATCGACTAAATCAAGCTTAAAACTTTCACACATTCATATTCACACATTTTAGACAATAAATATCATATTCAAATACTTGATGATTCGGTTTAGCGGTCCCAAACCGCCGACTAGGGTCAATTTAGGGTGTCACAACTCTCCCCACTTAAGAAATTTTCGTCCCGAAAATCTTATCGTAAATAGGTTTGGGTATCGTTCTTTCATGGAGTTCTCGGTTTCCCAAGTAGCTTCTTCGATCCCGTGTTTGAGCCATAACACCTTTACTAACGGAACCCTTTTGTTTCTCAACTCTTTCACTTCACGAGCTAGTATACGAATCGGTTCTTCTTCATAACTCATATCGGCTTGAATCTCAACCTCGGAGGGTTTATTACGCGCGAAGGATCGGATCAGAACGTCAAGCATCGAAACATGAAAACATTGTGAATCCTTTCGAGATCGGGGTAAAATCAATCTATATGCCATCGACCAACTCGTTCGGATATTTCATACGGCCCTATGAACCTCGGACTCGGCTTTGCCCTTACGGCCAAATCTGAGTATCTTTTTCCAAGGTGAAACTTTAAGAAACACTTTGTCTCCCACCTGATACTCCATATCTCTTCGTTTTAAATCCGCGTACGACTTCTGACGGTCTAATGCTGCCTTTAGACTTTCATGAATTATTTTTACTTTCTGTTCAGCATCTTTAATCAAATCCACTCCGAAAATTTTACTTTCACCGAGCTCGGTCCAAAACAATGGTGTACGGCATTTACGACCGTACAAAGCCTCGTAAGGTGCCATCTTAATACTTGATTGAAAACTATTGTTGTAAGTGAATTCAATCAAAGGTAAATACCGCCCCATGAACCACTAAACTCGAGGATGCAACATCTCAACATATCCTCAAGTATCCGAATTATCCGCTTCGGATTGACCATCGATGCTGGGATGAAAAGTGGTGCTAAAATGCAACTTGGTACCCAAAGCTTCTTGCAATTTCTTCCAAAATCGCGAGGTGAATCTCGGATCTCTGTCCGACATAATAGAAATAGGTACCCCGTGTAATCTTACAATTTGAGAAACATACAATTCAGCTGATTTATCCAATGAATAATCCGTACGTACGTGAATAAAATGTGCCGACTTAGTCAGTCTATCAACAACAACCCAAATCGTATCTTTCTTAGTTGCCGACAATGGCAACCCAGATACAAAATCCATCGTGACTCGATCCCACTTCCATTCAGGTATCATGATCGGCTGATGTAAACCTGTAGGCACTTGATGTTCCGCTTTCACTTGTTGACATATTAAACACTTCGAAACAAAACCGGAAATGTCTCGTTTCATACCATGCCACCAAAACTGACGTCTCAGATCGTTGTACATTTTCGTACTCCCCGGGTGAATTGACATTCGGCTACAATGAGCTTCATTCAGAATCATCGAAATAAGTTCGAATTTCTTGGAACACACAAACAACTTCGAACCTCAAACAATCGTCATCGTCAATTTGAAACTCTGATTCCATGTTCGAAACACATTACACTGCTTTACGACCGGTTTATCATCGACTTTTCGAGCTTCACGAATTTGAGGAATCAACAATGGTTTGGCCTTTAATTACGCTACTAACACATTGTCGGATAGAATGCATAAGTGTACATTCATCGTCGTAAAGCAAATAGTGATTTACGACTTAAAGCATCCACAACCACATTAGCCTTTCCCGGGTGATAGTCAATGACAAGCTCATAATCTTTTAACAACTCGAGCCAACGTCTTTGTCGCAGATTCAAGTCTCTTTGAGTCATCAAATATTTGAGACTTTTGTGATCCGAATATACATGGCACTTCTCACCAAATAAGTAATGTTGCCATATTTTCAAAGCGAATACGATGGCAGCTAGTTCGAGATCATAAGTTGGATAATTTTTCTCATGTGGCTTCAATTGTCTCGATGCATAGGCCACAACTCGACCTTCTTGCATCAATACACAACCCAACCCAAGTAAGGATGCATCACTGTAGATGACAAACTCTTTGCTCGATTCAGTCGCACTAGCATCGAGCTTCACCAAGTAAGTTTTAGTTGATCGAAACTTTTCGACATTTTTCTAACCATTCAACTTAACATCTTTTCAAGTAGCCGTCATTGGTGTGGCTATCATCAAGAAACCCTTTACAAACCGTCTGTAGTAACCGGCTAGTCGCAAAAAGCTTCGAACCTCAGTAATATTTCTCGGAGGCTTCTAGTTAAGTATGGCTAAAATTTTGCTCGGATCAACTCGAATACCCGATGCAGATACCACATGACCTAAGAAGCTAACCTCTCTTAACCAGAACTCGCACTTATTGAACTTAGCATATATCTGCTTATCCCATAAAATTTGCAACACTAATCCCAGTGTTCAGCATGATCGGTTTCATTTCTCGAATAGACCAAAATATCATCGATAAACACAACTACAAACCGATCCAAATACGGTCTGAAGATCCGATTCATCAAATCCATAAATACCGCAGGGGCATTAGTGAGCCCAAACGGCATCACTAAGAATTCGTAGTGACCGTATCTCGTTCTGAAAGCAGTTTTGGGTATATCCGAATCTCAAATTCGCGAATCGATAATAACCCGATCTCAAATCTATCTTTGAAAACACCGAGGCTCCTTCGCTTGATCAAACAAATCGTCAATACGTGGTATCGATATTTATTCTTTATTGTCACCTTATTCACCGACGATAGTCGATGCACAACCTCATGGTTCCGTCCTTCTTTTCACAAACAATACTGGTGCACCCCAAGGTGAGAAACTTGGTCGAGCGAAACCTCTATCCATCAACTCTTGCAACTGAGCTTTCAATTCCTTCAATTCCGTTGGTGCCATATGATACGGAGCTATCGAAATCGGTGTAGTCCCGTGTACAAGCTCAATACCAAACTCTACCTCCGAACAGTGGTAAACCGGTAATTCTTCGGAAAAACATCCGGATATTCACAAACCACCGTGCATCGATTCAAGTTTCTTTTCCGGCTCTTTATTATCAAGTATGTATGCAAGATACGCTTCACACCCCTTTCTCACATATTTTTGAGCTAACATCGAGGATATTATTGTTGGCAATCCATTCAAGACAGTAGACTCAACTCGGATTATCTCATTATTTGCACACCTCAAATCAATAGTCTTGCTTTTGCAATTCACAACCGCATCATGCACGGTCAACCAATCCAAACCGAGAATAACATCAAATTCATCAAACAGTAAAGGCATCAAGTCCACCGGAAAACAGGAACCTTGAATTACTAGGGGACATTTCTTACACACCTTATCAACAAGCACATAATGACCCAAGGGATTCGACACTCTAATAACGAACTTAGTAGACTCAACAGGTAAAGTCTTACTGGATGCTAAAGTCTCACATACATAAGAATGAGTAGAACCAGGGTCAATCAATGCAATCACATTAGTATCAAAGAGAGTGAAAGTACCGGTAATAACATCCGGCGAGGAAGCATCCTTGCGCATGGCAGTATAGCATAAGCTCTAGCAGGAGCACGAGCCTCAGATCTGGTTGTAGCATCTCTAGATCCTCTCTGACCGCCACTAGCATTGCCCGTATTTCTAGATGGTCTACCCCGAGCAGTAGTAGCACCCGGTTTCCCACTCTGATTTACATTCTGTTCACACAATCTCGGGCATTCTTTAATAAAGTGGTCAGCTGATCCGCACTTGTAACAGGAGCGGTCATGGAATCTACAACTCCCGAATGCCATTTACCACAACATCGGCACTCGCTCGTCTCGACAATCATTTCTAAATCTGGCGATCAAGTGACTCGTGCACTCACAGGGGGTCGATCACGATCTCGTCTAGAAAAGCCCGAAGTGTCTCTAGATCGGCCTAAATCATCTCTAAATTTCTTCGATGACTGTTGAAAGGGCTTTCCCGAAGATCTCTTACAAAACTTCTTTGCTCCCATATCAGCTTTTCTTTTCTCCTTTCTGATCTCCTCAGCTTTGCAAGCTCGCTCGACAAGTACCACAAATTCTCCGATTTCTAAAATGCCAATATACAGCATTATATCATCGTTCAGTCCATCCTCGAAACGTTTACACATCACAGCTTCTGAAGAAATGCATTCTCGAGCGTACCGGCTAAGCCTTACAAACTTTCGTTCATAATCAATAACCGACATGGAACCTTGTTTAAGTTAAAGAAATTCCTTCCGTTTTTGATCAATGAATCTCTGACTGATATACTTTTTCTGAAACTCGGTTTGGAAAAACTCCTAAGTTACTTGCTCTCTGGGCACAACAGAAATCAACGTATTCCACCAATAGTAGGCAGAATCACGTAGCAAGGAGATAGTACACTTTAGGCATTCATCGGGTATGCAAGATAGTTCATCGAGTACCCGAATAGTGTTGTCCAACCAAAATTCAGCTTGCTCGGCATCATCACTGTCCGTAGCTTTAAATTCAGTAGCCCCGTGTTTTTGGATTCTGTCAACTGGGGGCTTATTTGACCTTATTTGGTCATTTACCGGAGGTATTGTAGGTGCGGGGGTTGTATTAGTCGGGAATGGAGGTTGTGGAACAGCCGTATTAGTTCGAATGTACTGGTTGAACCAATCATCCACCACGCTATAAAAAGCTTGTCTAGCTTCATCATTCTGATTACTAGCAATAGGTTGAGAGTCCGCCGGCGCTGTCCCTTGTGTGGGAGTAGATGCTACAGTCTCAAGATCATCAGCTAACATTCGGTTGGGATCGGGATCCATTTCTATAAGTAAACACATTTTTAACTGTCAGAAATCATCACACTATCAAATAAACACAAAATGGCATGTATAGCTAGACCCAAACGTATTACGGTAGTCCTAGAATCGACTAAACCGTAGCTCTGATACCAATAAAATTGTAACACCCCGTACCCGATACCGTTTTCGGAGTCGAACACGAGGTGTTAACGGACTTAATTCACTTATTTATACACAGTTCATTTTAAAATTTCCAGACAAGATGGTTAACTACATCACAGTCACTTTAAAAATTATATCTCGAGTTCCAAAACTCAAAAACTGATTCCGTAAATTTTCTCTAAAACTAGACTCATATATCCATCTACAAATTTTTTTCTAGAATATTTGGTGGGGCCAATTAGTACAGTTTATTAGTTAAAATCTCCCCTGTTATAGGGTTTGACTACTCTGACCTTCATGCATTGCTACTTAGATATCTCCCTGTATAGGGCTTCAATACTTATGCCGTTTGTTTCTAATGAAACTAGACTCGAAGAGGAATTTGTAAATATAAGGTATGACTTCTAATTATCTCTGGTTTAATTTATAGTGAATTTCCAAAGTCAGAACAGGGGATCCAGAAATCGCTCTGGCCCTGTTTCACGAAAACTTAAACATCCCTAAAAATACGGCTCATATGATCATTTCGTTTCTTCCATATGAAAATAGACTCATCAAGGTTCGATTAAATTATTTATTTGCTATTTAATTCCATTCCTACTATTTTTAGTGATTTTCAAATTCACATCACTGTTGCTGTCAGCATCTGTTTTTAAGGTAGACTATACCTATTTCATGCTTTTCCATGGATCAACTAGCCATTTGTCGTACATAGCACTAAAATGATCGCGATTAACCATTCCAATGGCTAATCATTACCAAGCATTTCCATACCACTCAATGAACAATATACAAAATGATTATAATGCTATGCTCAAGATATATAAGCCATTTTCGCATGGCTATCCAAATTTATACAATACCAAAAGGTACATGACCAACAACAAAAGGGCAGTCCTATACATGCCATTTTCAGAGTTCAACTAAAAGAGTACCAAAAGGGCTTTGATAGTGTGGACGAATTTGACTTCGACAATCCCGAGTCTGATAGCTGACGAACCAAAATCTATAAAACAGAGAATCAAAGAAACGGAATAAGCATTTAATGCTTAGTAAGTTTTGAATAATGAAATTAATTCGGCTAAGGTATAACATTCATATGGCTAAATGAATAACTTCATAAATGCACATTCTCATAATTATACTTACTTCACGCTTCAATCAATATATTCATACACAAGGTATCAAACCTAACTAAAGGCCGAAAATTCGTTAATCAATTGAACAAATACTATTTAAAACGAATCGAACTTTCCGATGCATATACGAAACATACCTTATCGTTTGGAATTTTATGAGTGTATTAATTGAAATTATTACAGCAAGATCGCTCACTTCCAAACCCAAGTATCTTTGGGATTTAGCCGGATATAACAACTCGCACAAATGCCTTCGGGTCTTAGCCCGGATATAATCACTAGCATAAATGCCTTTGGGACATAGCCCGGATATAGCAACTCGCACGAATGCCTTCGGATCTTAGTCCGGTTATCATCCGAATAATCATGCGCATATGTCCACAAATCATAACACATTTTTATTTCGTTTCCATTACTAGGACTCAGACACAAGGCACTTATCTACCATTACCATTTTCGACTCATTAGATACATACAAAGAGCATGGTTTTGATTCGCTATATAACATGATCTAATCGAATCATAATCTAAGTTCCATTACTCGAAAACTTACCTTGGATGTTGTCGAGCGACTTCAATGGCTATTCGATCACTTTTTCCTTTCCCTTATCCAACTTTGATCCTCTAAGCTCTTGAGCTAAATCAAACAATTTGCTTCCCAACCAAACACAATCACATGGCATCCATATATATTTTAGAACCATTCTTAACATACTACTCATTTACAAAACAAAACACTCATATCACATTTATAAAACTACAAGCTGAATATACCTATACTTACCTCACTTAAACATCAACCCTCAATTCATGTACATTCTCAAATAGAGTAATCCTTACTTGAACTATTAGCCAACTTCATCAAATGAACAATTTTACTTAAAGTGCCATATATATATATATATATGTATATCTACGTAAGTGCTTTGATACCATGTTTCCAACAATTATTTCCTAGCTTAGTAGCCGAACCAATATTCAATAACAAACTCCTCTTTGATCAAATATATATATTCGGCAAGGACATGATAATTTATACTACATCAATTTTAAGCACATAAATTACTCAAACATAACCAAATTCACATTCGGTCTTGGCACATAATAAGGTAGCCGATTCTTTACCCTTAGCACCCAATGCTCACATATGATTATTTGTATAGTTCAAACACTCATCTACCATCGTTAATCTAAATTTAACACGAAACAACAACCATATATCTCTTCCATTTTCTACAATGGCCGAATACTCTAGCTACCACACCGTTTCAAATTTTGCCATGGGTTAAGCAAAGAACTTAATGACTAACTCACAAATGCTAAAAAGAAAATCCAAGAATCATCAATCCACCATCACATGTATCATTACAAAGCTTCACACTTAGCATGCTAATGACATCAACACAAATCCACCTTAGCCGAAACTTAACTCATACAAAACCTATCTTCAAACCATAAAATAGGTAGAATTTAACTAATCATCCAAATGGTGCATAAGTTTTTTTTTTTTTCAAGAATGCCATTGAACTTACCTTCCTCTTGCTATCCACCTTGGCCGAATTTCTTCCCTAAAGATTTTTCTTCCTCCTCTTTCTCTAGTCACGGCAATGGGGGAGTAAGGGTGAGACAACTTTGGTTTCTCCTCCCACTCACCTCATGTTTTATCATTCTTAATTCACTATTTTATTTTCTAAACTAATAATGCTAATAGAAAATTCATATTATCATCAATGACCCATCCATGGCGGGCCACTACTCATTATAATTGGAAATTTGACATGCAAACCCATCATTCTTATAACATGCATTAATTGATCCTTATAGATTAACCTGTCACATTTTAAAAGTGTCACACATAAGTCCTATTAGCTGAATTCACATGCAATCGACTAAATCGAAGCTTAAAACTTTCACACATTCATATTCACACATTTTAGACAATAAATATCATATTCAAATACTTCGGTGATTCAGCTTAGTGGTCCCGAAATCGCTTTCCGACTAGGGTCACTTTAGGGCTGTCACAGGTGTAGTCCCAGGTACAAGCTCGATGCCAAACTCTACCACCCGAACAGGTGGTAACCCCAGTAATTCTTTGGGAAAAACATCCGGATATTCACAAACCACTTGTACCGATTCAAGTCTCTTTTCTGACTCTTTATTATCAAGTATGTATGCAAGGTACGCTTCACACCCCTTTCTCACATATTTTTGAGCTAACATCGAGGATATTATTGTTGGCAATCCATTCAAAACAGTAGACTCAACTCGGATTATCTCATTATTTGCACACCTCAAATCAATAGTCTTACTTTTTCAATTCACAACTGCATCATGTATGCTCAACCAATCCAACCCGAGAATAATATCAAATTCATCAAACGGTAAAAGCATCAAGTCAGCCGGAAAACAGGAGCCTCAGATTATTAAGGGGCGTTTCTTACACACCTTACAAACTTTCATTCATAGTCAGTAACCGACATGGAACCTTGTTTAAGTTCAAGAAATTCTTTCCGTTTTTGATCAATGAATCTCTGACTGATATACTTTTTTCAAACTCGGTTTGGAAAAACTCCCAAGTTACTTGCTCTCGGGGGCACAGAAATCAACGATTCCACCAATAGTAGGCGTAATCACGTAGCAAGGAGATCGTACACTTTTGGCATTCATCGGGTGTGCAAGATAGTTCATCAAGTACCCGAATAGTGTTGTCCAACCAAAATTCAGCTTGCTCGGCATCGTCGCTATCTATAGCTTTAAATTCAGTAGCCCCGTGTTTTCTGATTCTGTCAACTGCGGGCTTATTTAACCTTATCTGGTCAGTTACCGGAGGTATTATAGGTGCAGGGGTTGTATTAGTCGGGAATGAGGGTTGTGGAATAGCCGTATTAGTTCGAATGTATTGGTTGAACCAATCATTCATCACGCTATAAAAAGCCTGTCTAGCTTCATCATTCTGATTACTAGCAATAGGTTGAGAGTCCACCGGCGCTGTCCCTTGTGCGGGAGCAGGCGCTACACTCTCAAGATCATCACCTACCGCTCGGTTGGGATCGTGATCCATCACTATAAATAAACACATTTTTAACTGTCAGAAATCTCCACACTATCAAATAAACACATAATGGCATGTATAGTTAGACCCGGACGTATTACGGTAGTCCTAGAATCGACTAAACCGTGGCTCTGATACTAATAAAATTGTAACGCCCCATACCCGAGACCGTTGCCGGAGTCGGACATGAGGTGTTAACGGACTTAATTCATTTATTTACACAGTTCATTTTAAAATTTCCAGACAAGCTGGCTAACTGTGTCACTGTCACCTTAAAAATCATATCTCGAGTTCAAAAACTTGAAATCTGATTCCGTAAATTTTCCCTGAAACTAGACTCATATATCCATCTACTAATTGTTTTCTAGAATTTTTGGTGAGGCCAATTAGTACAGTTTATTAGTTAAATTCTGCCCTGTTTCAGGGTTAGACTACTCTGACTTTCATGCATTACGACTTAGATATCTCCCTGTACAGGGCTTCAATACATATGACGTTTCTTTCTAATGAAACTAGACTCAAAAAGGAATCCGTACATATAAAGAATGACTCCTAATTATCTCTGGTTAATTTATGGTAAATTTCCAAAGTCAGAACAGGGGATCCAGTAATTGCTCTGATCCTATTTCACAAAATCTTAAACATCTCATAAAGTACGGCTCATATGGTTGTTTCGCTTCTTCTATATGAAAATAGACTCATCAAGGTTTGATTTCATAATTTATTAATTATTTAATTACATTCCTACTATTTTTAGTGAATTTTCAAACTGACATCACTGCTGCTGTTAGCATCTATTTTAAGGTAAATTTCACCTATTTCATAGTTTCCATGATTCAACTAGCCATTTGACATACATAGCACCAAATATGATCGTGATTAACCATTCCAATGGCTAATCATTGCCGAGCATTTCCACACCTCTCAAAAACCATATATATACTAAATGATTTTAATACTATGCTCAAAATATTTAAGCCATTTTCGCATGGCTATCCGAATATATATACACATTACAAAAGGTACTTGATTAACAACAAAGGTTAGTCCTATACATGCCATTATCAACGTTTAACTAAAAGAGTACCAAAAGGGCTTAGATAGTGTGGACGACTTCGACTTCGACAATCCCGAGTCCGATAGCTGACGAACAAAAATCTATAAAACAGAGAATTAAAGAAACGGAATAAGCATTTAATGCTTAGTAAGTTTTGAGTAACGAAATTATTTACGACTAAAGTATAGCATTCATATGACTAAATGAATAATTTCATATATGCACATTCTCAAAATCATAATTTCTTCACGCTTCAACCAATATATTCATACGGGATATCAAACCTAACTAGAGGCCTAAGCTCGTTAATCAATTGAGCGAGTACTATTTGAAAGGAATCAACCTTTCCGATGCATATACGAAACATACCTTATCGTTTGTATTTTATGAGCGTATTAAATGAAATTATTACAGCAAGATCGCTTGCTTCCAAACCCAAGTATCTTCGGGATTTAGCCGGATATAGCAACTCGCACAAATGCCTTCGGGTCTTAGCCCGGATATAGTCACTAGCATGAATGCCTTCGGGACTTAGCCCGGATATAGTCACTAGCACAAATGTCTTCGGGACTTAGCCCGGATATAGTAACTTGCACAAATGCCTTCGTGACTTAGCCCGGATATAGTAACTTGCACAAATGCCTTTAGGACTTAGCCCGGATATCATCCGAATAATCAAGCACATATACCAATAAATCATGACACATCCATATTTCATTATCATAACTAGAATTCAAACACAAGATGCTTATCAACCATTACCATTTTCGGCTCAATAGCCACATACAAAGAGCATGATTTTGATTTGCTTTATAACATGATCTCTATACACATTCGGCTACCCGTCATAGGTATAAACTAATCACCTCAATATACAATTCAAGTAGAATCATTATATCACCGTTTATTTGTTATGCTTATATGTCATGACTTAATCAAATCATAAACTAAGTTTCATTACTCGAAAACTTACCTCGGATGTTGTCGAACGATTTCAACGGCTATTCGACCACTTTTTCCTTTCCCTTATCCAACTTTGATCCTCTAAGCTCTTGAGCTAAATCAAACAATTTACTTTCCAATCAAACACAATCATACGCCATCCATATACATTTTAGAACCATTCTTAACATACTTACTACTCATTTACAAAACAAAATACTCATATCACATTTATAAAACTACAAGCCGAATATACCTATACTTACCTTACTTAAACATCAACCCTCAATTTCTTTGACATAGCACATTCTCGAAAATGATAAGGCAATATAACAGCCTTTAATCCAACCTATAATTCATACATATCACATTCCAAGCATTCGCTCTATTCTATCACTTAACGTACAAACATTACTCAATAACTTTCTAGTTCAAATTCGGCAATTACACCAATTCACTAGATGATTTATTATTATTATTATTGTTCATTTATTCAAACTACTTACAAATACCTTAAACTATCTCAATTAACAACCATTTTCTACCCGTCACGTTTACTCTACTTGAACCGAATGCACATAAAGTCCTTGGCCGAAACTCACTAAACACAAATCAGCCATAATCTTGTATTTAACTTGAGCATAACCTTATTTACCTTCCAAAAATCATAAAAATATCAAACTCTTAATATTTATGTGCAAAGCCGAATCTTAATATGATCCAACCTCCAACTCATTCATTTCAATCACTCACACGGCATTTGTTCAATTCATTAGACAAATCTATGTTTGGTCTTTGTACTCATGAACATTAGAATTTATCATTTGACTAACTAAAACCCTTCTTTTCAACAATTCTTCATAAAACATAAAAACCATAACCCAATCTCATCCTTTAATAACTAAAACTGAATGCTCAAACCATCACTAAGATTTTCATAATTTTGACATGGGTTATGAAAGAAACTAGCTAATTAACTAGAAACAAGCTTAAAGTTTAAAGAAAATCTAACACAAATGACTAACCTCCCTTAAGCTCCAAGTGACCGAACCTCCTCTTCTTTCTTCCTTCAATTCACGGCAATGGAGAAGCATGGATGAAACAACTTTGTTTTCATCACCCCTCCCTTTTCATTACTTTATTACCAACCTTTTATTTTATTATTTTTAACATAACACATTAACACAAAATGTTTATAATATGTTTAACCCATTGCATGGCCGGCCACTACCTAAAGTTTTGAGTAATTTGACATGCAAGGACAAGCATTTTCTAACATGCATCAATAGGCCACTTTAACTTTTGCCTAGCACATTTCTAAATTTTCTCACACAAGTCCTATTTAATAAAATTCACTTACAATTAACAAAATTCAAACATGAAATTTTCACACATGCATATATACATATAATAAGCATCAAATATGACGGTTAATTATTTTTATGACTCGATTTTGTGGTCCCGAAACCACTTTTCGACTAGGGTCACATTAGGGCTGTCACAAGATAATTGGGGAAACATGTATTTCTGATTTGAAAGTGGGTTGTTTTGGCTTATAAGATTAAATTATTATACATATATGTTTTGTGTATTCAATTATGTATTAGTTTAATAATTATACATTAGTTAAGATATATTTGTAATATGTTTTACATGACATAAATTTTGGCTATATGTATATTTATGTACTTAGCCGAATATGTGATCATTGAATTAGTCTTGAATATGATCTTTGTTACATTGCATGATAAGTAATATTAGCATGTTTAAATTCCGTTTTGGTATGTTAAAGTATTAGACAAATAGTTGCTATGTATTATGCTTAAATATATATTTATGATGCATTGATGTGAAAGACAAAATATGTTTGATTTATTGGTTTAGTTCTTTGAAATGTTTAGGCGTGTAAAATGATTGAATGAAGTTGAAAGTGGACAATTGTTAAAGCATAAGTATTAAGCATATTTGTATTCGGTTAAAGCTTTAGAAATTGACCATATAAATAGTAACTTGTGCTTTTATTAAATAAGATGGTTTGATGCAAGTTTAGTAAGTGGCTTTGTTAATTGTGCTATAATTATTAAATATATGTTATATGACATTTTTGTGTGTATAGATGAATGTCCGAAAGATGTGTCTCGTTAGGTAATACCTCGTAGCCCCATTTCAGCGACGGATATGGGTTAGGGGTGTTACGTTTGATTGGTATCAGAGCTACGATTTAGTCGATTCTAGGACTAACGTAGCGTGTGTGTGTCTAGCTATACATGCCATATGTTATACTATGATAGTGTGATAACTCCTGACATTTAAAATGTGTTTTTGTATAGTAAATGGATCCCGATTGAGCCGTAGCTGATGATATTGAGAGTATAGCGCCTGCTCCCGTGCAAGGGACAGTGCCGGTTGATTCTGACCGACTTCGAGTAACTAAGAGGGAGAGGATAAACAAGCCTTTTACCAAATGATGAATGATTGGTTTACTCAGCATATCTGGACAAATCCAGCTGCACAACAACCTCCACCCCCGACTAATCCTCCTCCGATACCTGTTATACCTCAAGTGATTGATCCGTTGAGATTACATAAGCCCCTTGTTGATAAAATCAGAAAACATGGGGCTGAGGAATTCAGAGCCACTGATGATGATGGTGCTAAGCGAACTGAATTCTGGCTCGATAATACTATCCGCGTGTTTGATAAATTATCTTATAACCCTGTTGAGTGTTTAAAATGTGCCATATCCTTGCTACGAGACATCGCATATCACTGGTGGAATACATTAGTATCAGTGGTTCTGAAAGAACGGGTGACCTGGGAGTTCTTTCAGACTGAGTTCCGTAAGAAATACATTAGCCAGAGATTTATTGACCAGAAATATAAAGAATTTCTGGATTTGAAATAGGGTCATATGACCGTGACAGAATATGAGTGGAAATTCGTGAGACTCAGTCGATATGCCTGAAAGTGTGTTTCGACTGAAGCTATAATGTGTAAAATATTCAAAGATGGGTTGAATAATGACATTAAACTGCTAGTTGGCATACTTGAAATAAAAGAGTTCGTAGTACTAGTAGAGCGAGCCTACAAAGCCGAAGAGCTCAGGAAAGAGAAATGAAAAGTTGACTTTGAAGCTAGAGATTCACGTAAGAGATCATCGAGTAAGTCAGTTCAGTCAGCATCAAAGAGATTCCGAGATGATTCTAACCATTCAAAGGCTAATGCGGGTTATACTAGACGTGATCGGGATAGACCACCTGTGAGTTCAAAAGCTACCTCAGTAGCTAGTGTTGGTAATGTTAGATCAAATCAACCGAAGTGTAAAAATTATGGTAAACATCATCCCGGTAGTTGTAGATTTCTTGATCAGGCCTATTTTAAATGTGGATCGATGGATCATTTCATTCGTGAATGCCCTGAGTTAGCTGAACAAAACACAGTACAAAATGTGAGACCGAGTAACATGTCAGCTCGAGGTAGACCACCTAAAAATATGGGTAATGTGAGTAGCAGCCAGAGAGGAACTAAAGACACAGCAGTTCAATCTAAGGCTCGCGCACCTGCCAGAGCTTATGCCATTCGCGAACGCAAGGAGGCTTCATCCCCCGATGTTATTACTGGTACATTCACTCTCTATGATACTAGTGTAATTGCATTGATTGATCTTGGTTCGACCCATTCTTATGTGTGTGAGACTTCAGTATTCAGTAAGACTTTGCCTATTAAGTCTACTGAGTTTGTGATTAGAGTATCAAACCCCTTAGGCCATTGTGTTTTGGTTGACAAAGTGTGTAAGAATTGTCCTTTGATGATTCGAGATTCGTGTTTTCCGGCTGATTTGATGTTGTTTTCATTTGACGAGTTTGATATAATTTTGGGTATGGACTGGTTGACTTTGCATGGTACTGTCATAAACTGCAAAACAAAGACTATTAATTTACGGTGCTAGAATGATGCGATTATTTGGATTGAATCTAATGATCTGAATGGCTTACCAGCAGTGATATCTTCGATGGTAGCTCAGAAGTATGTGAGAAAAGGTTGTGAAGCTTACTTTGCATATGTGCTTAATAGTAAAGTAACCGAAAGAAAGATTGAATCAGTACCAATTGTGTGCAAGTATCCGTATGTGTTTCTTGAAGAATTTTCGGGTTTGCCACCTATTTGAGAAGTAGAGTTTGGTATCGAGTTAGTGCTTGGGATAACTCCAATATCGATAGCTCCGTACAGAATGGCACCTACTGAATTAAAATAATTGAAAGCTCAGTTGCAAACGTTGACAGATAGAGGTTTTGCACGACCTAGTTTCTCTCCCTGAGGTGCACCAGTTTTATTTGTGTAACACCCCGAACCCGAGACCATCGCCGGTGTCGGACACGAGGGGTTAACAAGCCAAGTTCACATGTTTTGCCCACCAATTTGACATTTCCAGTCAGGCTGGAAAACTGCGTCACTGTCGCCTTAAAAATCATATCTCGAGTTTCAAAACTCCGAAACTGGTTTTGTAAATTTTCCCTGAATTTAGACTCATATATCCATCCATGGATTTATTTCTAGAATTTTTGGTCGGGCCAATTGGTACAGTTTATTAGTTAAAGTCACCCATGTTACAGGGATCTACTGCTCTGACCTTCGCGCGTTATAACTTGAATATCTCTCTGTACAGGGCTTTAACACTGGTGCCGTTTGTTCCAAATGAAACTAGACTCAAAATGGAATCTGTACATATAAGGCATGTCTCCTAATTCTTTCTGGATAATTTATAGTAAATTTTTAAATTTGCGACAGGGGACCCAGAAACTGTTCTGGTCCTGTCTCACAATAGCCTTAATATCTCTTAACATGTAACTCCTATGACCATTTCGTTTCTTCCATATGAAAATAGACTCATCAAGGTTCATTTACATAGCTTATTCACTATTTAATACCATTTCTACAAATTTTGGTGATTTTTCACATTCACGTCACTGCAGCTCGCAGCGTCTGTTTTTAAGGTAGGTCTTACCTATTTGGTAGTCTCCATGAACCAACTAGTCTTGCCATACATAGGTTCATATATGATCATTTTAACCATGCCAATGGCTGATCATGTGACCAACATTCCCATTTCCAATCCATAGCCACATCATGACACCAATATATACATACAAACCACAAATAGTCTAAGTTCATGCTTCCTTTTTCGAGCCATTTTCGCATGGCCATACATATATACATCACAACATATTTAACCAACAAGGGTAGTCCTATACATGCCATCTCAAGTTCAACCAAAATTTATACCAAAATGGAGGCTTGATAGTGTGGATGACTTCGACTTCAACGATCCCAAATCCGATTGCTTGAGCGAAATCTAGAAAAGCGAGAGCCAAAGCAACGGGTAAGCATTTTTATGCTTAGTAAGTCTCAAGGAAAATAATCAACTCTAATTACAGCAATACATTCACATAGCCAAATGCATCATTTCATTAATACACATTCTTACTTCACACTTCATCATTATATAATTTCACAAAGTATCAATCAATTCAATAACTGAAATTCATTAGTCGATTGAGCGAATGTTGCTCAAACATGTCGACTTTCCAATGCACATATAAACGTACCTCATTCTTTGGGCTTTTTGAGTGTACTCATTGAATTTATTACAGCAACCAACACTCACCTCCAGCCCAAGATTCTTGAATATAACCGGATATAACCATGTGCACAAATGCCTTGGTCTTAGCCGGATAGAATGTCCCTTACGAATGCCTTTGGTCTTAGCCGGATGTAGCCACTAGCACAATTGCCTTGGTCTTAACCGGATATAAATTCCAGTATAATTGTCTTGATTTAGCCGGATATCATTCAATTTCCCATGAACACATACATCAATTATCATTGGACATACATAATTCATTTTCGTTACTAAGGCTCAAACGCAATTATAGTCACAAGCATATTCGCCTTGGGACTTAGCCGGGTAGAATTCAAATACTCATGCACACATAATCAATAATCAATACACATCCATACTTTATTTCACATAATTCAAGTAGGGTCACTTCTTGAGGACTTACCTCGGATGTTGTCGAACGGCTTTGGCTATTCGATCACTTTCTCCTTCCCCTTGTCCAATTGTGGCCCTCTAAGCTCTTGAGCTAATTCAAACAAATTCAATTTATTAAAACCTCATTGTGCTAGCTTATGGCGAATATGACAAGGAGTTTAAATGGTCATATGGCCACCCTTTAGCTTGAATACACAATGGTCATGCACATTTTATACTACATCAAGCAATTCAATACAATTTATTCGAGCATCAAGGAAATGCTAAGGCCTTCAATAGGCTACCCAAGGCCGAATATTCATGTACATGTTGAGGTCAATTTTGCACTTAATACCTCACAAAAACAGCATGCAATTTACTAATTAATGCTTTGCACATTGTGGCCCAAAACTTATAATATAGCATCAAGCACTTATATGTGTGCTAGGCCGAATTGTGCTTGCAATTTCACAAGCATTCTTCCATATCTTCTTCTTTAAACCAATATATTCACCACTTAGCTCATAACCAAAACATCATGTGCAAACATATATATACATATATGAGCATGGCCAATTTCAAGGTGTCCATAGCCATCCAAAACACAAATTTTAACTAACATGCAAGAAGCATGAACCATGCTCATGAATGCATCATGGCGAATATGACAATCATGCCCTTTTCAACTTCGATCATGGTTAAACAAAAAGAAAACTCAAAATCTTACTCAAGAGTAGACAATCCATCATTGCATGCATCATCATCAAGCTTCACACTTAGCATGCAATGGCTTTATCACCATAACAACTTTGGCCAAATGCCATTTCCATGGCATAACAAAGATTTGAGCCATGGCTAACATGCACATCAAATTAGCAACCAAAACATGCATGAAACTCCCAACACAACCTCATACATACCTTACTCTTGTTGCAAGTTTAGCCAAATTTCCTTCTAGATCTCTTCTAAACAAAGAAAATGAAGCAAAAATCCTTCCTTCTTCCTTAGTATTTCGGCCAAAGAAGAGAAAAATAGGTGAACAAAATTTTTTCTTTGCTTCTCTTTCACTCACGGCAAAAAGGGGGAAGGATGAGCAAATTTTGATTTTTTTTTCTTCCTACATGCTTAATTTTTTATCATTTATCACATCATGCATTAACAAAACATGTCATAACATGTTTTCCTTGCCCATATTCCTTGTCATGGCCGGCCACTATACCATCTTTGGGGAAATTTGACATGCAAATCCTTATTTTTGCATGCATGCTCAACTAGTCATCACACATTTCCCCATCATACTTTCAAAGTTTACTACTAGGTCCTTTCTAGTGAAATTCACATTTATAATTCTAAGTTGAAACATCAAAATGTCATACACAATTTAACACATATCATAGGCATCAAAATAAATTTTTAATTATTTTTATGCCTCGGTTTTGTGGTCCCGAAACCAGATTCCGACTAGGGTCAATTTTGGGCTGTCACAATTTGTGAAAAAGAAAGATGGAACCATGAGAATGTGTATCGACTATAGACAGCTCAATAAAGTGACTATAAAGAATAAATTTCCATTGCCACGGATTGATGACCTGTTCGATCAACTGAAAGGGGCTACAATGTTTTCAAAGATAGATTTGAGATCAGGCTACTATCAGTTGCGAGTTAAAGACTCCGATGTGTCGAAAACTACTTTTCGAACGAGGTACAGAGACTACAAGTTTCTGATTATGCCTTTCGGACTTACTAATGCACTACTGTTTTCATGGATTTGATGAATTGGATCTTTAAACAGTATTTAGATTGATTTGTGGTTGTGTTCATATTGATCTATTCCTATGATGAAACTGAGCATGCCGAACATCTGAGACTTGTGTTACAGACTTTACGAGATAAACAGTTGCATGCAAAATTCAGTAAATGTGAGTTCTGGTTACGTGAAGTCAGTTTTCTGGGATATGTTGTATCAGAATTAGGTATTCGGGTTGATCTGAGTAAAATTTTGGCCATACTTGATTGGAAACCTGTGAGAAATGTTTCTGAAGTCCGAAGTTTTCTGGGACTTGTTGGTTACTATAGACGGTTCGTGAAAGGTTTCTCTATGATCGGAACCCCAATGACGAAACTATTAAAGAAAGACGTTAAGTTTGAGTGGACAGAAAAGTGCCAAAAATTTTTTGATCAGTTGAAAGCCCTTTTGACCGAAGCTCTAGTACTAGTTCAGCCAGAATCGAGTAAAGAATTTTTTATTTATAGTGGTGCATCTTTGAATGGTTTGGGCTATGTTTTGATATAGGAAGGAAAAGTTGTATCTTATGCCTTGAAACAGTTAAAGCTGCATGAAAAGAAGTATTTGACACATGACCTGGAATTGGTAGCTATTGTGTTTGCATTGAAAATATGGAGTCACTATCTGTTCGGTGAGAAATGTCACGTTTATACTGATCACAAAAGTTTGAAGTACTTGATGACTTAGAAAGATCTGAATTTGAGACATCGACGATGGTTAGAGTAGCTAAAAGATTACGAACTTGTGATTGATTACCATCCGGGAAAGGCTAATGTTGTTGATGATGCTTTAAGTAGAAAATCACTATTTGCTTTGCGTGCAATGAATGCGCATATGGCAATGTCTTATGATGGTTTGATAATAGCTGAATTAAAAGCATGACCGTTATATATTCAACAGATTTGTGATGCTCAGAAACTTGATAATGATTTGTTAGCAAAACTGGGCCAATGTGATTCGAATGTTTATTCAGTATTTTGAGTTGATGTTGAGGGTTGTCTGAGGTTCAGAAACCGAATATCTGTTCCGAGAAATCCAGAGTTGATTTAGATAATTTTGAATGAAGCTCATAATAGTCGATTATTTGTTCACCCGAGTAGTACGAAAATGTATAATGATCTGAATTAGCTTTACTGGTGCATGGTATGAAATGAGACATTTCTAACTTTGTTTCTAAATGTTTAGTCTGTCAGCAAGTAAAAGCTGAGTATCAGGTACCTTCTGGATTGCTTCAACAGATCATGATACCTGAGTGGAAATAGGACAGAGTCACGATGGATTTTGTATCCGGTTTACCATTGACACCGAGCAAGAAAGATGCGATCTAGTTGTTGTGGATAGATTGACTAAATCGGCTCATTTTGTCCCGATTCGCACAGATTACTCGCTTGATAAGCTAGTTAAATTGTATGTTTCTCAAATTGTGAGATTGCATGGAGTACCTATTTTTATTGTTTCGAATAGAGATTCGAGGTTTACATCGCTGTTTTGGAAGAAACTGCACGATGCACTGGGTACCAAACTGCATTTTAGCACTGCTTTCCAGCCATAAACAGATGATCAGTTCAAATGAATCATTCAGATACTTGAGGATATGTTGAGATGTTGTATTCTCGAGTTTGAAGGTACATAGGAACGATACTTGCCTCTAATTGAATTTGCGTACAATAATAGCTTTCAATCGAGTATCAAAATAGACCTTACGAGGCTTTGTACAGTCGTAAATGTTGTACACCATTGTATTGGACCGAGCTCAGTAAAAATAAGTTATAAGGGGTCGATTCGATCAGAGAGACTGAACAGAAAGTAAAAGTGATCCGCAAAAGTCTGAAAACAGCGTCAGATTGTCAGAAATCGTATGCGGACTTGAAATGAAAAGATATAGAGTTTCAGATAGGGGAAAAAGTATTTTTAAAAGTCTCACCATGGAAGAAAATTCTCAGATTTGGTCGTAAAGGAAAATTGAGTCTGAGATTTATTAGACCTATGAGATTATTGAGCGTATGGGGCCAGTTGCGTATAGACTGTTGTTGCCCCCTGATTTAGAAAGGATCCATAATATATTTCATGTGTTGATGCTTTGTAGATATCGATCTGATCCCTCACATGTGATTAATCTGTCAGAGATTGAAATTAAGTCTGATATGACATATGAGGAAGAACCGATTTGTATTTTAGCTTGCGAAGTTAAAGAATTGCAAAATAAGAAAATTCCGTTACTGAAAGTACTGTGGCATAAAGATGTAGTTGAAGAGGCAACATGGGAGCCAGAAGATGAAATGAAAGAACATTATCCAAACCTATTCACCGGTAAGATTTTCAGGGACGAAAATCCCTAAGGGGGAGTTATAACAGCTTAATTTAGACCCTGCTCAGAACGGTGGTTTCGGGACCATGAATCTGAGTCATAAAATTTTTTTAAAAATTATTTTCTGTGTTTATTATGTGTGAATTAATATCCGTGAAATTTTCGTGCTTTAATTTTATCTTTTGAGTGCCCAATTTAATAAAAGGGCTTAATCACGTAAAATAGAAAATTTATGGTTTAATTTATAAGGGCCGAATTATTGTTGTCTTCATTGCATGAGGTATTTAAGTTGCAATATTACCATATGAATTAGTGATGGACGGTTGTGGCCTTAATATATAAGTTTTAGTTATTAATTAATAAAGGTTAAAAATGTAAAATGTTAAATAATATATATGTTATAATAAAACATAAAATAAAAACATGCGTTCATTTTTTTCCACCATGACCAAATGTTAAAAGAAAAGAGAAAGAATAAAGCTTTAGGGTATTCGGTCGTTTGATAGCTTGATTAAGGTATGTAACTAGCTCGATTTTTAATAATTTTTACGTTTTTGAGATCGTTGCAGTGTAATGTACAAAGCCCATGCTTGAATTTCTGATTTTGATGAATATTTTGAGTTATGACATTGATGAATAATTGAGCTTTGTGATGTTAGTTGATGAATTTTGAAAGATATGTTTTGGATTAATATGTTTTGTATTGGAATTTTTGATGAATTTGAGTAATTAGGGCTAAATTGAAAAAATAATAAATTGAGGGACTAAAATGTGAAATAAATGAAATTTATGGACTTGTATGAGCATAAGGAAGATTCGGCTTAAGCATGATGTGTGCAAATTTTGTATGTTTTGTGTTTTGTGCAATTTGGACTAAATTGTAAAAAGTGTAAAATGTCAGGGGCAAAATGATAATTTTCCCATTTATGTGTTTTTGGACTAAATTGAATGGAATTATGTTTAAATGAGTTTAATTTGAATACGTTTAGATCAAGAATTAAAGAAATCAGATTTAGATCGGGGAAAAACCAAAGTTGTTGAATAATCGTTTCGCTTCGATTATCGTTGTTCGAGGTAAGTTTATATGCAAATAGATGTTGTAAATTTTAAATAAATAATAGTTATATATGCTGAAATGAATTATGTGAAAGTAGATATGTGGTAGCCGAATGTGTATATGCTTTGGAGATATGTTTATGAATTCGATTTGACCGAGTTACGACGTCCGAAAGCCCCGTATGAACCATAGGAATAGCTAGGATATATATGTCATGAAATAGGATCTCGATATGTGTTCTCGTGTAAGACCATGTTTGGGACATTGGCATCGATATGTTTTCTCGTGTAAGACCCTATCCGGGATAGTGGCATCGATATGTGATTACATGTAAGACCACGTTTGGGACGTTGGCATTGTACGATAGGTGTGATTATCCGAATATTCTATTCAATTTCGAATGGTTCAATATTCGAATATCCTATTCAATTTCGAATGGTTCAACGGGCAATAATAAGTTAAGACCGAATGAAAAATTGAGTTAAAAGGCTCAGGTATGTATTCATACTAAGTTATAAAATTATGGTAAGTTAGATGTTTGAATTGATGAAATAAATGTTACATGTGTGACAGCCCTAAATTGACCCTAGTCGAAAAGTAGTTTTGGGACCGCTAAACCGAGTCACCGAAGTATTTGAATATGATATTTATTGTCTAAAATATGTGAATATGAATGTGTGAAAGTTTTAAGCTTCGATTTAGTCGATTACATGTGAATTTAGTTAATAGGACTTATGTGTGACACTTTTGAAATGTGATAGGTTAATCTATAAGGATCTATTAATGCATGTTGTAAAAATGATGGGTTTGCAAGTCAAATTTCCATTTATGATAAGTAGTGGCCGGCCATGGTATGGGCTATTATTGACAATATGTATTTTTCTATTAACATTTTTAGTTTACAAAATAAAATAATGAATTAAGAACAATAAAGCATGAGGTGAGTGGGAGGAGAAACCAAAGTTGTTTCATCCTTGCTCCTCCATTGCCATGACTTGAGGAAGGAAGAAGAAAAGAATTCTCTTGTTTCATGTTCGGCTTGGTTGATGTTTAGGAAGAGGTAAGTACTTTGAAATTCTTAAAAATTTATGCATAAATAAGGTGATTAGTTCAAGTTCTATTCATTCCATGGATTAAGTTTTGGTTGTTTGGAGGTTTGATATTCGGCCAAGTAGTTGAAGCTCTTAGTACATATATTTCTTTTCTTTTTCTTGAAGGTTGAAATTGGTTTGTTCATAGGGAGGTGCCGAATGTGGCCATTGAAGGGTCTTAATGAACGATATGTGTGGCTTGGGTTTATAACATTCGGTTAAGGAATTTTGTGTGCTAGCAAGTTTGGTTTAATATATAGATGTAAATCACCTTGTAATTGATAATTTGAAGAGTAGGAAATGGCAAATTAAAATGATGTTGGGTAAATTTTTAGTTTAGTTGTGCTTAAGCATTCGGCATTAATGTTGATATTGGCTATTAATATGAACAAGATAGAAAATCGGTTATAGATGTGATTGAGTAATTCGGTCATTGATGGGCATTATTGTAACCTAATTGAATTTTTGCTACTTTTAATTTCGAGATGGAAGTTGTATATATAAGTTACGTTGAGCGGTTAGGGCCGAATGAGGTATATAAGATATGAAAGCATGCTAGAATTAAACATTAGTGAATATGTGTATTGTACTAAATTCTTTACTTAAATTCGGTTAGGTATAGTCATGATATGAGCTCATTAAGGATACTACCTTATAAGGGAATATAGCTTTAGTTAACTTTATGTGTTATGCGTGTGTTAACAAAATTAATGATTTGGATGTTATTATAGGTATTTATGCTAAAGACTTTTGCGGCTATGTTTTGTACCCGTGTGATGACTCTAATGTCTAATATATATATAAGGGTTAAGTACCTTGAATTTCTCTTTGATGTTCAAAATGATTAAATCAATTTATTTTTTAAATTAAGCTCAAGAGCAAAGGGGAACTAAATCTGATAAAGGAAAGGAAAAAGTAATCGAATAGCCGCTGAAGTCATTTGACAACATCCGAGGTAAGTCTTTGAGTAATGGAACTTAGTTTATGATTTGATTAAGCCATGACATATAATCATAACAAACAAATGACGATGTAATGATTCTACATAAATTATATATCGAGGTAATTAGTTTATACTATGACTAGTAGCCGAATGTGTAAAGAGATCATGTTATGAAGCAAATAAAAATCATGCTCTTTGTATATGGCTATTGAGCCGAAAATGGTAATGGTTGATAAGTGTCTTGTGCTTGAGTTCTAGTAATGAAAATGAAAAATAGATGTGTTATGATTTATTGATATATGTGCATGATTATTCGGATGATATCCGGGCTAAGACCCGAAGGCATTTTGTGCTAGTGACTATATCCGGGCTAAGTCCCGAAGGCATTTGTGCTAGTGACTATATCCGGGCTAAGACCCGAAGGCATTTGTGTGAGTTGCTATATCCGGCTAAATCCCGAAGGTACTTGGGTTTGGAAATGAGTGATCTTGCTGTAATAATTTCAATTAATACGCTCATAAAATCCTAACGATAAGGTATGTTTCGTATATGCATCGGAAAAGTTGATTCCTTTTTAAATAGTATTCGCCCAATTGATTAACAAACTTTCGGCCTTTAGTTAGGTTTGATCCCCTGTGAATGAATATACTGGTTGAGGCGTGAAGTGAGTATGATTTTGGGAATATGCGTATACGCAATTATTCATTTAGTCGTATGAACGCTATACTTTAGTCGTAAATAATTTCATAACTTAAACTTACTAAGCATTAAAATGCTTATTCTGTTACTTTGATTCTCTGTTTTATAGATTTTGTTCGTCAGCTATCGGACTCGGGAGTGTCAAAGTCGAAGTCGTCCACACTATCTAAGCCCTTTTGGTACTCTTTTAGTTGAACTTTGATAATGGCATGTATAGGGCTGACCTTTGTTGTTAATTAAGTACCTTTTGATTATGTATATATTCGGATAGCCATGCGAAAATGGCTTATATATTTTGAGCATAGCATTATAATCATTTTGTATATATGGTTATTGAGTGGTATGGAAATGCTTGGTAATGATTAGCCATTGGAATGGTTAATCACGATCATATTTGGTGCTATGTATGTCAAACGACTAGTTGATTCATGGAAAACTATGAAATAGGTGAAATTTACCTTAAAACAGATGCTGACAGCAGCAGTGATGTGAGTTTGAAAAATCAAAAAAAATAGTATAAATGTAATTAAATAATGAATAAATTATGTAATCGAATCTTGATGAGTCTATTTTCATATGAAAGAAACGATACGACCATACGAGCCGTATTTTATGAGATGTTTAAGTTTTCATGAAATAGGGCCAGAGCGATTTCTGGATCCCCTATTCTGACTTTGGAACTTCACCATAAACTAACCAGAGATAATTAGAAGTCATGCTTTATATGTACAGAATCCTTTTTGAGTCTAGTTTGATTAGAGACAAACGACATAAGTATTGAAGCCCTGTACAGGGAGATATCTAAGTTGTAATGCATGAAGGTCAGAGTAGTCGAACCCTGAAATAGGGGAGACTTTAACTAATAAACTGTACTAATTGGCCAGACCAAAAATTCTAGAAAAAAATTTGTAGATGAATATATGAGTTTAGTTTCAGAAAAAATTTACAGAATCAGTTTTCGAGTTTTGGAACTCGAGATAAGATTTTTAAAGTGACTGTGATGCAGTTAGCCAGCTTGTCTAGAAATTTTAAAATGAGCTGTGTAAATAAATGAATTAAGTCCGTTAACACCTCGTGTTCGACTTCGGCAACGGTCTCGGGTTCGGGGCGTTACAATTTTATTGGTATCAGAGCTACAGTTTAGTCGATTCTAGGACTACCGTAATACGTTCGGGTCTAGCTATACATGCCATTATGTGTTTATTTGATAGTGTGGTGATTTACGCTTAAAAATGTGTTTACTTATAGTAATGGATCCCGATCCCAACCGAAGCGGTAGTTGATGATCTTGAGAGTGTAGCGCCTGCTCCGCACAAGGGACGTGCGCGGTGGACTCTCAACCTATTGATAGTAATCGAATGATGAAGCTAAACAGCTTTGTATAGCTTGATGAATGATTGGTTCAATCAAGATATTCGAACTAATACTACTGTTCCACAACCCCACTCCCGACTAATACAACCTCAGACTGCGATACCTCCGTGAATCGACAGATAAGGTTAAATAAGCCCCAGTTGATAGAATCCAAACACGGCTATGAATTTAAAGCTACGACAATGACGATGCCGAGCAAGTGAATTTTGGTTGGACAACACTATTCGGTACTTGATGAACTATCTTGCACACCGATGAATGCCTAAAGTGTACTATCTCCTTGCTACGTTATTCGCCTACTATTGGTGGAATACGTTGATTTACAGCCCAGAGAGCAAGTAACTTGAGAGTTTTTCCAAACCGAAGTTTGAAAAAAGTATATCACCCGAGATTCATTGATCAAAAGCGGAAAGAATTTCTTGAACTTAAACAAGGTTCCATGTCGGTTCATCGATTATGAACGAAAGTTTGTAAGGCTTAGCCAGACGCCGAGAATGCATTTCTTCGAAGTCGTAATGTAAACGTTTCAAGATGGATGAATGATGATATAAAACGTATGTTGGCATTTTAGAAATCAGAGAATTTGTGGTACTTGTCGAGCGAGCTTGCAAAGCCAAAGAGCTCAGTAGGGAGAAAAGAAAAGCTGATATGGGAGCAAAGGAGTTTTGTAAGAGATCTTGGGAAAGCCCTTTCAACAGTCATCGAAGAAATTTAGAGATGATTTAGGCCGGTCTAAATGCACTTCGGGCTTTTCTAGACGAGATCGTGATCGACCCCCTGTGAGTACACGAGTCACTTCGGTTGCCAGTGTTGGGAATGATCGTTGAGACAGAACAGAGTGCCAGTATTGTGGTAAATAGAATTTGGGGAGTTGTAGATTCCATGACCGCTCCTGTTATAAGTGTGGATCAGCTGACCACTTTATCAAGGATTGCCTGAGACTGTTTGAACAAAATATAAATCAGAGTGGGAAACCAGTTGCTACTACTGCTCAGGGTAGACCATCTAGAAATACGGGGAATGCTAGTGGCGGCCAGAGAGGATCTAGAGATGCTACAACCAGATCTGAGGCTCGTGCTCCTGCTAGAGCTTATGCTATACGCGCATGCGAGGATGCTTCCTCGCTAGATGTTATTATCGGTACTTTCACTCTCTTTGATACTAATGTGATTGCATTGATTGACCCTGGTTCTACTCATTCATATGTATGTGAGACCTTAGCATCTAGTAAGACTTTACCTATTGAGTCTACTGAGTTCGTAATTCGAGTGTCGAATCCCTTGGGTTGTTATGTGCTTGTCGACAAGGTGTGTAAGAAATGCCCCTTAATAACCCGAGGCTCCTGTTTTCCGGCTGACTTGATGCTTTTACCATTTGATGAATTTGATGTTATTCTCAATTTGGATTGGTTGACCGTACATGATGTAGTTGTGAATTGCAAAAGTAAGACTATTGATTTGAGGTGTGCAAATAAGGAGATAATCCGAGTCGAGTCTATTGTTTTGAATGGATTGCCAACAATAATATCCTCGATGTTAGCTCAAAAATATGTGAGAAAGGGGTGTGAAGCGTATCTTGCATACGTATTTGATAATAAAGAACCAGAAAAGAAACTTGAATCGGTACCAGTGGTTTGTGAATATCCGGATGTTTTTCCCAAAGAATTACCGGGGTTACCACCTGTTCGAGAGGTAGAGTTTGCATCGAACTTGTACCTGGGACTACACCGATTTCGATAGCTCCGTATCGTATGGCACCAACGGAATTAAAGGAATTGAAAGCTCAGTTGCAAGAGTTGATGGATAGAGGTTTCGCTCGACCAAGTTTCTCGCCTTGGGGTGCACCAGTATTGTTTGTGAAAAAGAAGGACGGAACCATGAGGTTGTGCATCGACTATCGTCAGCTGAATAAAGTGACAATAAAGAATAAATATCCGTTACCGCGTATTGATGATTTGTTTGATCAACTAAAGGGAGCCTCAGTGTTTTCAAAGATAGATTTGAGATCGGGTTATTATCGCCATGAATTCGAGATTCGGATATACCCAAAATCGCTTTAAGCGAGATACGGTCACTACGAGTTCTTAGTGATGCCGTTTGGGGTCACTAATGCCCCTGCGATATTTATGGATTTGATGAATCGGATCTTCAGACCGTTTTTGGATCGGTTTGTAGTTGTGTTTATCGATGATATTTTGGTCTATTCGAGAAATGAAACCGATCATCTTGAACACCGGGATTAGTGTTGCGATTTTACGGGATAAGCGGTTATATGCTAAGTTCGAAGTGTGAGTTCGGTTAAAGAGGTTAGCTTCTTGGGTCATGTGATATCTCAGACGGTATTCAAGTTGATCCGAGCAAAATTTCAGCCATACTTAGCTGGAAGCCTCAGAAATATTCGAGGTTCGAGCTTTTGGGACTTCTTGGTTACTATAGACGGTTTGTAAAGGGTTTCTCGATGATAGCCACACCAATGACTAAACCGCTTGTAAAGATGTTAAGTTTGAATGGATGAAAAATGTCGAAAAGTTTCGATCAACTAAAGACTTATTTGATCGAAGCTCCAAGATTAGTGCGGCCGAATCGGGCAAAGAGTTTGTCATTTACTGATGATGCATCCTTACTTGGGTTGGGTTGTGTATTGATGCAAGAAGGTCGAGTTGTAGCTTATGCGTCGAGGCAATTGAAGCCACATGAGAAAAATTATCCAACCCATGATCTCGAATTAGCTACCATCGTATTCGCTTTGAAAATATGGAGACATTACTTATTTGGTGAGAAGTGCCATGTATTTTCAGATCACAAAAGTCTCAAATATTTGATGACTCAAAAAGATTTGAATCTGTGACAAAGACGTTGGCTCGAGTTGTTAAAAGATTATGAACTTGTCATTGACTATCACCCGGGAAAGGCTAATGTGGTTGCGGATGCCTTAAGTCTTAAATCACTGTTTGCTTTACGAACGATGAATGTGCACTTGTCTGTTCTATCCGATAATGTGTTAGTAGCAGAATTAAAGGCCAAACCATTATTGATTCATCAAATTTGTGAAGCTCAGAAAGTCAATGATGAATTGGTCGCAAAATGGGCTAAATGTGTTTCGAATAGGGAATCAGAGTTTCAAATTGATGATGACGATTGTTTGAGGTTCAGAAGTCGTTTGTGTGTTCCAAGAAATTCAGAACTTATTTTGATGATCCTGAGCGAGGCTCATAGTAGCCGAATGTCTATCCACCCGGGTAGTACAAAAATGTACAATGATCTGAGACGTCAGTTTTGGTGGCATGGTATGAAATGAGACATTTCCGATTTTGTTTCGAAGTGTTTAATATGTCAACAAGTGAAAGCGAAACATCAAGTGCCTACAGGTTTACTTCAGCCGATCATGATACCTGAATGGAAATGGGATCGAGTCACGATGGATTTTGTATCTGGGTTGCCATTGTCGGCAAAAGAAAGATGTGATTTAGGTTGTGGTTGATAGAATGACTAAGTCAACTCATTTTATTCCCGTACGTACGGATTATTCACTGGATAAACTAGCTGAATTGTATGTTTCTCAGATTGTAAGATTACACGGGGTACCTATTTCTATTGTGTCGGATAGAGATCCGAGGTTCACCTCGCGATTTTGGAAGAAATTGCAAGAAGATTTGGGTACCAAGTTGCATTTTAGCACCGCTTTTCATCCTCAGACCGATGGTCAATCCGAACGAATAATTCAGATACTCGAGGATATGTTGAGATGTTGCATCCTTGAGTTTGGTGGTTCGTGGGAACGGTATTTACCTTTGATTGAATTTGCTTACAACAATAGTTTTCAATTAAGTATTAAGATGGCACCTTACGAGGCTTTGTACGGTCGTAAATGTCGTACACCATTGTTTTGGACCGAGCTCAGTGAAAGTAAAATTTTCGGAGTTGATTTGATTAAAGATCTTTGAGCGAAAGTAAAAATAATTCGTGAAAGTCCGGAGGCGACATCGGATCGTCGAAGTCGACGCGGATTTAAAACGAAGAGATGTTGAGTATCGTGGGAGACAAAGTGTTTCTTAAAGTTTCACCTTGAAAAGATACTCGATTTGGCCGTAAGGGCAAACCGAGTCCGAGGTTCATAGGGTAGTATGAAATATCCAAACGAGTTGGTCCAATGGCATATAGATTGATTTTACCCCGATCTCGAAAAGATTCACAACGTTTTCCATGTTTCGATGCTTGACGTTCTGATCGATCCTTCCACATAATTAATCCCTCCGATGTTGAAATTCAATCCGATATGAGTTATGAAGAAGAATCGATTCGTATCGTAGCTTGTGAAGTGAAAGAGTTGCAAAACAAAAGGGTTCCGTTAGTAAAGGTGTTATGGCTCAAACACGGATCGAAGAAGCTACTTGGGAAACCGAGAACTCTATGAAAGAACGATACCCAAACCTATTTACGGTAAGATTTTCGGGACGAAAATTTCTTAAAGTGGGGAGAGTTGTGATGACCCTAAATTGACCCTAGTCGAAAGTGGTTTGGGACCGCTAAACCGAGTCACCAAGTATTTGAATATGATATTTATTGTCTAAAATATGTGAATATGAATGTGTGAAAGTTTTAAGCTTCGATTTAGTCGATTGCATGTGAATTTAGTTAATAGGACTTATGTGTGACACTTTTGAAATGTGATAGGTTAATCTATAAGGATCTATTAATGGATGTTGTAAAAATGATGGGTTTGCATGTCAAATTTCCATTTATGATAAGTAGTGGCCGGCCATGGTATGGGCTATTATTGATAATATGTATTTTTCTATTAACATTTTTAGTTTACAAAATAAAATAATGAATTAAGAATAATAAAATATGAGGTGAGTGGGAGGAGAAACCAAAGTTGTTTCATGCTTGCTCCTCCATTGCCGTGACTTGAGGGAGGAAGAAGAAAAGAATTCTCTTGTTTCATGTTCGGCTTGGTTGATGTTTAGGAAGAGGTAAGTACTTTGAAATTCTTAAAAATTTATGCATAAATAAGGTGATTAGTTCAAGTTCTATTCATTCCATGGATTAAGTTTTGGTTGTTTGGAGGTTTGATGTTCGGCCAAGTAGTTGAAGCTCTTAGTACATATATTTCTTTTCTTTTTCTTGAAGGTTGAAATTGGTTTGTTCATAGGGAGGTGCCGAATGTGGCCATTGAAGGGTCTTAATGAACAATATGTGTGGCTTGGGTTTATAACATTCGGTTAAGGAATTTTGTGTGCTAGCAAGTTTGGTTTAATATATAGATGTAAATCACCTTGTAATTGATAATTTGAAGAGTAGGAAATGGCAAATTAAAATGATGTTGGGTAAATTTTTAGTTTAGTTGTGCTTAAGCATTTGGCATTAATGTTGATATTGGCTATTAATATGAACAAGATAGAAAATCGATTATAGATGTGATTGAGTAATTCGGTCATTGATGGGCATTATTGTAACCTAATTGAATTTTTGCTACTTTGAATTTTGAGATGGAATTTGTATATATAAGTTAAGTTGAGCGGTTAGGGCCGAATGAGGTATATAAGATATGAAAGCATGCTAGAATTAAACATTAGTGAATATGTGTGATTGTACTAAACTCTTTACTTGAATTCGGTTAGGTATAGTCATGGTATGAGCTCATTAAGGATACTACCTTATAAGGGAATATAGCTTTAGTTAACTTTATGTGTTATGCTTGTATTAACAAAATTAATGATTTGGATGTTATTATAGGTATTTATGCTAAAGACTTTTGCGGCTATGTTTTGTACCCTTGTGATGACTCTAATGTCTAATATATATATAAGGGTTAAGTACCTTGAATTTCTCTTTGATGTTCAAAATGATTAAATCAATTTATTTGTTAAATTAAGCTCAAGAGCAAAGGGGAACTAAATCTGATAAAGGAAAGGAAAAAGTAATTGAATAGCCGCTGAAGTCGTTTGACAACATCCGAGGTAAGTCTTTGAGTAATGGAACTTAGTTTATGATTTGATTAAGCCATGACATATAATCATAACAAATAAACGACGATGTAATGATTCTACTTAAATTATATATAGAGTTAATTAGTTTATACTATGACTAGTAGCCGAATGTGTAAAGAGATCATGTTATGAAGCAAATCAAAATCATGCTCTTTGTATGTGGCTATTGAGCCGAAAATGGTAATGGTTGATAAGTGTCTTGTGTTTGAGTTCTAGTAACGAAAATGAAAAATAGATGTGTTATGATTTATTGATATATGTGCATGATTATTCGGATGATATCCGGGCTAAGACCCGAAGGCATTTTGTGCTAGTGACTATATCCTGCTAAGTCCGAAGGCATTTGTGCTAGTGACTATATCCGGCTAAGACCAAGGCATTTGTGCTAGTGACTATATCCGGGCTAAGACCAAGGCATTTATGCGAAGTTGCTATATCCGCTAAATCGAAGGTACTTGGGTTTGGAAATGAGTGATCTTGCTGTAATAATTTCAATTAATACGCTCATAAAATCCTAACGATAAGGTATGTTTCAGATATGCATCGGAAAAGTTGATTCCTTTTAAATAGTATTCGCCAATTGATTAACAAACTTAGGCCTTTAGTTAGGTTTGATCCCCGTGTATGAATATCTTGGTTGAGGCGTGAAGTATGTATGATTTTGGGAATATGCGATATACGTAATTATTCATTTAGTCGTATGAATGCTATACTTTAGTCGTAAATAATTTCATTACTTAAACTTGCTAAGCATTAAAATGCTTATTCTGTTACTTTGATTCTCTGTTTTATAGATTTTGTTCGTCAGCTATCGGACTCGGGAGTGTCAAAGTCGAAGTCGTCCACACTATCTAAGCCCTTTTGGTACTCTTTTAGTTGAACTTTGATAATGGCATGTATAGGGCTGACCTTTGTTGTTAATTAAGTCCCTTTTGATTATGTATATATTCGGATAGCCATGCGAAAATGGCTTATATATTTTGAGCATAGCATTATAATCATTTTGTATATATGGTTATTGAGTGGTATGGAAATGCTTGGTAATGATTAGCCATTGGAATGGTTAATCACGATCATATTTGGTGCTATGTATGTCAAACGACTAGTTGATTCATGGAAAACTATGAAATAGGTGAAATTTACCTTAAAATAGATGCTAACAGCAGCAGTGATGTGAGTTTGAAAAATCAAAAAAAAATAGTAGAAATGTAATTAAATAATGAATAAATTATGTAATCGAATCTTGATGAGTCTATTTTCATATGAAAGAAACGATAGGACCATACGAGCCGTATTTTATGAGATGTTTAAGTTTTCGTGAAACAGGGCCAGAGTGATTTCTTGATCCCCTGTTCTGACTTTGGAAATTCACCATAAATTAACTAGAGATAATTAGAAGTCATGCTTTATATTTACAGATTCCTTTTTGAGTCTAGTTTCATTAGAGACAAACGGCATAAGTATTGAAGCCCTGTACAGGGAGATATCTAAGTTGTAATGCATGAAGATCAGAGTAGTCGAACCCTGAAACAGGGGAGACTTTAACTAATAAACTGTACTAATTGGCCCCACCAAAAATTCTAGAAAAAAATTTGTAGATTGATATATGAGTCTAGTTTCAGAAAAAAATTTACGGAATTGGTTTTCGAGTTTTGGAACTCGAGATAAGATTTTTAAAGTGACTGTGATGCAGTTAGCCAGCTTGTCTGGAAATTTTAAAATGAACTGTGTAAATAAATGAATTAAGTCCATTAACACCTCATGTTCGACTCCGGCAACGGTCTCGGGTTATGGGCGTTACAACATGTCAATGTGAACTATATGTATGTATTTGTGAAAGTATACATTCGGTCTAATGATGTATTCATGATGCAAATGGAAGTATATGCGTATATGAAAGTCTATAATTGGCCAAATGTTAAGTATATGTGACCTTGTAATTGTAATTATGTAACATCCCTTACCCGAGACCATCGCCGGAGTCAAGCACAAGGCATTACCAGACTTAGCTTACTAATTCGGGGCATAAAAATTTTCTTTTAAAATTATTATAGTTTCATTCATTCATTATGTCCCTAAAAAGAGTCCTCGAGACCCTAAAACATGAAATTGAAATGGTTCGGGAACAAACCGGAATCAATACAAATTTTCCGATCACTTAAACAAATCAAAACAATTTATTTCATCTTTCATAAATAAACTATCCATCTGCGTCATAGTCACTAAATAAATCATAACTCGAGTTAAGAAACTCAAAATTAAAATCTATAAATTTTATCTGAAAGTATACTCGTATATCTTCTTACTAATTTGTTTTTAGAATTTTTGGTCAATCCAATTAGTATATTTTATTAGTTAAAGTTTCCCCTATTTTAGTGTTTGGCTTCTCTAACCTCTGTACACTATGAATTAATCTTCTCCAAATACAGAATTAAAATAACCATGACTTTTATTTCTATTAAAAGAATACTCAATAAGGAATCTATAAATATAAACTATAACTCCTAATTATTATTGTACAATTTTTAGTGAATTTCTAAAGTCTGAACAGGGGATTCAGAAATCACTCTGACCATGTCTCACAAAAATTTAAATATCTCATAAAATACAACTTCTTTATTTACTATGTTTCTTTCATATGAAAATAGACTCAATAAGCTTTAATTATATATCTCATTCACTATCTAAATCCATTTATACTATTTTTAGTGAGTTTTCAAATTCACGTCATTACTGCTGCTCGAGACTATTTTAAAGCTAATTTCACCTTTTGCATGATTTCCATGGAATAACTACCATTTAGGCATACATAACACCAAACATGTCCTTGATTAGCCATTCCAATAGCTAATCATTATCAAGCACTTACATACCATTCATTAGCCATATCATAAGATCATACACACAAAATGGCTACGATGCTATACATGTCATACTCAAAACGAAATGTCTAGCTATACAAAAATAATCCTTGTGATAGTGTTCCCGGACCTCCGGCGTACTTTATGATACCCGAGTTAGCTTGAAAAAACTATAAAAATAAGGAAAATAAAGAGGGCAAGCATTAAGCTTAGTAAGTTTGCATGCAAATAAATAAATAAGAATTATCTTACTACTTGGCATGATACTACTTAATGTAACTTCATTAATTGTCATAGACATATTTTAAACTTCTTCACTGACTTACTTAAATACTTACTTACTTAATCAAATTAATTAATACATTTTACTTACCTTTTTCCTTATCAAGCATACATGAACATTATATACTTACCTTTGCTCTTCTAGCATGAACTTGTCTTACCCTTTTTAGTATAACTTGTCTTGCCTTACCTTACCTTGCTATTCTCTTTAAACTGTCTTGCCTTACCTTACCTTGATATTCTCTTTAAACCTTCCCATTGAACCACTTGGAATACTAAGGATACACGGGTACCTTACCATTGCCATGAACTTATGCTATTAAAGCGCGTGAAGATGCTTCCTCACCCGATGTAATTACTGGTACATTTTCTCTTTATAATACTAATGTTATTGCTTTGATTGATCCCGGTTCTACTCATTCATATGTATGCATGAAACTGGTGTCTAGTATGAATATACCTGTTGAGAACACAGAATTTATGATTAGAGTGTCGAACCCGTTAGGCAAATGCATGATAGTTGATAAAGTATGCAAGAAATGCCCTTTAATGATTCGGTCATTACTTTCCTACCGACTTGATGTTGTTGCCGTTTGATGAATTTGATGTTATTTTGGGTATGGATTGGTTGACATTGCATGATGCTATAGTAAATTGCAAAGAAAAGGTTATAGAATTAAAATGTGAAAGTGGTGAAATCTTGCAGGTTGAACTAGACAAATCAGAGGCAATATTTAGTATGATTTCTTCGATGTCGGCTCAAAGATATTTGAGAAAGGGTTATGAAGCTTATTTGGAATATGTAATTAATACAAAAGAAGTTGAAAAGAAAGTTGAATCAGTGCCGGTTGTGTGTGAATTTGCGGACGTATTTCCAGAAGAATTGCCGGGTTTGCCTCCAGTCAAGGAAGTAGAATTTGGTATAGATTTGATATCGGGAACAGCTCCGATCTCAATTTCTCCATATAGAATGGTACCAACAGAGTTGAAAGAATTGAAGTCGCAGTTGCAAGAGTTGACTGATAAAGGCTTTGTGAGACCAAGTTTTTCACCTTGGGGTTCTCCCGTGTTATTTGTGAAAAAGAAGGATGGTTCTATGAGATTATGTGTTGATTATTGACAGTTAAACAAGGTGACAATCAAAAACAAGTATCCATTGCCGAGAATTGATGATTTGTTTGATCAGCTAAAAGGAGTCTGGGTATTATTAGCTGCGAGTGAAAGAGTCAGATGTGCCTAAAACTGCTTTTAGAACAAGGTATGGTCATTATGAATTTTTAGTTATGCCATTCGGGTTGACAAATGCTCCTGCTGTGTTTATGGACTTAATGAATTGCATATTTCGGCCATACCTGGACAGATTTGTTGTGGTGTTTATAGATGATATTTTAATTTATTCAAAAGATGAGACAGAGCATCCTGAGCATTTGAGGATAGTTTTGCAAACTTTGAGAGATAAGCAACTGTAAGCTAAGTTTAGTAAAAGTGAATTTTGGCTCCGGAAAGTTAGATTTTTGGGTCATATTGTTTCAGGTGATGGTATACGGGTTGATCATAGTAAAATTTCAGCCATTGTTGATTGGAAACCACCAAAAAATGTAACTGAAGTTAGGAGTTTCTTAGGGCTAGCTGGGTATTATCGGCGGTTCGTAAATGAATTTTCTATAATTGCTGCTCCTATGACTAGACTACTCCGAAAGGATGTTAAATTTGAATGGACGGAAGAATGTCAACAGAGTTTCAAAGAATTGAAAAAGTTATTAACTGAAGCACCAGTGTTAATACAACCCGAATCAGGTAAAGAATTTGTGGTGTATAGTGATGCTTCTCTAAATGGTTTGGGGTGTGTCCTCATGCAAGAAGGAAAAGTGGTGGCTTATGCTTCGAGGCAGTTAAAACCTCATGAGAGGAATTATCCTACTCACGATTTGGAATTGGCTGCAGTGGTGTTTGCTTTGAGGATTTGGCGACATTATTTGTATGGTGAAAAGTGCCGAGTATATACCAATCACAAAAGTCTTAAGTACTTGATGTCACAAAAAGACTTGAATTTGAGACAGCGAAGATGGTTAGAGTTATTGAAAGATTACAAGCTTGTTATTGATTATCATCCAGGAAAAGTGAATGTGGTTGCCGATGCTTTAAGCAGAAAGTTGTTGTTTTCTTTGAGAGTTATGAACGCTCAGTTGAAAATTTCAGATGACGGTTCAATTCTAGCAGAGTTAAGAGCAAGACCGATGTTTTTACAAGATATTTTTGAAGCTCAAAAAAAAATGATCAAGATTTGCTAGCCAAAAGAAAACAGTGTGAAGCTGATACGGGATCAGATTTCAGAATCGGTTCTGATGGTTGTTTAATGTTTAAAGATCGTATTTGTGTGCCGAAAAATGATGAGTTGATTCAAAAGATTTTGCATGAAGTACATAATAGTTGTTTCGCGGTTCATCCGGGCAGTACGAAGATGTATAATGACTTAAAGAAAATGTACTGGTGGAGTGGAATGAAAAGAGATATTTCCGAGTTTGTATCAAAGTGCTTAGTTTGTCAACAAGTGAAAGCTGAACACCAGGTACCTTCAGGATTACTTCAGCCTATTATGGTTCCTGAATGGAAATGGGATAGGATTACTATGGATTTTATATCAGGGTTGCCATTAACTCCAGGGAAGAAAAATGCCATCTGGGCAATAGTTGGCGGTCGACTAAATCACTCATTTTATTCCAAGACGCATGATTATTCTCTTAATAAGTTGGCTGAATTGTATATCCGAGAGATTGTTAGACTTCATGGGATACCTTTGTCAATCATTTCGGATAGAGATCCGAGGTTTACCTCACGATTTTGGCAAAAGTTGCAAGAGGCATTAGGTACAAAGTTAAATTTCAGCACTACCTTTCATCCACAAACTGATGGACAATCAGAGAGAGTAATTCAGATTCTTGAAGACATGTTCAGATGTTGCGTATTGTAATTTCAAGATAGTTGGGAAAGGTACTTACCATTGGTAGAATTTGCTTATAATAATAGTTATCAGACGAGTTTGAAGATGGCACCTTATGAAGCATTATATGGTCGTAAATGTTGGACGCCATTGTATTGGACTGAACTCAAGGAAAATCAGATTTATGGAGTTGATTTAATAAAAGAAACCGAAGAAAAGGTGAAAGTGATTCGAGATTGTTTGAAAGCTGCTTTAGATAGACGGAAATCTTATGCGGATTTGAAATGAAAAGAAATGGAGTTTCAAGTTGGTGATAAGGTATTTTTGAAAATGTCTCCATGGAAGAAAGTCCTTAGATTTGGAGGAAAGGGCAAGTTAAGTCCGCGTTTTATTGGACCGTATGAAATAATTGAAAAAGTTGGACCGGTAGCATATCGACTAGCGTTACCACCCGAATTAGAGAAGATTCATGATGTGTTTCACGTATTTATGTTACGCCGGTATCGTTCGGATCCTTCACATATAATTTCACCGACAGAAATTGAACTGCGACCGGATATGACTTATGAAGAAGAACCGATTAAGATTTTAGCTCGAGAAGTCAAACAACTAAGAAATAAAAGTGTTGCACTTGTGAAAGTGTTGTGGCAAAAGCATGGGGTAGAAGAGACTACATGGGAACCTGAAGAAACTATGAGAAACCAATATCCACACTTTTACGGTAAGATTTTCGAGGACGAAAATCCTTAAAAGGGGAGAGTTGTAATATCCTGAATTAGGGCTTAATCGGAATAGTGGTTTCGTGACCACAACTTCGAGATAGAAATAATTATTTTATAATTATTTTGATGATTATGATATGATTGCATGATTGTGTAAAAATTTCGTGATGAAATTCTATGCCTAAAGTGCTTAAATTGAAAGTAGGGACTAAATCGAATAAGTTGCAAAACCGCATTCTAGAAGTTTTAGTATGAAATTGTTTTGGAATATTAATGAGGAGGTCTTAAATAGCAATTTGACCAATTTTAAGTTCATGGAAAAATTAGGACATGGAAGGAATTTTTGGAAAGTTTAGTAGTAAGGGTATTTTGGTCATTTAGTTATTAAAATGAATTAAAAACAAAATTAAAAGCCAATTTTTGTCCATCTTCTTCATTAGGCCGAAATTTAAAGGGTTCTCCATAGCTAGGGTTTGTTTCAAGCTTCCAAGCTCCATAGTAAGTGATTCCAAGCCCGTTTTAATGTTCTTTACGTTTTTGGAATCCCGGTAGCTCGATTAAGCTTATGTTAGCAATAATTCAACCTAGGGTTTATATTTGGAAAAATACCCATAGGTGAAATTTGTGTATTTTGATGTTTTATGATAGAATATGAGGTTTTAAATTATGTTAGACAACTTGTGCTACTCAGTTTTGAGTGAAAACGAGTAAAAGGGCTTAATCGGTAAAAATACCTAATAGTCACAAGTATATGTTAAAGAGAGAGTTTGATGTTGCCATAGAAGGGAAAAGTGATCAGCATGTTATAAAACATAAGAATAAGAATAAAGTTTAATTCCCGAGCCTAGGGGCAAAAGTGTAATTATGCAAAAGTTTAGGGGCAAAAGTGTAATTTTTCCAAAGTTTGTATTAAATGCTGTTTTGATGAATGTATGTATTAAATAAGATTAATTTGGCATCATAGATCAAGAGAAATGAGATTCAAGTCGCGATCGAGGAAAAGAAAAGATTGTGGACTAAATTGCAAAATCTTTATATTTTGGTACCAAGGTAAGTTCATGTGTAAATAATGTAGCATAATTGTTATTTTAAGTTATTGATGTTAATTATATGATACGCTGATTTTTAATCGTGAAATATTATGCTTTGTGTTTAATGTTGAGTAATATGCAAATCATGTTTACTACTTGATAAATATGAATTGCTACCGAGTATCGATCCGATATTCCATGGAAGGCGACAAATGTGAGATCGAGGAAAAAGCCCGTTTGAACCTTAGGAATAGATTAGGATACAAGTGACATGTCACTAGGATGGTTGAGCATCCGAACTCGTTGAGTTGAGTCCGAGTTCACCTATGGATGCGAATGTCCGAACTCGTTGAGTTGAGTCCTAGTTCGTGAGATGTAACTAGGCATCCGAACTCGTTGAGTTGAGTCCGAGTTCACTTATGGATGCGAACGCCCGAGCTCGTTGAGTTGAGTCCGAGTTCACTTAGGGGCGGGTTACATGATTTCTTGATTACATATGAGGCACTTATGTGCAAATTATCCGTGTATCCGAGTTGTATTCCGATGTGTTCAACGGGTGAAATTTCTAGTAAAATGGAAGAACACTTAAGATGCAAGTGACGTTTTGGTAAGTGTTGTGAAATGGACACTTTGGACAGGTATGTTCTTAACCCTCGGGTTGAAAATAGATACAACAACGATAAGGTGGTAAGATGATGAATGATATTTAGAAATATGACATATGTTTTGGTGATACCATGATAAAGTTGTTTGGTATATTTGTATTGTTATGTTACTTGTTATTTACATATGAACTTACTAAGCATTTATGCTTACTCCCTCCTCTTTATTTACTGTAGTTTTGAACAAGCCAACTCGAGAATCGGGACGGGTCGAAGGTTCGATCACACTATCCAAAGGACTTTCATCTGGGTAAATGGCTTGTAAAACTTAAGTATGGCATGTATAGCAATATACTTATTTTGTGTAAATAATTTTATGATATGGCCATGTTTGGTTGAGAAAATGTTTGATATTGATAAGTCATGGTGATGGCTAATTTAGATCATGTTTGATATTATGGAAGTTTAATAGGTTATCTAGTTCATAAAAATTCATGGAAAGATGAAACTTGCCTTAAAAGCAGAATATTGCTGCAGCAATGACATGAATTTGAAAAATCACTAAAAATAGTATAAATGGAAATAAATAATGAGTAAGTTATGAAATTGAAGCTTAATGAGTCTATTTTCATGTGGATTGAACAAAACAGGCATATAAATTATATTTTATGAGATATTTAAACTTTTGTGAAACAAGGCCGAGTGATTTCTGGATCCCTGTTACGACTTTAAAATTCATAATAAATTTTTAAAAAATAATTATAAGTTTTTCTTTATATTTACAGATTCCTTATTGAGTCTAGTGTTAAGAAAAACAAAGCTCATAGTCATTTAAATTCTGTATAGAGATATATCTGATTCGTAATATAGAGATGTCAGAGCAGTAAAACCCTTAAATAGGGGAGATTTAACTAATAAACTTTACTAATTGGCCCAACCAAAAATTCTAGAAAAAAATTAGTAAATAGATATATGAGTCTAGATTTTGGGAAAATTTACGGATCTTGATTTTGAGTTTCGTAACTCGAGATATGATTTTTCTTGTAATTGTGATGTGGGTAGTTAGAAAGCTGTGAATGTAGAAACAAATGATTTGAAGTTCTTAATTTGATAAATTATGTTCGGTAACCCCTCAAACTTGACTCCGGCGATGGTTTCGGGCGTGGGGGCATTACATCAGCTCTCTTATACACATGGTGAACATGAACACTTAGTACCACCCATGTGACCTAGCCATTTTATCTCGTAGCTCTCTTGTCTACATGGTGTCCTTCACCTGGAACCACAGATGCGACCTAGCTACATTTATCCCGTAGCTCTCTTGTCTACATGGTATACATCCCTTATCACACATGTGACCTAGCTACCACATTTTATCTCATAGCTCTCTTGTACACATGATGTGCACTTGGCATCATACATGTGACCTAGCTACATACCATCTATATCTTTGATTTCGAAGGTTCAACCAGGCTTTTCGGCCAAATCTCAGAATCTTCTTCCATGGTAACACCTTCAAGAACACTTTATCACCCACCTGAAATTCAATCTCTTTTCTTTTTAAATCTGCATATGACTTTTTTCGATCTGAAGTAGCTTTCAAGCAATTACAAATTACTTTTATTTTCTCTTCGGTTTCTTTAACTAGATCAACTCCGTAAATCTGTTTCTCACTAAGTTCGGTCCAATATAAAGGAGTCCGACACTTGCGACCATGCAAGGCTTCATATGGTGCCATCTGTATACTCAACTGAAAACTGTTATTATAGGCAAATTCAACCAAAGGTAGATATTTCTCCCAACTGCCTTCAAATTCTAAAACACAGCATCTAAGCATATCTTCGAGTACCTGGATTCCTCTTGTAACCTTTTCTAGAATCTCGAGGTCAACCTCGGATCTCTATCTAATATTATAGACATAGGTACCCCGTGAAACCTCACAATTTCAGCAATATATAATTCAACTAATTATCAAGTGAGTAATCGGTATGTACCGGTATAAAGTGAGCCGACTTTGTTAACCTATCAACCAGTACCCAGACAGCATCCTTCTTTTTAGGAGTCAAAGGCAACTCGGCTACAAAATCCATGGTAATCCTATCCCATTTCCACTCAGGTACCATCACCGGTTGGAGTAATCCTGAAGGCACTTGATGCTCAGCTTTTACTTGTTGATGGATCAAACACTTGGTTACAAATTCAGAAATGTCCATTTTCATGCCTGGCCACCAATATAACTTCTTTAAATCATTATACATTTTTGTGCTACCAACGTGTACTGACAAACAGCCACTGTGTGCCTCATGTAATATTTTTTGAATCAATTCATCATTTTTTGGTACGCATATCTTGTCTCGAAACATCAAACAGTCATCTAGTCCAACTTGAAAATCTGAGTCGTAACCTGATTCGCACTGAGTTCTCTTGGTTCGCAACTCACTATCGTTCTTTTGAGCATCACAAATTAGTTGAAGAAATAACGGTTTAGCCCTCATCTCTGCCAAGATTGACCCATCATTAGACAATGCTAACCTCGTATTCATGGCTCTCAAAGTAAAAAGAGATTTCCTGCTCAAGGCGTCAGCAACTACATTCACTTTCCCCGGATGATAATCAATCAGTAGCTCATAATCTTTCAATAATTCAAGCCATCTCCGCTGTCGCAGGTTCAAATCCTTTTGATTCATCAGATACTTCAAACTTTTGTAATCAGTAAAAATTCGGCATTTTTCACCATACAAATAATGTCGCCAGATCTTCAAGGCGAAGACAATAGCAGCCAATTCCAAATCATGTGTAGGATAGTTCTTCTCATGCGGTTTTAACTATCTCGAGGCATAAGCTACCATTTTACCCTCTTGCATCAGCACACTTCCCAGGCATGTCAATGATGCATCACTATAAATTACGAACTCCTTCCCTTGCTCAGGCTGTACTAAAATCGGTGCTTCAGTCAATTGTGCTTTCAGCTTTTTAAAACTCTGCTAACATTTATCAGTCCATTCAAACTTAGCATTCTTTTGCAGCAACTTAGTCATAGGAGAGGCAATCATCGAAAATCCCTCGACAAAACATCTATAATACCCGGCCAAGCCTAAAAAGCTTCTAACCTCGGATACATTCTTTGGCGGTTTCCAATCAATGATCGCAGAAATTTTTCTTCGATCCACCCGAATACCATCACCTGAGACTATATGTCCCAAAAATCTGACTTCACGAAGCCAGAACTCACTTTTGCTAAACTTAGCAAACAATTTCCTTTCTCTCAAGATCTACAATATGGTTCTCAAGTGTTCGGCGTGCTCAGACTCATTCCGAGAATAAATTAGGATGTCATCTATGAACACTACCACAAAGTTATCCAAATATGGTCGAAAGATTCAGTTCATCAAGTCCATAAATATAGCTAGAGCATCTGTTAAGCCGAAAGGCATCATAAGGAACTCATAATGTCCATACCTTGTCCTAAAAGTGGTTTCCGGCACATCTGACTCCTTAACTCTCAACTGGTAGTAACCGAACCTCAAATCGATCTTTGAAAACACTGTTGCCCCCGTCAAATGATCAAATAAATCATCAATCCTTAGTAATGGGTACTTGTTCTTTATAGTCACCTTATTGAGCTGACGGTAATCAATGCAAAGTCTCATTGAGCCATCTTTCTTCTTTACGAACAATACAGAAGCACCCCAGGAAGAGAAACTCGGTCTCACAAATCCCTTGTCTGTTAACTCTTGCAATTGAGCCTTCAATTCTTTTAATTCAGTCGGAGCCATTCTATATGGAACAATTGAGATCGGTGCAGCCCCCGGCAATAAATCAATGGCAAACTATATCTCTCTGTTTGGAGGCAACCCAGGAAATTCCTCTGGAGATACATTTGGAAATTCACAGACTATCGGCACTGATTCAAGCTTCAATTTAGACATCTCAGTATTCATTACATAGGCAAGATAAGCTTCACACCCTTTCCTTATGTATTTCTGTGCAGACATGTGCGAAATCACCATAGGCAATTTATTTAATTCATCTGTTTCAACCCACAGAATTTCACCATTTTCACATTTCAACTCTAGTGTTTTCTGTTTACAATTTACCTTGGCATCATACAATGTCAACCAGTCCATTCCCAAGATAACGTCGAACTCAGCAAATGGTAACAACATCAGATTAGCCGGAAAACAGTGACCTTGAATCATTAATAGGCAATTCTTGCAAACCTTATCAACTAGCACATATTGTCCTAAGGGGTTCAACACTTTAATCGTAAACTCAGTAAACTCAACAGGTAACTTCTTATTAGATACTAAATTCACACAAATATAGGAATGAGTAGACCCAAGATCAATCAATGCAATAACAATAGTATCATAGAGAAAAAATGTAGCAGTAATCACATCAGGAGATGATGCATCCTCTCGGGCACGTATAGTATAAGCTCTAGTAGGGGCTTTAGATTCTGATCTCGCCGCTGAATCTTTCATCACAGTTTTACTGTTAGCTCCACTTCCAGTATTTCTCGGTGGTCTACTTCTGCTAGTGGTAGTACTCTGTCTAGCACTCTGAAATTTTTCTTCTTTAACTTTGTCCGGACAGTATTTGATGAAATGCTCGCGAGAACCATGCATAAAACAAGCTTGCTCGTTTCCCCAGCACTCACCAAAATGTTTCCTGCTACATTGCTGACATTCGGGCTTTCTAGACCGCACATTACCCACATTTGCCACTGAAGTAGCTTGAGCTTTAGATCCCGAATATTCCTTGCCATGATCTCTATATGAATCCCCAGCTAAAATTGCCATTCGAGGGTTTGTCTCTTTGGACCTCTTTGATTGAGATTGAAATGACCTGCTTATTGGCCTCTTTCTGGCATCTTGGGACTCAATAGCAGCTTTTCTTCTTTCTTTTTTCAATTTTTCAGCTTTAAGTCGGTCAACCAATATTACAAATTCTTTCAGCTCCAGAATTCCCACAGGCACTTTAATGTCCTCATTAAGCCCATCCTCAAATCTTTTGCACATAATAGCCTCGATGGACACACATTCTTAAGCATACTTGCTGAGTCTTACAAATTCACGTTCATACTCTACCACAGACATCTTGCCCTGCTTCAATTCAAGGAACTCCTTTCGTTTTTGATCAATAAATCGCTGACTTATGTATTTCTTTCTGAATTCTTCTTGGAAGAAATCCCAAGTAACCCTTTCTTTTGGCACTATTGCTACCAAAGTCTTCCACCAATGGTAGGTCGAATCTCTCAAAAGTGATACAGTACACTTTAAACACTCTTCGGGTGTATCATAAATACACAGGTAGAATTTTCAAGCCAGAACTCCGCTTTCTCGGGATCATCATCGATCTTTGCTCTAAACTCTTCGGCACCTTATTTTTGAATCTTGTCGACCGGAGGCTTGTTCATTCTTACCAAATCTATGCCTTGAGCAGCTACAGGAACCGTCTGAGGTATGGGAGGGGGTGGAGGAGGTTGAGCATTTGGGTTTGCTCGAATAAACTCAGTATACCAATTGTTCATCATTTGGAGAAAGGCATCCCGAGCCTTATCTCCCTGCCTCAATGTCTCGGTTCACTTTCTACAGGCGCAGTCCCTTGCGCGGGAGCTGGTGCATTACTAGCAGCATCATCAGTCGTAGATCCGTCGGGATCCATTACTATATTAAAGCAAAACACAGTTTAGAATAATCAGGAGTCACCACACAATCACAGTATATTTATGGCATGTATAGCTAGACTTTTACACACACTATATTAGTCCGAAAACCAACTAAACCATGGCTCTAATACCACTAAATGTAACGCCCCTTACCCACATTCAACACCGAAATAGGGTACGAGGTATTACCAGAACATAACACATACCATTAAATAAAACCGAGACAAAAATATGGCATCCAATTAGATCATGAATCGTTATAACATATGCCTTTAATAATATTAGCCAACTTCAATGGCATTGTACAAAATAATCGGTCAAAAACTATAACCATTATTTTAAACCTAGGCAATTATGACATGTAACAAAAAAAATAAGCCTACTATACATCCCATAATTCAAAATATTTAGTTCAAATACCAAAAGTATTGATAGTGCGGGCAGATCTTCAACGATCCCTAAGTCCTGTGCTAGCTGGATGACACTATAAGACAAAAGAGAGAAAAGAAAGTAAGCTTATAGCTTAGTAAGTAAGTATATAAATAATAAATAAGGAATCTCATATGTTTACAAAATAACTCAATTATATCTATTTTTAATTTCACTATATACTCCAATTTGATCAAACTGTCCTTCCTGCATCATGTTCACTGAATAAATCATAACTCGAGTTACAAAACTCGAAATTCAAATCCGTAAAATTTTCCTGAAACAAAACTCATATTAATTCTTACTAAAATATTTCTAGAATTTTGGTCCAGCCAATTAGTATAGTTTATTAGTTAAAGTTTCCCCTATTATACAGCTTGACTGATCTGACCTCTGTTCAGTACGAATTAATTTTCTCCATGTACAAAAGTCAAATAGCCATGAAATTTGTTTCATTTACAACTAGACTCAATAAGGAATCTAGGAATGTAAACTATATTTCTTAATTACTTTTTTACAATTTTTAATGATTTTTCAAAGTTAGAACAAGGGATCACGTAGTCATTCTGAACAAGTCTCACAAAAATATAAATATATCAAAATATAGGATTCCTTTACTTGATTTGTTTATTTTACATGAAAATACACTCATTAAGAATTAATTTCATATCTCATTCAGCCTCTAATTAAATTCCTACTATTTTTGGTGATTTTTCAAATTCACATCTCCGCCACTGTCCAAACAGTTTTATTATCAATTTTGATCTTTCACACTTTGGTTGCATTCTTTGCTTATCCTTAACATTTTTTCCAACTTCCAGTCACATATCGAGCTTATTACTCATACGTTACACATGTGTATTCTTACACTTATCATTACAAGGTCATACATAATTTCATTTAGTCGATTTTCCCGTTGAACACTTCGGATCGAGTCTCCGATACTTGGTGGTTTCAGTGCGTAGTTCCACCCATCATATAGTTCGGCTCTCTTGTACACATGATGAACATGAACACTTAGTACCACCCATGTGACCTAGCCATTTTATCTCGTAGCTCTCTTGTCTACATGGTGTCCTTCACCTGGAACCACACATGCGACCTAGCTACATTTATCCCGTAGCTCTCTTGTCTACATGGTATACATCCCGTATCACACATGTGACCTAGCTACCACATAGTATCTCGTAGCTCTCTTGTACACATGATGTGCACTTCGCATCATACATGTGACCTAGCTACATACCATCTATATCTTTTGATTCTAAAGGTTCAACCAGGAAGTATTTCACTTTCTAATACTTATTTCCATTCTTCCAATAGTCGATTATGATTCAAAATAAGCTACAATATATAAAATATGCTGAAATATAAAAACATAAATAAAGATAATGTATTATTTACATACAAACTTACCTCGGTGCAAAATATGAAAATTTTGCAATTTAGTCGAAATTCTTTTCCTTCCCCCGTTTGAGGTCGATTCCACGCCTTTCTTTATCTATAACAACACATTTAGCTCATTTAACACTCATACTATCTATTTCAATCCAAAAATCACATTATGGAAAAATTATGTTTTTGCCCCTAAATTTTACAAAATTACGATTTTTCCCTTAGGCTCAAAAAATTAATTTCAGCCCTTACTATTATGTTTTATGACATGCTGAACATTTTTCTCTTCTATGAAAACATCAAATTCTCACTCTAACATGTAGTTATGAACATTAGGTATTTTTACCGATTATGTCGTTTTGCTCGTTTTCGTTAAAAATTGCTTAGAAAAGATTGTTCTCCTAACTTTAAACATTCATATTCTACCATCAAACATCAAAATACATGCACATCATTCATGGGTAAATTTTTAAACATAAACCCTAACTCGAAATAATGGTAGAAATAGGTTGACCGAGCTACAAGGATTTCAAAAATGTAAACGGGGCATGAATGCACTTACTATAGAGCTTGAAAGCTTGGGAAAAACCCTAGCTATGGTGTTTATGAGAGTTTCGGCCAAGCTTGGTGAAGATGATACCAATTTTGGCTTTGCTTTCTCATTTTATTATTTTCTTTACTAAATGACTAAATTGCCCTTCATTAAAAACTATGGTGTTTTATCTTCCTTTAGGTATTTTTGTCCAAACTAGTATAATGGTCTAATTACTATTTAAGGAACTCTACTTAGAACCCCCATTTCAATCAAGTACTTTAAGAACTAGAACACCCATTTTTCATCTATTTCAATTTAGTCCTAAACATCAAATTAAACACCCAATCATAAATTTTTCAACCTCAGATTCGTGGTTTCGAAACCACTATTCCGTTTTCGCCCTAAATCAGGCTGTTACACCAATGTGGGTGTACTGTGAAATGTTAAAGAGGGAACACTCTGATGCAAACGCTAGAAAATGAATCTTGCTAAAGGCTGTCGTTTTGTGAGTGTGTGTCGGGCCAATTACGTACTCCTTGGGGGTTTGTTGCACTCCATCGTTACTTCTGTAACACCCCGTACCCGAGACCGTTGCCGGAGTCAAACACGAGGTATTTACGGACTTATTTCATTGTAAAACACAGTTCATTTAAAATTTCTAGACAAGTTGGCTAACTGCGTCACTGTCACCTTAAAAATCATATCTTGAGTTCCAAAACTCGAAAACCAGTTCCGTAAATTTTTCCTGAAACTAGACTCATATGTCCATCTACAAATTGTTTTCTAGAATTTTTGGTTAGGCCAATTAGTACATTTTATTAGTTAAAGTCTCCCCTGTTACAGGGTTCGACTACTCTGACCTTCCTGCATTACGACTTATAAATCTCCCTGTACAGGGATTCAATACTTATGCCGTTTGTTTGTAATGAAACTAGACTCAAAAAGGAATCAATACATATATGGAATGACTTCTAATTATCTCTGGTTAATTTATAGTGAATTTTGAAAGTCAGTTCAGGGGATCCAGAAATCGCTCTAGTCCTGTTCCACGATAACTTAAATATCTCTCAAAATACGACTCATATGATCGTTTCGTTTCTTCCATATGAAAGTAGATTCATCAAGGTTCGATTACATAATTTTTTTCACTATTTAGTTCCATTCATACTATTTTTAGTGATTTCTCAAATTTACGTCCTTTCTTTGTCAAGATCGCCTTTAAGGTAGACTTTACCTATTTCATAGTTTCCATGATTCAACTAGCTCTTTAGCATATATAGCACAAAATATGATCATGATTAACCATTCCAATGGCCAATCATTGCCAAGCATATCCACACCTCTCAATAACCATATACATACAAAATGATTATATCACTATGCTCAAAATATATAAGCCATTTTCGCATGGCTATCCAAATATATACAACACCAAGTACTTTACTAATAACAAAAGGCGGTCCTATACATGCCATTAGCGAGTTCAACTAAAAGAGTACCAAAGGGCTTTGATAGTGTGGACGACTTCGACTTCAACAATCCCGAGTCCGATAGCTGACGAACCAAAATCTATAAAACAGAGATTCAAAGAACGGAGTAAGCATTTAATGCTTAGTAAGTTCTGAGCAATGAAATCATGCACAACTGAAGTATAGCATTCATACGACTAAACGAATAATTTCACATACACATATTCTCACAATCATACCTACTTCACATTTCCAACCCTTATATTCATACATAAGAAATCAACTTGACTAAAAGCCGGAAGCTTGTTAATCGATTGAGCAAATACTATTTAGAAGGAATCAATTATCTCAATGCACATACGAAACATACCTCATTGTTGGGATTTTACGAGCGTATTAATTGAAATTATTACAGCAAGATCGCTCATTCCCAAACCCAAGTATCTTCGGGTCTTAGCCCGGATATGGTCACTAGCATAAATGCCTTCGGGTCTTAGCCCGGATATGGTCACTAGCATAAATGCCTTCGAGACTTAGCACGGATATAATCGCTAGCACAAATGCCTTCGGGTCTTAGCCCGGATATAGCAACTCGCACAAATGCCTTCGGATCTTAGTCCGGATATAGTCACTAGCATAAAAGCCTTCGGATCTTAGTCCGAATAACCATGCACATATATCAATAATCATGACACATCCATATTTCATTTTTATTACCAAAGCTCAAACACAAGACACTTATCACACTTACTAATTTCGGCTCAATAGCCACATACAAAGAGCACGATTTTGATTTGCTTTATGACATGATCTCTATGCACATACGACTACCCATCATACGTATAGACTAATTAATTCAACATATAATTCAAGTAGAATCGTTATATCATCGTATTTTTGTTATGACTATACGTCATGACTTAATCGAATCGTAAACTAAGTTTCATTACTCGAAAACTTACCTCGGATGTTGTCGAAGCGATTTGGTGACTATTCGATCACTTTTTCCTTTCCTTGTCCAACTTTGGTCCTCTAAGCTCTTGAGCTAATTCAAGCAAATTTAACTTATTAAGGTCTCATTATGCTAGCTTATGGCCGAATATGACAAGGAGTTGATAGGTCATATGGCCACCTTTAGCTCAAATACAAAGTGGTCATATGCATTTTTAATCACACTGACCAATTTAATACAATTAATCTAACATTTCCTCATGTGCACCTTCATGACCGAATACACACATCATTAGCCTATTATCAATTAACTAAGCACTTTAACAAATTCTTCTTGAGCTAATTATCTAAGTCAAGATAAAAGCATCAATATGCTTGTCCCTAACCGAATACATGCAACACCAGTCTATCTCATGTGGCCGAATATGCATGTCTATGTTGAGGCCAATTATATGCTTAATACTTCCTACAAATATGGTTACTTGTATTAACTACATACCATCTTGTTTCAAGTTCAAAACTCGGCTAATACACATATGTACACTAGTAATCAAATACTAATATTTGCACTTCACCTTACTACCATTTCTCATGCAAATAACATGAACCACAACCATATTTCCCACTATGGCCGAATGCATCAAGACACCATACCATTTCAATTTTGGTCATGGGTTAAACAAAGAACCTAATGTCTATCTCAAAAAAAATGCTAAAAAGAAAATCCAAGAGGCATCAATCCACCATCACATGTATCATTATAAAGCTTCACATTTAGCATGCAAATGACATCAACACAAATCCACCTTAGCGAAACTTAACTCATCTTCATGCATCAACACCAACATCAAACACCACCCAAGAAGACAACACCCATGGCGAATATCATCTCCATCACATAGCAAAGATTTAAACCATGGGCTAGGTAGAACTCAAGCTAACAACTAAAACATGCATGCATCTCATGGAACATCATAAAACATACCTTAATCTAGATACAAGTATGGTAGAACCTCCTCAACCTTTTCTTCCCTCCTTCCTTTGATTTTTCGGTCAAGAAGAAACAAATGAGAACCTTTTTTTTTTTTTTTCATCATCCCGCTAACCATTATTATTTTATCATTTCTAACATAAACCATTAACACAACATGTTTATGACATGTTTTACCCATCACCCTTTGTCATGGCCGGCCACTACTAATTAAATGGGGGAAATTGACATGCAAGTCCACCCCTTTGATTACATGCACTAATAGATCCTTATAGATTAACCTATCACATTTCAAAAGTGTCACACATAAGTCCTATTAACTAAATTCACATGCAATTAACTAAATCAAAGCTTAAAACTTTCACACATTCATATTCACATATTTTAGACAATAATTATCATATTCAAATAATTTGGTGACTCGGTTTAGCGATCCCGAAACCGCTTTCTGACTAGGGTCACTTTAGGGCTGTCACAACTTCTCAGGAACAAGGGTACAGTAAGGAAATGATATCCCCTATTCACAATGTTAAAAAAAAAAAGAGACATATTGTACAATAAATGTTATATTGCCAGATAGAATTTAGGATTTAAAACATGATACTGGTTTTGATGAAGTTGAAATCTTATTCATTCATACTTATGTATTGTCGATGCAATATTCTGTCATCTGAATATGACTCACTCATTGGTATTTTAGTTGAGTCAAATTGCTAGAATGATCATTTGCCTTAGTAAATTCTTGTGTAGCTTCGCTAGTTTTTGTTTTACTTGAGGACAAGTAAAAACTCAAGTTTGGGTGTGTGATAGTATTAGAAAGAACATATGTTTTCTCCCTACTTATTGGTTAATTTGTACCCATTTAGTTATCTTTAGCACATATATTAGCATTTTCAATTTAATAAATTGAATTTTAGAATTTAGTGGATCATAGCCTATTTATCCTTAATTTTGTCATGTTTTGGTACTGATGTCACTGGATGAGTATTTTTAGATTGCGTCTAGAATTGTCGCGGTACCTAACAGCTGTCCTGATGAGAACAAAAATGTATGAGCTGTCCAGTCTGGTATAACTAACTTGTACGTATAAAGGCAGCAGGACCTTGATGAAAGGACACCTGTACTATTTGGAAGAAGATAAATATTCACCTAAAAAAAATAAAAAAGAAATGATAGCTTATTGGATTATCATCTTCTTCATCCTATCCTTTGTAGCTTTCGGCTATGGCACCTTAAGTCTTCTACAGGTGAACCGGTGTGAAAGGGATGCATACCAGCTATTGATGAGAAGCCCTGAGTGCAACACAAGAGGGAATAGAGAGAATCAAGTCGAGCTATCTAGGAATAGTATACTCCACTTGTTTCTTTTATTTTTCTTTTCTAAACGATGGTGATTACTTTTTATTTCATGTTTGTACGAATGTATACATGATTTCTAGGTTAAATGTTATTTTATTCAATCTTGCTTCTATTGTTTAATCCTTGGGTTTGAATTTTTTTTAGCACGAAAGTGTTATTGCGATCAGTAACACTAGAAGGAGTGACAATTCAAGCTAATAAGCATGACAACAGAAGTTGCTTAAGGATTGAGGAATTTAACCCACTTGTTCTTAATAGTGTTCCATTGCCATCATCGGAAGGTGTGGCTAATGTTCATATTTAAGTCTTTGATTAAATATAGAAGTTAAGCTTGGTAAGATATTCATTGTAATTTAATGCATCGACAATCACCTATCCTTTTATACCTTGTGAGCACTTAGCGTTCTGCTGAATATTCACGTTGGGGATCCCAGTTTATCAATATTATATTTTATCTTATTGATTTCACGTTATTGCTTCGACAACTACACTCCTATCTATTTATTGCATTGACATTGATAGACAAAAGACAACCATCCTCGTGGGATTGATATCCGATAGACTCATATCTTTCTGCTATACTTGCATCGATAGTGTATGCTTGCACATTATTGTTGTGATGTTAACAACTGATCAACTGGCTAAACCTTCACTAGGTGCTTCAACCCCAATCCTATTTTCGTTCTCAATAGAGTGAGAACTATTATTCATGTCATTATTATCAACGTTTCTTAGTTCCCCTGAAATTTTCAACTATAAAACAAAATAATTTACTCATCAGCATCTATATCCCAACTCAAACTCGATAGTGGCATGTACTTATAGATTAAATTTTGAGCTTGATTTAGTCCTACAATTGGCTAAACCAATAGCACTGATACCACTAAATGTAACACTCCTTAGCCAATTCGGTCACTGCACCCGATTAATAGAATGCTACAAACAATTATCAAACAATTGCATGCAATTTATTTATCAAAATCTCAATTCATCATATGCAAGCAAGTATATCATTTTATTCAATCTATTTTGGGTTTATATCGAGCATACGAAAGCTTAAGAACAATTTAGTATTAACCAAGGATAAATTTGAATAAAAAAATAGAAAGTTAAGAAAAATATGAAAACAAGGGGTACACAACATTATCTTGAGGCCATAGGGATGGGTCACATGGCCATGTCAGGAAACCATGTGAAATTTGGGTCACACAGTCGTGTCACCAAGCTATGTGACAAGGCTCAGCCTGTGTGACCCAATAACATAACCGTGTGGTTAGACCATACAATTTCAAACATAGGGTCACATGGCTGTGTTGGTAGACTGTGGAACTCTTTGAGATCGTGTGGACAAACTTGCACCGAAATTAACTAGGCCACACGACCGTGTAGGACACACAACCGTGTGGTAGATCGTGTCGTAAGCCGTGTGCACCTAAAGTAACTTCAAATTCAAGCTATTTCACTTGGCATTGCTTGGATACCAATCCATACCATTTGCATTTATAAATACCCATTTCAAAACACACCTAATCACGTCAAAACATGCCATATGCCATTCAACCTAAGTGCCTAACCAATATGCCCACAAAGGGACCTAAATTTGCAATTCAAAACAACCAAAATGAATATGCTTAAACATGCCAATTCATTAACTATCACTTACTCAAACACAACTAACCTTCAAATCAACCTCATGTTTCAAAGATCAAGTATATTAAATCATATGATATATCCTTCCACATCTAAGCATCAACTAAAAATATATTGCATAACAAGACATTTTTCTCAACCATAAGGATATTAAGCATACAATTCAAGCAATCTAACAAGTTATCAACCAAATACCATTACCTTTTCATATATACATAAATATACACTTATAAAGATAATAAGCAAGATCATCAAGATACAAAATGAACATTATAACTAAAAGACTTCCTAAGTACATGCTAAGACCAAAATGATCATATCACCAATGTTTGAGTTCAAAATTGTCACTGATGCTGAGTCAATGATCAAATTGTAATGTGCCTAACTTGCACACAGTAAACAAAACCAACCCTAGGTATAACTCAATGATATTTCTATAATAAAAAATTAATACATATTATAAAGGTTTTAAATGCATTTTAACATATCAATCTACAAGTCCTATTACATACCTAATTATCTAATCTATATTCATATCTTAAATCGAGCTATCATAGTTGCAGCATATACATTTTTCCCTATCTCAATCGAATTGATTAAATTGTACAATATCAAATCCCTAATTTCGAGCTTATAAATTGATATCCACTATCCACTCTTGTTTCAATTTTAGTATACTCAATTTCTCAGTTTTATAATATAATTTCATCAACCAATCATTAAATCACATATGTAACATCATAATTCATCACTAATTGAACTCAGTTACACAATTATAACAATATATCATATTTTCAAATCTATTAAATCTATTCACTATCACAAACAACTAATTCGAATCAGTTCATTTTAGCTCACCCTATCATTTCCAGCTTACACTATGTTATTACTATACAACACATTTTGTGAATGCAACAATTAAAAGGTTAGGGTTATAGAAATACAAACTATAAACTCCAAGCTATTCATTGATGACCTCATGTTATCCTTTCTTTCTCAAGGATTCCGGGTCTTCGTTAGCTATGGATTAAAACAAATATAATAAATTAACACTACACAACCCAATTCACATTCAATTGCTAAATTATACAACTTTCGCATGTAATTCAATTTAGTCTCTAAAACTGGGACTAACATAACTTTCACAATTAACCCCCCAAACTTTATGTTGAATTTCCTAGAATCCCTATAGGACTTCCTATTTCTCAATTACACCCCAAATTTTGAAATTTTCACAATTTAGTCATTATTGTACAAAGCTATCAATTGACTTTACAAATTAGTCCTATTTCACTTCTAACCTTAAAATCTATCAAAATAATACCTCAAACTTCAATTATTTAACAATGGCAACATCTTCAATCTTGAATTATACCAAAAAAAACTATATGGGTTAGCTAGCTCGTATTACCGGGTTTTTGAAAACATAAAAGCTATAAGAAATAAGAGTAAATTGTCTAACCAATTAAAGCTTGAAACTTTTGAAGCCCTTAGTGTTGTTCGTATTTCTCCATTTTCTTTTTGCTTCAAATGTTTTGGATGAAAAGAGAGTAATGCTTCTCTTTCAAATCCTCTGTTTGTTTTGTTTTGTTTTTATTTTTATTTTATAACTCCATGTTTTGTTTTACTTATTAATTTTATTACATTTTCTTTTATAACATAATTCATTAACGTCCACTTTCATTAGACCAATGCTTTAATCTCCTTATGAGTCCCTTAGCTATGTTTTACTTTAGTTTTTAATTATAATTAAACTTTTGACTCTTATGCAATTCAGTCCATGTACTTAAATTAAGTACTAATGCAATGAAATTCAATTCGCTTCTAATATAACTCCATAAATATTTAAAGAAAATATTTACAAGTCTAATTTATGGAAACCAAGCCTTGATACCTCAATCTCCAAAATCGTTGACTTTTGAACTGATAACTTGTACTTTGTCTAACTTTCCAAATAATCAAAATTATTAGACCAAACTTCAGTTAATACTGTAATACCCTTATAAATATTAATAAATAATATTTATTGACTTTGTCATCGAAAAAAATTTTCTAAAACCACCATTTTTGACATCATTGACTTCTGGGTTGTTACACTATAGTTTTACAAAGTTTACGCCAGAAACAATTTTAAAGTTATATGATTCTAAGCAGTGACACATCATGCCTGAATCCTTCTAAGGGATCAGGTTTGGCATGTTACAAGTTGGTATCAAAACTAAGGTTTTGCCAATTCTTAAAAAACTGAAGGTTGTGTCACACCCCATCATGCATAGTATGCCTTTAGCTTAGTCCTTAATGTCTGAACTATGTTAAATTTTATTTTGTAGTTATATAAGAAAATATCTTATGGATCTAGGGAAGCTACCAGAGAAGAAATAGAGAGACATGTGCGTGCACAAGAACAAGCCTCTGCCAATAATATGGGTAATGCAATGAATGCCTTTAAGAATGTGTTTTATGGGAAACACTCCAAAGGTACCTGTTCTAACTTCATCTAAAATTGATCCTGTAATGGAGATTAGAAAAAGATATACCAAAGAGTTTTTTGGTGATAAAGGTGATGATTCCACTATGGCTGAGTAGTGGTTATCTCATTTATGTAGAGTGATAAAAGAATTGAAATATACTCCAAAGGATAGTCTTTTGTGTGCTATATCATTGTTAGAAGGGAAACCTATCAATGGTGGGAAACATTAGCTAGTGCAACTCTTAAAGAAATGATTGACTAAAACTTCTTTTTGGAAAAGTTCATGTAAACCAAATGTATGTTTAACAAATGATGAAGGAATGTTTCTATCTATGATAAGCTAGGATGACTGTTATAGAGTATGAGCGAGAATACCTCTAACTTAGTCGCTATGCGAAGAACATGTTTTACACAAAGAAGGAAATGTGAAAAATTTGTGTAGGGACTAAAGGATGAAATTTGTGCATTAGTGATAGCTTCTGAATGTAAAACTCTTGCAGCAATGACATTTAAGTCCTATAAAATGGAAACGATCATCAAAGCCAGAAATAAGAATTTTGAAAGAGAAAAGATGAAGTGGGGTAGGTCAAGCGTTCCACCTCCAATAAGTTTTAAAAAGCCTAAAGAACAAATTATTTTAGTTTTGAGAAGGGATTCAAAGTTTCAAGCGTGAAGGATTTAGTAGACTAGATGCTTCAGTGGGAAGCTTTGATGGTTTTAGAATGGTGAGGAGTGTTTGCGAATATTGTGGTAGAAATCATGTTGGAGAATACAAGAAACATTTAGGGGTACGTTATGGATATGGATCCAAATATCATTTAGTTAAGGATTGTCTATCTAAGATTAAAGCGACCATAGAGTAGTCTCTCCAATGACCTCAAAAGATTCAGCAAAAGACTAGATTTGGAATGATAGCACAGTCTAGTACAGTACAAGGAGCACCGAGGAAAAATTTTAGTAAGTAAGTTCTATAGTGTTAGCTCGAGCTTATGTGATAAAAGCAAAGGAGGATGCTAATTTGATTGAGGTTATAACTGTAAATTTTCCTTTCTTGGAAACATTATTTATGGTTTGATAAATCTAGGGTCTACGCATTCATATATTTGTACTAAGGTTGTAGAGGATCTAAGTCTTAAAGTAGTATATTCTAAAACCAATGTTAGCAACTAATCTTTTGGGTCAGAGTATTGTGGTGAATAAGTTGATAAAGAATTGTCCAATGGCATTTGGTTGGTATATGCTTTTGGAAGAATTTTTATTACTGAGCTTTCATGAATTTGATGCTATTTTGGGGTTGGATTGGTTGACTGTCGTGCAAGAGGTGTACGCCTGATAACTGCTGAGGGTAAGAAGGTATTGATGCTTGTTATACAAACTAGTTTGCCAAACAAGATAAACTTTATTGTGTTTGCCAGAAAGATGAATGTTAAGGGCGCAAATGCTTTTTTGGCCTATATCTTGGATTCATCTAAATCAAGAAAGAAAATTAGTCAAGTTTCTATGGTAAGAGCATTTCTAGATGTGTTTCTAGGGGAACTTCCTAAAATACCACCTGAGCTAGAAGTAGAGTTTACAATTTAGTTGAGGCATGGAACAAGAAGGATCTCCTATACTCCCTACCAAGTGGCACTATTAGAACTTAAAGAACTAAAGAGCAATTGCAAGACCTGTTAGATAAGGTTTTATAAGACCAAGTGTAACGCTCGAATTTTGTGCCTAAAAGTATTGGGTCTTGAGCATGGGAGGAGTTAGGAAGCTACTCATAAATATTTAGTTGTGTAAGAAAGTGACACAAATATATGTTTGCTTCAATGGTTATGTGTTTTGGGAGTGTCTAATAAGTCTTGGGTTCAAGCCTGGGCAGGTGCAAAAAGTTTTATTTTTTAAGGAATAAGCACTGTCTCTAGCGGTAGGCTTTTAAGTAAATGGGGGAAGAACATGACAGAAGAAAGTCTGCTGGCCTAGGGGATAAGTGGCATGTTACTATTGTTTGAGGTCTAGAGTTCGAGTACTTGTGCCAACATTGGATCTATTTTTATTGATTGGTCATGGAAGAGTTGTGTTTGACCGAACTTTTAAGTGGTTGAGTTGTGGGTGGTTGGTTGTGGCCGAATTTTAAGGGATTATTAAGAAAATTTTGGTTGTTTGGGATTTGAGGAGTGTTTTGGGGAGAAAAATAAGGGAATTTGAGGATATGGAAGTGTTAGTGCCGAACTTGAACTCTAATTCCTTAAGAGTTCGGTTTTGAGTGGTTTTTCTATCCTTTTGTTTTATTTTTCTACCGACTGTTCCCCTTCCCAACTCTTTCATTTCCTTGGATTGTTTCTGTTGAATTTTGTCTCCCGTTGCTATCAATCTCTTCTTTTCTACTCCTCTCTCTATCGCTTGTTTCTTTGGGGTGATTTTTATCTTTTCTTTTTGAAGGGCAGAATGTTGCTGAGTTTTTGTGCTAGTTTTTTCTCTTTTCTTCTCTAACTTGGTTTTTCCCAACCGTCGCTGCAGTTTACCTCTCCCCTTTCTCCCTAACTCTTTGTTTAGCCGAATTATTTTCACTCCCTTTTAGCTAAATTCTGGACTCCATATTTGCTGATTTCTTGGACCCCCTATACTCTTTTTTCTAGCACCAAATTATCATCTTCTTATAGAGCTACTGTTGTTTTTAGCCTTTCATTGATTTTTGAAGGCGACCAAGAGACTGAGGACTATCATTGATGCATTAGAAGAGAGTAATTATTTCTCTATTATTGGATTATTGGTAACTAAGGTGCTCGTGTGGGTTAGGGAGCAAAAATAGGCCAGGTGTGGGAAACATTGCCCAAACTATAGATCAGCAAAAAGTTGAAAAATTTAATCTTTGATGCCACATGGGCGTGCACTCACTTGTGCGGTAAATCGAATGTATGGATGTGGGCATTTGATCGTAGAGGCCACCATGAGCGATTTCATAGGCTTAGACCGTTTTGGCCCATGTTGCGTCGGAATAGGTCGTGTGGGCCTCACGGGCCTATGGGCCCACATTGGCAAACCACATGGATGTGTGGAGAATATTGGGCTAGGCTGTGTAATCTACGTGGCCAAGGCCATTTCTGGGCTATGTGGGCCACATGGGTGTATGGGCCCACATGGGCCCGCAATATGGGCCTTGGGCCCATTTTCTCTGTTTGACTATTAAGGATGTACGGGTCACCCGAGATGACTGTAGACCTTCTGTTGGTTCGATAAGCATACCTAGACCCTTAATCGTTAAAATGACTGTTTTTCCCTTTTATGGTAAGATGACTGTTTTACCTCTATGTGATGAATGTTTATATTTTAGCTTGCTATTGTAATTGTATTGAGTATATGTATAATATTATGACATGTTGCATGATGCATTGCATAGGGATGGGTTTTTATATAATTGGAGGAAGTGTACGGTAGTGGCAGCTCTATAAATCACTGATGGCTCTAAGCATATTATACTGGCAGCTCTACTACAAATACTGTTCAGTGCCACAACCGGTGCTACATGAAGTGTAGGGATGGGCGGGTTGATTTTATCCCCACATAGAGTGTAGGGTTGGATGGAGATAGAGCGTAGAGGCTGGATGGCTAGGACTTGCATACTGCATTATTTATTGCACTGTTTACTATTACTGCACTGTTTAGTGTTACTGCAATGGCCAGGGCCCGAACACATGACTGTTTCTGTATTGAGTGGGCTAAAGCCCAAACTGATATTATCACTGTTACTAAAGAGGGCTTAGGCCCAGACTATGCTTATTTTTTTGACTGTTTGCTTATATGGGATCACACACTGAGTTTTCGTAAACTCACCCATCTATTTAACTGTACAGGTAATCCCCAACCGTAGGTGGATCCGTACTGCGAAGGACTCAATGGTGGCCATACAACTGCACTTGCTTTCTTATTTGATTTTTAATTTATAGGTAACTTAATTTGGGTATTTGTTTATGTAATAAGGCCTCTATGGATTTTAACTTAAATTTTGGTTTTTATTTTCTTGGGTTTATAACTGCTAGCAGTAGGAAAAGACACTTGTTTTCAGAAAGATAAATTTTTTCCCAAAACACCACGTCTACGCGACATATTTTAAAAGCTTCCGTAATAAACAATGTTTTAAAAAGTAATAACAATTTTAATATGATTAGCATTTTGCTAAACGACTTGAGTTTTAAACTAAACGGAACTCTATAGAAACACAAAAAGAGGATAAGTTGGGAATGGGTTTTTATAATATCGTACTTTGCGAAAAATACTTCAATGTGGTATCACCAGATTCAGCCATAACATCTAGGCCAGGTTTGGGTTGTTACACCTAGTGTATCACTGTAAGGTGTGCCAATTTTGTTTGTGAAAAGGAAAGATGGAACAATGCGCCTATTTATCGTCAATTGAAAAAAGTAACAATAAATAATAAGTATCCTTTGGCTAGGATTGAGGATTTGTTTGATCAGTTATGTGAGGCTATAGTTTGCTCCAAAATTGATCTAAAGTCTTGATACTATTAAGTAAAGATTAAGGGTGATGATATGCCTAAGACAACCTTTCGATCAGGGTGTGGTCACTATGAATTTTTGGTAATGCCTTTTGGTTTGACTAATGTGCCTGCAATATTTATCGATTTGATGAATAGAGTATTTCAACCATATCTAGACCAGTTTGTAGTAGTTTTTATTGATGATATATTGGTTTATTCTAACAATAAGGTTGATCATAAGGAATATTTCAGAATTGTGTTGAGAACTCTACGTGATAACCAGTTATATGCTAAGTTTAGTAAATATGAGTTTTGGCTAAGAGAAGTACATTTTCTTAGTCATATGACCTTTGCTGATGGTATTAAAGTAGTTCATGTTAAGGTAAATGCAGTACTTGAGTGGAATCCGTCCAAGAATGTATATGAAGTTCGTAGTTTCTTAGGATTAGCAGCGTATTACAGAAGATTTGTGAAATGATTTTCAATAAAAACAACACCTCTTACTCGATTATTGAAAATTTTAAGTGGAATGAAGAGTGTCAAAAAAGTTATAAAAATTTAAAAAAAGTTTTGACTGAAGCTCTAATTTTAGCACAGTCAGACTCTGGTGTAGAGTATACAGTTCTTATTGATGCATCTTTTAATGGGCTTGGATGTGTGCTTATACAAAAGGGTAAGGTTATAACTTATGAATCTCGTCAGCTCAAACCTCACGAGAAAAACTATTGAACTCATGATCTGGAGTTAGTAACAATAATTTTAACATTAAAGATATGGAGACATTATTATATGGAAAGAAGTGTCATGTGTTCTCTAATCATAAAAGTTTGAAGTATTTGATGACTCAAAAGGATTTGAATTTACTCTACAGAAGATGGCTAGAACTATTGAATGATTATGATCTAACTATTGAGTACCATCTAAGGAAGGAAAATGTGGTAGCAAATGATTATGAAAGATGTTTAGTGTGATTTGTTTAAACAAAAAATAATATCTAGCAAAACAACAAATTCCAGTCTGGGTAAAGATAGTGAGTTGAGATTCATGGGAAGAATGTTTGTACTAGTTGAGAATGATTTTAGGAAAGAGTTTCTAAGAGAAACTCATTAGGGACCTTTTTCACTCCATCTTACGAGTATCAAAACAAATAGAGATCTGAAGAGCTCATATTGGTAGCCTGGTAAGAAAAGAGAAATTGCAAAGTATGTCTCAACCTATCTGACTTGTCAAAGAGTTAAAGCAGAACATCAAGTTCCTTCGAGTAAGTTGTATCATCTGTAGATACTAGAATGGAAGTGGGATAGAATTACTATGGATTTTGTATCTGGTTTACCCCTCAGTCCTTCTAGGAAAAATTCTGTATGGGTGATAGTAGATAAGCTTACTAAGTCAGCTTATTTTCTGCTTGTGAACACTACTTATTATTTAGAGAAGTTAGTTGAGCTTTACATTGCTGAGATAGTATGCCTACATGGAATTCCATCTTCCATAGTTTTAGATAGAGGCCCAAGGTTTACTTTGAGATTCTAGAATCAATTACAGAGATCTTTGGGAACTAAACTACAATCCAGTACTACATTTCATCCTCAAATTGGTGGTCATTTTGGAAGAGTTATTCAGGTTTTAGAGGATATGTTGAGAAGTTGTGTAATTAATTTTGGAATAAATTGGGAAAGGTATGTTCTTTTGGTTGAGTTTTCTTGCAACAACAGATTTCATGTTAGCTTGAAAATGTCTCCATTTGAAGCTTTATATGGTAGAAGGTGTAAAACACCTTCATGTTGAATGGAGCTTAGTGAAAGAAAGTTGGTTGGTCTTGAATTGGTACGTGAAACTGAAGAAAAAGTCTCTATTATTCGTAGTCATTTAAAAGCTACTCAGGATCGTTAGAAAGCATATGTAGATTTAAGGAGAAAATAAATTTGTTTTGAAGTTGGTGATAAGATATTTCTAAAAGTCTCTCCCTGGAAGACGATCATTAGGTTTGGTTAAAAGGGAACATTGAGTCCAAGATTTGTAAGGCTTTATGAAGTTCTAGAGAAAGTAGGACCTGTACCTGACATATTGGCTTTGCCTCCTGAGTTATCAGAGATTCATTATGTGTTTCATGCACCTATGTTGAGAAGATATAGATCAAATCTAGATAATGCTGTATAGATTAAAGAATTAGAGGTTGAACCAAACTTGTCTTATGAAGAAGAGCTTGTTTGTATTTTAGCAATAGATGTAAAGGAGCTGGGAAACAAGAGAATTTCATTAGTAAAAGTGTTATAGAAAAATTATAATACAAAAGAAGCTACATGGGAAATAGGAATCCAAATGAAAGAGCAGTATCCTTAGTTATTTTTAGGTATGAATTTCGAGGACAAAATTTTCTAAGTGTGGGAAAGTTGTAACAGCCCGGTAGATGAAGTCTTTGTATTTGGTTACTATTTGGTGTCTTGGTAAAAAGTGTAGATATGAGTAAGTAAAGTTTTTATTTTGTCTAAGTATAGGATTCGTTGTATGCACCACTTGGTGAACTGTTTGGCAAACTCTTATGTTAAGTGAACGCCACCCAGATGCTTTGGAAAACTCATTTAGTTTGTAGTTGAATATATTTGTTTATTATTTTAATAAGGAAATTTAGTTAGTTAAGTTGAGACCTAGTTAGAATGCTACGTAAGGAAGGAAACTTCCTAATTTTTGGGTTTAATGTTGATGTTTCTTGCATGCATGTTTAGATTCGTTAGAGTAGTAATCTGATATGTTGAATTATCCCTATTTTTAGCTCAAGAAGCTACTGAATTCCAATTAATAAAGGCAAAAGACCTACTATATAGACTTTGCTATACTTCTGGTGAATTCCTTCTTACTTCCATGTGCATCACCCCATATCTGAAATTCATATCGGAGAGGAATACGAGGCATTACCTAACTCAATTTCATGCACACAAACTTTTGCAAGTCATCCAGACTCAGTCCAATTTAAAACCTTTTCAATTCCTACTTTAAACCTCTTGTAATAGGCCTACAAGCCTCTAATCGACCATTGGAAACTATTCAGGATCAACTCGGGCCCTTAAACCATCTATAGAGATTTGACTTTGAAACAAGGCACACGCCCATGTGGCCATTTCAACATGGGTGTGTTGATGGCCCGTGTGGCTCACACGGCCTAAGCAATATAGGGACACGCCCATGCCTTCCACCCGTGTGGAATTAATCCTAATTGGACACCTACAGGGGTTTTCTCACGGCCTAGCACATGCCGTGACTCTGGCCCGTGTGTTTCACACGGCTATGACATGCCCATGTCCTAGACTGTGTGTAAAAACATGGAAATTCTGTTTCTGACATCACCATCCCCAAAATAACACACGGCCAAGGCACATGCCCATGTGCTAGACCTTGTCCCTCACACGGCTGAGACACACGGTCGTGTCTCTGCCCGTGTGTTTCCTACCACGCATACTGACTTGTAATTTTTACGTGCAGGGGACACACGGCTGGACAACACACCCTTAGGGCTGACACACGGCCTAGACACATGCCCGTTTGTTTGCCCGTATGGACAATATAAGGCTATTTACCAAGCCTCTTTGCCACCCTACACAATAACCACCAAATTAAATATAAAACTATCTTAGGCAACCAAATCATCCACAATAGACAACATTCCATTAACGCATTTTACTCAACCATGAAAATAACTTCATTCCATAAAAATCAAAATGAACATTAGCCATCATTTGAGGCTTACTAAAAAATGAGGGATTTATCCCAAGGCAACACATTTGGCCAAGTTAATATTAACACAAAACATAAGTCTAGTTCCCTATACATGCCATATTCACAAATATAAATCAAACTATACCAAATACATAAAGCTTAGTAAGCATAAAGCTTAGTAAGTTTCATATAAATAAATATACAACAACAATTTGACCATTCATTAACATGCTCAAAACACAAAAGTAGGCGTAAGTATTACTTACTCATCACTATCGATATAAATCTCATAGCATATATCGAGCTTATATCTCATACCTTTCAAATAGGTACTTGTACCACTCACAACACAGTTATACCATGCTCATTAACTTAAAGTCATAATACTCACCGTTGAACCATTCAGAACACTACCGGATATTCATTAAGCCTCAAATGTGGGTAAGGTACCAATGCCATGTCCCAGACACGGTCTTACACTAGCTCATATCTCATGTCGATGCCATGTCCTAGACATGGTCTTACACTGACTATCATATATAGCTGATGCATGTCCCAGACATGTCTTACACTTGCTTACGTCTCGAGGCCGATGCATGTCCCAGACATGTCTTACACTAGAACTCGTCTCGATGCTGATGCCATGTCCCAAACATGGTCTTACACTAGCTCTCATAATGTGGTTGATGCATGTCATAGACATGTCTTAAACTAGCCCATAATAACCCATATGTCATGGCATGAATATCCGATATATTTTCCTAGGTTCAAACAACAACTCTACTATCTCTCTTATCATCATACTTTCTCAATTTAAAAATCAAGCAATTCATGCTATATTAATTCAAATACAATTCAACACTTATACATTAGTGGTGTAGTTGTATTATTTACATACAACCTACCTCGGTTACAAAATATGGTGTCAAGATGGTCTAATCAATTTGCTTGGCTTTCCCCTGATCTAAGTTTTGAGTTTGAATTTCTTGATCTATAATAACAAAAATTTACAAATTTAATCATTTTACCAATCTAGACACTCCATAATCTATACTTGGGCAAAATAACTATTTTGCCTCTAGACTTTTGCAAAATAACCATTTTACCCCTAGGTTTGAAAATCAATTTTTATCGAATTTTCTCCTATCAAAAGCCTAGCCAAACCCTTAAAACTCTTATAGCAATCCAAAAAATTCTACTATCTCACCCATTTATCAGCAAATTTCCAACTTATGCCAAATAGTCCCTATTAGGGTTTTCATGAAGAAATCCTTCACAAAAGTTGTTTATTACATATCTAATACTCATATTCTTCCATAAAATTTTAGAAAACACCCTAGATGCTCTCATGGAAAAACCCTAGATTTTCAACCATTTTGCAAAATAGTACCTTCATTTGAAAGCTCATGCTTCAAGGGGTCCAAAAATGTAAAAATCTTCAAGAAACTCATTAAAATCACTTACTTGTGAGTGCTTCAAGTTGCTGAAAAATTTCAAGCTTTCAAACCCTTAATTTTTCCTGAAAATTCGGTGGAGAAGAAGATGGGAAAATAAGGATGATATCATTTCCCTATATTATATTTTAATGTTGTCAAAATTGGTCACCAACTCACCTAATTTTGACAAATTTGTCTCCTCTTTGACTCTATGGCCGGTGATGCCTTCTTCCAAGGGTCTATTTGTCTTTTAAAGACCCCTAATTTTGGATCTCTAACTATTTAACACCTTTAGCTATCAATTCAAGACTTTTTCACTTTATGCTATTTAGTCCTTTTTCTCAATTGGGCTCATAAACGCTAAAATTAATCCATCAAATTTTTCATGCACTCTTATAAACATGCTTTGACTCCACAATAATGATAAAATATTTTATTTGAATCTGGATTTGTGGTTCCGAGACCACTATTCATACTAGGCCCTAAATCATGCTATTACAATTCTCCCTTTCTTAGGGATTTTTGTCCCTGAAAATCTTACCGGTGAATAAATTCGGGTACTGATCTCTCATATGCTCCTCAGGTTCCCATGTGGCTTCCTCGACTCCATGTCTATGCCAAAAAACATTCATGACCGCAATACTCTTATTCCTCAACTGTTTGACTTCCCGAGCTAAAATCTTGACCGGCTCTTCGCCAAAAGTCATGTCCGGATAAATCTCAACCTCTGTTGGTGCAATCACATGTGAAGGGTCTGATCTATATCGTCGTATCATGGATACATGAAACACTCATGAATCTTTTCCAACTCTAGTACAAGGCCAATCGATAGGCAACCAGCCCTACTCTTTCGGTAATCTTATAAGGTCCTATGAAACGAGGACTCAACTTGCCTCTTCTACCAAATCTGAGAACTTTTCTCCATAGGGATACTTTTAAAAACACTCGATCACCGACTTGAAATTTGATCTCCTTCCGTTTCAAATCCGCATAGGATTTCTGCCTATCCGAGCAGCCTTCAAATAGTTACGAATCACTCTAACTTTCTCTTTAGTCTCTTTGATTAAATTGACTCCGTGAATCTGGCTCTCTCTGAGTTCCGTCCAATATAAGGGCGTTTGACACTTTTGTCCATACAAAGCCTCATAAGGCGTCGTCTTCAAACTTGTCTGATAACTGTTGTTGTAGGTGAATTCAACCAATGGAAAATACCTTTCCCAACTGCCTTGAAACTTAAGAACACAGCACCGCAACATGTCTTCTAAAATTTGAATCACCCTTTCTGGCTGACTGTCGGTCTGCGGGTGGAAAGTCGTGCTAAAAGTCAACCTTGTTCCCAAAGCCTCTTGTAACTTTTTCCAAAACCTCGAGGTAAATCTCAAGTCTCGATCTGAAATAATCAAGAAAGGCCACTTCATGTAGCCTTACAATCTCAGATACGTATAAGTCTGCCAATCTTTCAAGGGAGTAGTCGATATGCACTGGTATAAAATGTGCCAACTTTGTTAGTCTATCCACAACTACCCAAACAACATCCTTTCCCCTTAGGGTTATCGGTAAACTCGTCACAAAATCCATAGTTACCTGATCCCACTTCCACTCGAGGACCATGACAGGTTGAAGTAGACCCGAAGGTACTTGGTGTTCAACCTTCACGTGCTGACACACTAGACACTTAGAAATGAACTCTAAAATGTCTCTTTTCATTCCCAGCCACCAGTACATTCTCTTAAGGTCGTTGTACATTTTCACACTACCCGGGTGGACGGAAAAACAACCACTATGCGCCTCTTTTAGAATCTTCTAAATAAGCTTGCTGTAGTTGGGTACTAAAACCCTGTCTTTAAACATTATACATCCATCAGTACAAATACAAAAATCTGACTCGAAGCCTAACTCACACTGAGTTCTCTTGGCTTGCAATTCACTGTTGTTATTTTTAGCTTCCCGAATCTCCTGCAGAAACATCAGTCTAGCTCACAACTCTGCTACAACTGAATCATCTTCTGGCAAGGCCAAATTGGCATTCATTACTCTCAATGCAAATAACAATTTTCTACTCAACACATCGGCATAGCTAACATAGAGAATCCGTTTACAAGCCGTCTATAATATCTGGCAAAAATCAAAAAGCTTCGAACCTCAGTTACATTCCTCAACGGTTTCCACTCAACAATAGCCGAGATCTTGCTTGGGTCAACTCTGATCCCTTCACTCGACACAATGTGTCTTAGAAATCTGACCTCTTTAAGCCAAAATTCACTCTTACTGAACTTGTCATAAAGCTGCTTATCTCTCAAAGTTTGTAGAACTATTCTCAAATGCTCCACGTGTTCACCCTCGTCACGCGAGTAAATCAGTATGTCGTCAATAAAGACCATTACGAACTTATCCAAATACAGTCGAAAGATATGGTTCATTAAATTCATAAACACCATTGAGGCATTAGTCAAACCAAAGGGCATGACGAGGAACTCATAATGCCCGTATCTCGTCTAAAATGCAGTCTTCGGTACATCTTGCTCTTTCACTCTTAATTCGTAGTATCCGGACCTCAGGTCAATCTTGGAAAATATAGTGGCTCCCTTTAACTAATCAAATAGGTCATCGATCCTGGCAAAGGATACTTGTTCTTCACTGTTACTTTATTAAGTTGTCTATAGTCAATACATAACCTCACTGACCCATCTTTCTTTTTCACAAAAAGTACTGGAGCACCCCACAGTGAAAAACTCAGTCCCCCAAAGCCCTTATCTGTTAACTCTTGCAATTGAGCTTTCAATTCTTTCAATTCCATCGAGCCATCCTATACAAAGTGATTGAGATGGGTGCCGTACGGAGACCAACTCGATTCCAAATTCAACTTCCCTCACTGGAGGTAATCCAGGTAATTCCTCTGGAAACACGTCTATAAATTCACAAACCACTGATACTGATTCTATCTTCAATTCAGATACTTAAGTATTAAGCACAAAAGCTGAGTAAGCCTCATATCCTTTTTCTCAAATATTTCTTAGCACTCAAAGACGATACCATTATAGGCAAATTATCCGATTTGTCTGGTCCAACCCAAAGGATATTCCCATTTTCACATTTCAGTTCAATAACTTTTCCCCCATAGTCCACTACAACACTATGAGAGGTTAACAAATCCATCCCAAGAATTACGTCGAATTCATTAAACAGCAATAACATCAGGTTAACCGAAAAACAATGATCTTTAATTATCAAAGGACAATTTCTAAACACTTGATCAATTAGCACATGTATGTCTAAAGGGTTGGACACTTTTATCACAAACTCAATAGACTTTACTATCATGTTCATACAAGGTATCAAATCTATAAAAATATAAGAGTGGGTAGACCTTAGGTCAATTAAAGCAACAACAAGTATTTCATGGATAGAAAAGGTACCCGTGATCACATCGGGAGACCCTGCCTCTTCTCGGGTACAAATAATGTAAGTCCTTGCTGGCACTCTGCCCTCGGACCTCACCGTAATATCTCTTGGCATGCCTCTACCACTAGTCCCACTTCCGGGGTTCTTCTGTGATCTACCCTTCAAAAGAGCACTACTTGCCTTCTCTTCTTGCTGTTTCTCTCTCTCATCCATTTCAGGACAATGTCGAACGAAATGTTCTAATGATCCACACTTGAAATAGCCTCTTTCATTCCCTCGGCACTCATCGAAATGACATCTACCACATTGTGAACATTCAAGCCTAATTGCCTGAGCACTACCGACACTCACTACAGAAGCGGTCTGGGCTCTAAATGTCGTGTTCTGTTTGTTTTTGTTTCTATTCGAAAACCCTACCGAAGCATTCGATCGGGTCATGAACTCTCTTCATCTTTTTAATGAGAACTGATGTGACTTATCCATCTATCTTTTCTCTGTATCCTGCGACTCAAAAGTCGCTTTCCTCCTTTCTTTAATCAGCTTTTCGGCCTTACAGGCTCTTTCAACAAGTGCTACAAATTCCCGCAGCTCTAAGATGCCAACAAACACTTGAATATCTTCATTGAGGCCGTCCTCAAACCTCTTACACATGGTGGCTTCTGTAGATACGCACTCCCGCGCATACTTGCTAAGCCTCACAAACTCACGTTCATATTCCGCTACTGTCATACGGCCTTACTCTAACTCTAGAAATTCCTTCCTCTTTTGGTCTATAAACCTCTCACTAATATAGTTCTTTCGGAACTCTTCTTGGAAGAATTCCCAAGTTACTCTCTCTCTCGGTACCACAAACATAAGAGTGCTCCACCACTACTAGGCAAAATCTCGAAAGAGCAATACCGCACACTTCACGCACTCTTCAGGCGCGTACGACAGTTCATCAAACACTCTACTGGTATTCTCTAACCAAAATTCTACTTTCTCTTGGTCATCATCTAAGTTAGCCCGGAACTCCTCAACCCCTTGCTTTCTAATCTTGTCTACTGGAGGCTTCTCTCTCCTATACACATTCGCGCCTTGTGGAACTACCGGGTCATACTGAGGAATCGGAGGAGGTAGAGGAGGTGGAGTGTTTGGATTTGCATGAACGAACTCCATGTACCAAACGTCCATCATTCAGAGATATGCTTCTCTAGCCCCTCTGCCTTGGCCCATAGTCACAGGCTAGCTCTCAACTAGCGCAGTCCCCTCAGCAAGAGCCAGCACGTTACTCTCCACGTCATCCACCGTGGCTCTATCAGGATCAATTTTGTAACACCCCTTACCCGTTACCGTCGCCGGAACAGGATATAAGGTATTACCAGAACATAACACATACCATTAAACATAATCGAGATGTAAATATGTCATCCAATTTGATAGTGCATCGTATAACATATGTCTTGAACAATATTAGCCAACTTTAATGACTTGTACAAAGTAGCTGGTCGAGTACTGTAACTAATATTTTAAACCTAGACAAATATGACACGTAACAAAATAATTAAGCCTACTATACATGCCATAATTCAAAACGTTTAGTTCAAATACCCTAAAGTATGATAGTGCGGGTAGATCTTCACGATCCTTAACTCCTGAACAAGCCGAAGGACACTATAAGACAAAAGAGAGAAACAAAGTAAGCTTATAGCTTAGTAAGTAAGTATGTAAATACTATTTAAAGAATCTAACATGTTTACACAACAATTCAAGTATATCTACTTTAACTTCACTATTCATTCCACTTTGATTAAGCTGTCTCTGCTGCGTCATATTCACTAAATAAATCATAACTCGAGTTACAAAACTCGAAATTCAAATCCGTAAAATTTCCCTGAATCTAGACTCATAAAGATTTTTGATAATTTTTTTATATAATTTTTGGTTCAGCCGATTAGTACAGTTTATTAGTTAAAGTTTCCCCTGTTACACAGCTCGACTGATCTGACCTCTGTTCACTACGAATTGAATATCTCTCAGTACACAATTCAAACAACCCTGAGGTCTGTTTCATTTAAAACTAGTCTCAATAAGGAATTTAGGCATGTAAACTATATTTCTTAATTTTCCTTGTACAATTTTTAATGATTTTTCAAAGTTGAAACAGGGGATCACGTATTCATCCTGAGCAAGTCACATACAATTGTAAATATCTCAAAATATAGAACTCCTTTACTTGCTCTGTTTCTTTTATATGAAAGTAGACTCATTAAACTTTAATTTCACATCTCATTCAACCTCTAATTATATTCCTCCTATTTTTGGTGATTTTTCAAAATCACGTCACTGCTACCATCTAAAAACAGTTTTAATGCTAATTTCACTCTTTCACAAATTCTTTATGCTAACCTCATTTTATCTTATATTTGTATATACCACAAATCATTTTCACCACATTTCATTCACCATAAGAGTAGGTCCAAACCACAATATCACCACAAAACCATCCCGTTGAACAATTCGGATGAATCCTCGATATTTAATGGTTTCAGCACACAGCCCCACCATCATACTTCGTTTAGTTCGGCTCTCTTGTACACATGGTGAACACTTAGTACCACTCATGCAACCTAGCCGATTTGTCTCGTAGCTCTCTTGTCTACATGGTGTCCTTCACTTGGAATCACGCATGCGACCTAGCTACATTTATCTTTCACGTAGCTCTCTTGTCTACATGGTGTCCTTCACTTGGAATCACGCATGCGACCTAGCTACATTTATCTTTCACGTAGCTCTCTTGTCTACATGGGATACATCTCGTATCACACATGTGACCTAGCTACTACAGGGTGTCTCGTAGCTTTCTTGTACACATGATGTGCACTCAAGCATCATACATGTGACCTAGCTACGCCCTCTATTTCATTCGATCTCTCGATTGTTCAACCGGATCTCTCTCTATATTTATTTCCATTCTTCCAATAGTCAATTTACATTTTAACTTCAGCTAGTATGTTTATATAATAGGCTGACATATAAGAATGTACATGAAATTATTGTAATATTTACATACAAACTTACCTTGGTGCAAAATGTGGAAATTTTGCAATTTAGTCCAAAACTTTTTCCTTCCCCGTTCGAGATCAATTCGCGTCTTTCTTGATCTATAATAACACATTTAGCTCATTTAATACTCATACTATTTATTTCAATCCAAAATCACATTATGGAAAAATTACATTTTGCCCCTAACTTTTACAAAATTACATTTTTGCCCCTAGGCTCGGAATTTAATTTCAGCCCTTATTCTTATGTTTCATGATATGCTGAACATTTTTTCTTCTACAACAACATCAAATTCTCACTCCATCATATAGTTATGAACAATAGGTATTTTTACCGATTATCTGCTTTTACTCGTTTTCACTTAAAACCGAGTAGCACAAGTTATTTAACATAATTTAAAACCTCATATTCTATCATAAAACATCAAAATACACAAATTTCACCTATGGGTATTTTTCCAAATGTGAACCCTAGGTTAAATTATTACTAGCATAAGCTTAATCGAGCTTCCGGATTCCAAAAACGTAAAGAACATTAAAAGCGGGCTTGGAATCACTTACTATGGAGCTTGAAAGTTGAAGAAACCCTAGCTATGGAGAGAGGAGAATTCGGCAGCAACTAAGGAGGATGATGACCAATTTTGTGTTATTTTTCCCATTTTATTTCATTTAATATCCAAATGACCAAAATGCCCTCCTTACTAAACTTTCAAAATTCCTTCCATGTCCTAATTTTGTCCATGAACTTAAAATTGGTCAAATTGCTATTTAAGACCTCCTAATTAATATTCCAAAACAATTTCATACTAAAACTTCGGGATGCAAATTTTGCGACTTATTCGATTTAGTCCCTACTTTCAATTTAAGCACTTTAGGCATAGAATTTCATCACGAAATTTTCACACAATCATGCAATCATATCATAAACCCCAAAATAATTATAAAACAATTATTTCTATCTCGGATTTGTGGTCACGAAACCACTATTCCGATTAGGCCCTAATTCGGGTTGTCACAATTCTCCCCCCTTTTGAGATTTTCGTCCCAGAAAATCTTACCCATAAAGAGGTTTGGGTCTTGTTTCCTCATAGCTTCCTCGGGTTCCCACGTAGCCTCTTCTATCCCATGTCTCGTGCCACAATACTTTCACTAAAGCTATACTTTTATTTCTTAACTGTTTAACCTCTCGAGCCAAAATCTTTATTGGTTCCTCCTCATAGGTCATATCCGATCGAATCTCAATTTCTGTTGGAGAAATCACATGTGAATGATCAGAACGATAACGTCGCAACATTGATACATGAAACACGTTATGAATTCTTTCTAACTCTGCCGGTAAGGCCAACCGATATGCCATCTTGGTCCAATTCTCTCAAGAATCTCGTCGGCCCAATAAAACGCGGACTCAACTTGCCTTTCCGACTAAATCTCGAATCTTTTTCCATGGTGACACCTTCAAGAACACTTTATCACCCACGAAATTCAATCTCTTTTCTTTTAAATCAGCATATGACTTTTGTCGATCTGAAGCGACTTTTAAGCAATCCCGAATTACTTTTATTTTCTCTTGGTTTCTTTAACTAGATCAACTCCATGAATCTGTTTCTCACTAAGCTCGGTCCAATATAAAGGAGTCCGACACTTACGACCATACAAGGCTTAAATGCGGTGCCATTTGTATACTTGATTGATAACTGTTATTGTAGGCAAACTCAATCAAAGATAGATATTTCTCCCAACTACCTCCAAATTCTAAAACACAAGATCTAAGCATATCTTGAGTACCGGATTACTCTTTCTGTTTGACCATATGTTTGTGGATGAAATGCGGTACTAAAGTTCAATTTTGTTGCCAAAGCTTCTTGTAACTTTTTCCAAAATCTCGAGGTAAATCTTGGATCTCTATCGATATTATAGACATAGGTACTCGTGCAACTTCACAATTTCAGCAACATATAATTCGCTAATTTATCAAGTGAGTAATCAGTGCGTCTTGGTATAAAATGGGCTGACTTTGTTAATCTATCAACCACTACCCAAACAAGCATCCTTCTTTTTAGGAGTTAAAGGCAAACCGGTTACAAAATCCATGGTAATCTTGTCCCATTTCCACTCAGCACCATTACGGTTGAAGTAATCCTGAAGGCACTTGATGTTCAACTTTTACTTGTTGATGATCAAACACTTGGTTACAAATTCGAAATGTCCCTTTTCATACCGCCACCAATCTGACTTCTTTAAATCATTATACATTTTGTGCTACCGGATGAACCGATAAACAGCCATTGTGCGCCTCATGTAATATTTTCGAATCAATTTATCGTTTTTCGGCACACATATCCTGTCTCGAAACATCAAACAATCATCTGGTCCAACTCGAAAATCTGAGTCGTAACCTGATTCGCATTGAGTTCTCTTGATCCGCAACTCACTATCATTCTTTTGAGCATCACAAATCAACTGGAGAAATAACGGTTTAGCTCTCATTTCTGCTAAGATTGACCCATCATCAGACAATGCTAACCCGTGTTCATGGCTCTCAAAGTAAAAAGAAATTTTTCGCTCAAGGCGCCAAGAACTTACATTTGCTTTTCCGGATGATAATCAATCACTAGATCATAATCCTTTAATAATTCAAGCCATCTTCGCTGTCGCAGATTCAGATCCTTTTGATTCATCAAGTACTTCAAACTTTTGTGATCAGTAAAAATTCGGCATTTTTCACCGTACAAATAATGTCGCCAAATCTTCAAGGCAAAAACAACAATGACGGTTCCAAATCATGTGTAGGATAGTTCTTCTCATGCGGTTTTAACTGCGTCTCAAGCATAAGCTACCACTTTACCCTCTTGCATCAACACACATCCAAGGCACATCAATGATGCATCACTATAAATTACGAACTCCTTTCCGACTCGGGCTGTACTAAAATTGGTGCTTCATCAATCGTTCTTTCAATTTTTCAAAACTTTGTTGACATTTATCAGTCCATTCAAACTTAACATTCTTTTGCAACAACTTAGTCATAGGAGAGGCAATCATCGAAAATCCTTCGACAAAAGCGTCTATAATACCGGCTAAGCCTAAAAGCTTCTAACCTCGGATACATTCTTGGCGGTTTCCAATCAACGATCGCAGAAATCTTGCTTGGATCCACCGAATACCATCACCGAGACTATATGCCCCAAAATCCGACTTCACGAAGCGAACTCACTTTTACTAAATTTGGCAAACAGTTTCTTTTCTCTCAAGATTTGCAATATAGTTCTCAAGTGTTCGGCATGTTCAGACTCATCTCGAGAATAAATTAAAATGTCATCTATAAACACTACTACAAACTTATCCAAATATGGTAGGAAGATCCGATTCATTAAGTCCATAAATATAGCTGGAGCATTTGTTAAGCGAAAGGCATCACAAGAAACTCATAATGTCCATACCTTGTCCTAAAGGCGCTTTGCACATGTCGACTCCTTAACTCTCATTGGTAGTAACCGGACCTCAAATCAATCTTTGAAAACACTGTGGCCCCTTTAACCGATCGAATAAATCATCAATCCTCGACAACGGGCACTTGTTCTTTATAGTCACCTTATTAAGTCGACGGTAATCAATGCAAAGTCTCATTGAACCATCCTTCTTCTTTACTGAATAATACAGAGCACCCAGGAGAGAAACTCGGTCTCACAAATCCCTTGTCGTTAACTCCTGCAATCGAGCCTTCAATTCTTTTAATTCATTGAGCCATTCTATATGGAGCAATCGAGATCGGTGCAAAGGTGCTAAGCAACAAATCAATAGCAAAATCTATCTCTATTCGGAGGCAACCCAGGCAATTCCTCCGAAATACATCCGAAACTCACAGACTATCTAAGATCGATTCAAATTTCAGTTGGGGCAACTCAATATTCATTACATAAGCGGATAAGCTTCACACCCTTTTCTCATGTATTTACACAGACATGTGCGAAATCACCATAGGCAATTTATTTGATTCATCTGTTTCAACCCACGTAATTTCTCCATTTTCACATTTCAACTCTAGTGTCTTTTGTTTACAATCTACCTTAGCATCATACAATGTTAACGGTCCATTCCCAAGATAACGTCAAACTCACCAAATGGTAACAACATCAAGTTGGCGGAAAGCAGTGACCTTGAATCATTAATGGGCAATTCTTGCAAACCTTGTCAACTAGCACATATTGGCCTAAGGGGTTCGACACTTTAATCGTAAACTCAGTAAATTCAACAGGCAACATTTTATTGGATACTAAATTCATGCAAATATAGGAATGAGTGGACCCGAGATCAATCAATGCAATAGCAATAGTATCATAGAGAGAAAATGTACCAGTAATAACATCGGGAGATGATGCATCTTCTGGGGCACGTATAGCATAAGCTCTAGCAGGTGCTCTAGCTTCTGATCTTGCCGTTAAATTTTTCATCACAGTTTTACTACTAGTCCCACCTCTAGTATTTCTCGGTGGTCTACCTCTACTAGCGGTGGTATTCTGTCTAGCGCTCTGAAATCTTTCTTCTTTAACTTTCTCCGGACAATCTCTAATAAAATGCTCGCGAGAACCGCACCTGAAACAAGCTCGCTCGGTCCCCCAACACTCACCATAATGTTGCCTGCCACATTGCTGACACTCGGGCTTTCTAGGTCGCACATTACCCACACTTGCCACCGAAGTAGCTTGAGCTTTAGACCCCGAATATGCTCTACCACGATCTCTGTGAATCCCCAATTGAAACTATCATTCGAGGGTTTATCTCTTTGGACCTCTTTGGTTGAGATTGAAATGGCTTGCTTATCATCTTTTTTCGACGTCTCGGGCCTCAATAGCGACTTTTCTTCTTTCTTTATTCAATTCTTGACTTTAAGAGCTCGATCAACCAATACTACAAATTCTTTCAACTCCAAAATTCCTACAAGCACTTTAATGTCCTCATTCAGCCCATCTTCAAATCTTCTACACATAATGGCCTCGGTGGACACACATTCCCGGGCATACTTCTTTGAGTCTTACAAATTCGCGTTCATACTCGCTACTGAGACATTTTCCCTTGCTTCAATTCAAGGAACTCCTTCCGTTTTGATCAATAAATCGCCGACTTATGTATTTCTTTCTAAATTCTTCTGGAAGAAATCCCAAGTAACTTTTTCTTTTGGCACCACTGCAACCAAAGTCTTCCACCGGTGGTGTCGAATCTCTCAAAAGTGATACAAGACACTTTAAGCATTCCTCGGTGTACATGAGAGCTCATCAAATACACGGGTAGAATTTTCAAGCCGAATTCCGCTTCTCGGGATCATCATCGACCTTTGCTCTAAACTCTTGACCCTTGTTTTGAATCTTGTCAACCGGAGGCTTGTTCATTCTTACCAAATCTATACCTTGAGCAGCTACAAGAATCGCCCGAGGTATAAGAGGGGTGGAGGAGGTTGAGCATTTGGATTTGCTCGAATAAATTCAAGATACCAATTGTTCATCATTTGGAGAAAGGCATCCCAGCCTCATCTCCTTGTCTCAATGTCTCAGTCTACTTTCCACAGTGCGGTCCCTTGTGCGGAGCCGGCGCATTACTAGCAAACATCATCACCGCAGTTCCTTTGGGATCCATTACTATATTAAAACAAGACACGCTTTAGAATAATCAGAGTCACCACACTATCACAATATTTTTATGGCATGTATAGCTAGACCTTTACACACACTTTATTAGTCCGAGAACCGACTAAACCATAGCTCGATACCACTAAATGTAACACCCCTTACCTGTTATCGTCAGGAGCAGATATAAGGTATTACCGAACATAACACATACCATTAAACATAATCGAGATGTAAATATGTCATCCAATTTGATAGTGCATCGTATAACATATGTCTTGAACAATATTAGCCAACTTTAATGACTTGTACAAAGTAGCTGGTCGAATCTTGTAACTAATATTTTAAACCTAGACAAATATGACACGTAACAAAATAATTAAGCCTACTATACATGCCATAATTCAAAACGTTTAGTTCAAATACCCTAAAGTATGATAGTGCGGGTAGATCTTCACGATCCTTAACTCTGAACAAGTCAAGGACACTATAAGACAAAAGAGAGAAACAAAGTAAGCTTATAGCTTAGTAAGTAAGTATGTAAATACTATTTAAAGAATCTAACATGTTTACACAACAATTCAAGTATATCTACTTTAACTTCACTATTCATTCCACTTTGATTAAGCTGTCTCGCTGCATCATATTCACTAAATAAATCATAACTCGAGTTACAAAACTCGAAATTCAAATCCGTAAAATTTCCTGAATATAGACTCATAAAGCTTTTTGCTAATTTTTTCTATAATTTTGGTTCAGCCGATTAGTACAGTTTATTAGTTAAAGTTTCCCTGTTACACAGCTCGACTGATCTGACCTCTGTTCACTACGAATTGAATATCTCTCAGTACACAATTCAAACAACCCTGAGGTCTGTTTCATTTAAAACTAGTCTCAATAAGGAAATTAGGCATGTAAACTATATTTCTTAATTTTCCTTGTACAATTTTTAATGATTTTTCAAAGTTGAAACAGGGGATCACGTATTCATCCTGAGCAAGTCACATACAATTGTAAATATCTCAAAATATAGAACTCCTTCGCTTGCTCTGTTTCTTTTATATGAAAGTAGACTCATTAAACTTTAATTTCACATCTCATTCAACCTCTAATTATATTCCTCCTATTTTTGGTGATTTTTCAAAATCACGTCACTGCTACCATCTAAAAACAGTTTTAATGCTAATTTCACTCTTTCACAAATTCTTTATGCTAACCTCATTTTATCTTATATTTGTATATACCACAAATCATTTCCACCACATTTCATTCACCATAAGTGTAGGTCCAAACCACAATATCACCACAAAACCATCCTGTTGAACAATTCGGATGAATCCTCGATATTTAATGGTTTCAAAGACACAGCCCCACCATCATACTCCGCTTAGTTCGGCTCTCTTGTACACATGGTGAACACTTAGTACCACTCATGCGACCTAGCCGATTTGTCTCGTAGCTCTCTTGTCTACATGGTGTCCTTCACTTGGAATCACGCATGCGACCTAGCTACATTTATCTTTCACGTAGCTCTCTTGTCTACATGGTGTCCTTCACTTGGAATCACGCATGCACCTAGCTACATTTATCTTTCACGTAGCTCTCTTGTCTACATGGGATACATCTCGTATCACACATGTGACCTAGCTACTATAGGGTGTCTCGTAGCTTTCTTGTACACATGATGTGCACTCAGCATCATACATGTGACCTAGCTACGCTCCCTCTATTTCATTCGATCTCTCCGATTGTTCAACCGGGATCTCTCTCTCTATATTTATTTCCATTCTTCCAATAGTCGATTTACATTTTAACTTCAGCTAGTATGTTTATATAATAGGCTGAAATATAAGAATGTACATGAAATTATTGTAATATTTACATACAAACTTACCTTGGTGCAAAATGTGGAAATTTTGCAATTTAGTCCAAAACTTTTTCCTTCCCTGCTCGAGATCAATTCGTGTCTTTCTTGATCTATAATAACACATTTAGCTCATTTAATACTCATACTATTTATTTCAATCCAAAATCACATTATGGAAAAATTACATTTTGCCCCTAACTTTACAAAATTACATTTTTGCCCCTAGGCTCGGAATTTAATTTCAGCCCTTATTCTTATGTTTCATGATATGCTGAACATTTTTTCTTCTACAACAACATCAAATTCTCACTCCATCATATAGTTATGAACAATAGGTATTTTTCCGATTATCTGCTTTTACTCGTTTTCACTTAAAACCGAGTAGCACAAGTTATTTAACATAATTTAAAACCTCATATTCTATCATAAAACATCAAAATACACAAATTTCACCTATGGGTATTTTTCCAAATGTGAACCCTAGGTTAAATTATTACTAGCATAAGCTTAATCGAGCTTCCGGATTCCAAAACGTAAAGAACATTAAAAGCGGGCTTGGAATCACTTACTATGGAGCTTGAAAGTTGAAGAAACCCTAGCTATGGAGAGAGGGAGAATTCGGCAGCAACTAAGGAGGATGATGACCAATTTTGTGTTATTTTTCCCATTTTATTTCATTTAATATCCAAATGACCAAAATGCCCTCCTTACTAAACTTTCAAAATTCCTTCCATGTCCTAATTTTGTCCATGAACTTAAAATTGGTCAAATTGCTATTTAAGACCTCCTAATTAATATTCCAAAACAATTTCATACTAAAACTTCGGGATGCAAATTTTGCAACTTATTCGATTTAGTCCCTACTTTCAATTTAAGCACTTTAGGCATAGAATTTCATCACGAAATTTTCACACAATCATGCAATCATATCATAAACCCCAAAATAATTATAAAACAATTATTTCTATCTCGGATTTGTGGTCACGAAACCACTATTCCGATTAGGCCCTAATTCGGGTTGTCACAAATTTACTATATAAGAATACAATTTATAATCATCAGAAGTCGTCACACTATCAATATACAGTTATGGCATGTATAGCTAGACCCGTACTCTTGCTAAGTTAATCCTAAAACCAACTAAACCATAGCTCTGATTCCACTAAATGTAACACCCCATATTCATAACCCACGTTGGAGCAGAATATGAGGTATTACCTAACTCGATTTCATGTACACAAATGTTCACAAGTCATCCAAACTTAGTCCAATTTAAAACTTTTTCAATTCTTACTTTAAACCTCTTGTAATGGGCCTACGAGCCCCTAATTGACCATTGGAAACTATTCGAGAACAACCCGGGCCCTTAAGTCATCTATAGAAAATTTGACTTTGAAACAAGGCACATGTCTGTGTGGCCATTTCAACATGGGCGTGTTGATGGCCCGTGTGGCTCACACGGCCTAAGCAATATAGGGACACACCCATGCTTTCCACCCGTGTGGAATTAATTCTAATTGCACACCTGCAGGGGTTTTCACACGGCCTGGCACATGCCTGTATCTCTGACTCTATGTTTCACACGGCCATGACACGTCCGGGTCCTAGCCCGTGTGTAAAAACATGGACATTCTATTTCTGACGTCAGCATCCCCAAAATGACACACGGCCAGGGCACATGCCCGTGTGCTAGACTGTGTCCCTCACACGGCTGAGACACACAGTCGTATCTCTACTCATGTGTTTACTACCATGCATACTGACTTGTAATTTTTATGTGCAGGGGACACACGGCTGGACAACACGCCCTTGGGGCTGACACACGGCCTAGACACATGCCCGTATGTCTGCCCATATGGACAATATAAGGCTATTTACCAAGCCTCTTTGCCACCCTTAGTTCCACACCCTACACAATAACCACCAAATTAAATATAAAACTATCTTAGGCAACCAAATCATCCACAATAGACAACATTCCATTTACGCATTTTACTCAACCATGAAAATAACTTCATTCCATAAAAATCAAAATGAACATTAGCCATCATTTGAGGCTTACTAAAAAATGAGGGATTTATCCCAAGCCAACATATTTGGCCAAGTTAATATTAACACAAAACATAAGTCTAGTTCCCCATACATGCCATATACAAAAATATAAATCAAACTATACTTAATGCTTCGATTGATAGTTTGATCAATATCTCTAACTTCCATTGATCCTTGAGCTAGATAGGCGGCACCATAAGAAAAAGGAAAGGGGAGGGAATAAACATAAAGCTTAGTAAGTTGCATATAAATAAATATACAATAATAATTTTACCATTCATTAACATGCTCAGAACACAAAATTAGGCGTAAGTATTACTTACTCATCACTATCCATATAAATCTCATAGCATATATCGAGCTTATATCTCTTACATTTTAAATAGGTACTTGTACCACTCATAACACGGTTATACCATGCTCATTAACTTAAAGTCATAATACTCACCGTTGAACCATTTAGAACACTACCGGATATTCATTAAGCCTCAAATGTGGGTAAGGTGCCGATGCCATGTCCCAGACACAGTCTTACACTAGCTCATATCTCATGTCGATGCCATGTCCTAGACATGGTCTTACACTAACTATCATCTCGCAGCCAATGCATGTCCCAGACATGTCTTACACTGGCTTACGTCTCGATGCCGATGCCATGTCCCAAATATGTTCTTACACTGGCTCTCATAATGTGGTAGATGCATGTCCCAGACATGTCTTACGCTACTCTAGAATAACCCATATGTCATGGCATGAATATCTGATATATTTTCCTAGGTTCGAACGGGAACTCTATTATCTCTATTATCATCATACTTTTTCCATTTCAAAATCAAGCAATTCATGCTATATTAATTCAAATACAATTCAACACATATATATTAGTGATGTAGTTGTATTATTTATATACAACTTACCTCGGTTACAAAATATGGTGTCAAGACGGTCTAATCAATTTGCTCGGCTTTCCCCCGATCTAAGTTCAAACTTTAAATTTCTTGATCAATAATAACAAAAATTCACAAATTTAATCATTTTATCAATCTAGGCACTCCATAATCTATACTTGGGAAAAATTACTATTTTGCCCTTAGACTTTTACAAAATAACCATTTTACCCCTAGGTTCAAAAATAGATTTTTAATGAATTTCCTGCTATCAAAAGCCTAGCCAAACCCTTAATACTCTTATAGTAATCCAAAAATTTCCACTATCTCACCCATTTATCAACAAATTTCCAACTTATGCCAAATAGTCCCCATTAGGGTTTTCATGAAGAAATCCTTCACAAAAGTTGTTTATTACATATCTAATACTCATATTCTTCCATAAAATTTCAGAAAACACCTTAGATGTTCTCATGGAAAAACCCTAGATTTTCAATCATTTTGCAAAATAGTACTCTCATTTGAAAGTTCATGCTTCAAGGGGTCCAAAAATGTAAAAATCTTCAAGAAACTCATTAAAATCACTTACATATGAGTGCTTCAAGTTGCTAAAAAATTTCAAGCTTTCAAACCCTTAATTTCTTCTAAAATTTCGATGGAGAAGAAGATGGGAAAAAAAGACGATATCTTTTCCCTTTATTATATTTTAATCTAGTCAAAATTGGTCACCAACTCACCTAATTTTGATAAATTTGTCTCCTCTTTGACTCTATAACCGGCTATGCCTTCTTCCAATGGTCTATTTTCCTTTTAAAGACCCCTAATTTTGGTTCTATATCTATTTAACACCTTTAGCTATCAATTCAAGACTTTTGCACTTTATGCGATTTAGTCATTTTTCACAATTGGGCTCATACACGCTAAAATTAATCGATCAAATTTTTCATCCACTCTTATAAACATGCTATGACTCCAAAATAATGATAAAATATGGTCCCGAGACTACTATTCTGACTAGGCCTTAAATCGAGTTGTTACACCATGTGTGTAATATTCTTTACTTTATAGTTTTGTATGGTAAGTATTCTTACCTTGTAAAGGATAAAAAAATATATGTTTATGAGTGATAGTTGTTTAGTGTCGTTAGTTTGAGTTCACTATGTCTGCAATAAAGAGTATTGGCCATTTTCATGTTAACCACTACCATATGCTTCTGATATGAATAATATGATTCGATCTGATATGGGGATATGAAGTTTAAGATATATGTTTGTGTAGCCTTCGGTAGGGCATATATATTGCAAACTAGATTGGTAGATCGTGATAAAACATAGTACTGAATGATTCTAATATGGGGAGCTATAAAGGGAAAATGTATATGGATGAAATGAAAACATATGATATGTTTCTGACTTTGAATTCTGGGTATGTGACTGGCATGAAAATGGAATGTCTGACTTATGTTGTGTTGGTGTATAGTATTCACCCATGTGATACGCCATTGGCATACTGAGTTTGTCTAATTCCTGTGTATGCCATTGGGCATACTAGGTGATACTATGAGAAATTTCTTTGAAACATTGAATTGTACTATTAGTATTTGTACTTAGGATCTCTGTGGAACTCACGAAGTTATTATGAACTTACCTCATTACCCTTTCCTTCTCAAGCCTGCAGTGTGAAGGAGAACTATTCGAAGGACTACGCTAGAGGGAATTTGCTACTGTGAGACATTTGTTTATTTGTACCATGCATGACATATGAGGGATGATATCTAGTTGTATTTTGAAAAGGATTTGTATTTGAACTTATGTTTGATAAACTATGTTTTAATGAAGATTTGTTTAAGTTTATGGAATGGTTTCGCAGTGATATATTTCGAATGATGCAAATACCTTATTGAAGTTTATATGCCATTTGGCTCATACTTTATTTTAGTATTTTATTAAAGGTCTATTTCAAACACTATAGTTTTACAAATTTTATGCCATAAATAGTTTCAAAGATAGATGATTTCTAAGTAGTGACACATCATACTTGGATCCTTCTAAGGGATTGGATTTGGCATGTTACAATTATAGTGCAAAAAATTCACTTAAACATAGATCTCATAGATCATGAGGAGATCGCTAAACACTACTCATATTTAGCTCACAATATAGAGCTTGCATATCACTATTCATAAATATATATAATCACAATCACAAAACATGAATATAGTTATCTCTTATCCCAACCAAAATCCCACATTGCCTATAAGTCCACAGTTCAGTGTTTTATGCTTTGCTTGGATCACTCGCTTCACCGCAACATATTGTGTGATCTAACTATCTATAGTGTTTAGAAATGAGTTATTGAGCTTTTATGAACTCAGTGAATATACAGGAAAGAAAAACCACACAGCACGTACAAAACATTAGTCAAACAAAAGCTTTGGCAAGGTCACTGAATTGCGAACTGGGTACACCATACTTACGCAAAGCCTGGTTTGCATATATTCACTGTCAGTTAGCTTGAAGCAATAAAACATAATATTTGTAACACCCCTAACCTGTATCTATCGATTACGGAGCATTATCGGAGTTTACGATTCCAAATTATCAAAAAATTTAAAATATTTAATTCACAACATCATTCATATAAAAATCAACCAATGACATATATATTGTCCTTTATAAGAGCCAAAGAGGGCCTAAAAACACATTAGAAACAAGTCGGGACTAAATTAGAAACATATAGAATTTTTAGGAAAAAGATGAAAATCTTCAAACTACAGGAGTCACACGTCTGTGTCTCATGCTGTGGAGTCATTTGAAGTAGGGACACACGGCCATGTCTCAGGGCCTGTGGGCATCTAAAGTAGGGAGACACAGCTATGTCCCATCCCATGTCCGTGCTCGTGTACCTCTCTGACTTGGGTCACACGGCCAAATGACACGCCTATGTGCCAGGCCGTGTACCCTTCAAAATGGCCTCACAGTCCGTGTGCCTGGTTTGCTCTAGGCTGTGTAACTGCCTGACTTGCAACTCTTCGTAAGCTACAGGGGACACATGGCTAAGACACACGCCTATTTCTTTGCTCGTGTGGACGAAAAATATGTCATTTCCAAGCCAATTTTCTTATCTAAGGATGCATACACCTACAACCATTTTTCCACGTACAATCAAGCATTCAAAATGCACCAAACCAAGCATCAACAAGCTAAACCAATAAGGTATTTGATCATACAACAAATATACCCAAAAGGCACCTTAATCACAACAACGAACATGTATTATTAAATTGCATAATTTAGGCATAAATCGACGAACTTGTGACCAAATTTATGCCAAAACTTACCACTAAGTTCAGATATCAAAGTCACACTCAAAATACCAAATTGGCCATTTAGTATCTATTATCATGTTTAGCACCATTAGCCATATATGTCAACTACATCCCATATACCAAGTGAACATATCCAAGCATATTAAAGAACATCTCATACTATGCATTGTTAGTTAACATTCCAACTTCCATCATTTAGTCACCATAAATACAAAAATATCAACCATTAATAGGCCACATATACATGCCAACATAACAACCATTTCATCACCCAAAACACCATAATTACAAGCCAACACAAATGCTATATCATCAAACAAAAACACCTACATAGCCTAGTATAACTATGACTTAAAAACATCAAAATCTACTAAATTAGCTGATGGATAGTGTGATAGGTCTCCGACAAGCTTCCAACTCGATCAAGCTTCTGACTCACTATAAAACATGAAAATAACACAGAGTAAGCATGGACGCTTAGTAAGTTCGTATAATGTAAAACTTAACTTACCATTTCATTACATAACATTTAAATTTAGCATGGCATAATCCAACCAAAGCTTGGCCAAAGCCTGAGCATCCACACCAAACATGTTAGCATGCATAATATAAGTCATAGGCACAATAAAATGTATCATTTCAGTTTGTCACCCATTTGAACTTACATAATTTCCATGTATCACCATAACAAAGAAATTCACATATGTACATGCCTTAATACGTATCATTTTTTTACAATTTCCTTTCTGAATAATGCTTGTTGAATCGTTTAGAATACCATTGGATACATGGGATAGCTCACGCAAAGTGTGCTAACATATAATCATAGCCCATCAATTCCTTTACATATATGCTCACACAAGCTGTGAATAAGTATGCTCCCACAAGTTGTGAAAAAGGGCCTGGTCACACGAGCTGTGGGTCGGAACGTAACAACAGGCTGCTTACACAAGCTGTGGAGTATCCACAACACATGACAGACCTCAGCCATCGATAGGACATTCAAGACCAACACCTGAAACATGTAAAACCTAGTGACATGTCATTTGTATACTACGAATTCCTATGGTTCAAATGGGGCTTGGTAGTCGACCTAACATCATTGGATATGCAACAATTAATTACATGGAAGTCCACAACACATATATTTTTTAAATAAAAGCAAATAAACACTATTTAATTACACGAACTTAACTCGACGAAAAAAACATACATACTAAGTCGATTAATCTGAAACTTTATCATTGCCTCGATCTAAAATTGTACGATGTTTATCTTAATCTAAATGAATAAATTCAATTGAATTCAATAATTATTCTATTCAATTCAATCCAAATTCATATTTTAGTAAATTTATATTTTTGCACCTATAATTTTGATTTCTTTACTATTTAGTCCTTAGATCATAAAATGAAAATTCATGCAATTTCCCATTTACCCACTATATTTGAATTTCATATAGGTCCCTAGCAAGCCATACATTTCATTTTTTTCACAATTTCACCATGAATATTTTCTATTTTTTAATTTAATCCTAAACTGACAAATTCATCAAAAATCCCATAACAAAAGTTATTTATTTAACAATAACTATCCATTTTCTTCCATCAAATATCAAAAGCCATATATATTCATTCATGGAAAAACCCTAAGCTTTTAACAGTTTTTCAAATTAGTCCCCGGGCTAGCTAGATTAAGCTACAACGACTCAAAAAACATAGAAATAATTGAAAACGGGACGAAAAATACTCAAATGCAAGCAAAATAAGGATGGTTGAATGTTCAAGCTTTCATGGTTTCTTTTCCTTCTATTTTCGGTGGTATTTAACAAATTAAAGAAGACGATACATTATTTCTTTTTTTTTAATTGACTTATTAACTAATTTACTAATTTAACCTTAACATATAACCTTTAAACTTTCATAACTAATGTCCATATTTGTCTACTCAATATAAAAATGATATAATTACCACATAAACCCCTTAACTAATTAATTTCATAGTCATTTGATACCTTTAACTTATAGAACTCATGTTTTGCACCTTATGTGATTTAGTCCTTTTCATCAAATTAAGCATGCAAACGGTAAAAATTCGTTATACAATAATACTAACATGCTGTAGATATTAAAATAATAATAAAATAAATAATTTTTTACGTCAAATTTGTGGTCCCAAAACCATTGCTTCGATTTCACTGAAAACTGGTTGTTACAACTCGCCCCTTTAAGGAATCTTTGTCCCTAAAAATCTTAACAAAAAAGAGGTTCAGATATTATTTTCTCATAGCTTCCTCCGGTTCCCAAGTAGTCTCCTCGATACTGTGACGTTGCCAAAGAACCTTTACTAAAGTTATGTTCTTATTTCTCAATTCTTTAACCTCTCGAGCTAAAATTCTAATCAATTCTTTGTTGTACGACATATCAGGCTGAATCTTGACATCTGCCGGTGAGATAACGTGTGAAGCGTCTAATCTACTGGCCTGGTTCTTTCAATAATCTCATACGGCCCGATAAATCATGGACTTAGCTTTCCTTTATGACCAAAACGAAAAACTTTCTTCCAGGGCGATACTTTGAAGAACACTTTATCGCCGATTTGAATTTCAATGTCTTTATGTTTTAAATCCACATATGATTTATGTTGATCTGAAGCTACTTTCAGACTATCTCAGATTACTTTTACTTTGTCTTTAGTCTCTCGAATCAAATCTACCCGTGAATCTTTTTCTCACTAAGCTTAGTCCAATACAACGGAGTTCGATATTTACAACCATACAAAGCTTCATACGGTGCCATATTTATGCTCAATAGTTAACTATTATTGCATGCAAACTCAACAAACAGTAAATATTTCTCCCAACTGCATTCAAATTCTAGCACACAACAAGGAAGCATATCTTCAAGTATCTAAATTACTTGCTCAGACTGACCATCGATCTGTGGATGAAATGCAGTGCTAAAATTGAATCGCGTACCTAATGCCTCTTATAACTTGCTCCAGAATCATGATGTAAACCACAGATCTCTATATAAAATAATAGAAATTGGCACCCCATGTAATTTAACAATCTCAACAACATAAAGTTCAGCTAATCTCTCAAGAGAATAATCTATACATACTGGAAGAAAATGTGTAGACTTTATTAGGCAACCCATAACTACCCAAATTGCATATTTCTTTCTCAAAGATAGGAGTAAACCCGATACAAAGTCCACTGTAACTCGTTCCCATTTGCATTCTGGTATCATCATCGGCTGTAATAAACCGAAAGGTACTTAATGTTCAGTTTTAACTTGCTAACATACTAAACATTTTGATACAAAATCAGAAATCTCTCGTTTCATTCCCGGCCAGTAGCACATCTATTTCAAATCACTGTACATCTTATTGCTTCCAGGATGAGCAGACAAACTACCACTATGAGCTTCATGCAAAATCTTCTGAATAAACTCTGAATTCTTCTATACACAAATTTTGCCTCTAAAAAGTAAACAATCATCGGATCCAATCTAAAAATCTAAATCAGAAGTTAACTCACTCTATTTTCATTTAGCTAGCAACACCTTATCACATTTCAGAGCCTCGTAGATCTGTTGTAAAAACATTAATCTAGTTTTCAACTATGCTAAAATTGAACCATTCATTGTTCGCAAAGCAAAAAAGACTTTCTACTCAGAGCATCAGCAACTACATTCGCTTTACCAGGATGATAATCAATGATAAAATCAAAGTCTTTCAATAGCTCGAGCCACCTGCACTACCTCAGGTTCAAATATTTCTGCAACATTAAATACTTTGAACTTTTATGATCTATAAAGATGTGACACATTTCGCCATACAAATGATGTCTCCAAATTTTCAACGCAAACACAATAGTTACCAATTTCAAATCATGTGTCAGATAGTTCTTTTCGTGCGATGTTAACTGTCTAGAAGCATAAGCTATCACTTTACCTTCCTGCATCAAAACACAGCCTAAACCATTTAAAGATGCATTGTTGAAAATCATGAATTCTTTATTTGATTCAGGCTAAACTACTATCGGTGCCTCAATCAGCAGTGCTTTCAACTAGTTGAAACTTTGTTGACATTTCTCATACCATTCAAATTTCACATCTTTTTTTGTGGTAGTCTCGTCATCGGTGTAGCAATCATCAAGAATCCCTTGATGAATGTTCTATAATAACTGGCTAATCCCAGAAAACTTCTAACTTTGGGCTCATTTCTCAAAGGTTTCCAGTCAACAACATTTAAAATTTTGCTCAGATCAACTCTGATGCCTTCGGCTGATACAATATGTCCCAGAAAACTAACTTCCCTGAGCCAAAATTCACATTTGCTAAATTTGGAAAACAATTTCTTTTCACGTAGGTTTGCAATACAATTCTCAAATTCTCGACATGCTCAGACTCATTTTGAGAGTAAATCAAAATATCATTGATGAATACCACAACAAATCAATCTAAATACGGTCTAAAAATTTTGTTCATAAAATCCATAAAATATTGCAGGTGCATCAGTTAAACCAAACGGCATCACAAGAAATTCATATTGTCCGTACTTGGTCCTGAACGTAGTTTTTAGCACATCAGAATCTTTAACTCGTAGTTGATAGTAGCCAGAACGAAGATCAATCTTTGAAAATACTGTTGTACATTTCAGTTGATCAAACAAATTGTTAATTCGCATCAATGGATACTTATTCTTGTTGTAACTTTGTTGAGCTGATGGTAGTCAATACATAACCTCATTGATCCGTCCTTTTTCTTAATGAATAGAATAGGTGAACCCCAAGGTGAAAAACTGGGTCAAGCGAAACCCCTATCTGTCAACTCTAGCAATTGCACTTTCAACTCTTTCAACTCAGTAGGAGCCATTCTGTAAGGTGCTATCGATATCAGTGATGTTCCCTTTACTAACTCAATAGAAAACTCAACCTCTCTGATCGACGGTAATCTGAGTAACTCCTCTATAAACACATCAAGATACTCACAAACCACTGACACTGATTATATATTCAACTTAGAAACTTTAGAATAGAAAATATATGCAAGATACGCAACACAATGTTTTCTTCAATATTTTTGTGCTGACATAGCTGAAATAACAATAACCAACCCAGTCAAACTATCTAATTCAATCTGAAGCTTCTCATTGTTCTGACATTTTAATATAATAAGCTTTCATCTACAGTTTACAATAGCATCATGCAAAGTTAGTCAATCCATGCACAAAATCACGTCAAACTTATCAAACAACAATAGCATCAAATCAGTCGAAAAACTGTAACCCTGAATCATCTAAGGATAGTTCTTGGAAACCTTATCAACTAGCACATATTGACCTAGGGGGTTTGACACTTTAACTATGAATTCAATGGAGTAAATAGATAAGTTCTTACTTGATACTAAATTTTTGCATACATACGAATGGGTTGATCCTAGATCAATCAAAGTAGTAACATCAATATCAAAGATTGAGAAACTACTAGTAATAACATCTGGCGCATAAGCTTCCTCTCATGCATGGATAGCGTAAGCTCTAGCTGGTGTTTGTGCCTTAGATCTCACAGCAAAGTCTTTTGTTCCACCACGACAATTACTCACATTTCCAGGATTACGAGGTCGTCTACATCTCGCAGTAGTGTTACTCAGTTGTATAGTCTAAACTTTTTCTTTCTCTGACTTCTTTGGACAATCTCTAAGATAATGTTCAAAAGAACCACACCTAAAATATGCTCCATTTTTCAATCTACATTCACTGAAATGTTGTCTTTTACAGTGCTTACATTCGAGCCTATTGTCTCTAACATTACCCACACTTGCTACAAACATAGCCTAAGGCTTTGGACTCAAATGTCGATTACCTCTGTCTCTACTGGAATATCCTAGTAAAGTTATAGAACGGTTGTAATGTTCTTTTGATCTCTTTAATGATGACTGATATGACTTCCCAATTGATCTCTTTCTCAAATCTCTAGCTTCAAAATCAGCTTTTCTTTTCTCTTTGCTAAGCTCTTTAACTTTATGTGCCTGATCAACTAAAACAACAAATTCTTTCAGTTTAACAATCTCTACTAGAAGCTTTATATCTTCATCTGACCCTTCCTCGAACCGTTTACACATAGGAATATCAATTGGAATGCATTCTCTAGCATATTTACTCAATCTGACAAACTCTTATTCGTATTTTGACACTGACATACGACCCTGTTTAAGCTTAAGAAATTCCTTGCATTTCTAATCAAGAAATCTCCGACTTATGTATTTCTTTTAGAACTCAGTTTGGATGAATTCCCAACTTATATGCTCTCTCGACATGACTGAAATCAATGTGTTCCACCATTGGCAGGCTGAGTCTTTCAACAAAGATACAACACATTTAACACACTCTGCCGACGAACAAGACAATTTGTTGAAAATCCTGATCGTGTTTTCTAACCAGAATTCCACTCTCTTAGGATCATCTTTAGCAGTGGCTCTAAATTCTTCAACCTTATATTTATGAATTTTATCAAAAGGTGGCTAATTAAATCGCAAAGGTTGTAAACCTTGAGGAATAATAGGGACCGGTTGGGGAACAGGTGGGGGTAGAGGCCGTTGAGCAGCTAGGTTTGTACGTATAAACTCAGCAAACCATTTGCTCATCAACTGGAAGAAGGCTCACTTAGCCTCTCCTCCCTGGTCCTCAGATACAAGCCTTGTATCACTCAACGTTTCTCCATGAACGGAGGCTTGAGCGTTACTCTCAACTTCATTTGAGTCAGCTTGGTTGGATGTCATTACTATAAGAAAATATAATTCAAAATGAGTCAGGAGTTATCATACTATCATAGGTTATATAATGGCATGTATTTCTAGACTCACACATGCTACATTCAGCCAAAGAATTGACTAAACAGTAGCTCTGATACAAATAAATGTAACACCCTTAACTCGTATCTGTCGCTTGAATGGGTTACAAAGCATTATAGGAGTTTACAATTCAAAACTAACAAAAAATTTAAAACATCTAATTCATAACATCATTCATAGAAATTTCAATCAATGACATAAATATTGTCCTTTATACGAGCCCTCGAGGCCCTAAAAACACATTAGAAATGAGTCAAGACTAAATTAGAAACATATAGAATTTTTAGGAAAAAGATGAAAATTTTCAAACTATAGAGGTCACACGCTCGTACTTAGGCCATGTAGGCATTTGGATTAGAGACACACGGCCGTGTCCCAACCTGTGTCCATGCCTGTGTAACTTTCTAACTTGGGTCACGCGGCAAAACCATACGCCCGTATGCCAGGCCATGTAACTGCCTGACTTGTAACTCTTTGTAAGCTATAGGGGACACAAGACCATGTCGCACATCCGTGTGTCACACACGGCAGGGACACACACCCGTGTCTTTGGCTGTGTGGACGAAAAATAGGCCATTTCCAAGCCATTTTTCTCACCCAAGCATGCACACACCTACAACAATTTTTCCACGTATAATCAAGCATTCAAAATGCACCAACCCAAGCATCAACAAGATAAACCAATAAGGTATTTGATCATGCAACCAATATGCCCAAAAGACACGTCAATCACAACAACCAACATGTATTATTCAACTGCATAATTTAGGCATAATTTAATGAACTTGTAACCAAATTTATGCCAAAACTTAACACTAAGTTCACATATCAAAGTCACACTCAAAATACCAAATTGACCATTTAACATCTATCATCACTAAACACTAGCTGTAACACCCCGAACCCGAGACCATCGCCGGTGTCGGACACGAGGGGTTAACGAGACAAATCCTCTTAAAGTACCGACCAATTTGGCATTTCCGGACAGGCTGGAAAACTGCGTCACTGTCGCCTTAAAAATCATATCTCGAGTTTCAAAACTCAGAAACCGATTCCGTAAATTTTCCCTGAATTTAGACTCATATATCCATCCATGGATTTATTTTTAGAATTTTTGGTTGGGCCAATTGGTACAGTTTATTAGTTAAAGTCACCCATGTTACAGGGGTCCACTACACTGACCTTCGTACGTTTCAACTTGAATATCTCTCTGTACAGGGCTTTAATACTGGTGCCGTCTGTTTCTAATGAAGCTAGACTCAAAATGAAATCTGCACATATAAGGCATGACTTCTAATTCTTTCTAGATAATTTATAGTAAATTTTCAAAGTCGCGACAGGGGACCCAGAAACCGTTCTGGCCCCGTCTCACAAAATCTCGAATATCTCTTAAAATACGCCTCAAATGGTCGTTTCGTTTCATCCATATGAAAATAGATTCATCAAGGTTCAATTTCATAATTTATTCACTATTTAATTCTACTTCTACTATTTTTAGTGATTTTTCCATCTCACCTCGCTGCTGCTGGCAGCATCTGTTACTAAAGCAAACAATGACTATTTCATAATTCTTCCATGGCCAACTATTTCATCATACGTAATGCAACTATGGCCACCTTATCAAAATTAAGGTTTCTAAGGCTCGTGACCATAGGTTTTAGAATCACACTCAACCGACCACATAGGCCATTTTCGCATGGCTTAAAGTTTACAACCCACAATTCAACAAAACAAAATAGCCTATACATGCCAAACGTTCTCCTAGTTCAACTACGAAGACAATACCAAAAGATTTCCAGCCGGTGTGATGACTTCAACGACGGTTCCGAGCACGCAAACGATACGAGTCCAAGAGACCTAAAATGGGTGACAAGAAAATACCGAGTGAGTTTATAATTCAGTAAGTCATAAGCATTCATCAACCAACCATTAATAAAATTATCACAACATGAAACGATAAACGAGGCTAGGTACTCCATCCATATCGAAACTATACTATAATTCCTCGGACCTTTCGGTTCAATCTCATACCAAGTCATACATCCACATTTCATATTCTATACAATAAGATATTTGAGGCATTTTCACACACCAACTCATTTTCACCACAATCATACAATTGCAATCATCACATAGATTTAAAGCTTACCAAGCTCAACCCCAAGCATGAACATATTGCCTATTCGTCATGAGCTCAAGGTACTTACCGATCCGCTGTCCGGATTAACTCGGTAATGTCGCACACTCAGTGCCAATTGTAATGCAAGAGCATATAGTGAATCCGCACACTTAGTGCTATATACATTCAGCTCGCACACTTAGTGCTATATAATCAAACTCGCACACTTAGTGCTGTACAATTTTAAACCCGCACACTTAGTGCCAATCTTGTCACCGTGTCCATTTATACCCGCACACTTAGTGCCGAGACCAATACCTTATGCATTTTGCTGCCTTTATACATTCAACAATGGCATCATTCCATACACATACATTTCCATTTACACATCAACTCATTTAAACACATTTGCATATATATTATGATCATTCAAATCAACACCAAATATATGCTTAATGACTTACCTCGTGTTGGGTAAAATAGTTCCAAGTCGGCTACTCGATGACCTTCGTCTTTCCTTGCTTGATTCTCCTTCTTTAACTCCTTGAGCTTAATCAATAAATCACTAGTTTAACCATCTTGCTAAACATTCATAATTCAACTACACATGCATATGTATGCTTGTAAATTCGGCAACCATTCTTACTAATCGCCCATTTGGTCGATTATACACCTAACCGAATATGCACCAAAACTTGATTCAACATTACCTACATACTCACTTTAATGGCGAATATATATATATATGTACACCGTCAACTAACATCTTTTAATCACCTAATTTCATCTCATGAACATTTAATCAAATTTTCCCAATCTAGCATATATTTTCACATCCATTTGTAACATCATGTACAAACACATATACACATATATCAAAACACAAATTTTTACCTATCATGCAACAAGCATAAATCGCACTTATGAGCATGCCATGGCGAATACATCCCACACCATCCCTTTCAATTTTTGGTCATGGTTAAACAAAGAAAACTCCATGTCTTACTCAAGAATGCTAAAAGAAATTTCAAGAGTAGTCAATCCATCATTACATGCATCATCAACAAGCTTCACATTTAGCATGCAATGGCTTTAACACAATATCAACCTTGGCCAAATACCATTTCCATGGCATAACAAGGATTTGAACCATGGGCTAACATGAACATCAAGTTAGCAACTAAAACATGCATGAATCTCATGACACAACCTCAAACATACCTTAATCTTGACACAAGTATGACCAAATCTCCTTCTAGTTCTCTTCTAAACCAAGCATGAAGCAAAAATCCTTCCTTTTTCCCTTAGTATTTTCGCCAAGATTTGAGAATGGATGAACAAATTTTCTCCTTTCTTTTCCTCTACTCACGGCAACAAGGGGGCATCCATGCTCATTTTTTTTCATTTCTTTATTTTTCTACATGATCCACTAACTAAACATGTTGGAAACATGTTCCTTGCCCATATTCTTGCGATGGCGGCCACTCTTCCCTTTTTTGGGCAAATTGACATGCAAAACCACTCTTTTGCATGCATGTACTATTAGACCATTGTAAGATTAGCCTATCACCTTTCAACAATGTTTCATACAAGTCCATTTTAATAAATTCACATAGAAATGATCAAATTAATGCATGAAACTTTCACACATGCATTTACTAACATCATAAACATAGAATATAACTTTTAATTACTTATAAGACTCGGTTTAGTGGTCCCGAAACCACTTTCCGACTAGGGTCAAATTAGGGATGTCACACTAGCACCATTAGCCATATATGTCAACTACATCTCATATACAAAATGACCATATCCAAGCATTTTAGAGAACATCTTATAGTATGCATTTTTAGTTAACATTCCAACTTCCATCATTTAATCACCATAAACACCAAAATATCAACCATTAATAGGCCATATATACATGCCAACATAACAACTATTTCATCACCCAAAACATGGAAAATAACACAAAGTAAGCATGAATGCTTAGTAAGTTCTTATAATGTAAAACTTAACTTACCATTTCATTACATCACATTTAAATTTAGCATGGCATAATCCAACCAAAGCTTGGCCAAAGCCTAAGCATTCACACGAAACATGTTAGCATGCATAATATAAATCATAGGCACAATAACATGGATAGCCATTAATCTCAACATGTATTATTTTAGTTTGTCACCCATTTTAACTTACATAATTTCCACATATCACCATATCTAAGAAATTCATATATGTACATGTCCTTAATTCGTATCATTCTCTTACCATTTCCTTTCCGAATAATGCCTATTGAACCATTTAGAATACCGTTGAATACTCAGGATAGCTCACACAAAGTGTGCTAATGTATAATTGTAGTCCGTCAATTATTTACATATATGCTCACACGAGCTGTGAATAAGTATGCTCACACGAGTTGTGAATCAATATGCTCACATGAGCTGTGAAAATAGGCCTAATCACATGAGCTGTGGGTCAGAACGTAGCTACACGATGCTGCTCACACGAGCTATGGAGTGTCTGCAACACTTGTTGGACCTCATCCATCGGTGGGACATTCAAGATCAGCACCTGAAACATGTAAACCCTATTAACATGCCATTTGTATCCTACGAATTCCTAAGGTTCAAACGGGGCTCGATAGTTAATGTAACAACAATGGATATGCAACAATTAATTACATGGCAGTCCACAACACATATAATTTTCAAATAAAAGCACATAAACATTATTTAATTACACCAACTTACCTCGATGACAAAAACATAGATACTGAGTGGTTTAATCTGAAACTTTATCATTGCCCCAATCTAAAACTATACAAGGTTTATCTTGATCTAAATGAATAAATTCAAGTTAATCCAATAATTATTCTATTCAATTCAATCCAAATTCATATTGTAGCAAAATTACATTTTTCCCCTATAATTTTGATTTCAATGCAGTTTAGTCCCTAGCTCATAAAATGAAAATTCATGCAATTTCCCATTAACCCATTATAGCCGAATTTCATTTAGGTCCCTAGCAAGCCATACATTTCATTTTTTTCGCAATTTCACCATGAATATTTTCTATTTTTTAATTCAATCCTTAATTGACAAATTCATCAAAAATCCCTTAACAAAAGTTATTTTTATCTAACATCAACTATCCATTTTTTCCATCAAACATCCAAAACCATATATATTCATTCATGGCAAAACCCTAACCTCTTAATAGTTTTGCAAATTAGTCCCAGGGCTAGCTAGATTAAGCTACAATGACTCCATAAACATAGAAATCATTAAGAACGGGACAAAAAATACTCACATGCAAGAAAAATAAAGATGGCTGAATGTTCAAGCTTCCATGGTTTATTTTCCTTCAATTTTTGGTGGTGTTTAGCAAATTAGAAGATGATACATTATTTCTTTTGTTTTAATTTACTTATTAACTAATTTACTAATTTAACCATAACATATAGCCTTTAAACTTTCATAACTAATGTCCATATTTGTCCACTCGATGTAGCAATGATATAATTACCACATAAACCCCTTAACTAATTAATTTCATAGTCATTTGAGACCTCCAACTTATAGAACTCAAGTTTTGCACCTTATGCAATTTAGTCCTTTTCATCAAATTAAGTATGTAAACGGTAAAATTTCTTAACAAAATTTTTATACGATAATAATAACATGCTGTAAACATTAAAATAATAATAAAATAAATATTTTTTACGTCAAATTTGTGGTCCCGAAACTATTATTCCGATTTCACTTAAAATGGTTTGTTACAATATTCCAGAAAATAAAATCATATTCACATGTTCTTTTCTGTTGGATAAGCGGTTATCCTTATAACTCCTCACTTTGACTCAAAGAGACTTAACCTGTCTCATATGTGTAGCATAAAGCTAAGCACTCTCAAACACACCAACATATCCCATTGAATGGAGCCTAGTTCGACATTCCCTTATCTCTCCAAACCTATCACAGGGCCTTTTGCCTAAATAACAAAACATAAAGGTGAGTAATTAAAATCCTATCGCATGCTATTATATCAAATGGTTAAAAGACTATAGTGTCAAAACATTTACATAAACATAGGGCTCAAAAATCTTGAGGAGCTCGCAAAATACTATTCATAATTAGCTTAAAATATAGAGATCGCATATCACTTTTCATGAAATCACATATAATCACAATCATAAAATAGGAATATAGAGAAAATTTATTCTCAGAACTTAGGATTAAACCCTAAGCTTCTAATTAACACTATGGTTCGCACATACATGTGGCAATCCATGAACATTTACCAGTTTACTGCAAGCCTTAAATAAGCTTCGCTTTTCCTTTATCTTTGCTTGTAGACAATTTTTCCATGTTCACAATTTCACAAACATACACAAGTCACTATTAGCACATTAAAACTCATACATAAACACAAACGAACCTAGGTTCATACATGCTAGTATTTTGGTGAACCTAGTTTCCTTTGTTGTAAACTTTCTTAGTTATTTCTCTACATCAACAAAATACTTAAACAGGTTCTTACCTTAAATCTTAAAAGCTAAGTTCTGAGTTTATGTTTTTGTAAAGACTTCACAACAAGAAAAAGAAGTAATCCATGAAGAAGTTTGAGAAAGTTTTTTTATTTAAAAGAATATGATATTTCAATGAAAAGATCTTAATTTATCGACATTAAGTGTTTTGATGTTCTTAGGATACCCTAGTTACAGTAGAAGTAGGAAAGAGTTACGTGTGTGAATGGTGTAGTGAAGAGGAAAATAAGTTAACTTCTTAACTTTGTTATAATTTCCCTTTAGCTACATCTAATTTTAACTGCTGACCCAAAACAATGATCACAACTCGCCAGGCCCACTAGCAACCTCAATTCGCTAAGCCCATTGGCTATCCCTATTTGCCAGGCCCATTGGTGATCTTAGCTCTCTAGGCTTATTGGCGATCCTAGCTTGCTAGGCCCCAAACTCCTGGGCCCTATTTTTGGATGTTACAACTCTCCCCCTCTTAAGAAATTTTTTCCTTAAAATTACCTATGTCAGAATAGATGAGGTTATTGATGCTTCATTGCTTCCTCAGTTTCTCAAGTGGCTTCGCTAGTTCTATAGGTTTTCCACAACACTTTAACTAAAGGAATTTTCTTATTTTGTAAGACTTTTTCCTCATGAGTTATAATTTCAACTAGCTCCTCATCATATGTAGGATCAGGTTACACCTCATATTCATCTATTGTTACTACATAGGATGGGTCCGGACGATTTTACCTTAGCATGGACTCATGGAAAACATCATGGATTCACTCAAGCTCTAGTGGCAACTTGAGTTGATAAGCCAATGGACTAACCCTTTCAACCACTTCATATGGATAGATGAATCTTGGACTAAAGTTCCCTTTTCACCCAATCTTCATAACCTTATACCATGGCGAGACCTTTAAGAACACTTATTCCCCTAGGATTTAAATCAACATAGGATTTTTGTCTGTCTAAAGTAGCCTTCAATCATTCGGATATCATCCTTACCTTATCTATCGTTTTACAAGCTAACTCTGGTCCAACTATCATTTTTCATCAAGTTCTGCCCAACATAACGGGATTCTACATGTAACACCCAGTTTTGGCGGGTCTCGAGTTGGTGAGTAAATAGGAATAATTTTTGTGGTGGGATCCTATTCGCCCAATCGATGCTTTTGGTGAATATCTCGAGTGCATAATTAATGATAGAGTATAAGGTAAGGATTGTTCTCAGAATGTGTGGACATGTATAAAAGAAGGGATTGGTGGTGTATTAAAGAGTCTTAGGTAATGAGGGTATCACCAAAAGTAAGGTATGCCAAGTTGGTCTAGTTACTGTATAAGTTATGTTCTAACGAGATGGTTAGGATTAAACAAAGGAATAACTCAAGGATAAGTAAATATTTTGAATCCTTGTATACGTTTCTCTATATCCATAAGCCATGAATAGGGCGGTTTTGAAAGTTGGTTACATGTGTCAAATTCCACTATGAGAATATGGGTTTTATATATATTTATTGATATGAGCCTTATAAGAAAAGGGGGAGTTATCTTCTTCCTTCTATTTGAAAACACAATTGCTAACTTACTTTGAAGTTGATCTAGGATCTTTCTTGCTAAGTAGAAACTAAGGATCGGAGTTCATGCAGAAGGTTGTTTCATAACCTGGGTAAGTATTATGGACTTGCATGAGTCTATTTTATGCTCGTAAATAGTAAGATGAGGAAATAAGGTGTTGCTTGGAGGTTATCCGGGTTTTAGATGATGATAAAAGATATATGAATGAGTTTTAATGATATCCCTATGTCTTATAAGCAGTGTTTGTTAGGTTTTCACGTTGGATGTTTGGGATTTGGAGATCAAGTTGTTGTTCGTGGGTGGCAAGTGAGTCCCTAAGTCGACTCTTGTATGTTGTATGTTGTATGTTGTTCATCCTAGATGCTTCTATGAAAGATTGTATGAACTCTAGATTGAAACTAAAAAGGGATGGTATGATGAATATGCCTATATATGATTGTTGGATAAGATTCACATGTATAGTTGGTATGAATTTGATAAGTATAGAGTATGTGATAAGAAATCTATAGTCGTAGATATTATTGTATGGGCATGTCTAGATTGTGTAAAATGAGATGTACGTTAAGTTTAGTAAGTGGGTCCATGTCTGTCTCTGTGGAGTCGTCTGAAGAGGTTCGTCGGGGCTTTAAACACTAAAGGGATAGGATGTGTGGAGAACACTAAAGCGATAGTATGTATGGAGAACTCAGAAGGAACTTTAGGCTTAGCGAACCCTGAAGGACAAGCCCTTGTGGCGTATCATGTTACAATTTTGATAAGATAATGTACTGAGTTTCTTTGGTGGTGAGCTCTATATGAGTTGTTGGGGTGGATTCTACAAGGTCTTAAGATAAGAATAGTGAAATTGGAATGTGCTAGGGCATGTGGAAAATTCAAAGTATGGGTTAAATAGGCTTGAAGAACAAATCTAGGTAAGGGCTATGTTTGGTAAATTGAAGAAGGCTATTTATCTGTAATTATCAAAAGAAAAAGGTATTCTGTAAAAAGAATCAAATCATATAATTAAAGAATGTATCTTCTATACATGTATGAAATCATTCATTGATTTTGAAAAAATGATGGCTTAGAGTATTTATGAAATAATAACAATATTTTATCTGTATGGGCCTCTGTAATAGGTATGGTTAAGGAATTAAGAAAGTGCTGAGTGAAGAATGTGAATGTTTTACTAATGATGCAAAAAGTAACGCATGATTTTAAAGTTAGGGGTGACATATGTGGTATAAAAATGACATTCTTGGAAGGCATTCACTAGAGACAAGTTGAGAAACACAGAACAACGAGATGGCAAATTGAATTGCCAGATGCAAAATACAAAAATGATTTAGGTAAATGGGTGTTTATCTCACTAAGTTCTCATGAACTTACCTCTATGCTTTATGTTTTAGGTAAGTTGATTTGGGTCTACGCCAAGAAGAACGATGCCAGGGCTTTCCCAAAGTAATGGCAGGGTGGGCTATTATGTTTAACTACCCATTTTTAATCGAATCAGAACAGTGGTTTTTGGACCACAAATTTGAGGTCAAAATAATTATTTTATTATTATTATTATGTCTACAACATGATAGTATGATTGTGTAAAAATTTTGTTAAGAAATTTTATCGTTTGAGTGCTCAATTTGGTAAATAGCCCATTAATGTGTTAGTGGATGATAATGGCCTGGTAATTTTGAAATTTGTGATATTTTTAAATGTTAATTTTGGTATTTAGTAAATAAAGGTTAATTAAATAAAACAAATGAAAATTTTGCTTCATTTATCTTCTTCATTACTAAAATTAGAGGGGAGAAAAAGCCATAGCTAGGGTTTTCATTCATCCAAGCTTCCATTGTCCATTTAGTTATGGTTTTTGTCTCATTTTTAATGATTTCTATGTTTTTTATATCGTTGCAACTTAATCTAGCTAGCCCAGGGACTAATTTGCAAAACTGTTAATGGTTTAGGGTCTTGCCATTGATGAATATGTGTGTATTATGATGTTTGATGATAGAAAATGTATGTTTGTTGTTAGATAAACAACATTTGTAAAGTGATTTTTTAGTAAAATTGTCAATTAGGGATTAAATTGAGAAATGTGGAAATTTTGTGGTAGAAATGTGAAATAAATGAAAAATATAGGCTGCTATGGTAATAAGAGAAATTTTGCTAGCATGGGTAGGGACCTAATTGCATGAATTTGTGTAAAAGTGTAAAAGTGTTAAAATATTAGGGGCAAAAGTGTGAAGTTGCCATAATGTGATTTTTGGGCTAAATTGAATAGAATGATAATTAAATAAGTTAATTTTGATTACATATAGATCAAGAAAAGCGAAGTTCGATTTAGATCGGGGAAAAACAAAGTATCAGACTAGTCGATCCATTTTGTTGTTTTTACGATTGAGGTAAGTACGTATGTTAATAAATATTATTCAAAATGTGTTTTAAATGCTTTAGATTTGAATTGTTATGAATATGATTGTATGGAAATGTTCGATGAAGATTCAGCCGTGAGAAATCCCGGCTGAACCTTAGGAATAGATTAGGATACGAATGACATGTCATTGGGGGTTATGTGATTTGGGTGCTAGTCCATATGTCTTATCGATGGCTTAGTTATCCGACATGTGTTACTTTTTGGGGTATCTTCTTCTTAGTTGGTCTAGGAGAACATTTCGGCATGTATAGTCTATTATGTTTTGTTGAACTTTGGTATGTAAACTTTAGCCATGCGAAAATGGCATACATATTAAGTTGAATTTTGGTCCTATGATACTTCGTCATAAGTCTTAGTAAAAATTGGTTTGATAATGTTGTCATGGCTGATTATTCTCGGTGTAAAATTCATGATATGTATGATGAATTATTAGTTAGATTAAGGAAAAATCACAAAATAGGCATAGTTTGCTTTAGTAACAGATGCTGGTAGCAGCAGTGATGTGAGATTGAAAAATCACTAAAAATAGTAGGAATGGAATTAAATAAGAAATAAATTATGTAATCGAAGCTCGATGAGTCTATTTTAATATGGAAGAAACGAAATGACCATATGAGCTGTATGTTAGGAGATAATTAAACTCTTGTGAAACAGGGCCAGAGCGAATTCTGGATCCCCTGTTCCAAATTTAGAAATTTACCATAAATTAATCAGAGACAATTAGAAGTCATGCCTTATATGTATAGATTCCCTTTTGAGTCTAGTTTCATTAGAAACAATCGGCATAAGCATTGAAGCTCTGTAAAGGGAAATATCTAAGTCGTAATGCATGAAGGTAAGAATAGTCGAACCCTGAAACAGGGGTGACTTTAACTAATAAACTGTACCAATTGGCCCAACCAAAAATTCTACAAAAATTCTACCATATAGATATATGAGTCTAGTTCTGGTGAAAGTTTACAGAACTGGATTTCGATTTTCAGAACTCAAGATATGATTTTTGAAGCGACTAGTACGCAGATTGGCAGCTTGTCTGGGAAATTTTTAATAAGTGGTTTGAAGTCTGTTAACACCTCGTGTTCGACTCCGGCGACGGTCTCGGGTTCAAGATGTTACACCTGTACAAGCTCGTATCAATCTCATCCTAATCCATATCCTTGATATACTCATTGAACCATTCAGAATAATATCGGATACCCGAGAATCTCGCACCCTAAGTGCCAAATACATAGCCGAAGCTATCTCTATCTCGTATCTCATATAATGCTCACTCTCAAGCTATCAACGAGTTTGCTCACACAAGCTCACACAAAATGGAACGAGGCTAATTACTCCATCCACACCGAACTATACCATAGTTCCTTAGACCTTTCGATTCAATCTCATACCAAGTTACACATTCACATTCCATATACTAATCAATAGGATATTTGAGGTATTTTTATACATCATTTTGTTTTCGTTACAATCATACAACTAAATGACCTTTCACTTATTCCACAATAATTCTTATGTACGTGACTTCAATTAAAATTGTCACATAGGTTCAAAACTTACCAAGCTCAACTCCCAATATAAACATAGCGCCTATTAGCCATGAACTCAAGGTACTTACCCGATCTGCTGTCCGTGATCAACTCAATAATGTCGCACACTCAGTGTCAATAGTGATTCAAAAGCATATAGTGAGTCCGCACACTTAGTGCTATATAATCAACTCGCACACTTAGTGCTATATAATCAAACTCGCACACTTAGTGCTGTACAAATTTTAAACCCGCACACTTAGTGCCAATCTCATGATCATAAATGTTTATACCCGCACACTTAGTGCCGAAATCAACAACTCAATACATCTCACCTCTTTCCGTTTCATTCAATACTTTCATCACCACATACATACATGTATATAAATTTATCATTCCTTTCGGCATAATTACATAGACATTATGTCTATTTAAATCAATACAAAATATATGCTTAGTGACTTACCTTGTGTTGGGTAAAATAGTTCCAAGTCGGCTACTCGATGACCTTCGTCTTTCCCTTGCTTGATTCTCCTCCTTTAACTCCTTGAGCTTAATCAATAAATCAACTAGTTTAACCATCTTGCTAAACATTCAAAATTCAATTACACATGCATATGTATGTTTGTATATTCGCAACCATCCTCACTAATTACCCATTTAGTCGATTATACACATAATTAAAGGTAACATCACGAACAGGCATACTTATGTATATTTATATATATATATATATATACACTTCCAAATGGGCATCACAATTAGATTTAACACCACCTTCATACTCAATTAGATGGCGAATGTATGTATATATATACAATGTCAACTATAACATCTTTTAAACACCTAATTTCATCTCATGAACACTTAATCAAATTTTCCTAATCTAGCCTATATTTTCACATCTATTTGTAACATCATGTAAATTCACATATAACTACATTTCTTAAGTTCTACATCTTAATGCCCACTATAGCCACTCCCATGGTCTAAATCTAACAATCGGCAACACCTACCTTTTCACTATGTTAGCCGAATACTCATTCTCTTCTTAGTCCTAAATTCGGCACTTCTAACAAATTAGCTTAACAATTCCAACTTTCATGCTAACATCCCAAGCAACTTAACACATCCATATAACTAGCATGCTAATAGCATCAAGGTATCAACCAAAATTTTTAGGCTCCTTAGCCAAATTCTAACTCTCCATCAACCCCAAATCCAACCATGAGATAGATAGAATTTAGACTCATCACCCAAAGGTTGTTTGTACTTCCAAGATACCCTTGAACATACCTTAATCTAGAGGACCACCTTGGCCGAATCTTCCTTCTTCCCCTTCCTCTAGTTACGGCAATTGCAAAAGAAAGAAAACATGAACACTCTTTCTTCTTCTCAAGTCACAAGCAATGGAGAAGAGAGATGAGCATTTTTTTTCTTTTCCTTCTTTACTAACATTATTTTATTTCCAATAACCCAATTTCTTATTATAATATCTAATTAAACATATGTATTGCCCATCAACATTCCATCTTGGCCGCCACTATAAAGAAATTGGGCAACTTGACATGCAAGTCCACCTTTGTGTTAACATGCACTAATAAGCCATTTAAAATTAGCCTATCATATTTCACTATGTCTCATATTGATCCCTATTTAATAATTTCTCATGCAATTGGCAAAATTAAAGAATGAAACTTCCACATACTCATGTACACACATAATAAGCATAGAATATAGCAATTAATTATTTTTATGACTCGGTTTTGTGGTCCCGAAACCACTTTCCGACTAGGGTCACACTAGGGCTGTCACAACATGTATGTACGAGAACTATGAAATCATCAAATCGAAGAAGTTGATGGAAATTGTGTTTAATATTTGGATTGAATATATGTGTTAAGTTATGCTTCAATTTTGAATTGCATTATATGATGTTTATGTTATTGAATTGTTGGTTGGTAAGTTTTACTTACTTATCATACGAGCTTAGTAATCTATATGGCTTACTTTGTTTACTTTTTCGTGTTTTATAGTGAATTTCGAAGCTAGCTTAGATTGGGAATCTTAGGAGCTCTGATCACATTATCAAGCTTACACTTTGGTACTTTTGTACTTATGTATTTGGTTATATGGCATTATAGTAGTTATGGTCACTTAGATATATGTTAATAATGGATTTAGCCATTTAAGTTTGGCCTGCAACTGATGAATGTTTTGTATTATATATATAGCCATGTGACTTGGCTTATTTTGGTTGATTTGGTTGTGTATATATATATATGTGCAAATGGCCTTTGTTATGTATTTGGTAATTTCTATGTAAATGCTTGTGGTGAATGGTTGTTTATGAATTGGCATTATGGATAACAAATTGTAACACTCTTAACCTGTATCTGTCACTGGAACAAGGTTACAGAGCATTACCAAAGTTTACAGAATAATTACAGATATTTCACATGGTTTACTATTCATATCCAATACTAATCATATTGTCCCTTGAATAGGCCCTCGAGGTCCAATATAAACATTAGAATCAAATTGGGACTTAATCGGGATCTCAGAAAATTTTTCATTAAATTTCAAAAAAATTTCCTAAATGCAGGGCTTACATGCCCGTGTGGCCAAAGGACACGCCCGTGTGACCCTATGACACGCCCATACTTCAAGTCGTGTCTTGCCCCATGTAACTCTCTGACTTGCATCACACGGCCAAGTCATACGCCAGTATGCTAGGCCGTGTTCCCCACACAATTGAGACACACGTCCGTGTCTCTGCCCATGTACTTAATTCTGAGCATTCTGTTTCTAAAATTTAAGATGCAGGGGACAAATGGCCAGACCACGTGTCCATGTGCTAAGCCGTGTGTCACACATGGTCAAGACACACACCCATGTCTACCCTTGTGGACAAAATAACGCCATTTCCTAACTTTATTTTTCACCCCTTTTAGCCTTGCACCTACACCAACACTTATACACAATTTATCACACTCACCAACCACATTTTCATACCAAAATTTAAGTCTTATACATGTCAATTTATATTTGTATTTATCTAGATACGATGTTCACATTTGTGCATATTGTATCAAATATGCTAATTTAATTCATTCATACATATCTCATTGTAATTTCTATTAAGCAATCATTTTCAAACATTTACCATGATATAATCTTCTATACATAAACACCAAAACATGTTCAAATAGCTAGTCATTAACAAATATTTACATGCCATTCCTTGGCCAATTTAACCTATACATGCCATTATAACCACAATTATCTTACCTTATTTATCAAATTGAGTCGATGGATAGTGTGAGTGATCTCCGTCAAGCTTCCAATCCAACGAGCTTCCGAATTACTATAGTACAGGGAAAAATAAAACAGAGTAAGCAGATAATGCTTAGTAAGCCTGTATAACTTGATAATTAACTTCCCAACTATTCATATTAAAGATAAACATGTAAATCACAATCAACCATTCAGTCCCAATCCCTAACACATATTCTCATCACCCTTGTTAGTAACTTAATTCATATAAACATCAAGAAACACATATATGATCTCCACAATATTCAGATTCTCATACACATATGTTTTCCACATTATGTATTCATATAATATATATACAAATTATTTCCATATTTTTCGGGTACATTCTATAATAATTCATCTCGAGTTTTAGTATATTTCATGTTAGAACTTTGCTCATTATTCAACTAAAATATTAATAATCACACAGATAATACACTCGACATGTACAAATCTATTCTCATAGATGAATGTATTCATGTAACACCTCTAACCCGTATCCGTCGCTAGAATAGGGTCGTAAGATGTTACGGAATAAAACACAATTCTGATCAATTATAATAAACATTACATAATCACATGAATTAGTTTCGAAAATTTACTAATTTTTTTTCTAAATCATAAACTAATACACCTATGATTGTATGCATGCTGCATTAGTGATATGATAGCCTACACGAATCTCATATATATATATACATATACAACTCACATCTTACAACCAATTTTATAAATTTTAAATACAAATTTGCAAACTTGTAAATAACAAGTAAATATTTATATATAAAATCTCTTGCGTTTATTACCTTAAAAATCACTTCTACCATAAGTAAAATTTCTTATCTTCCTCTACATGTGTCTTAAGACATGTTTCCATGCGTGTCATATCAAATCACACTTAAGATAATATGTAAAATCACATTTATGGATACTCAAACATATATATATTTATATGGATAATATAGTAGAATACATTACCATTTTCATGCGTATTATGCTATTGCTACCACACTCTCATTTATAAATAAATGCATATGTAGGACTTTAATTAAATACAAACATATGTCATGTCTATTTGACATATTACAATACATTCTCATTAAATCACACATAAACCATTTTCATATTATCATGATCATACCTACCAAAGCACAAGTGGACAAAAATATATCGTAATAAACCTTGCCATATTTTTCGAACCCTATCAAAAATTCAAGACACCAAATCATGAACATTCTAAGTCACAAACATATTCACTAGGTTCACAAATATATTTCACATAATAATTTACATCGATGGATTAGTCACGATTCTTTCAAGTCATTGCTCATTTCTTAAACATGCAAGATTTATCTCACGTAATAATCATAGATATATAACCTGCAACATTCAACCATAATCATCATAGACCATACCTATCATGATTTAATTCAAACATTTTGATTAGCCATTTTCGCATGCCTTTATACACAACCAAAATTTATCATTCAAACCACACTTCAGCTTATACATGCCATAATTCGAATTTAACTTAGAAAGGTACCCCAAAATAGTAGATAGTGTGATGAACTTCGCAGACGATCCCCGAGCCTATAACTTGATTTCTAATATCTATAAAACAAACAAGGATACACAAAATAAGCTAATATAGCTTAGTAAGTCATAAGCAAATAGTAAACCCAACAAAGTATTTAATTCAATTAAGTTAATTATAATTTATAGTAACTAAATACCATTTAATCTCAAGTTATACTTATAAGTACATCCACATATATACATTCGCACTTAAACATCATCTTGGTCGAATGATCAAATACACACATTGTCTATTTTTCAATCAACTTACCGACCATTTTATTATACCCTGCCGAATGCACATATTTATTATATACAAGTAATTGCATTTTTTTTTACTTGGCCTGATACTCACCTGACCATTCGGGTATATTAATATTCAACTTCCCAAAAACCACTAATTATATTATAATCATGCTTGCATATACTTTTACACATAAGCTAAAAAAAATCACTATGGAGTATTGCATATATATATACATAAATAGTCAACAAGACCAATTATACCAAAACATACATTACATTTAATTATGAGTCATTTTCTCATACTAAATTTATATAACTACAAGCTGAATATACATATGCTAACATCACTTAAAGTTATTATCATCAATTATGTGTGAATAAAACAAATACCAAGTACCAACTTACCTTATCAGTAATAGCCAAATAATTAATTCATACTCGGCCGTTTTACTCGTATTACACAATCATGCACAATATACCTTTGCCCGATGAACCATTCAGAATCGAGTAGGACACTCGGATAATCACATAAATCGTACAACGCCAACGTCCCAGACGTGGTCTTACATGTAACCACATATCGATGCCACTGTCCCAAACAGGGTCTTACTCATAAACACATATTGGAACCACATATCGATGCCATGGTCTTACTCACACACATATATCGGAATCCTATGTCATGACATATGTATCCTAACTATTCCTAAGGTTCATACAGGGCTTTCTGACGTCGTAACTCGGTTGAATCGAACTCGGAAATGTAGTAGTCAAATTTAATCATTTTCGGCCATAGCATATTAAAATTCTACATTTCATAACAGCATATAAATATAACATTTAATTACCAAATAAACACATCTATTTGCTTATAAACTTACCTCGGACAACGAAAAATCGGTATGGATCGACTAGTCGACAACTTTTGACTTTCCCTGGTCCAAATCTGATTTCTTTAGCTCTTGATCTAAACATATTCAAATTAAGCTGATTCAAACATATTTTCATTCAATTTAGTCCAAAAACACATAAATAGGCAAATTACCATTTTACCCCTAACATTTACAATTTTTTTCAATTTAATCCCTATTGCACAAAACACAAAATACACCAAATTTCTTTATACTTATGTTGGACCGAATTTTACCCACTCTCAAACAAGTCCATATATTCAATTTATTTCACATTTTAGTTCCTAAATTTATTATTTTTGTAATTTAGTCCTAATTACTCAAAATCATCAAAAACTCCAATACAAAATATGTTAATCTAAAACATATATTTCATTTTGCATCATCAAACAACAAAAATCACAAGCTATCGGCAATGGCACAACTAAAAATATTCATCAAAATCAAAAATTCAAGCATGGGTTTTGTAGTACTCGAAGCAACGATCTCAAAAACGTAAAAATCATAAAAAAACCAAGTTAAACTCTTACCTTGATTGAGCTTGAAAAGCAGCCGAACCTAGGTTTTATTTTCTTTTTCTCTCTTGTTTTAGTTTCGGTAATGATAGAAATAAAATGGACATGGCTTTCTTTTATTATTATTATTTATGTTTTATGTTGTAATATATTTTATTAACTTAACATTTAATTTACTTATTTATCCATGCTAAAGTTATAATAAAACAATATAATATATGTCCACTACCGTCCATTTAATAAATCAATGGGCTATTTATCACTTAAGGGCTTCCTTTTATAAATCCAATAACAATTCAACCCTTTATATATTAAACTACAAATTTTTAATTTACGCGATTAAGTCCTTTTTATTAAATCGGATACCTAAACGACAAAATTAAATCACGAAAATTTCATACATATAAATTCACATAAAATAAACACAGAAAATAATTTTAAAATATTTTTCTGACTTGGATTCGTGGTCCCGAAACCACTGTTCCGATTAGGGTCTAAATATTCATCAAACAAATTTCCATGTTCGTATGTCATAATTTCATACTTTCATATTTCATATATCATCATTTTCATGTACTTCAAGCATATACATGTAAAAACCCATTTCTTTTCATGTCAGGATTTTACGCGTTTAATTATTGAAAATATCAATGGATACTCAGGTAGTACACACAAAGTGTACAAATTAGTAAATCCATCAATTCATATTTAGGAGTACCCATTAGGGCACTTAATCAGGAAACACACTCTCGAGCCACATATCATATAATAGGAGTACCAGTTCAGGCTAAATCCTGTCTCCAACATATGCTCACAAGTGCTTAATTAGGATTACCAGTCCAGGCTAAATCCTTTCTCTAACATATGCTCAGAAGAGCTCAATTAGAATTGCCAGTCCAAGCTAAATCCTATCTATAATGAGGTCAATAGGATTACTCATCCGAGCTAAATCCCATCAACAATAAATGCAGGACTTCATTCATTTCAGGAAATCACATATCTATCAATTTTTCATTTATTCAAATAGAATTTGACATTTATCAGGCAATTACCGGGCATGTAATCAATCTCATATATTTATACATTTATGCAATTCAAATGTTCACATTCAACTCAAGCATAAAAAAATAACATTTTTATCATTTATCACTTATCGAGTATTATCATTTATTTCTGGCACTTTCATTTATCGAGCTTTAACGAATATGTGATCATTTCACATATTTATGGCATTTATACAATTTACATACACAACATTCACTTCAAGTATATAAACATATACAATTTAGTTATACGAACTTACCTCAATAAGTGTTTGTGTACATAAAGTGTACTAATCCAACATTTTCTCCTTTCCTCGTTCTAACTCCATATTCGATTTATCCATATCTATACGAGTAAATTTAAAATCAATTTAACGTAATTCATACTCAATTTAGTCCAATATACACTTTGAGAAAAATTACCATTTTGCCCCTAAACTTTTAATAAGTGACGAATTCGTCCCTAGACTCGAAAAATAAAATTCATGTAATTTAATCCTTGTTCTGAGCCTAATAAAATTTTTCATGTAATATTTACAGCCCATATATTTCATGAAAATAAGAATTTTTCCATGGATTTCTCATTTTTACAATTTAGTCCCTAAATCAAGTTTTCATCAAAATTCACTTTGTAAAAGTTGTTTATCTATCAACAATGTAACACCCCTTACCCGTTACCGTCGCCGGAACAGGATATAAGGTATTACCAGAACATAACACATACCATTAAACATAATCGAGATGTAAATATGTCATCCAATTTGATAGTGCATCGTATAACATATGTCTTGAACAATATTAGCCCACTTTAATGGCTTGTACAAAGTATCTGGTCGAGTACTGAAACTAATATTTTAACCTAGACAAATATGACACGTAACAAAATAATTAAGCCTACTATACATGCCATAATTCAAAACGTTTAGTTCAAATACCCTAAAGTATGATAGTGCGGATAGATCTTCACGATCCTTAACTCCCGAGCAAGTCAAGAACACTATAAGACAAAAGAGAGAAACAAAGTAAGCTTATAGCTTAGTAAGTAAGTATGTAAATACTAATTAAAGAATCTAACATGTTTACACAACAATTCAAGTTTATCTACTTTAACTTCACTATTCATTCCACTTTGATTTAGCTGTCTCTACTGCATCATATTCACTAAATAAATCATAACTCGGGTTACAAAACTCGAAATTCAAATCCGTAAAATTTCCTGAATCTAGACTCATAAAGCTTTTTGCTAATTTTTTCTATAATTTTGGTTCAGCCGATTAGTACAGTTTATTAGTTAAAGTTTCCCTGTTACACAGCTCGACTGATCTGACCTCTGTTCACTACGAATTGAATATCTCTCAGTACACAATTCAAACAACCCTGAGGTCTGTTTCATTTAAAACTAGTCTCAATAAGGAATTTAGGCATGTAAACTATATTTCTTAATTTTCCTTGTACAATTTTTAATGATTTTTCAAAGTTGGAACAGGGGATCACGTATTCATCCTGAGCAAGTCACATACAATTGTAAATATCTCAAAATATAGAATTCCTTTGCTTGCTCTGTTTCTTTTATATGAAAGTAGACTCATTAAACTTTAATTTCACATCTCATTCAACCTCTAATTATATTCCTCCTATTTTTGGTGATTTTTCAAAATCACGTCACTGCTACCATCTAAAAACAGTTTTAATGCTAATTTCACTCTTTCACACATTCTTTATGCTAACCTCATTTTATCTTATATATGTATATACCACAAATCATTTTCACCACATTTCATTCACCATAAGTGTAGGTCCAAACCACAATATCACCACAAAACCATCCCGTTGAACAATTCGGATCAATCCTCGATATTTAATGGTTTCAAAGACACAGCTCCACCATCATACTTCGCTTAGTTCGGCTCTCTTGTACACATGGTGAACACTTAGTACCACTCATGCGACCCAACCGATTTGTCTCGTAGCTCTCTTGTCTACATGGTGTCCTTCACTTGGAATCACGCATGCGACCTAGCTACATTTATCTTTCATGTAGCTCTCTTGTCTACATGGTGTCCTTCACTTGGAATCACGCATGCACCTAGCTACATTTATCTTTCACGTAGCTCTCTTGTCTACATGGGATACATCTCGTATCACACATGTGACCTAGCTACTACAGGTGTCTCGTAGCTTTCTTGTACACATGATGTGCACTCAGCATCATACATGTGACCTAGCTACGCCCTCTATTTCATTCGATCTCTCCGAATGTTCAACCGGATCTCTCTATATTTATTTCCATTCTTCCAATAGTCGATTTATATTTTAACATCAGCTAGTATATTTATATAATAGGCTGAAATATAAGAATGTACATGAAATTATTGTAATATTTACATACAAACTTACCTTGGTGCAAAATGTGGAAATTTTGCAATTTAGTCCAAAACTTTTTCCTTCCCTGCTCGAGATCAATTCGCGTCTTTCTTGATCTATAATAACACATTTAGCTCATTTAATACTCATACTATTTATTTCAATCCAAAAATCACATCATGGAAAAATTACATTTTGCCCCTAACTTTTCAAAATTACAATTTTGCCCCTAGGCTCGGAATTTAATTTCAGCCCTTATTCTTATATTTTATGATATGCTGAACATTTTCTCTTCTACAACAACATCAAATTCTCACTCTATCATATAGTTATGAACAATAGGTATTTTTACCGATTATCTTGCTTTTACTCGCTTTCACTTAAAACCGAGTAGCACAAGTTATTTAACATAATTTAAAACCTCATATTCTATCATAAAACATCAAAATACACAAATTTCACCTATGGGTATTTTTCCAAATGTGAACCCTAGGTTAAATTATTACTAGCATAAGCTTAATCGAGCTTAGGATTCCAAAACGTAAAGAACATTAAAACGGGCTTGGAATCACTTACTATGGAGCTTGAAAGTTGAAGAAACCCTAGCTATGGAGAGAGGGAGAATTCGGCAGCAACTAAGGAGGATGATGACCAATTTTGTGTTATTTTTCCCATTTTATTTCATTTAATATCCAAATGACCAAAATGCCCCTCCTTACTAAACTTTCAAAAATTCCTTCCATGTCCTAATTTTGTCCATGAACTTAAAATTGGTCAGATTGCTATTTAAGACCTCCTAATTAATATTCCAAAACAATTTCATACTAAAAACTTCTGGGATGCAAATTTTGCAACTTATTCGATTTAGTCCCTACTTTCAATTTAAGCACTTTAGGCATAGAATTTCATCACGAAATTTTCACACAATCATGCAATCATATCATAAACCCCAAAATAATTATAAAACAATTATTTCTATCTCGAATTTGTGGTCACAAAACCACTATTCCGATTAGGCCCTAATTCGGGTTGTCACAATTCTCCCCCCCTTTTGAGATTTTCGTCCCGAAAATCTTACCCAGAAAGAGGTTTGGGTCTGTTTCCTCATAGCTTCCTCGGGTTCCCACGTAGCCTCTTCTATCCCATGTCGTGCCACAATACTTTCACTAAAGCTATACTTTTATTTCTTAACTGTTTAACCTCTCGAGCCAAAATCTTTATTGGTTCCTCCTCATAGGTCATATCCGATCGAAACTCAATTTCGTTGGAGAAATCACATGTGAAGGATCGAACGATAACGTCGCAACATTGATACATGAAACACGTTATGAATTCTTTCTAACTCGCCGGTAAGGCCAACCGATATGCCATTGGTCCAATTCTCTCAAGAATCTCGACGGCCCAATAAAACGCGGACTCAACTTGCCTTCCGACTAAATCTCGAATCTTTTTCCATGGTGACACCTTCAAGAACACTTTATCACCCACGAAATTCAATCTCTTTTCTTTTAAATCGCATATGACTTTTGTCGATCTGAAGCGACTTTTAAGCAATCCCGAATTACTTTTATTTTCTCTTGGTTTCTTTAACTAGATCAACTCCATGAATCTGTTTCTCACTAAGCTCGGTCCAATATAAAGGAGTCCGACACTTACGACCATACAAGGCTTCAGACGGTGCCATTTGTATACTTGATTGATAAGCTGTTATTGTAGGCAAACTCAATCAAAGATAGATATTTCTCCCAACTACCTCCAAATTCTAAAACACAAGATCTAAGCATATCTTGAGTACGGATTACTCTTTCTGTTTGACCATCTGTTTGTGGATGAAATGCGGTACTAAAGTTCAATTTTGTACCCAAAGCTTCTTGTAACTTTTTCCAAAATCTCGAGGTAAATCTTGGATCTCTATCGATATTATAGACATAGTTACTCCGTGCAACTTCACAATTTCAGCAACATATAATTTGGCTAATTTATCAAGTGAGTAATCGAGACGTCTTGGTATAAAGTGGGCTGACTTTGTTAATCTATCAACCACTACCCAAACAGCATCCTTCTTTTTAGGAGTTAAAGGCAAACCGGTTACAAAATCCATGGTAATCTTGTCCCATTTCCACTCGGGCACCATTCTTGGTTGAAGTAATCTCAAGGCACTTGATGTTCACTTTTACTTGTTGTGGATCAAACACTTGGTTACAAATTCAGAAATGTCCTTTTCATACCGCCACCAATACTGACTTCTTTAAATCATTATACATTTTGTGCTACCGGGATGAAGCGATAAAATGACCATTGTGCGCCTCATGTAATATTTTTCGAATCAATTTATCGTTTTTCGGCACACATATCCTGTCTCGAAACATCAAACAATCATCTGGTCCAACTCGAAAATCTGAGTCGTAACCTGATTCGCATTGAGTTCTCTTGATCCGCAACTCACTATCATTCATTACATAAGCCAGATAAGCTTCACACCCTTTTTTCATGTATTTCTGTGCAGACATGTGCGAAATCACCATAGGCAATTTATTTGATTCATCTGTTTCAACCCACAGAATTTCTCCATTTTCACATTTCAACTCTAGTGTCTTTTGTTTACAATCTACCTTAGCATCATACAATGTTAACCGGTCCATTCCCAAGATAACGTCAAACTCACCAAATGGTAACAACATCAAGTTGGCGGAAAAATGTGACCTTGAATCATTAATGGGCAATTCTTGCAAACCTTGTCAACTAGCACATATTGGCCTAAGGGTTCGACACTTTAATCGTAAACTCATAAATTCAACAGCAACTTTTTATTGGATACTAAATTCATGCAAATATAGGAATGAGTGGACCGGGATCAATCAATGCAATAACAATAGTATCATAGAGAAAATGTACCAATAATAACATCGGAGATGATGCATCTTCTCGGCACGTATAGCATAAGCTCTAGCAGTGCTCTAGCTTACGATCTTGCCGTTAAATCTTTCATCACAGTTTACTACTAGTCCCACCTCCAGTATTTCTCGGTGGTCTACCTCTACTAGCGGTGGTATTCATCTAACGCTCGAAATCTTTCTTCTTTAACTTTCTCCGGACAATCTCTAATAAAATGCTCGAGAACCTTTTGAAACAAGCTCGCTCGGTCCCCCAACACTCACCATAATGTTGCCTGCCACATTGCTGACACTCGGGCTTTCTAGGTCGCACATTACCCACACTTGCCACCGAAGTAGCTTGAGCTTTAGACCCGAATATGCTCTACCACGATCTCTGTGTGAATCCCCAATTGAAACTGTCATTCGAGGGTTTGTCTCTTTGGACCTCTTTGGTTGAGATTGAAATGGCTTGCTTATCTGTCTTTTTCTGACATCTCGGGCCTCAATAGCAACTTTTCTTCTTTCTTTGTTCAATTCTTGACTTTAAGAGCTCGATCAACCAATACTACAAATTCTTTCAACTCCAAAATTCCTACAAGCACTTTAATGTCCTCATTCAGCCCATCTTCAAATCTTCTACACATAATGGCCTCGGTGGACACACATTCTCGGGCATACTTGTTTGAGTCTTACAAATTCGCGTTCATACTGCCATGGACATTTTCCCTGCTTCAATTCAAGGAACTCCTTCCGTTTTTGATCAATAAATCGCTAACTTATGTATTTCTTTCTAAATTCTTCCTGGAAGAAATCCCAAGTAACTTTTCTTTTGGCACCACTGCAACCAAAGTCTTCCACCGTGGTAAGTCAATCTCTCAAAAGTGATACAAGACACTTTAAGCATTCCTCGGTGTACATGAGAGCTCATCAAATACACGGGTAGAATTTTCAAGCCGAATTCCGCTTTCTCGGGATCATCATCGACCTTTGCTCTAAACTCTTGACCCCTTGTTTTCGAATCTTGTCAACCGGAGGCTTGTTCATTCTTACCAAATCTATACCTTGAGCAGCTCTGAGAATCGCCCGAGGTATAGGAGGGGTGGAGGAGGTTGAGCATTTGGATTTGCTCGAATAAATTCAAGATACCAATTGTTCATCATTTGGAGAAAGGCATCCCGAGCCTCATCTCCTTGTCTCAATGTCTCAGTCTATTTTCCACAGTAGCGGTCCCTTAAAGGGAGCGGCGCATTACTAGCAGCATCATCAGCCGCAGTTCCTTCAGGATCCATTACTATATTAAAACAAGACACAGTTTAGAATAATCAGGAGTCACCACACTATCACAATATTTTTATGGCATGTATAGCTAGACCTTTACACACACTTTATTAGTCCGAGAACCGACTAAACCATAGCTCTGATACCACTAAATGTAACACCCCTTACCCGTTACCGTCGCCGGAACAGGATATAAGGTATTACCAGAACATAACACATACCATTAAACATAATCGAGATGTAAATATGTCATCCAATTTGATAGTGCATCGTATAACATATGTCTTGAACAATATTAGCCCACTTTAATGGCTTGTACAAAGTATCTGGTCGAGTATCTTGAAAATAATATTTTAACCTAGACAAATATGACACGTAACAAAATAATTAAGCCTACTATACATGCCATAATTCAAAACGTTTAGTTCAAATACCCTAAAGTATGATAGTGCGGATAGATCTTCACGATCCTTAACTCCTGAGCAAGCCGAAGAACACTATAAGACAAAAGAGAGAAACAAAGTAAGCTTATAGCTTAGTAAGTAAGTATGTAAATACTAATTAAAGAATCTAACATGTTTACACAACAATTCAAGTTTATCTACTTTAACTTCACTATTCATTCCACTTTGATTTAGCTGTCTCTACTGCATCATATTCACTAAATAAATCATAACTCGGGTTACAAAACTCAAAATTCAAATCCGTAAAATTTCCCTGAATCTAGACTCATAAAGCTTTTTGATAATTTTTTTCTATAATTTTTGGTTCAGCCGATTAGTACAGTTTATTAGTTAAAGTTTCCCCTGTTACACAGCTCGACTGATCTGACCTCTGTTCACTACGAATTGAATATCTCTCAGTACACAATTCAAACAACCCTGAGGTCTGTTTCATTTAAAACTAGTCTCAATAAGGAATTTAGGCATGTAAACTATATTTCTTAATTTTCCTTGTACAATTTTTAATGATTTTTCAAAGTTGGAACAGGGGATCACGTATTCATCCTGAGCAAGTCACATACAATTGTAAATATCTCAAAATATAGAATTCCTTTGCTTGCTCTGTTTCTTTTATATGAAAGTAGACTCATTAAAATTTAATTTCACATCTCATTCAACCTCTAATTATATTCCTCCTATTTTTGGTGATTTTTCAAAATCACGTCACTGCTACCATCTAAAAACAGTTTTAATGCTAATTTCACTCTTTCACACATTCTTTATGCTAACCTCATTTTATCTTATATATGTATATACCACAAATCATTTTCACCACATTTCATTCACCATAAGTGTAGGTCCAAACCACAATATCACCACAAAACCATCCCGTTGAACAATTCGGATCAATCCTCGATATTTAATGGTTTCAGCACACAGCTCCACCATCATACTTCGTTTAGTTCGGCTCTCTTGTACACATGGTGAACACTTAGTACCACTCATGCGACCCAACCGATTTGTCTCGTAGCTCTCTTGTCTACATGGTGTCCTTCACTTGGAATCACGCATGCGACCTAGCTACATTTATCTTTCACGTAGCTCTCTTGTCTACATGGTGTCCTTCACTTGGAATCACGCATGCGACCTAGCTACATTTATCTTTCACGTAGCTCTCTTGTCTACATGGGATACATCTCGTATCACACATGTGACCTAGCTACTACTGGGTGTCTCGTAGCTTTCTTGTACACATGATGTGCACTCAAGCATCATACATGTGACCTAGCTACGCCCTCTATTTCATTCGATCTCTCCGAATGTTCAACCGGATCTCTCTATATTTATTTCCATTCTTCCAATAGTCGATTTATATTTTAACATCAGCTAGTATATTTATATAATAGGCTGAAATATAAGAATGTACATGAAATTATTGTAATATTTACATACAAACTTACCTTGGTGCAAAATGTGGAAATTTTGCAATTTAGTCCAAAACTTTTCCTTCCCTGTTCGAGATCAATTCGCGTCTTTCTTGATCTATAATAACACATTTAGCTCATTTAATACTCATACTATTTATTTCAATCCAAAATCACATCATGGAAAAATTACATTTTGCCCCTAACTTTTCAAAATTACAATTTTGCCCCTAGGCTCTGGAATTTAATTTCAGCCCTTATTCTTATATTTTATGATATGCTGAACATTTTCTCTTCTACAACAACATCAAATTCTCACTCTATCATATAGTTATGAACAATAGGTATTTTTACCGATTATCTTGCTTTTACTCGTTTTCACTTAAAACCGAGTAGCACAAGTTATTTAACATAATTTAAAACCTCATATTCTATCATAAAACATCAAAATACACAAATTTCACCTATGGGTATTTTTCCAAATGTGAACCCTAGGTTAAATTATTACTAGCATAAGCTTAATCGAGCTTCCGGATTCCAAAACGTAAAGAACATTAAAAGCGGGCTTGGAATCACTTACTATGGAGCTTGAAAGTTGAAGAAACCCTAGCTATGGAGAGAGGGAGAATTCGGCAGCAACTAAGGAGGATGATGACCAATTTTGTGTTATTTTTCCCATTTTATTTCATTTAATATCCAAATGACCAAAATGCCCTCCTTACTAAACTTTCAAAAATTCCTTCCATGTCCTAATTTTGTCCATTAACTTAAAATTGGTCGATTGCTATTTAAGACCTCCTAATTAATATTCCAAAACAATTTCATACTAAAACTTCGGGATGCAAATTTTGCAACTTATTCGATTTAGTCCCTACTTTCAATTTAAGCACTTTAGGCATAGAATTTCATCACGAAATTTTCACACAATCATGCAATCATATCATAAACCCCAAAATAATTATAAAACAATTATTTCTATCTCGAATTTGTGGTCACAAAACCACTATTCGATTAGGCCCTAATTCGGGTTGTCACAATTCTCCCCCTTTTGAGATTTTCGTCCCGAAAATCTTACCAGAAAGAGGTTTGGGTACTGTTTCCTCATAGCTTCCTCGGGTTCCCACGTAGCCTCTTCTATCCCATGTCGTGCCACAATACTTTCACTAAAGCTATACTTTTATTTCTTAACTGTTTAACCTCTCGAGCCAAAATCTTTATTGGTTCCTCCTCATAGGTCATATCCGATCGAAACTCAATTTCGTTGGAGAAATCACATGTGAAGGATCGAACGATAACGTCATAACATTGATACATGAAACACGTTATGAATTCTTTCTAACTCTGCCGGTAAGGCCAACCGATATGCCATGGTCCAATTCTCTCAAGAATCTCGTGACGGCCCAATAAAACGCGGACTCAACTTGCCTTTCCGACTAAATCTCGAATCTTTTTCCATGGTGACACCTTCAAGAACACTTTATCACCCACGAAATTCAATCTCTTTTCTTTTTAAATCGCATATGACTTTTGTCGATCTGAAGCGACTTTTAAGCAATCCCGAATTACTTTTATTTTCTCTTGGTTTCTTTAACTAGATCAACTCCATGAATCATTTCTCACTAAGCTCGGTCCAATATAAAGGAGTCCGACACTTACGACCATACAAGGCTTCGTGACGGTGCCATTTGTATACTTGATTGATAAGCTGTTATTGTAGGCAAACTCAATCAAAGATAGATATTTCTCCCAACTACCTCCAAATTCTAAAACACAAGATCTAAGCATATCTTGAGTACCGGATTACTCTTTCGTTTGACCATCTGTTTGTGGATGAAATGCGGTACTAAAGTTCAATTTTGTACCCAAAGCTTCTTGTAACTTTTTCCAAAATCTCGAGGTAAATCTTGGATCTCTATCGATATTATAGACATAGTTACTCAGTGCAACTTCACAATTTCAGCAACATATAATTCGCTAATTTATCAAGTGAGTAATCAGTGCGTCTTGGTATAAAGTGGGCTGACTTTGTTAATCTATCAACCACTACCCAAACAGCATCCTTCTTTTTAGGAGTTAAAGGCAAACCGGTTACAAAATCCATGGTAATCTTGTCCCATTTCCACTCGGGCACCATTCTTTGGTTGAAGTAATCACGAAGGCACTTGATGTTCACTTTTACTTGTTGATGATCAAACACTTGGTTACAAATTCGAAATGTCCCTTTTCATACCGCCACCAATACTGACTTCTTTAAATCATTATACATTTTGTGCTACCAGGATGAAGCGATAAATGACCATTGTGCGCCTCATGTAATATTTTTCGAATCAATTTATCAATTTTTTTAAGACACATATCCTGTCTCGAAACATCAAACAATCATCTGGTCCAACTCGAAAATCTGAGTCGTAACTTGATTCGCATTGAGTTCTCTTGATCCGCAACTCACTATCATTCATTACATAAGCGGATAAGCTTCACACCCTTTTTCATGTATTTACGTGCGGACATGTGCGAAATCACCATAGGCAATTTATTTGATTCATCTGTTTCAACCCACGAATTTCTCCATTTTCACATTTCAACTCTAGTGTCTTTTGTTTACAATCTACCTTAGCATCATACAATGTTAACGGTCCATTCCCAAGATAACGTCAAACTCACCAAATGGTAACAGACATCAAGTTGGCGGAAAAAAAGTGACCTTGAATCATTAATGGGCAATTCTTGCAAACCTTGTCAACTAGCACATATTGGCCTAAGGGTTCGACACTTTAATCGTAAACTCAATAAATTCAACAGCAACTTTTTATTGGATACTAAATTCATGCAAATATAGGAATGAGTGGACCGGGATCAATCAATGCAATAACAATAGTATCATAGAGAAAATGTACCAATAATAACATCGGAGATGATGCATCTTCTGCACGTATAGCATAAGCTCTAGCAGTGCTCTAGCTTCGATCTTGCCGTTAAATCTTTCATCACAGTTTACTACTAGTCCCACCTCCAGATTTCTCGGTGGTCTACCTCTACTAGCGGTGGTATTCATCTAACGCTCTGAAATCTTTCTTCTTTAACTTTCTCCGGACAATCTCTAATAAAATGCTCGCGAGAACCGCTTTTGAAACAAGCTCGCTCGGTCCCCCAACACTCACCATAATGTTGCTCGCCACATTGTCGACACTCGGGCTTTCTAGGTCGACATTACCCACACTTGCCACCAAGTAGCTTGAGCTTTAGACCCGAATATGCTCTACCACGATCTCTGTGTGAATCCCCAATTGAAACTGTCATTCGAGGGTTTGTCTCTTTGGACCTCTTTGGTTGAGATTGAAATGGCTTGCTTATCTGTCTTTTTCGACATCTCGGGCCTCAATAGCGACTTTTCTTCTTTCTTTGTTCAATTCTTGACTTTAAGAGCTCGATCAACCAATACTACAAATTCTTTCAACTCCAAAATTCCTACAAGCACTTTAATGTCCTCATTCAGCCCATCTTCAAATCTTCTACACATAATGGCCTCGGTGGACACACATTCCAGGCATACTTGTTTGAGTCTTACAAATTCGCGTTCATACTCTGCTCAGACATTTTCCCTGCTTCAATTCAAGGAACTCCTTCCGTTTTGATCAATAAATCGTGACTTATGTATTTCTTTCTAAATTCTTCCTGGAAGAAATCCCAAGTAACTTTTTCTTTTGGCACCACTGCAACCAAAGTCTTCCACCGTGGTAAGCGAATCTCTCAAAAGTGATACAAAGACACTTTAAGCATTCCTCGGGTGTACATGAGAGCTCATCAAATACGGGTAGAATTTTCAAGCCGAATTCCGCTTTCTCGGGATCATCATCGACCTTTGCTCTAAACTCTTGGCCCCTTGTTTTCGAATCTTGTCAACCGGAGGCTTGTTCATTCTTACCAAATCTATACCTTGAGCAGCTCTGAGAATCGCCCGAGGTATAGGAGGGGTGGAGGAGGTTGAGCATTTGGATTTGCTCGAATAAATTCAATATACCAATTGTTCATCATTTGGAGAAAGGCATCCGAGCCTCATCTCCTTGTCTCAATGTCTCAGTCTACTTTCCACAGTAGCGGTCCCTTGTGCGGAGCCGGCGCATTACTAAACATCATCACCGCAGCAGTTCCTTGAGGATCCATTACTATATTAAAACAAGACACGCTTTAGAATAATCGAGTCACCACACTATCACAATATTTTTATGGCATGTATAGCTAGACCTTTACACACACTTTATTAGTCCGAGAACCGACTAAACCATAGCTCGATACCACTAAATGTAACACCCTTACCCGTTACTGTCATGGAACAGATATAAGGTATTACGAACATAACACATACCATTAAACATAATCGAGATGTAAATATGTCATCCAATTTGATAGTGCATCGTATAACATATGTCTTGAACAATATTAGCCCACTTTAATGGCTTGTACAAAGTATCCGGTCGAAAGTCTGAAAATAATATTTTAACCTAGACAAATATGACACGTAACAAAATAATTAAGCCTACTATACATGCCATAATTCAAAACGTTTAGTTCAAATACCCTAAAGTATGATAGTGCGGATAGATCTTCACGATCCTTAACTCTGAGCAAGCGAAGAACACTATAAGACAAAAGAGAGAAACAAAGTAAGCTTATAGCTTAGTAAGTAAGTATGTAAATACTAATTAAAGAATCTAACATGTTTACACAACAATTCAAGTTTATCTACTTTAACTTCACTATTCATTCCACTTTGATTTAGCTGTCTCTACTGCATCATATTCACTAAATAAATCATAACTCGGGTTACAAAACTCGAAATTCAAATCCGTAAAATTTCCCTGAATCTAGACTTATAAAGCTTTTTGATAATTTTTTCTATAATTTTTGGTTCAGCCGATTAGTACAGTTTATTAGTTAAAGTTTCCCCTGTTACACAGCTCGACTGATCTGACCTCTGTTCACTACGAATTGAATATCTCTCAGTACACAATTCAAACAACCCTGAGGTCTGTTTCATTTAAAACTAGTCTCAATAAGGAATTTAGGCATGTAAACTATATTTCTTAATTTTCCTTGTACAATTTTTAATGATTTTTCAAAGTTGGAACAGGGGATCACGTATTCATCCTGAGCAAGTCACATACAATTGTAAATATCTCAAAATATAGAATTCCTTTGCTTGCTCTGTTTCTTTTATATGAAAGTAGACTCATTAAAATTTAATTTCACATCTCATTCAACCTCTAATTATATTCCTCCTATTTTGGTGATTTTTCAAAATCACGTCACTGCTACCATCTAAAAACAGTTTTAATGCTAATTTCACTCTTTCACACATTCTTTATGCTAACCTCATTTTATCTTATATATGTATATACCACAAATCATTTTCACCACATTTCATTCACCATAAGTGTAGGTCCAAACCACAATATCACCACAAAACCATCCCGTTGAACAATTCGGATCAATCCTCGATATTTAATGGTTTCAAAGACACAGCTCCACCATCATACTTCGTTTAGTTCGGCTCTCTTGTACACATGGTGAACACTTAGTACCACTCATGCGACCCAACCGATTTGTCTCGTAGCTCTCTTGTCTACATGGTGTCCTTCACTTGGAATCACGCATGCGACCTAGCTACATTTATCTTTCACGTAGCTCTCTTGTCTACATGGTGTCCTTCACTTGGAATCACGCATGCGACCTAGCTACATTTATCTTTCACGTAGCTCTCTTGTCTACATGGGATACATCTCGTATCACACATGTGACCTAGCTACTACAGGTGTCTCGTAGCTTTCTTGTACACATGATGTGCACTCAAGCATCATACATGTGACCTAGCTACGCCCTCTATTTCATTCGATCTCTCGAATGTTCAAGCAGGATCTCTCTATATTTATTTCCATTCTTCCAATAGTCGATTTATATTTTAACATCAGCTAGTATATTTATATAATAGGCTGAAATATAAGAATGTACATGAAATTATTGTAATATTTACATACAAACTTACCTTGGTGCAAAATGTGGAAATTTTGCAATTTAGTCCAAAACTTTTCCTTCCCCGTTCGAGATCAATTCGCGTCTTTCTTGATCTATAATAACACATTTAGCTCATTTAATACTCATACTATTTATTTCAATCCAAAAATCACATCATGGAAAAATTACATTTTGCCCCTAACTTTTCAAAATTACAATTTTGCCCCTAGGCTCTGGAATTTAATTTCAGCCCTTATTCTTATATTTTATGATATGCTGAACATTTTCTCTTCTACAACAACATCAAATTCTCACTCTATCATATAGTTATGAACAATAGGTATTTTTACCGATTATCTTGCTTTTACTCGTTTTCACTTAAAACCGAGTAGCACAAGTTATTTAACATAATTTAAAACCTCATATTCTATCATAAAACATCAAAATACACAAATTTCACCTATGGGTATTTTTCCAAATGTGAACCCAGGTTAAATTATTACTAGCATAAGCTTAATCGAGCTTCCGGATTCCAAAAGCGTAAAGAACATTAAAAGCGGGCTTGGAATCACTTACTATGGAGCTTGAAAGTTGAAGAAACCCTAGCTATGGAGAGAGGAGAATTCGACAGCAACTAAGGAGGATGATGACCAATTTTGTGTTATTTTTCCCATTTTATTTCATTTAATATCCAAATGACCAAAATGCCCTCCTTACTAAACTTTCAAAATTCCTTCCATGTCCTAATTTTGTCCATGAACTTAAAATTGGTCGATTGCTATTTAAGACCTCCTAATTAATATTCCAAAACAATTTCATACTAAAAACTTCTGGGATGCAAATTTTGCAACTTATTCGATTTAGTCCCTACTTTCAATTTAAGCACTTTAGGCATAGAATTTCATCACGAAATTTTCACACAATCATGCAATCATATCGTAAACCCCAAAATAATTATAAAACAATTATTTCTATCTCGGATTTGTGGTCACGAAACCACTATTCCGATTAGGCCCTAATTCGGGTTGTCACAAACAACCTTTCATTTTCTACCATAAATTTCATAATTTCAGCATATTCATCGATGGTAAAAATTCTATACTTTGATATCTTTTCAAATTGATTCCCAAAATAAATTGATTAAGTTACCCTGATCTCAAAAATATAAAAATTACTAAAACCGAGGCTTGAATACTTACCTAATTTGACCAAGAAAGCTTGCTTTCTCTTTCCTAGGGTTTCCATGCAAAATTTTTGGGGAAGATGATGATAAATGATGATATTTTCATCTTTTATTATTTATCACCTTTATTTTTTTATTCATCCAATTTTGTCTTTTTCTTTAATTTTATTTTCCATGGATGAATCATCATCCTTAATGACTAAGCATTTTTAATGGTCTAATTATCATATAAGGATCTCCAATTTAAAGTTCTATCACTATTTAATCCCTTTAGCTATTAGACCTCAACTTTTGTACCTTGTGCAATTTGATCCTTTATTGGTTTAAACATGTAATAGATATAATTTCTTTACAAAATTTTCAAAAGACATTATTATCATATTATAGACCATAAAATAATATTAAAATAAATTTTCTTTCCAAAATCGTATTTGTGGTACCGAAAACAATGTTCTGACTTATTAAAAAGTGGGTTGTTACAGAAATGGTTAAAATTGGAGATAGATATGCTTGTGATTTTAGGCCAATTATGTAACACCCTGAATTTGGGCCTAGAAGTTTTGGGCCTTGAGCATGGGAGCGGTTGAAGGCAGCTTATAATATTCTGTTGTGCATGCAAATTTCGTTAATGAAGGCTTGTTTTAGTTGTTAAGTGTGTTGAGAAGTGTTGGAGAAGTCCTGGGTTTAAACCTGGACTCTAGCAAAAAATTTGGTTTAAGGTGAATCAAACCCTGGGTGTAATAGGTAGGCCTTAAGAATATTGTTGGAGAAATTGTGACATAAAAAGCCTCGTGGCTTAGTGGCAAGTGGCGTGTGGAGCATTTGAAGGGAGGCATGGGTTCGAATCCCATAGCAAGCAAAGAGCATTTATTTTGCTAACAGGGGGCGGTAAGAGTTGGTGTTGAATTTAAACTTTGATGTTGGAGGGATTCCACATCGGGAAGGTAAGAGTGGATGGGAAGCTGGCTTTAAATAGAGAGAACCATGAGGAGAGTAAAGGTACCTTTCTTGGCTGATCCCTTTCGCTTTATGGCGTGCTCGTTTGGGTTGGGCGTCGGCTAAGAGTGCTCGGAGCGTGGATTAACTCCAGTCTCCAATCAGGTGTGTATTTATCACTACTCTTGTTGTTGGATGGCTACTTCGGGCCGCGATGGGCTGAAAGGGGCCATGTGGGCCCAATGGGCCTACGGGCCCAATTGGATAAGTTGTTTGATTGTGTAGTAAATATTGGACTAGGCTAGGTGAATCGCATATCTATGGCTAGGTTTGGGCTAAAAGGGCCACACGAGCGTGTGGGCCCATTTGGGCCGAGAATAGGCTTTAGGCCCATTCGTATTGTTATCCATGTTTAGAATACTTTAGTTTACCAATTACTGAAATGCCCTCGACTTGTAAAATTACCAAAGTACTCCCGATTTACAGAATTACCGTTTTACCCTCGATTTACAGAATTACTATTTTACCCTCAATTTTTAAAATTACCGTTTTACCCTCGATTTACAGAATTACCGTTTTACCCTTGATTGTGAAATTACTGAAATACCCCTGTAGGGTAGAATTTCCGAAATACCCCTATAGGGTAGAATTACTGAAATACCCTTATAGGATAGAATTACCAAAATACCCCTGTAGGGTAGAATTATCGAAATACCCTTGTGGGGTAGAAATACTGAAATACCCCTGTAGGGTAGAATTACCGAGATACCCTTGTGGGGTAAAATTACCATTTTGCCCCTAGGGTGTTAAATGACTGTTTTGCCCTTGTGGACAAGTGACTGACTTGGACTGTGTGTTTGACGGATTTGATTGTGAATATATGTTGGTGATATGAATGACTTGACTGTGATTGTTTGATTCAAATATGGGCATGACATTCTGCATACATGACATGTTGCATGGGTTGGGATTTTGTACGGAGGAAGCGTTCTGGTGGCTATGGCACAAATATCTGTTTTGGTGGCTCTGCCACAATATCTGTATTTGGTGACTCAGTCACAATATCTGTTGACCGATCGATGGCTAAGTGCCGATCACACTACTGAAGGCTGTGTGCCATTGTTGTGGGCTTCGTGCCGATTATAGACCCGTTATTAATGGCTCTGTGCCAACCTAAATATGGCTTTGTGCCATCTTGACTATGGCTTCGTGCCAAACGTATTTACCTGTAGCTATGTGCCTAACATATTTGTTGATGACTCTGTGTCGATCATATTTACCGAAGGTTGTGCGCCTATTATATTATCGTCACTGATGGCTATGTGTCGAAGTTATTACAGTTATCTATGGCTTTGTGCCACGTATTCTGTTAGGTGGGTTTGCCACATTATCTGATTCTGGTGGCTCTGCCACAATATCTGTATCTAGTGACTCTGTCACGATATCTGTTCTGGCAGCCATGCTGCAAATTTTGTGGTGTGTAGCGGATGAGTGGGTCGAGTTGTCTCCCCACATGGTGTAAGGTTTGTACGGGGGTGTATACGGCTGGATTGGGTTGGGATTGCATTCACATTCGATTCGATTACGTCACCTAATTCGATTTCGATTACATTACTAATATTGATTACGATTACGATTACGATTCGATTCTCATTTTGGTTCCAATTCGATAATGTTTCTTATTACGTAATGGGCTAAGGTCCATCTGTAATCGTCTGTTGTAATGGGCTAAGACCTAATTGGTACTGAATCTGTAAATAAGGCGGGGCAGACTTTTAATTCTTTTAGATGACCTGATTGTTCCTTTTTATAGTAGGGATTTCACTGAGTTTTCGTAAACTCACCCGTTTATTAACCTTTCGGGTAATTTCCGACTTTAGATGGATCGGGGTTGCTAGGGGCTCGGAGGAAGCCACATACACTGTTTTTGTTACAGTTTTGATTATTACCTTTAAATTATTTTATGTGGTTGTAGTAAAGCCGTTGTAATTTTCTGGATTTCAAATTTGGAATTTTATTTATTGTTCTTATAATTGCTAGTATTAGAACACGATTTTCCAAAGCAACTACTGTTATTCAAAACATCACGTAACCGCAATTGTTTTGAAAGTAAGTTTCCGCAACTACCAAGATTTTTACAAAGTTGTTAAGAATGTTATTCAACTGAGGTTTTCTAACAAGGTTTAAAAAGGGTATAAGTTTTTAATTATTAAGAAGGGTTTTTAATGGAAACATGGTTTTTGAAAAACACTTCAATGTGACATGCAAAGTTCGAGCCAAACTTCCAGGCCGGGTTTGGGGTGTTACAAATTAGTTCATAATTGAAAGTGGTCATATTGATGATTTGAGTATGTAAATCTTCGTATGAAATTGAACGGTATATTGTGGTATTTGCGTGCCTTGTAGTTGTTGGTATTGAAATAGTATAAATTAGGATTGAATGAGATTTGTTTGATTGGTTATTGATGCTTTATTATATTCCAATTGATTTTTTTAGGTGGATGCAAGTTTGGGTGAGAAATATGGCTTGGAAAATAGCCTATTTTTGTCCACACGGGCAAAGACACGAGCGTGTGTCTCAGCCGTGTGTGACACACGGTCAGGTGACATGGCCGTGTGTCCGCTGGTGTTTAATTAGAAATCAAGTTATTTAAAAAACCTATCATACCATGTCCAGTTTTGTCCACAAACTTCAAAATGGTCTAATTACCATTTAAGGACCTTTAATTTAAAAACTCATAATAATTAGACACTTCTAACATGTAGAACTCAACTTTTGAACTTTTTACAATTTAGTCCTTTTGACCAAATTATGTGCCCAAACGTCAAAATTTTTGAACGAAATATTCATGAAATAATTCCGTGAAATCATAGACTATAAAAATATAATAAAAATGAATTTTTATTACCAGTGAATAGGTTCAGGTATCGATCTCTCATAGTCTCTTTGGGTTCCCACTTTGCTTCCTCAACTCCATGTCTATGCCATAAAACATTTACGAGTGCTTCACTTTTATTCCTTAATTTCTTGACTTCTCGATCAAAAATCTCAATCGGTTCTTCACCAAAGGTCATATTTGGGATTATTTTAATTTCTTCCGATGAAATCACATGTGAGGGGTCAGATCGGTTGCGGTGCAACATCGATACATTAAACACATCATGAATTTTCTTTAGTTCATGAGGCAAGGCTAATCGGTATGCTACCGGTCCAATTTTCTCAGTCACCTCATATGGTCCAATAAACCGTGGACTCAGCTTGCCTATTCTACCAAATCTATGGACATTCTTCCACGAGGATACTTTCAAAAACACCTTATCACCGACTTGGAACTCGACGTCCTTTCGTTTTAAATTTGCATAGGATTTCTGTCTATCCAAAGCAGCTCTTAACCAGTCACGAATCACTTTAACCTTCTCTTCAGTCTCTCTAACTAAATCGACCCTATGAATCTAATTCTCTTTAAGTTCTGCCCAATATAAGGGTTTTTGACACTTATGCCCATACAAAGCCTCATAAAAGTGTCATTTTTAGACATGATTGATAACTGTTGTTGTAGGCAAATTTGACCAGTAGCAAATACCCTTCCTAACTGCCTTGAAACTCGAGAACGCAACACCATAACATGTCTTCCAATATCTAAATTACTCTTTCTGTCTGACAGTTGGTTTGCGGGTGGAAAGCTGTGCTAAAGTTCAACTTTGTTCCCAAAGCCTCTTGTAACTTCTTCCAAAACCTCGAGGTAAACCTCAGGTCTCTATCTAAAATAATCGACAAGGGCACTTCATGAAGTCTCACTATCTCAGAAACATAAAGATCGACCAATTTCTCAAGGGAGTAGTCAATACGCACCGGTATAAAATGTGCCGACTTAGTAAGTCTATCAATAACGACCCAAACTGAATCTTTTTTCCTTGGTGTCAAAGGCAACCTGACACAAAATCCATGGTTACTCGGGAACCATCACAAGCTGAAGTAAACCCGAGGGTACTTGGTGTTTGGCCTTCACTTGTTGACAAACTAGACACTTGGAGACAAACTCAGAAATGTCTCTTTTCATTCCCGGCCACTAGTACATTCTCTTTAAATCATTGTACATTTTCACACAATCCAGGTGGATAGACAAACAACCACTATGTGCCTCTCACAAAATCTTCTGAATAAGTTCGACATCCTTGGGTACACAAATTCGACCTCGGTACATCATACAACTATCAGTACCAATATTAAACTCTAATTCGACACCTGACTCACACTAAGTTCTATTGGCTTGTAATTCACTATCATTATTGTAAGCTTCACAAATCTCTTACAGGAACATTGGTCTAGCTCTCAACTCTTCCAGAACTGAACCATCATCAACCACTGCCAACTGCCCTGAAGGCAAACAATGATTTCCTACTCAATGCATCGGCTACTACATTAGCCTTTCCGGGGTGATAATCAATCACCAACTCGTAATCTTTTATCAACTCTAACCATCGCCGTTGCTGTAAGTTCAACTCTTTCTAAGTTATCAAATACTGTGAACACCTGACATCTCTCGCCATACAAATGGTGTCTCTAAATTTTCAACGCGAACACAATGGCAGCCAACTCTAAATTGTGTGCTGGGTAGTTCTTCTTGTGTGCCTTTAGCTGTCTTGAGGCATATGCTATCAATTTTCCTTCTTGCATGAGCATGCACTCAATCCATTTAAGGAGGTGTCGCTATATACCATGAATTCTTTCCCCGATTCTGGTTGCACCAAAACTGGGGCCTTGGTCAACAAAGCCTTTAATTTCTCAAAACTTTGGTGGCACTTCTCTGTCCATTCAAACTTGACATCTTTTTGTAACAACTTTGCCATCGGAGTAGCTATTATTGAGAACCCATTTACAAATCTTTTGTAGTATCTAGGTAACCCCAAAATGCTTCGAACCTCTATCACATTCCTTGGCAGTTTCCATTCAATAATGGCCGAGATCTTGCTTGGGTCAACTCTGATTCCATCTCCCGACACGATATGTCCTAGGAATCCAACTTCTTTAAGCCAAAATTCACTCTTACTGAACTTCGCATATAATTGTTTAACCCTCAAGGTTTGTAAAGCAGTTCTCAGATGCTCCACGTGCTCACTCTCATCACGCGAATAAATTAGTATGTCGTCGATAAATACCACTACAAACTTATCCAAATACGGCCGAAAAATGTGGTTCATCAAATCCGTAAACACCGCAGAAGCATTTGTTAAACCAAAAGGCATAACAAGAAACTCATAGTGCCCATACCTCGTTCTAAACGTGGTTTTCGGTACATCTTGCTCCTCAACCCTTAACTGACAATAACCCAACCTTAAGTCGATCTTAGAAAACACGGTGGTTCCCTTCAACTAATCGAACAAATCATCGTTCTTGGCAAGGGATACTTGTTCTTCACAGTTACCTTGTTGAGCTGTTGGTATACACAATCTCATCGACCCTTCTTTCTTTTTCACAAAAAGTACCAGAGCACCCCATGGTGAATAACTCAGTCTTACAAAACCTTTATCTGTTAACTTTTGTAACTGAGCCTTCAACTCCTTTAACTCCGTTGGAACCATTCTATACGAGTAAATCGAGATAGGTGTCGTACAAGGGATCAACTCGATCCAAACTCGACTTCTCTGGTTGGAAGCAATCCGGGCAACTCTTTCGGAAACACATCTAGATACTCACATACCACCGGCACTACCTCAATTTTCACTTCTGACTCTTTGGTGTTCAATACAAATGCTAGGTAGGACTTATAAACTTTTCTCAAATATTTCTCGGCAGTCAAAGACGAAATCAGTACTAGTGAGTTATTTGGTTCACCTGATTCAACCCGAATAATATCCTCATTCTCACATTTCATTTCAATGAACTTGCTACCACAATTCACTATCGCATTATGAGAAGTATCCATGCCAAGAATTAGGTCAAATTCATCAAACGGTAATAGCATGAGGTTAGTCGGAAAACAATGACCTCTAATCATTAAAAGACAATTTCTGCACACTTTATCAACTATCACATGCTTGCCTAACGGGTTTGACACTTTTATCACAAATTCAGTGGACTCAACAGAAATATTCATATTGGGTACTAATTTCATGCATACATAGGAATGAGCAGACCCCAGATCAATCAAAGCAATAACAAAAATATCGTGAAGAGAAAAAGTACCCGTAATCACATCTGGTGAAGATGCCTCTTCGCGAGCACGAATGGCATAAGTCCTTGCAGGCACATGGCCCTCGGACCTCACAGTTGAATCTCTAAGGGCACCTCTACTGCTAGCCCCACTGCCTAGGTTCTTCTATGGTCTACGTCTTGTAGGAACTCTACTCACCCTCACATCTTGGTTTTTCTCTTTCATTCGCTCGACATTTGCTGAAATAACGTCTACCACATTGTGAACACTCCAGCCTGTTTGGCCGAGCACTACCAACACTCACGATAGAAGTGGTTTGGGCTTTAGATGTCGTGTGTTGCTTATTCTTGCTCTTGTTCGAGAACCCCATTGACGCGTTTGATTGGGTATGAAACTCTCTCAGCCTCTTAGATGAGGTTTGCTGTGATTTTCTTATTTGTCTTTTCCTTGAGTCTCGGAACTCGATGTCAGCTCGTCTCTTGTCTTTGGCCAATTCCTCAGCCTTACATGCTTTCTCCACAAGCACCACAAATTCCCTTATCTCCAAGATGCCAACTAATAGACGAATATCTTCGTTAAAACCATCTTCAAACCTCTTGCACATAATGGCTTCTGTAGATACGCACTCCCGTGCATATTTGCTAAGTCTCACAAAGTCACATTCATACTCAGTCACCGTCCTACAGCCTTGCTTCAGCTCTAAAAACTCTTTTATTTTCTGGTCTATAAACCTCTGACTAATGTACTTCTTTCGAAACTCCTCTTGGAAGAACTCCCATGTAATCATTTCCCTTGGTACAATCGACAAAAAGGTATTTCACTATTGGTAGGCTAAGCTTCGTAGGAGCGACACTGTGCACTTCACGTACTCCTCAGTCATGCATGGTAATTCATCAAATACCCTAATGGTATCTTCTAACCAAAATTATGCTCTCTCCAGATTGTCATCAATCTTAGCCTGAAATTCCTCGCCCCTTGCTTTTGTATCTTATCTACTAGGGGTTTCTCTCTCCTAACCAAATCCACTCCTTGTGGAGCTATAGGGGCATACTGAGGAATTGGAGGAGGTGGTGGAAGTGGAGTGTTCAGATTTGCATGAACAATCTCCGTGTACCAGGCATTCAACATGTGGAGGTAAGCTTCTTTAGCCCCTCTACCCTGACTCAGTGTCACAGGCCCACTATCTACTGGCGCAGTCCCTTCAACTGGAGCCGGTGCATTACTTTCCACGTCATCTACTATAGCTATGTTAGGATCCATTTACTATATGAAATACATAATTTATAATCATTAGGAGTCGTCACACTATCAATAAACAACTATGACATGTATAGCTTGACTCGTACTAATGCTAGGTTAGTCCTAAAACCGACTAAACCATGCTCTAATGCCACTAAATGTAACACCCCTTACCTGAGTCCGAGGCTGGGACTGGGCGCGAGGTATTACCATACATAATGACATTCATTCCAAAATTTTTGAATCATTAAGACTTGATCAAACTTAAAGCTTTTTCAAACTTTGTTTAAAATTCCTTAACATGGGCCTATAAGGCCTCGAATGTCCATTCGAAACCATTCGGGACCAGTTCGGGTCCTTAACCAACTTTAACTTGAAAATAGGGCATAGGCCCGTGTGGAAGGGTAACACGCCCGTGTGGTCATTATAACATGGCCGTGCTGATGGCCCGTATGACACACATAGCCTAAGCATCTAGGGACACACTCGTGTCCCATGCCCGTGTGAATTTAATTCTAAATTAGAACCTATAGAGGTTTTCACACGACCTGACGCACGCCCGTGTCAATGGCTAGTGTCCTTCATATGGCCATGACATGCCTGTGTCCTAGCCCGTGTCTAAAAACCTTGACATTCTGTTTCTGACGTTAGCAATCCTTAAGGAAGGTTCAAACGGGAGTCTTACTATATCAATATTCATCATTCATGATTATTTCCAAAAATATGAAATTCATACTATCTCAATTCAAGCACATAATAACAATGTTGTTGTATTATTTACATACAACTTACCTCGGATTACAAAATGTGGCGGCTATCTCGGCTTAATCCGCTAGCTTTGCTTTTTCCCGATCTAGGCCCGAATTTTGTAATTCTTGATCTAAAATTATAGAAATTTATTTATCTCATCAGCAAATTATTCTAGACACTCGAAAATTCATAATTGGGCAAAATGACCGTTTTGCCCCTAGAATTTCACAAAAATGATCATTTTACCCCTAGGTCCAAAAATCGATTTTTGTCACATTTTCTCACTAACCAAGCCTAGCCGATCACTTTTTATACTAAAAGCAGCCCACAATTCTCATTATTTCTCACACTTATCACCTATTTTACAACTTATGCAAAATGGTCCTTAGTTAGGGTTTTCATGGAAACTACTTGACAAAAGTTGTTTATTACACCACCATAACTCATTTTCTTCCATAAAAATTTAAGAAAACAACATGAACACACTCATGGTAAAACCCTAGACTTTCAACCATTTTGCAAAATAGTCCCCTCATTTATGTTACAAGGGTTCTAAAAGTACAAAAATCATCAAGAAAAACGATCAAGATCACTTCCTTGTATAAAGATTAAGTGGCTGAAATTTTCAAGCTTCAAAAACTCCTCTAATGGCTGATATTTTCGATTAAGAAGAAAGGATGGATGAAAAAGATGAAGGCTAGGATTTAGGGTAATTGTTTTATCACATATTATGTCATCAAATACTTAAAATGTTGACCATTTAATTTCTTTGTCTCATGGCCGACCAAGTTATAATTTAAGGGTCCATTTTCCTTTTAAAAACCCCCCAATTTAAGATACATGAAAACTTAACACCCTTAGCTATCAAATTAAGACTTTTACACTTTATGTGATTTAGTCCTTTTTCGCAATTAAGCTCACAAACGCCAAAATTACTCCACCAAATTTTTCATGCACTAATATAAACATGCTATAACTCTAAAATAATAATAAAATACTTTCTCTGACTTCGGATTGCTGGTCTGAAAACCACTGTTCTGACTAAGCCCAAAATTGGGTTGTAACACTTTTAACCCGCATCCGCCGCCGGAATGGAGTTACGAGGCATTACCGATTCTAACACAATTCAGAACAGATATATATATTTATATTTTTTTTAAAAAAACCAACCTACTCATTTCGATACACTATGTAACTAATTATTTGAATCTGTTAATTCAATTCAAACAAATAAACATAGAAATCTAATGCTTAACTTATAACCCAATACAATTCATTTCATATCCAAATGAAATATGCAAACTTAACATTCAAAGTATGCGAATGGTTTATATATAAATGAATCTGTCAACTTGCAATTTATATTCGCCAACTTAAATTAATAAAGTCACACGTCATTATGCTTCATATAAATAACATATATCTCAATGTTCATTTCATTTATCAAATATTACCTAGCATCATAACATACATTACTTAACCACAATTATTTTATTCCACAATTATAACATAAGCATATAAGCAAATATATAATGACCTATTTTTATCACATTTGCCGAACCACATAGGTTATGCATGAATAAGTCGAATTAACATACCCAACTTGTCTCCACTTAGCCAATTCACTACATTAATAATCATGACATATGAATACACTTATATGTGTACTCATACAATGATTTTATAACCGAATTAAATCAGCTAATACCTATTCACAATTATATGCATTTCATAATCATTTCATTTCAGTACTAACCGAAATTAGTATACCATTCTCAAATACAAAGCATATCATATAATTCATATACCAAAATAAATCCTAGTCACATTAGAATATAGCCGAATATTTCTTAGTACCAAATCATGATATAAAATGTACTTTTCAAAGGTAAATCATTCACCGATTATAGATAAATATGTATATCCAAGACACAAAGTTCACGAACCATATGGAAAACCATACAAAATATCTCCAATCATGTTCAGCCACTACAATATATCATTTATTACCAAATCTTTTATAACACCTTAACCTAACATAATAACTAAAATTTACATATATAACTTTTCTTACTATAAACTGCATCCAAATTGAACAAACATGCTTATGTATATATTATGACCAATTCATTCATACCACATCCGAATCACCAATCAACTTCAATGCACAACAAAGCATATATCACAAATATTATTCATCCATAGCATAAAATACCATAGCCAAAATAAACTCAAACCATAAGCAAACATAATCAAAATCAAACATGGAAATTAAGCCATTTTTGCATGGCTCAAATTATACAGAACTAAAATCCAACATTTCAAAAGATAATCCAGCCTATACATGCCATAGGTGTGATAGTTCACTTGTAAAGGTACCAAAAACAGTGGATAGTGTGATAGACTTTGCTGACGATCCTCGAGCTCGTAACTTGAATCCAAAATCTATAAAACAGAAGCAAATATACACATAGGAAGCTATCTTAGCTTAGTAAGTCATAAGCATATAAACAACCAAATGATATTATCAGCTCATTTCAACTAAACTGTAATATATCATCTTTATCACATTTAGTCTCAACTACCAAGGTTCATAAATAATACATTTTCATATTCAAACACTACATTGGCTGAATACTCATATGATCAAGATAATTAATTATCATAAAACCTTCAAAGCCAAAATGTCAATATATATATAACCAAATGTATATACACTTATATTCACAAGCTCAAAAATCTTAATATAACATCGTGTACATTTACTATCTATATGGCCGAATATACATGGTCTTGTATACACAAATTCAAAAACCAATTCTATAATATTCATATAATTCATTTATAAGACCAAATACACATACTATAATCACATATATTCTTCATTTGCATTACATTTGTAACAAATAATCAAGTTACTTACTTTCCTTATTTTAGGTAGGTAACAAGCTAATTCATTCCCGGTCATTCCAACTCATTTTACACTTTCGATCACAACTTATCGATGCTCGATGAACCATTCGGAATTGGATAGGACACTCAGATAATCACACATGTATCGTACAATGCCAACGCCCCAGACGTGGTCTTACATGTAATCACATATCGATACCACTGTCCCAAACAGGGTCTTACTCGCACACATATATCGGAATCACACATCGATACCATGGTCTTACTCGCACATCACAAATCGGAATCCTATGTCATGACATATGTTTCCTAACTATTCCTAAGGTTCATACGGGGCTTTCGGACGTCGTAACTCGGTCGAAATGAACAGTGAACATGGTTACCAAGCTTATACACATTCGAAATTTGCAAGTATATGTTCTCACATTTCATTTCAGCATATATAATTTACATTTAATTAAAATTAAGTATGTCTATTTGCTTATAAACTTACCTCGGACGATATAAACGAAACGGGATAGCTAGTCGACAACTTTTGTTTTCCCCCGATCCAAATCTGATTTCTTTGGTTCTTGATCTAAACATATTCAAATTAAGCTCATTCAAACATATTTTCATTCAATTTAATCCAAAAACACATAAATGGGTAAATTACCATTTTACCCCTAACATTTACACTTTTTACAATTTAGTCCCTATTACAAAAAACATAAAATATACAAAAGTTCACTATACCCATGTCAGGCCGAATTTTACCCATATTCATACAAGTCCATATCTTTGATTTATTTCACATTTTAGTCCCTCAAACTATTATTTTTGCAATTTAGTCCTAATTACTCAAAATCATTAAAAATTCCATTACAAAACATGTTAACCCAAAGTATATCTTTCATTTTTCATCATTAAACAACAAAAATCTCAAGCTCTCATCAATGGCATAACTCAAAATATTCATCAAATTAAAAAATTCAAGCATGGGTCTTAAAGATAACTTAGCAACGATTTCAAAAACATAAAAATTATCAAAAACCGAGCTAGAACTTACCTTGAATCAAGTTGAGAAATAGTCGAACCCTAGCTTCTTTTCTTTTTCTTTCTTATTTGTTAATTCGGCAAGAACATAATAATATGAAACCATATTGTATTTTTTTATGTTTCATTATTACATTAACTTAACATTTGATTTACTAATTCACCCTTTACAATTAAATAACTAAAACACATATAACAAGGGTACAACTAGCCATTACCTACTCAAATGGTCTATTTACAACTTAAATACTTCAATTTAAAAAACCACTAGCAATTTGGCCATTATATTTTAAACTATCAAGTTTTCAATTTATGCGATTAAGTCATTTTATTTAACCAGACACTTAAACGATAAAATTAAATCACGAAAATTTTACAGATATAAATTCACACATAATAAACACATAAAATAATTTTAAAATATTTTTTTGACTCGGATTCTTGGTTCCAAAACCACCAATTTGACTAGGGTCTAAATCAGGTTGTTACACTTAACATGCAAATCACCGGCAGAATGGTAGCATACTTGACCTGTGAATCATAATTAGAATCTTAATAATCATTACAATAAATGTATTATATAAATCACAATATATCACATGCCATGAATGTAAGGGAATCACACATCAATATTTTTAATAGAAAAATCACACAAACGCATATTTTATCACAGATATGAAGTTTTGTAAACACTTACTTGAAATCTTCCTTTAACAGATTTTTACCAATCCATACGAACACTTAAAGTGTTCTCCCAATATCACTATTTAGATAATTATTTAAATAGTAATTCATTATTTGAAATAATATCTTTATCCTATTAAATATGATATCAACCATTGTTAACAAAAATAAATCCCTGACTTTGCAATTCGTTCATAATGATCCCGATTCCAACTTCTAACGAGAGAGTTTGGTTCTCAAGACTCTAAGGTTAAAACCATTCACACATATTAGAATAGGTTAATAAATAAATAATCATTCTATTATTTGATTCAGTGAGATACATACATAATCTTTCGACTTGTTCGCACACTTCTACAAGTGGGGGTACTAATCCTGGATTTTTTATTTGCACTTCAATGAAACCTATAAATAGAAATGGTTAGCATTGACTTAATCTAGTATGTATGTTATAATATACGAAAGTGTAACAAGAACAGAGGATCAACTATACTTACGTAGTAATAGAGGGAAAGGACTCAACTCTTCACATGAAATATCTACTAGAAAGGAGGATTCATCACTAAATGGAGAAAATCATATTATAAAAATAAAATTTAGAAAGAATAAAAAAATAAAGAATGTGGGATAAAATTTTTATGAGCAAATATCAAAATTGAGAGGTTAAAGAAATCAATTATGAAAGAAAAAAGAAGAAAATCGGGAAGTTTCTTTGGTGATCTGATAATGAGATTTTACTCGCATGTAAAGCATGGTCACTATGTTAATACGCAAAGAAATCAAATTCATATGTTAAGCATGCCTATTGAAAAATTCTATTTTGAATGCCAAATCACGTGCATGGGTTTGGGATAAGATTGTACGGAGGAAGATTCTAGTAGTTTAATAATCTGTAAATTCTAGTGGTTTAACCACATTATCTGGCAGTATATCTGTAATTCTGGTGGTTTGTCCACATTGTGGTGTGTTATTGATGAACAATTTATGGGGAACTCTTTTATGGTGTGCAGCAGAGTTGGGTAAGAACGTTTTTTGAAAAATTTTGCACTAATTTCTGAAAAAACTTCGCATCAACATCATCATGCATATTAAAATCTGAGATTTTGGATTGCTTATATATAGTTTTGCTGTATCTGGAAATGTATGTTACAAATTATAGTTTGTTATATGGGTTAAGACTCACACTAAGCTTTATAGCTCACCCCATTATTTCAGATAAACCAAAGGATAGGACTTGGATACAACTATCGGAGGAGTTTATCGAAAGTTTTCATAATTAAGTATTTTAAATTATTTTTAATACTTATTTTGGACTGTAATAAATTTGCTTATGAACTGTGGCATGGGACATTACTTCGGGGATTTTATTTTGATTTGCATGACTTGATTACAAGAGATCAAGTTTTAAAAACTACATAATTCGGTATTTGATAAGATTTTGCATAAAACTTGAATTTTAAATAGAATATGTCAATAACATATTTTTTCGATGCATTTCTGAAAAATGAGTCTTTAATAAAATTAGGCCTAGTATTCAAAATTATTAATGTTTACAAATTTGATTTCAAAATAATGACGAATAACCAAGTTATTTAGGTTTGAATAAAAGACAAATGATTTAGAAGTATGATTGAAAATCTAAAATAGTTTTGAATAAATTATTGAATTTTTGCAATTGAAATATTATTTATTTTGATTCCTAAAATTGCAGGATTTTTACAAAACTAAGATAAACATTTAATATCACTTGTTTTGAATTCATAAACCAATCATTTTTAAAATATGCTCAATGTTACGGGAGTTTATTTACTACATTTTCGTGGACAAATGCTTTGGAAATGTGATTGAAAATAAAGTTGAACATTCAATTTCACTTATTTTGAATGAATTATGCAAATGGTTTAAAAAGTATGTTTGAAAAATTACGGAAGTTTTTCTAGGTTATTTTGGTGGCCAATATAACTTTTTGGATTCGGCGATAACGACTAGGTCGGGTTTGTGATGTTACAGTTTCTCTAGTCTAGTTAGCTAAAATATTTGTTAGGAAACATCCTCATCTAGTCCTACATCTTCATCTAGTGGTCAGCCAAAATCTTTCGGTGATTGTGTTAGAGATAACAATAATTCTTACCGATTTAATTAGTATTTTTTAAAATAAAAAGTTAATGTTTTTCGCACCCTTGATATCAATTTTTTAGCCAAAATCAATTTTCAATTTCTTGAAACTTTAACCGAATGGCATTAGATCGACCTCTTTAAAATCCGTTCACCAACTCATGCTAATTTTGTTTGAGCATTTTATTCAAATGCCAAACTTGAACATGATGAACCCGATGAAAATGTGTTTGCCATTAATTCTGTTCTCATGATTACTCCTATTTGTCTCACTTCAGAAAATTTTGGTGAATTTTTGAAACTTCCTCTCGACGATGAGTCGAATAAGAAAGACCATTATAATTCGGCCTTGAACGTTCGACGCTCATTTGCATCTGAGCTCAATGTTCATGATCGTGTTTTACACTTTATAATCACATGGATATTGTATCCTATTTCAAAGCATATTGTTCTTCGATCTACCAACTATTGGTGGATTGATTACTTTCATAGCAATTAGAGTTTGGATCATGCTTTAATATTATTTAATGACATTACCAAACGTATTGGCCAAAAGCTCAAGAGTAATCTCTCTATACATTTAGGCACGTTCTTGTCATACATTTTTAAATGTCTAAACATGCCAACCAATGTTAGTCCTCTTTTGGCTATTAAATATCAACCTATTAGCTTTCCTACCATTCATAGAGTTGGTTTCAAAATAGATCCTTCTATCAAAAATTGGGTTAAAGATGTCCATCATATCCCTCAAGATGATGATGATGAAGACCTTGAAGAAGACCATGATGACACCCCAAACCCGGCCGAGTAGGTTTGACCCAAATTTGGTGAGCTACATTAGCCACCAAAGTGACTCTCCATTAACTTCCAACCTAACCTCCAACACACCACTTGCTTGCGACAATACTGCGATAAATAAAAACATTACAGCTAGATTATTTGCATACAAAAAATGCAAACATGTGAGCTTACAAAACATCAAATGAAAGGTTCACATGTCAAACAATAGAAAGACTTAAGAGAACGCATACTTTGAATAACATAATTTCACTTAGCACGATTCAACATGGGTTCGCACACACAAAGTAAGAGTTCGCACAACAACATAGGTTCGCAAAATGCTACTCAGACTACATTCACTTATACAAGCTCACAATGTAGATTAAATCATTCATTCATTTAAACTTAAGCTTACATTACAATAGTTCACATACTTACAAGCTTCGCAAGGTTTCATACTCTAATAGGGTTTATATACATGCATGGATTTTACTAGATAAGGGGTATGCATGTAATTTTTGGAATCACAAACACACAAGGATCACAAAAAATGATACTTAGTAATAAATCTATCTCACTAAATTCTAATAGTAAATCAACTTAACACTCATTCATGGAAAACATCGATTTTATTCATATGAGAAGATAATAAAATATTCTAAATCGTAATTTCCAAAATAGAATAACTAAAACGTTAAAGGAACTATTTGGATAACAAAATCAAAATGTAATAAGACTAAAGCCCTCATAAAATAAACCCTATCGCCAATCTTCCTAGGTTCGCTAATATCTAGTCAAGAGTGAGCCTCGCCAAGTCATTTACCTGGCCACTATTATCCGCGACCTACTTACCTGTGAAGTAAAAAAGGAGTGGGTGAGTTCATTGTGAACTCAATGAATAATCAAGAATCAACAAGGTATGCTTGTAACACCCCAGACCTGGTGTAACGCCCTGAATTTGAGCCTAGAAGTATTGGGCCTTGAGTATAGGTCCGTAAAGAGATTGTATATAAGTATTTAATTGTGTAAGGAAATGACACAAATTAAATGTCTGTTTTAGTGGTTAAGCGTCCTGAGAGGAGTTGGAAAAGTCTTGGGTCCAAACCAGGGCTTTAGCAAAAAATTTAGTTTTAAGTGAATAAAATCCTGGGTACTTCGATGAAGGCCTTTTAAATTATAGTGGTAGAAAAATGACACAAGGAATCATGTGGTCTAGTGGTGGTGGCATCATTAAGGTTGCAAGGGAGCTTGGGAACAAGTCTTGGCTCTTGCAATTTATTTTGGTTTTTCTTTTAAAGGAACCTAGACTTTGGCCTATAGTCCTTATAATTAATTGAGGCTAAAATGGTGACAGAAAGAGCCTATAGTGGAGTGGCAAGGTGGCGTGTTGTGTAACTGTGAGGTCTAAGGTTCAAGTCTTGGGATGCGCAATGGAGTATTTATTTTGCTATTTGAGCTGTGTAGGAGGTGGAGTTGGACTGCAACTTTGTGGTTGAAGTGGTCATAAAAAAATAAGGAATTTTCCTAATCGTTGAAAGTAATCCTACATCGGGAAGCTAACATTGGTAATCACTGGTTTTAGGAGGGATTATTTCATACCAGCTTAACCAAGGTTGGTGATCGTGGACTTCGATGTGTTCTCATAAATAGGTGTGTATTCGCGCCCTTCTTTGTTGGAAGTCAGCAAAAGTCGAAAAGCAGAAATTTAGCATTTGTGGCCACCATGAGCGATCTCAAAGGCCTGGGCCGTAACCCCTGTGGGTAAACTTCACTGTTAAGTGGGCCGTAAATAGACTTGTCATGTCGCACATATGACTTAGGAGTTTTGGGCCACGTTGGGCCGTGTGGGTCCAATGGCTCGTGGGTGCCACACGAATTAAATTTGCAATTTGTGATAATTATTAGACTGGGCTATGTAGGTCACATAGCCGTATCTAAATTTGAGCTAAATGGGCCACACGAGGGTGTGGGCCCACTTGGGCTGAGTAATAGGCCTTAGGCCCATTTGCATCGTTATGACTATTTAGGTTACTTAAGTTGTTCGAGGTGACAGTGGACCTTCTGTTGGGTCGTTAAAACCCTGATTTGTAAAATCACCGAAATACCCTTGTAGTGTAAAATGACCGTATTATCCCTGTATGGTAGAATGACGATTATGCCCTTATGTTCCGTATTACTGATGTGCCTATGATTTACATATATGATTGTACTGAGTATGACTTTACATGCATGTAATATTTATGACATGACATATTGCATGGGGTTGGGTTATTATGGACGGAGGAAGTGTACGGCCTGTAGCCATTCTGTACATGGCTTTTAGCCATTCTGTGATACTTATGGCTTACAGTCGTTCTGTTAACTGGCAGCATTGCTACGATATTTACGGCCTTTAGCTGTTTTGTTGACTTAGTGCCACAACTGGTGCTAAGCTTGATGTGTTGGCTAGGTGGGTCAATTTTATCCCCACATAGTGTGTTAATTGGTACGAGTGGTGTGTTGGTTGGACTGGGCTGGGAATCTGTCTGCATATCTGCATCTGATACTGATTCTGTATTAGTCTTAGGCCCACTTGATTATGTTATTGGGCTAACGCCTACCTGATACTGTTTCTGTGATGGGCTCAGGCCGAGTCTGTTTCCTGATACCATATATCTGACTGTTTGTTTTTTTTAGGGATTGCATACTGAGTTTTCGCAAACACACCCTTTCTGCCTAACTGTCCAGGTAATACCTAAACTTGGATGATTTGGAGTCGCGAGGGACTCGGTGGTGGCCACACTATTGCAGTGGATCTGCAACTTGATTTTATTTATTTTAAATTTCATAATTTTTGGATTATGTAATAAGGCCATAGTAGGTTTATGTTTTAAGTGGGCTTTTGATTTCTTATATTAAACTGCTAGTCTAGGAAAACTCGAGTTTTCAAAATATTCACGATTTTCAAATGCTTCCGTGATTTAAGTTGAATTAATATTCCAAAGACAAATATTTTGGTAAACATTTGTGATGAGATGATTTGCTAACCTCGTACAAAAGGTTTTAATTTTAGAAATAAACTTTTAACGGCGACTCAATTCTTGAACGACGTTTTGATGAACAAGCTAGATTCGGCCATAACGTCTAGGCTAGGTTTGGGGTGTTACATTTAGTGGTATTAGAGTCAAGTTGCAAAACTCAGCTGTGGAATGGGTTTTCAAAATTTTTTATTTCATGAGGTTGTTTTCAAATATGTAAAGTGTTTTGAGGTATTTTTCTGAAAAGTGTGGCACATCGAGTCTCCGGCGTCGAATCCATAAGTTTCTAAAACTGTTATTTGTTTTCATTGAAAAATAGTAGATAAAAATACTGTGATTTCTTAGATATTAGACTATATTGTTACACTTAAAGTTAGAGTTTGTATTTATTCTGTGTGTGTTCTGGAAATGGTATGCATATGATATATATCCGTTTCGATGGATAGATGGTTTGATGTGTGCTTGTATTATTAGGATGTGTGACTATTCTGATAGTTGGAAATTTCGAGGATGAAATTTTTTTAAAGGGGGTAGAATTGTAACACCTCGAATTTGGGCATATAAGTATTGGGCCTTGAGTATGGGTCCGTAAGGAGGTTGTATCTAAGTATTTAACTGTGCAAGGAAATGACACAATTAAATGTCTGCTTTAATGGTTAAGGGTCCTGAGAGAAGTTGGAAAAGTCTTGGGTTCAAACCTGGGCTTTAGCAAAAATTTTGGTTTTAAGTGAATAAAACCCTGGGTGCTTGGATGAAGGCCTTTTAAATTATTGTGGTAGAAAAATGACACAATGAATCATGTGGTCTAGTGGTGGTGGCGTCATTAAGGTTGCAAGGGAGCTTGGGAGCAACTCTTGGCTCTTGCAATTTATTTTGGTTTTTCTTTTAAAGGAACCTAGACTTTGGCCTATAGACCTTATAATTAATTGAGGCTAAAATGGTGACAGAAAGAGCCTGTGGTGGAGTGGCAAGGTGGCGTGTTGTGTAACTGTGAGGTCTAAGGTTCAAGTCTTGGGATACGTAATGGAGTATTTATTTTGCTGTTTGAGCTATGTAGGAGGTGGAGTTGGACTGCAACTCTATGGTTGAAGTGGTCATAAAAAAATAATGAATTTTCCTAATTGTTGAAAGTAATCCTACATCGGGAAGCTAACATTTTTGATCACTGGTTTTAGGAGGGATTATTTCATACCAGCTTAACCAAAGTTGGTGATCGTGGACTTCGACACGTTCTCATAAACAGATGTGTATTCATGCCCTTCTTTGTTGGAAGTCAGCAAAAGTTGAAAAGCCGAAACTTTGACATTTGAGGCCTTACGAGCGTGCGATAGCTCGTGGGGTAAACCGAGCCCACGAAATATGGGCGTACGTCGAGGAAGGCCACCATGAGCAATCTCATGGGCTTGGGCCGTGGTGGACTGTATGGGCCCAATGGGCCCGTAGGCCCGCGTGGGTAAACTTCACCGTTAAGTGGGACGTAGATAGACTTGTCATGTCTCGCACATGACTTAGGTAGTTTTAAGCCACGTTAGGCCTAGATAGGCCGTGTGGGCCCAATAGGCTCGTGGGTCCCACACGATTAAATCTACAATTTGTGATTATTATTGGACTGGCCTATTTAGGTTACATAGCCGTATCTAAATTTGGGCTAACTGGGCCACACGAGTGTATGGGCCCACTTGGGCCAAGTAATGGGCCTTAGGCCCATATGCATTGTTATGACTGTTTAGGTTACTTAAGTCGTTCGAGGCGAGGTGGACCTTCTGTTGGGTCGTTAATACCCCAGTTTGTAAAATCACCAAAATACCTTTGTAATGTAAAATGACCGTAATACCCCTGTATGGTAGAATGATGATTATGACCTTATGTTCCGTATGACTGATGTGCCTATGATTTACATATATGAATGTACTGAGTATGACTTTGCATGCACGTAATATTTATGACATGACATATTGCATGGGGTTGGGTTATTATGGACGGAGGTAGTGTACGGCCTGTAGCCGTTCTGTACAAGGCTTTTAGCCTGTTTGGGTTATTAGTGATGAGATGATTTGCTAACCCCGTACAAAAAGTTTTAATTTTAGAAATAAACTTTTAACGGCGACTCGATTCTTGAACGACACTTTGATGCAACACGCCAGATTCGGCCATAACTTCTAGGCTGGGTTTGTGGTGTTACACCTGGCCTAGACGTTATGGCCGAATCTTCGATGTCACATTGGAGTGTGTTTTGAAAAGCATAGTTTCATTGTAAAGTCCGTTTTGTATGAAAACTCCATTCCAATCTTAAAGAGCAGTTATCCTACCTTGTTTATTGTTTCGTAGGTTGGTTAAGCAAAACATGTGTCGTATTAAATTGTTATTACGCTTTAAAAATAGTGTTTGACGCGAAAGCTTCTAAAACAAATTGCGTAGCATGGTAGTTGAAAACATTTATCTTTTGAAAATCGAGCCCTAATGCTAATAGAAATAAACCAACATTAATAAATCCCCAAATAAAAATGAAGACTTAAAGCTACCATATTACATAAAATTTACCCAAATAAACTACTTTTACTTAAAAGTTAAATACGAAAACGTAAACAGTGGTGTGGCCATCTCCGAGTCCCTCGCAGCACCGACCCACCTAAGGATTTCCTACGCAGATAAGCAAAAAGGTGAGTTATGAAAACTTAGTGTGTAATACCTATGTATCAAATAGTAAATCATGCAGCGCAAAACGATCTGGGCCTTAGCCCATATAAGTCGCAATATTAGTGTGGGCCCTAGCCTATTACAATACCAGTATTCGTGTGGGCCTTAGCCCAATTCAGTACAGTATCAGAGATACAAACAAAGATCCTACCCATCCATCCTCTACACTCCACTCCGTCCAGCCCTACGCTCCATGCGGGGATAAAATCGACCCACCCATCCCTACACTCCAAATTATAACATCGGTTATGGTACTAAATAGTATTTGCAGCAGAGCTGCCAGTACAGTACACTTCCTTTAAAATTATCAATCCCACCCCCATGCAACATGTCATGTAATAATATATACGTGTATGCAAAATGTCATGCTCGAATATAGTCAAATATAGTATAGGGGTATAACAGTCATTTCATCAGTACGGGGTCTAAGTGTACTGACCGACCTATCAGTAGGCCCACAGTCATCTTAGGCGACCCATGTGACCTTAGCAGTCAAACAGTGGAAATGGGCCCAAAGCCCATAATACGGCCTATGTGGGCCAACACGCCCGTGTGGCCCATTAAGCCCAATAATGGCCTTGGCCGTGTGATTTACACAGCCTGGCCCACAAAACTCCACACATCCGTGTGGTTTACCCTTTAGGGCCTATAAGCTCGTGGGGCCTACACGGCCCATTTCAGCCCAACGTGGCCTAACATGACTTAAGCCCACGAAATCGCTTGTGGTGGTCTCTACAATCACATGCTCTCGCTTATGCGTTTAGATGACCACACGAGCGAGCGCACGCACATGTGGCATTGATAATATCAGTTTTTCTGGCTTTTTTCGTTTCATGATTGAATAAGTATGATTACAAACCTCTTGCGAAACGTGCCTAGCCCAAGATTTCTCCCTAAACCTACATTCAGTCACGATAATCTGTTAGTCGATTAATACTAGGGTTAATCACCCTTCTTATTCCCAACTTAACATAACACCCAATGCTTGCCTTGAACCAAAAGGGATTAGCCCTGCCAGAACCATTGACGAAGGCTGGTTTACTCTCCAAACCAAATAGCTACATTGACAACAACCCATTAACGATGACCAAAAACACATGACATGAGACTAAAATACAGCCTATTGAAAACACAACCCAAAGATAAGAGGAAAAACAATCAGCTAACACCTTCTTAAACAAGTCACTCACCAATAGAATCCCATTATCGTAAACAAAATTACCTTGATTGAGTAAAGAGAAAAAGGTTCGACTGCTCAATAAATACTAACAACTCCTTCACTCTCCAAGCACCTCTAGAACCCGAAAGAAACACCACGCCTAGGAAAATGAGGGTAAGAATCGGCAAGAAGGGAAACAAAAAGTATTCAGCTTTTAGCAGTACAAAAGTACTTACTGACTTGTTGAAGAACAACACCAAACTGCAACCAAAGGGATGGAGCATTCGGTCTCAATAACCAAATGGACAGGAATAAACTTTGAAAAACTCGAGAGTCAAAAGAGGAAGATGCAATATTTGGTCAAGGGATAAGAAGAGAGGAAAGGTGAAGGAAGAAAATGTATTCGATCAAGAGGGGTAACGTTGGAGTGAGGAAGAGGAAGGAAAGAGGATATTCGGCTAAAGCATTGATACTAGAGAGAAGAGAAGCAAAGGAAATCGGTGGCCAAAACGCTACAAGAGACTAATCTATAAGAGACCAAAATTGACCAAAACGAATGACCAAAACAAAAAGTTGAAAAAAACAATGACCAAATCTCCAACTTTTGCTCAAAAGCCAGAAATGCCAAAAGTGAGAGTCCAAAATCATCACAAACACATTCCTCACTTGACTCCTCAAATCTCTACAACTAAACACTATTCAAATCCCTTCAAAACTCCTAACTTTTCCCCTGCAACACTTCTAAAATTTGGCTACATACTCCTCTCCCCTCAATACTCTCAACTACCCAAGAGCATCAGAATCCTACTAATAGACAACCTCCTAGATAGCACAGCAGCAAAAAGACACCCCTTGCGCGCAAAGAGACTCGAACTCGAGTCCCTTGCCATCAATAACACGCCACTATCCTTTGGACCAACAAGCTTTCTATGACATATCCTCCCCACAATTAGTTAACAACCCATCATCTAGCAATGAAGGTTTAATTCAGTAAAAACCCAAAAATTTTGTCAAAGACCAGGTTTGAACCCAGGACTTCCCACACCTCTTAGGACCCCCTTTAACCATCAAAGCAAGCTAGTCAACATGCAACATAACACATAATTAAATCAATAAAGATTTGGGGTGTTACAACTCTACCCCCTAAAAGAAAATTTCAGCCTCGATATTTACCTGGTCAAAACAGATGAGGGTATTGTTGTCGCACCGCCTCGTCAGGTTCCCACGTGGCTTCCTTAAAAATGTTATTTTGCCAAAGCACCTTAACCAGTGAAACAGACTTCCTCCTTAGAACCTTCACATTACAGTCTAAAACCTGAACCGGCTCTTCCTCAAAGGTTAGATCTAGCCTAACCTAAATCTCCTCAGTCAAAATGATGTGCATAGGATTAGAATGATATCACCTCAACATTGAGATGTGAAACACATCATGAATTCGGTCCAACTCAAGAGGTAACTCAAGTTGGTAGGCAACCGGTCCCACACGCTTCAATATACGGTAAGGTTCAATGAACCTAGGGCTTAGCTTGCCCTTCCGACCAAACCTCAGTACCTTCTTCCATGGCGAGATCTTGAGAGAAACTAAGTCCCCCACAGAATATTCAACTTCCTTACGCTTTAGATCCACATATGACTTCTGTCTGTCAGACGCCACTTTTAGTTGATCTCGAATCAACCTAACTTTATCCTCCGTATCAGAAATCAATTCAGGACCCATAACTTACCGCTTACCCAACTTAGTCCAACACGAAGGAGGACAACACCTATGACCATATAATGCCTCATAAGGTGCCATTTGTATGCTGGAATGGTAGCTATTATTGTACACAAACTTTGCCAACGACAAGTAATCCTCTCAACTACCCCGGAAGTCAATCACACAACTCCTTAACATGTCATCCAGTATCTGAATCACCCTCTCAGACTGACCGTCTATCTAAAGATGGAACGCAGTACTGAAGCCCAACCTTTTTCCCAATGCCTCGTGTAGCTTCTTCCAGAATCGAGATGTGAAGCGAGGATCTCTATCAGATATTATAGAAACTAGTACCCCATACAGTCGCACTATCCCATATACATACAGCTTAGCCAATTTCTGCAGCTAGTAATCAATACGAATAGGTATGAAATGGGAAGATTTAGTCAATCGATGCAAAATGACCAATACTAAATCCTTCTTAGTGGGCGTTAAAGGCAGCCCACTAACAAAGTTCATAGTTACTCTCTCCCACTTCTATAGTGAAATCTTAACTGGCTGAAGCAACTGTGAAGGCAACTGATGCTCCGCTTTAACCTGCTGGCATGTCAGGCATTTACTCACATAATCAATAACTTCACGTTTAAGACCTGGACACCATTACAACTCCCGAAGGTCTCGGTACATCTTTTTCCCAACAGGATGCATAGCGTAAGGACTACTGTGCGCTTCTTTCAAAATAGACTGCCTCAGATTAGTATCCTTCGGTACACAGAATCTCCCACGAAACAAAGTACCCCTTCGCTATTCAGTCCAAAATTTGAAGCTTCTCCACTCTTTACCTGTCAAATTCGAGAACCTAGTGACTCATCCTCTAACTGTTTTCTTTAATTTGTTCAATCTACCTCGGTTTAACCTGAAATTTGGTTAGTTGACTACCATCATCAAATAAACTAAGACGAGCAAACATCACCCTCAAATCAGTAAAGCCCTACGGCTCAGTGCATCTGCTACTACATTAGCCTCACCCAGATGATATTCAATCGAATAGTCATAACCTTTAAGCAACTCAATCCATCTACGCTGCCGAAGGTTCAGCTCCTTCTAAGTGAGGAGATACTTAAGGCTCTTGTGATCTGTGTAAATGATACACTTCTCACCAAACAAATAATGCCTCCAAATCTTCAGTGTGAATACCACCGCAGCCAATTCCAAGTCATGCGTCAGATAGTTCGCCTCATGCGTCTTAAGCTGACGAGACGTATAAGCCACCACCTTACCTTTTTGCATTAACACACAACCCAAACCAATGTGTGATGCATCACTGCAGACAATAAAATCTTTCCTAGATTCAGGCTAAATCAAGATAAGGGCCTCAGTCAGAACCTTCTTAAACCTCTTGAAACTTTCTTGCTGCGTATCTGTCCAGTTAAACGGTACTTATTTACGTAACAACTTAGTCAGAGGTACAGTAATTAACGAAAATCCCTTAACAAACCTTCTATAATACCTAGCCAGACCCAGAAAACTTCGAATCTCGAATACCAACTTAGGTTGCTTCCAATCTAGAATAGCTTCAATTTTTCGAGGATCAACCCTAATCCTCTCAGCAGATATCACATGACCCAGAAAAGTTACCTCTCGTAGCCAGAACTCACACTTACTAAATTTAGCATACGATTGTTTCTCCTTCAAAATTCACAGAATAGCTCGGAGATGTGCATCATGTTCATCCTTAGTCCTCGAATACACTAGAATGTCATCTATAAAAACCACTACGAACCGATCCAGATAGGGTTGGAACTCTCAATTCATCAAATCCATAAAAGCTGCTGGTGCATTCGTAAGTCCAAACAGCATTACAAGGAACTCATAGTGACCATATCGAGTCCTAAACGCTATCTTGTAAACATTAGTCTTTTTAACCCTCAGTTGATGGTACCTAGATTGAAGATTTATCTTAGAGAAAATCGAAGCTCTACGAAACTGATCAAATAGATCATCAATCTTGGGTAAAGGGTACTTATTCTTAACAGTCAATTTATTCAATTGTCGGTAGTCGATGCACGTACGCATGGTTCCATCCTTCTTTTTCACAAATAACACCGACGCTCCTCACGGAGACACACTAGGACGAATGAACCCTTGATCCAGTAACTCTTGAATCTGTGCTTTAAGCTCTTCAAGCTCCTTTGGTGCCATTTTAAAAGGGGCGATGGGCACCGGAGTTGTGCCCAGCAAGAGCTCAATCCCAAAATCAACTTCACGGTTTGGAGGTAACCCAGGTAGCTCATCAAGAAAGACGTTCGGAAAATCCTTAATTGTTCTAATATTTTTAACAACCAGAACCTCAGAACTTGAAGTACTGATGTAGGCTAGATACGCTTCACAACCCTTACGAACCAACTTCTCAGCTTTAATTGCAGAAATCACATTTGAAAGGTAATTCCGTCGTACCCCAACATAACTACCTCATCTCCTTTTTCAGTTTTCAGTACCACTCACTTTGTAGCACAGTCCAAATTCACCTGATGCTTAACCAGCCAGTCCATGCCCAATATCATGTCGAGTTCTCCAAAAGGAAATTCCATCAAATCCGCTAAAAAGATCATTCCTTGAATCTCCAAAGGTACATCCTTAAACAGTTTATTCACTCTCACTGATTGTCCTAATGGACTCAATATAGTAACCTCACTCGTAGTGTTTTCAACCATCACACCCAAAGTCTCAGATACAGTACATGCTACATACGAATGCATAGACCCAACATCAATCAATGCAGTAAAAGGTACATTAAGAATAAAGAATGTACCTATAATAACTTCTGGGGTGTCTCTGTCCTCTCGGCAACGTGTAGCATAAACCAGTGCCGGCTACCTCACCTTAGCATGACCAGCACCTCTACCCGGTGCGCCACGACCACAGCCCATACCATTTCCACCTCTGGCCTAACCACGACCTCTCAATGGCTGCGGAATCCCCTTCGATAGCTGAACAGTACCCATACCAGTAGCTTACATCTGATCGGGCCTACGTTGACAAACCCTGATGCGATCCTCCAAAGACCCGCACCTCAAACATGCCTCTATCTGCACCCAGCATGCGCCCTGATGGAGTTTCCCACAAATAGCACAAGACTGCGGCCCAAAAGCAATAACAGGTCTGATTGGCCCATCAACTTTGGCCCTTTTCTTAGGCCTCCCAACTGAACTTGAGGGCTCCCAAACCTTCTTACTCCTACCCCTGTCCGTCTCATGATTCTGGCGCTCAGCGCGTTCCACATCTTCAACGACTTTTTCCTTTACCACCAATATAGAAAATCTCGCTCCCTCTTTGGAGCAATCAAAACTCGTAGATCATCACTGAGGCCGTCCTCAAAGTGAACACAGTGCTCAAATTTTGTTGCCACCATCCTACGCGCATAGCGGCTAAGTCGCAGAAACTCAGACTCATATTCTACTATTGACTTATTGTAATATCCCGAATTAGGGCCTAATCGGAATAGTGGTTTCGTGACCACAAATTTGAGATAGAAATAATTAGTTTATGATTATTTTGAGGTCTATGATATGATTGCATGATTGTGTGAAAATTTTGTGAAGAAATTCTACGCATAAAGTACTTAATTTGAAGTTAGGGACTAAATTGAATAAGTTGCAAAACTTGTATTCTAGAAGTTTCTAGTATGAAATTGCTTTGAAATATTAATTAGGAGGGGTATTAAATAGCAATTTGACCAATTTCAAATTTTATGGACAAATATTGGACGTGAATGGCATTTTTGGAAAGTTTAGTAGTAAGGCCATTTTGGTCATTTAGGGGTAAAATGAATTAAAATACAAAATTAAAAGCCAATTTTGCTCATCTTCTTCACCATGGACGTGTATACCAAGGGAGACTCCATGGCTAGGGTTTCCAAGCTTCCAACCTCGATCATAAGTCCGTTCTAGCCTCGTTTTTAATGATTTTTACGTTTTTGGAGTCCCGGTAACTTGATTTAGCTTATGCTAGCAATAATTCAACCTAGGATTCATATTTGGAAAAATACCCATAGGTGAAATTTGTGTATTTTGGTGTTTTATGATAGAATATGAGGTTTTAAATTATGTTAGACAACTTGTGCTACTCAGTTTTAAGTGAAAACGAGCAAAAGGGCTTAATCGGTAAAAATACCTAATAGTCATAAGTACATGTTAGAGTGAGAATTTGATGTTTCCATAGAAGGAAAAATGATCAGCATGTCATAAAACATAAGAAAATAGGATGAAGTTTAATTTCGAACCTTGGGGCAAAAGTGAAAATATGCAAAAGTTTAGGGTCAAAATGAAAATTTTAAAAATATGATTTTTGACCCGTATGAATAGTGTGACTAATTATTACGCTAAATGTGATATTATAGATGAAGGAAATCGAGATTCGGGCTTAAATCAGGAAAATACAAGGTTATGGACTAAAATGGTAAATTGTTGTTTCTGGATCGAGGTAAGTTCGTATCATAATAATAATGCAATGTTATGTTTGAATTATATTTCTTACCATTATTGCATATATTTTATGATTTAATATATTGGAAAAGTTGATGGAATGGTGTTTATGATGTGGAAATATGACATGAAAGAATGTTACATGAAATGCAAGAAAATGAAGATACATGACAAGTGATATATGAAATATGTGATATATGTTATGTAAATTCTTAAAAGCTGATTTGATATTTGAGTTGTGTCTTATTATACTATGAATGGAAAATTGGTACTATGGATAGTGAGATCGACACTTCGAGTAAATTCGTACATAAATAATCTATCAATTCTTTTTATGTTATTATATTTTGATATCATACGAAATGTGGCTGCCTATCAAATGTTTATTTGATGTAAATTATGAATTTAAATTGATTATGGACAATTTAGTAAAATGTTGAAAAGTGAGGAATTTCCCGATTGAACCTTCGGAATAAAAATAATACAAATGATCTATTGTGAGGTCGCATGTGTAGTACTAAATGCAAGCTACTATGCGTACCCGAAAACTGTGATCACGTGTGTAGTACTAAGTGCAGGCTACTACGTGTATTAGATGGTGAGGTCACGTGTGTAGTACTAAGTGCAGGCTACTACATGTACCAGACTGTTGGTCGCATGTGTAGTACTAAGTGCAGGCTACTATGCGTACTAGATAGCTTCGGCTACAAGTGTGGAAATGTGAAAATGTGCAGGCAATTATGTATCTGTTATTATTCTGATGAGTTCAACGGGAAATTGATTAAATGAAAATACATGTGAAAGTGATTATGTGATGAACAAGTGCAAGTATATGTTTATTTGAATTTATGAGTAATATGCTCAATATTTGAGCGAACCTCGGTAAAATGGAATGGATTAAGTGAAATTGTGTAAAAGTGAACTTTAGTAGTAAAACAAGATAGACAAGAAGAAGGCATGGCTTTTAAAATTCACTAAAAATTGTGTAAGTTGAATTAAATTTAAAAAAAATTATGGAAATAAATCTTAATGAGTCTGTTTTCACATGAAAGAAACAGGGGAAGCAAAATAATTCTATATTGTGTGATATTTGAATTCTTGTGAAACAGGGTCTGAATGAATTTGAGATCCCCTGTTTTGACTTTCAAAATTCACCATAAATTGTAAAAAAATTATTGAAGTCGTACCTTACATGCATGGATTCCTTATTGAATCTAATTTTAAGGGAAACAAACGGCATGGTATTTGGAATTCTGTACATGGAGAAATTCGGTTCGTAGTGGACAGAGGTCAGAATAGTCATACCCTGAAATAGGGGATATTTTAACTAATAAACTGTACTAAATGGTAAGTAGATATATGAGTTTAGTTTCATAGAAAATTTACGGAATTGGATTTCGAGTTTTGTAACTTGAGATATGAATTTTTTTAACATCGGGACTCGAAAAAAACATTTCGCCGAATATGTGTAATTGTACAATTATAGTGTTTTATCTTGAAAAGCATGGTAGTAATTGCTTATTATTTTCATATGAACTTACTAAGCGTAAAGCTTACCCATCCTCTCCATTTCTTTAGTATTGGCGGTCGGCTCGGGGTTGGAGATCGTCGGAGGCAAAATCACACCATCAAACTATCATTTTGGGAAAATTAATTCAAATATTAGAAATATCAAGTGAGTGGCATGTATAGGAAGTTGGTTTGTGATATGTATTTTATTATGATTTTGACCATACGTGTCGACCGCATTGAGTTATCGTATAAAATCATGAGATGTGGTCCTTATCCATTATGGTTTATAAGTTTAATTAATCGTGCCATGTCCTATCTTTTGATGTGATGATATAGTTAGCTTTGTTTATTATGCATGTGTTCGAAAAGTTTTGAATTAAATGAAATTTTATGGCCCGGTTTTCATCTGTGTATTGTTAGGTCTGGTAATGCCTCGTACTCTGTTCCGGCCTTGGATATGGGTAAGGGGTGTTACACTTATCCCCTTGGGTCAGATTCAGAAACTCTCTCCTCTGGGCGTCCACATAACTAGCGCCCACATATTTCCCTTGGAATGCAGTTTTGAACAACTCCCAAGTCATCCGGTCAGGCTGAGTACCCTCTTTAACTGTAAGCCACCATTGATAGGCTTTATCTTGTACCAAAGACACCGCACCTTTTAGTTTTTGCTTAGTGTTGCAGTCGAGGTTGTCCATGATCCTCTCAGTGGCCTCAATCTAATATTCAGCCACATTAGGGGCAACTCCAGCAATAGCCCTAAAAATCTCAGTCCCATTAGACCTGAGTCGTTCCGTCACCGACCCACGGCCTACAGTACCAGCATTTGGCCCAGCGACCCTTTCCAAAATTTGCAACATAGCTTGGGACAATGCATCGTCCCTAGCTGCACGATCGTGAGACCCTCTTTCAGTTACAGGTGAAGTTGGTGCCTCTCTATCTTCATTGTTAGGCATACGGTCCGATGCTGACGATCCAGCTCGAGCCCCTCTACGGCCTCCATCTCAGCCTCTTGTTGTAACTCCCCTAACCTGTAACCATTGCTAGAATAGCTTAAGAGGCATTACCGAACCCATAACTCAAATCTGAACAACCAGAGAACAAAAATTATCTCAATTCAATAAAATATAGATCATACATATTTAACACAAACTTTAAATAATCATATGAGGTCTAAATCATACATTCAAGACTAATTCAATAACATCAGGAAGTTTCAGAACTTAGAAAAATTTTCAACTTTTAAAAGGTCACACGCCCGTGTGAACAGGCCATGTGCCTCACACGGCTTTAGGGACACCCGTGTGTCTAAGCCATGGCGAAACAGGGTATAGCTACTGACTTGCCGACACGGCTACAAGACACGCCCGTGTGCTTTGGCCGTGGTTGAGTCTAACTTTGGCCACATGGCTAGCCATATGCCCATGTGCTTTGGTCGTGTTCGGGCCTGACTTACAATTGTAGGGTACCCCAGGGGACACACGACCGTGCAACATAGCCATGTGTCGCACACGGCTGAGACACACGCCCATGTCTTTGCCTGTGTGGACAAAAATAAGCCATTTGAATAACCAATTTGCCAACCCAAAATGGGTCAATCTACCAGTAAAGAAACAAGCATATTTACTCAACCTTTTAAGCCAATATCTATACCAAATCATACATAATTTTTGCTAAAACATTACCAATCATTTCCATTCTCAATTAACCAACCAAAACATACCAAATTGTACATTGGCATCACATATTATATTCTATTATCAAACTATAAGTTCAAATATAAACTAGCCAAATCACATGGCTAAATATATACATCCCAAAACATAATCCCACAACTACTATCCTATACATGCCATACTTCAAAATATACAATTTCAAAATACCAAAATGAGGTTCGATAGTGTGGTAAAGATCCTTGACGATCCCCGAGCTTATAGTAACACTAATATCTAAAAAACAATACAAACATACACAATGTAAGCTTTCAAAAGCTTAGTAAGCTTGTACCAAAAACATCAATAGGATAAGCTCGTACCAAAAACATCAACAGTATAAGCTCGTACCAAAATCATCAACAGTATATAAAATATGAAACATCAGCACATAAGTACTTATACATTCTCAACTCATTCATCAAATCCATGCCAACATCATCCATATGTTTGTACCAAATTCAATAAACTTTTTAGGCATTATACCATCTACCATATAGGTATTATACTTACTTGAACATTCCCGTATTTATTCGTTTTCATTCTCACCTCTTGTTATGATATTTTAAGATTTTTCGAATATCACCAATGCTTTAAATATCCGCACACTTAGTGCTTTAAAGATTATCCGAAGCTATAATAATTCTGCACACTTAGTGCCATCTCAATTAACTGAAGTTATTTTATCGCCCACTTAGTGCCTTATATAGCCGAAGCTAAATTAACTCGCACACTTAGTGCCAAATACCAATGGTTTATCACCGAATTCGTCCAACTCAAATATATATACATTTATGTATAATCAAAAGAGCAATATATACTTACAACATCATGTTCTATGTACAAACTTACCTCGTACTCGAAATTGTCGACTCGGACTATTTACTCTACAAACTTCGACTTCCTTCAGTCTAAATCCAAATTCCTCTTCCCTTGATCTATACGTATTCAAAATTAACCCTTTTATTGACAAAATCATTCAAAACAATCCATATACACCTATTTAGGGCATTTTACAAAATAGCCCTCACATTTTCACATTTCGACACTTTAGTCCCTGAATCATAGAATCACAAAATACACATAATTTACTTATACTCATGCTTAGCCGAATTCTCCTATCTCTCATACAAGTCCATACATTTCATTTATTTCACATTTTAGTCCCTCAAAATAACACTTTTATAATTTAGCCCAAATTACTCAATTTCATCAAAAATTCAAAGAGAAAACATGTAAACCCAACATCAAGCTTTGATAATTCACCAACTAACATCACAAAGCTCATAGCTTCATCAATGACACATTTCAGAATTATCATCAAAATCAGAAATTGAGGCATGGGTTTGATAGTATTCGAAGCAACATTTAGAAAAACGTAGTAATTATCAAAAACCAAGCAAAACACATACCCAAATTAAGATTCCAATGTGCAGAATGTTAAAACACAAAACCTAGCTTTTCTTTCTTCAATTTCGACATGAACAAAATTAATATGGCTTCATTTTATGCTTTGTTTTATTTAACTAATAATTATTAAACAAATACCCTTTTTACCATTTATTTAGACATATAAAAATCCTTTGAAATAAGGCCATATATGTCCATTAACTAAGTAAAGGGCAAAATAACCATAAGGACCTCTCAATTATAAAGCCAAGTCAAATAAGCACTTTTAATATCTAGCACACAGCTTTTACATTTTACGTGATTAGATCCTTTTTGCAAATTAAACACACAAACAATTAAATTTTCACACGAAACTTTCACAAATGTCAATTCACTTACGAAAAATAATATTAAAATATTTTTATAACTCAGATTTATGATCCTGAAACCACTATTCTGACTAGGGTTGAAACAGGACTATTACAATTCTCCCCCTTAAAGATTTTCGTCACTGAAAATCTTACTATTAAACAAATTTGAATATTGGTATCTCATAGAATCTTCAGGCTCCCATGTGGCCTCTTCAATACCATGCTGCTGCCACATCACTTTAACTAATGGAATTTTCTTATTTCTCAGCTCTTTAACCTCATGAGCTAATATACGGATTGGGTTTTCTTCGTAAGTCATATCAGACTGAATCTCTATTTCAGACGAAGGAATCACATGTGAAGGATCGGATCTGTATCGTCAAAGCATTGACACGTGAAACACATTATGAATCTTTTCTAACTCTGGTGGCAATAACAATCTATAAGCTACTGGCCCAATACGCTCGATAATCTTGTACGTCCTGATGAACCTCAGACTCAATTTGCCTTTTCTACCAAACCAAAGCACTTTCTTCCATGGAGACACTTTCAAAAACAATTTATCGTTGATCTCAAACTCAATGTATTTTCTTTTCAAATTCACATAAGATTTCTGACGATTGGAAGCTGCTTTCAAATTATCTCGGATCACTTTAACTTTTTGCTCAACTTCTTTTATCAAATCAACCCCGTGAATCTTATTTTCGCTGAGCTCTGTCCAATACAAAGGTGTACGAAATTTGCGACCATATAAAGCTTCATAGGGTGCCATTTTAATGCTCGACTGAAAACTGTTATTATAAGTGAATCAATTAAAGGTAGATATTGTTCCCACATACCTTCAAACTCAAGAATGCAACATCTCAACATATCTTGGAGTATCTGAATAATTCGCTCGGATCGACTGTCAGTTTACAGATGAAAAGCAGTACTAAAATGCAATTTAGTACCCATAGTATCTTGCAATTTCTTTATAAATCGTGATGTGAATCTCAGATCTCTGTCTGATATAATAGATGATGACACACCGTGCAATCTCACGATATCAGAAACGTATAATTCAGCTAACTTATCAAGCGAGTAATTGGATCGAACTAGAATAAAATGAGCTAATTTCGTTAAACGATCGACTATAATCTAAATTGCATCTTTCTTTCTTGGAGACAGGGGCAAAGTTGAAACAAAGTCCATGGTCACTCGATCCTATTTCCACTCTGGAACCATAATCGGTTGTAACAATCCCGATAGCACTTGATGTTTTGTTTTAACTTGCTGACAGATCAAACATTTAGAAACAAATTCAGAGATATATCTTTTCATTTCGTACCACCAATAATGTTGTTTCAGATCATTATACATTTCCGTACTACCCAGATACACAGATAAACGAATACTGTGAGCTTCACTCAGAATCATTTGAATTAATTTTGTATTTCTCGGAACACAAATTTGATCTCAAAATCTCAAACAATCATCTTTGTCAACTCTGAATTCTGAATCATACTCTATATCGCACTGAGCTCATTTAGCTAAAATTTCATTATCAATCTTCTGAGCTTCGATAATCTGCTGTAAGAACAAAGGTCTTGCTTTCAATTCAGTTAAAACTAAACCATCACCGGATAGAACCAAATGAGTATTCATCGCACGCAAAGCAAACAACGATTTTCAACTCAAGGCATCAGCAACAACATTAGCTTTTTCTATATGATAATCAGTCACAAGTTCGTATTCTTTTAGCAATTCAAGCCATCTTCTCTGTCGCAGATTCAAATATTTTTGAATCATCAAATTCTTCAAACTCTTATGATCAGAATACACCTGACATTTCTCACTGAACAGGAAGTGATGCCAAATTTTTAGAGCAAACACAATCACAGCTAACTCAAGATCGTGTGTTGGATAGTTCTTTTCGTACAGCTTCAACTGTCTCGAAGCATAAGCAATGACTTTGCCTTCTTGCATTAAAACATATCCTAGACCAATCAATGAAGCATCACTATAGATCAGAAATTCTTTACCCGATTCGGTTGTACTAAAATCGGAGCTTTAGTCAACAAAGTTTTCAACTGATCGAAACTATTCTGACACTTTTCTGAGCACTCAAATTTCACATCCTTCTGAAGTAATTTTGTCAACGGAGTCGCAATCATCGAAAAGACTTTCACAAATATTCTATAATAACCAGCAAGTCCCAAAAAACTGCAGACTTCAGAGACATTTCTTGGAGGTTTCCAACCCAGAATAACTGAAATTTTGCTCGGATGAACTCAGATACCAGATGCCGATACAATATGACCCAGGAAACCAACTTCTGGTAACCAGAACTCACATTTACTGAATTTCACATACAATTGCTTATCTCGCAAAATCTATAGCACTAATCTCAAATGCTCAGCATGTTCGGATTCATCACGTGAATAAATCAATATGTCGTCAACAAATACAACAAAAAATTGATCTAAATACGGTCTAAAAATTCTATTCATCAAATCCATAAAGATAGCAGGTGCATTAGTCAATCCAAAAGGTAAAACTAAGAATTCATAGTGGTCGTATCTCGTTCGAAAGGAAATTTGTGGAATATCTGAGTCTTTCACTCTCAACAAATAATAGCTTGATCTCAAATCTATTTTCGAAAACACAGCAGCTCCTTTCGGGGCAGAGGATATTTATTCCTGATAGTCACTTTATTCAACTGATGATAATCGATACACATTCTCATCATACCATCTTTCTTTTTTCAAATAAAACTGAAGCACCCCAAGGTGAGAAACTCGGTCTGGCAAATCCTCTATCTGTCAACTCTTGCAACTGAGACTTCAATTCTTTTAACTCAGTTGGATCCATTCTGTACGGAGCTATTGAAATTGGAGTAGTACCTGGTACCAATTCAATACCAGATTCTACCTCTCTAACCGAATGTAATCCTGAAAGTTCTTCAAGAAATACATCAAGGAACTAACACACAACAGGCATTGATTCAACTTTCTTTTCTGACACTCTCGAATCAATCACATATGCAAAATAAGCTTCACAACCCTTTCTCAGAATACTTAAAGCTTTCATCGAAGATATTCTCGAAGGCAATCCATTCAAATCACTAGATTCAATTCTAACTATTTCGTTATTCTTGCATCTCAAATCAATAGTTTTTCATTTGCAGTTCACCACAGTATCATGCAAAGTTATCAATCCATACCCAGAATTACATCAAATTCATCAAAAGGTAACAACATCATATTAGCCGAAAAACAAGTGTCTTGAAACATTAATTGACAATTCTTGCAGACTTTATCAACCAGAACACATCTGCTTAGGGGGTTTGAAACTCTAATTACAAATTCAGTTGACTCTACATGTAAAGTCTTACTGTTCACTACGTTCATGGATATATACGAATGTGTTGATCCAGGATCTATCAAAGCAATATCAAAGCAATCACATAAATATCACAGAGAGTAAATGTACCTGTAATCACATCTGGCGATGAAGCTTCCTCGTGAGCTCAGATAGAATAGGCTCTCGCAGGTGCACGAGCCTCAAATCTAACAGCTGTGTCTTTTGTTCCTCTTTGACTACCGCTTATATTTCCTGAATTTCTGGGAGGTCTACCATGAGATGCATTACTACTCTACCTCAGATTCTAAACATTATCTTTTTCAACTAAATCTGGGCATTCCTTTATAAAATGATTTCTTGAACCACAACTATAACAAGCTCGGTTATTACTTTTTCCCTAACATTCTCCGAAATGTCATCTTCCACATTAATCACACTTAGGCTTTTCATTCTTTGTATTATCAACACTGGCAACAGACGTAGCTGAAGATTTGAAATTTGATTGCGATCTAACACGATCTCTGTTCCAATGTCCTATGCTAGTCTTTGAACGAATGCTATCATCCCTAAACTTCTTCGATCTCGATTGAAATGATTTTCCCAATGAACTCTTTCATACCTCTCGAGCTTCAAAATCAGCTTTTCTTTTCTCTTTCCTAAGATCTTCAGCTTTACATGCTCGTTCCACTGGTACAACGAATTCTTTGATTTCTAGAATCCCGACAAACAAACGAATATCTTCGTTCAAACCATCTTCAAATATTTTGCACATTATTGCTTCTGAAGATAACATTCTCGGGCATACTAACTCAACCTTACAAATTCCCGCTCATATTCTGTGATAGATATACGGCCTTGTTTAAGTTCGAGAAACTCTTTGCATTTCTGATCAATGAATCTTTGACTAATATATTTCTTCCAGAATTCAGTTTGAAAGAAATCCCAAGTAACCCGTTCACTCAGAACCACAGATGTTAAAGTCTTCCACCAATGGTACGTCATATCTCTCAGAAGGGAAACAACACATTTTATACATTCCTCGGGACTCAAAGACAATTCATCAAACACTCTTATCGTATTCTCTAACCAAAACTCGGCTTTTTCAGCATTATCGCGCATTGTAGCTCGAAACTCTTCAGCACCATATTTTTTAATCTTATCGACTGGTGATCTACTTAACAAAACCTGATTCACTGGTGGCATAATAGGAGTTTGAGGAGGATTAACCGGGGGTGGAGGTTGTTGTACAGCTGGATTGGTTCTAATATATTGGGTGAACCAATCATTCATCATCTGATAGAAGGCTTGTCTAGCCTCACCATCACAGCTACTTGTAGCAGGTCGAGAATCAGCTGGCACCGTCCCTTGTGCGGGAGTAGGTGCATTGCTTTCAACATCATCTGCTACGACTCTTTCGGGATCCATTTTCTGTATAAAAGCACATCTCAATGTCAGGATTCATCACACTATCTCAGTTCATAAATATGGCATGTATAGCTAGACTCACAAATGCTATAGTAGCCCTATAACGGGCTAAACCATAGCTCTAGTACCAATAAAATGTAACACCTTTAACCCATAACCATCGCCGGAATAGGTTAAAAGGCATTACTGGACTCAGAACTCAGATCTGAACAACCACAGAACAAAAATCATCTCAATTCAATAAAATATAGATCATACATATTTAACACAAAATTTAAACAATCATACGAGGTATAAATCATACATTTAAGACTAATTCAATAACATCAAGAAGTTTCAAAACTTAGAAAAATTTTCAACTTTTAAAAGGTCACATGCCAGTGTGAACAGGCCGTGTGCTCACACGGGCTTAGACACACGGGCGAAACAGGGCATAGCTACTGACTTGCCCACACGGCTACAAGACACGCTCGTGTGCCTTGGCCATGGTCGAGTCTGACTTTGGCCACATGGCTAGCCACACGCCCATGTGCTTTGGCTGTGTTCGGGCCTGACTTACAATTGTAGGGTACCCCAGGGGACACACGACAGTGCAACATAGCCGTGTGTCACACACGACTGAGACACATGCCCGTGTCTCTACCTGTGTGGACAAAAATAGGCCATTTTAATAACCAATTTGCCACCCCAAAATGGGTTAACCTACAAGCAAAGAAACAAGCATATTTGCTCAACCTTTTAAGTCAATATCTATACCAAATCATACATAATTTATGCTAAAACATTACCAGTCATTTCCATTCTCAATTAACCAACCAAAACATACCAAATTGTACATTAGCATCACATATTATATTAAATTATCAAACTATAAGTTCAAACATAAACTAGCCAAATCACATGGCAAAATATATACATCACCAAACATAATCCCACAACTACTAGCCTATACATGCCATACTTCAAAATATACAATTTCAAAAATACCAAAATGAGGTTCGATAGTGTGGTAAAGATCCTTGACGATTCCCGAGCTTGCAGTAGCACCAATATCTAAAAAACAATACAACATACACAAAGTAAGCTTTCAAAAGCTTAGTAATCTTGTATCAAAAACATCAATAGTATAAACTCGTACCAAAAACATCAACAGTATAAGTTCGTACCAAAAACATTGACAGTATATAAAATATGAAATATCAACATATAAGTACTTATATATTCTCAAATCATTCATCAAATCCATGCCAACATCATCCATATGTTTGTACCAAATTCAATAAACTTTTTAGGCATTATACCAACATTCTCATATTCATTCGTTTTCATTCTCACCTCTTGTTCTTATATTTTAAGATTTTCTAAATATCACCAATGCTTTAAACATCGGCACACTTAGCGCTTTAAAGATTAGCCGAAGCTATAATAATTTCACACACTTAGTGCCATCTCAATAAACCGAAGCTATTTTATCACACACTAAGTGCCTTATATAGCCGAAGCTAAATTAACTCACACACTTAGAGCCAAATACCAATTGTTTATCACCGAATTCGTCCAAATCAAATATATATACATCTATGTATAATCAAAATAGAAATATATACTTACAACATCATGTTCTATGTACGAACTTACCTCGTACTTGAAATTGTTGACTCGAACTGTTTACTCTACAATCTTCGACTTCCCTCGGTCTAAATCCGAATTCCTCTTTCCTTGATCTATAAGTATTCAAAATTAACCCTTTTATTCACCAAATCATTCAAAACAATCCATATACACCTATTTAGGGCATTTTACAAAATAGCCCTTACATTTTTACATTTTGACACTTTAGTCCCTAAATCACAAAATCACAAAATACACATAATTTGCTCATACTCATGCTTAGCCGAATTCTCTTATCTCTCATACAAGTTCATACATTTCATTTATTTTACATTTTAGTCCCTCAAAATAACATTTTTACAATTTAGCCCAAATTACTCAATTTCATAAAAAATTCAAAGACAAACATGTAAACCCAACATCAAGCTTTGATAATTCACCAACTAACATCACAAAGCTCATAGCTTCATCAATGGCACATTTCAAAATTATCATCAAAATCAGAAATTGAAGCATGGGTTTGATAGTATTCAAAGCAACGATTACAAAAAATGTAGAAATTATCAAAAACCAAGCAAAACACATTCCTGAATTAAGCTTTCAATATGCCGAATGTTAAAACACAAAACCTAGCTTTTATTTCTTCAATTTCGGCATGAACAAGATGAACATGGCTTCATTTTATGCTTTGTTTTATTTAACTAATAATTATTAAACAAATACCCATTTTACCCTTTATTTAGACATATAAAAATCCTTTGAAATAAGGCCATATATGTCCATTAACTAAGTAAAGGGCATAATAACCACATAAGCACCTCTCAATTATAAATCAAAGTCAAATAAGCACTTTTAATATTTAGCACACAACTTTTACATTTTACGCGATTAGATCCTTTTTGCAAATTAAACACACAGATAGTTAAATTTTCAGACGAGACTTTCAAACATGTCAATTCACTTATAATAGGCACGAAAATAATATTAAAATATTTTTTTAACTCAGATTTGTGATCCCAAAACCACTATTCCGACTAGGGTCGAAACAGAACTGTTACACTTGTACCCCTTCCACGAGTACCTTTGGTGCTCATTTTCGAGTTTTGCTTAATCTGTATTAACAGTTTTATGCATCAGTTTTACAGTTCCAATGTTTTTTATAAGATGTTTTATGAGAAGAATATTATCAGTAATCCAAAATTTTGTTTTTGTAAATCGCAGTTTCACTACAGTTTCAGTTTACCATAAAAAAATTATTTCAGTATAGCCTATTATCTACAGTAGTCTTAGTATTAAACAAGTAGTAGTTTTTGGAGGACTTACTGAATCGACACCGGAGACTCGGTAGACCACACATTGAAAAATAACACTTTAAAAATACTTTTCAACCTTTTGAAACAGTTCTTTTGGAAATTTATGTTTTAAGAAAAACCCAAATCCCCAGCTGAGTTTTGCAACCTGACTTTAATACCACTGAATGTAACACCCCAAACTGGGCCTAGATGTTATGATCGAATCTGCGATGTCAGATTTGAGTGTTTTTTGAAAAGCGTAGTTTCATTGTAAAGACCGTTTTGTATTAAATCTTCGTTGCGATCTCAAAGAGTAGTTATCCTACCTTGTTTATTGTTAAATCGTAGGTTGGTTAAGCAAAACATGTGTCATATTAAATTGTTATTATACTATAAAAACAATGTTTGACGCAGAAGCTTCTAAAACAAATTGCGTAGCATGGTAGTTGAAAACATTTATCTTTTGAAACCTAAGGCCTACTGCTAATGGAAATAAACCAACATTAATAAATCCCCAAATAAAAATGAAGACTTGAAGCGGCATTATTACATAAAATTTACCCAAATAAACTACTTTTACTTAAAAGTCAAATACAAAAACGTAAACAGTGGTGTGGCCATCTCCGAGTCTCTCACAGCACTGACCAACCTAAGGATTACCTGTATCAGTACTAGTATCAGTGTGGGCTTTAGCCTAATTTAGTATAGTATTAGAGATGCAAACAGAGATCCTACCCATCCATCTTCTACACTCCATTCCGTCCAGACCTACACACCATGTGGGGATAAAATCGACCCACCCATCCCTACACACTAGATTATAACACTGATTATGGCACTAAACAGTATTTGCAGTAGAGCTTCCAATACAGTACACATCCTCCAAAATTATCAATCCCACCCCTATGCAACATGTCATGTCATAGTATATACATGTATGCAAAATGTCATGCTCAAATACAGTCAAATATAGCATAGGGGTATAACAGTCATTTCATCAGTACAAGGTCTAAGTGTACTTACCAACCCATCAGTAGGCCCACAGTCATCTTAGGTGACCCATACAACCTTAGCAGTCAAACAGTGGAAATTGGCTCAAAGCCCATAATACGGCCCATGTAGGCCTATAGGCCTGTACGGCCCATTAAGCCTAATAATGGCCTTGGCCGTGTGATCTACACAGTCTGTCCCACAAAACTCCATACATTCATGTGGTTTACCAGTGTGGGGCCCACGAGCTCGTGTGGCCTACACGGCCCATTTCGGCCCAACGTGGCCCAACATGACCTAAGCCTACGAAATCACTCGTGGTGGTCTCTACAATCACATGCTTGCGCTTATGCATTTAGATGACCACACAAGCGAGCGAACGCCCGTGTGGCATCAATGGTACCAATTTTTTTTGGCTTTTGCCGTTTCACGATTGAAGTAGTGTGATTACACACCTGTTGCGAAACGTGCGTCTAGCCCAAGAGTTTTCCCCAAACCTGCATTTTGTCACGATAATCCGTTAGTCGATTAATACTAGGGTTAATCACCCTTCTTATTCCCAACTTAACATTACACCCAATACTTGCCTTGATCAAAGAGTGATTAGCCTTTCCAGAACCATTAACGAAGGCTGGTTTACTCGCCAAACCGAATAGCTACATTGACAACAACCCATTAACGGTGACCAAAAACACATGACATGAGACTAAAATACAGCCTATTGAAAACACAAGCAAAGGTAAGAGGAAAAGCAATCGGCTAACACCTTCCTAAACAAGTCACGTACCAATAAAATCCCATTATCATAAACAGAATTACCTTGATTGAGTAAAGAGGAAAAGGTTTGACTACTTAGTAGACACTAGCAACTCCTTTACTCTCCAAACACCTTCAGAACCCAAAAGAAATACCACGCCCAGGAAAAGGAAGGTAAGAATCAGCAATAAGGGAAAAGAAAAGTATTCGGATTTTAGCAGTGCAAAAGTACTTACCGACTTGTTGAAGAACAACATCAAATCGCAACAAAATGGATAGAGCATTCGGTCTCAATAACCAAGTGGACAAGAATAAACTTTGAAGAACTCGAGAGTCAAAAGAGGAATATGCTATATTCGGTCAAGGGAGAAGAAGAGAAGAAAGGTGAAGGAAGAAAATGTATTCGATCAAGAGGCGTAACGTTAGAGTAAAGAAGAGGAAAGAAAGAGGATATTCGGCTAAAGAATTGATACTAGAGAGAAGAGAAGCAAAGGAAATCGGTGACCAAAATGCTACAATAGACTAATCCGGAAGAGACAAAAAATGACCAAAACAAAAAGGTTGAAATTCACACCAAGAAGAAAAGAGCCGAAATGACCAAACATCCAGCTTTTGCTCAAAAGCTGGAAATACCAAAAGTGAGAGTCCAGAATTGGCACAAACACAATCCTCACTTGATTTTTCAAATATCTCCAACTAAACACTATCCATATCCCTTCAGAACTCCTAACTTTTCTCCCCACAACACTCCTAAATTCAGCTACATACTCCCCACTCCCCTCAATACTTTCAACCGCCTAAGAGCATCAGGGTCCTACTGACAGACAACATCCTGCACGACACAGCCGCAAAAAGACACCCCTTGCGCGCAAAGAGACTCAAACTCGAGTCCCTTGCTATTAGTAACATGCCACTATCTGGAACAACAAGCTTTTTATGAGATATCCTCCCCACAATTAGTTAAGAACCCATCATCTAGTAGCGAAGGTTTAATTCAGTAAAAACTCAAAACTTTTGCTAAAGCCCAGGTTTGAACCCAGGACTTCTCACACCTCTTAGGACCCTTTTTAACATCAAAGCAAGCAAGCCAACATGCAACATAACACAAAATTAAATCACTAAAGATTTGGGGTGCTATAATACTTTTAGAATAAAGCTTTGAAAATAAAAAGAGAACTTAGCCTTAAAATCATTTCGCACTATGGGTTTGTGGGTGAGGTTGTGAGACCTATTTCGTAGATCTTGTCAGAAACATAAGTTTGCAAAACCATTTAACATGTGCTACTGAAAATCATGCTTAAAAACTTAGCTTGCGCTTTCTTGAAAATTGAATTTATACATCATGGAGTCATGCTTACATACGTATCTTATCAGAATGGCTAAGAAACATAAAGTATATTCTCGCACTTAACACATTTATCAAAATGGTTCTCCAAGCCCAAACCTATCTTAGTCTCCTTGGATATTCGGATCTTCTTGTAACGCCTTAGAATGTCTCAAAGTGTATTTATAACATGTCCCATAAGTGTAAAAGCAATACACTCTCTTGTACACCAACATGTCCCAATGAATGGAGTGTAGCTTGACATTCCCTTATCACTCCACATGTCTCTGGGCCTCGAAGCCCAAAATTATAGAAATAAAGAGGTAAATACTCACAGCCCTTTGGTATACCGATATATATAACATGGCTTGCAAAGGAGTACACACAAAGACTTAGCATAGAGAGCTCGCATATGAAGCTTACTTATCATAGAGAGTTCACACAAAGTCTCTGTAACACCCTAAACCCGGCCTGGAAGTTTGGCTCAAATTTGGCATGTCACATTGAAGTGTTTTTCAAAAACCATGTTTCCATTAAAAACCCTTCTTAATAATTAAAAACTTATACCTTTTTTAAACCTTGTTAGAAACCTCAGCTGCATAACATTCTTAACAACTTTATAAAAAACTTGGCAGTTGCAGAAGCTTAATTTAAAAATAATTGCGGATACATTATGTTTTGAATAACAGTAGTTGCTTTGGAAAATTGTGTTCCAATACTAGCAATTATAAGAACAGTAAATAAAATTCCAAATTTGAAATCCAGAAAATTACAAAGGCTTTACTACAACCCACATAAAAACATTTAAAAGTAATAATCAAAACTGTAACATAAACAGTGTGTGTGGCTTCCTCCGAGCCCCTCGCAGCTCCGATCCGTCTAAGGCTGGAAATTACCTGAAAGGTTAATAAACGGGGTGAGTTTACGAAACTCAGTGTGAAATCCCCTACTATAAAAAGGAACAGTCAATCATATAAAAGGATTAAAAGCCTGGCCCCACCCCTACTTACAGTTTCAGTATCAATTGGGCCTTAGCCTATTTTAACAGACAGTACCATATGGGCTTTAACCCATTACAGAATAAGAAACATTATCAGAACTAGAATCAAAATCAGAATCAAAATCATAATCAGAATCAAAATTAGGTGACAGAATCAGAATCAGAATCAGTATCAATTAACAAAATCAAAATCAGAATGGGAATGCAATCCCAACCCAATCCAGTTGTATACACCCCCGTACCAACCTTACACCATGTGGGGAGATTACTCGACCCACCCAACCGCTACACACCACAGAAATTGTAGCGAGGTTGCCAGATATTGTGACGAAGTCACGAGAACAAATATATGTGGCGAGGCCACCAGATTGCAGCGAGGCTGCCAGAATGCTTCCTCCATCAATATAACCCATATCCCATGCAACAGATATACATGTCATCGCATACAACATACAAAATCAGAATATCATGTCTATATTTGAATCAAGCAATCATAGTCAAGTCATTCATATCACCAACATATATTCACAATCAAAACCGTCAACCACACAGTCCAAGTTAGTCACTTGCCCACAAGGGCAAAACAATCATTTAACACCCTAGGGGTAAAATGGTAATTTTACCCCACAAGAGTATCTCGGTAATTCCACCCTACAAGGGTATTTTAGTAATTCTACCCTACAGGGGTATTTCAGTAATTCTACCCTACAGGGGTATTTCGGTAATTTCACAAATCATGGGTATTTTGGTAATTTTACAAACCAAGGGTATTTTGGTAATTCTATTGATCGAGGGTATTTTGGTAATTTTGTAAACCAAGGGTATTTTAGTAATTTTTGTAAATCGAGGGTAAAATAGTAATTTTGTCAATCGAGGGTAAAATGGTAATTCTGTAAATTGAGGGTAAAACAGTAATTTTGTAAATCGAGGGTAAAATAATAATTCTGTAAATCAAGGGTAAAACAGTAATTTTGTAATTCGAGGGTACTTTGATAATTTTACAAGTCGAGGGTATTTCAGTAATTTTGCAAACTGAAGGTATTTTGGTAATTTTACAAATCGAGGATATTTGGGTAATTTTATAAACCAGGGGTACTTTGGTAATTTTACAATTGGGGGTATTTCAGTAATTTGGTAAACTAAAGTATTCTAAACATGGATAATAATACAAATGGGCCTAAAACCTATTCTCGGCCCAAATGGGCCTACACGCTCGTGTGGCCCTTTTTAGCCCAAATCTAGCCACAGATATGAGATTCACCTAGCCTAGTCCAATATTTACTACACAATCAAACAACTTATCCAATTGGGCTCAGAGGCCCATTGGGCCCACATAGCCCCTTTCTACCATCGTGACCAAGTAGCCATCCTACTGCCTAGAGTAGTGAGAAATACACACCTGATAGGAGACTGGAGTTAATCCGCGCTCCGAGCACTCTTAGCCGATGCCCAACCCAAACGAGCACGCCATAAGGTGAAAGGGATCAGACAAGAAAGGTACCTTTACTCTCCTCATGGTTCTCTCTATTTAAAGCTAGCTTCGCATCCACTCTTATGTTAGCTTCTCGATGTGGGATCCCTCCATCATCAGAGTTTAAATTCAACACCAACTCTTGCCGCCCCCTGTTAGCAAAATAAATGCTCTTTGATTGCCATGAGTTTCGAACCTTGGACCTCCTTGCCAACTCTATGACGCCACCTTCCTGCCTCTTATGTGGCGCTACTTTGCCACTAGACGATAAGGCTTTTTGTGGCACAATTTCTCCAACAATATTCTTAAGGCCTACCTACTACACCCAGGGTTTGGTTCACCTTAAACCAAAATTTTTGCTAGAGTCTAGGTTTGAACCCAGGACTTCTCCAACTCTTCTCAACACACTTAACCACTAAAACAAGCCTTCAACTATGAAATTTTCACGCACAATAGAATATTATAAGCTGCCTTCAACCGCTCCCATGCTTAAGGCTCAAAACTTTTAGGCCCAAATTCAGGGTGTTACAGTCTCGTAAAAACACAATTTATAAAACTATTCTATAAAACATACTTTAAAACATTAGCTCATTTAGGAGCTCATATAAAACATTTATTTCAAACACAACTTTAAAACTTGTTTTTAAAATAGAGTCTCGGAACTTGAAACTAGGATTTTGTCTAAAACATACTTTTGGAATTTAGTTTAAAAACGAAGTTCTTGAAAACCATTACAGTACGTAGACAAGATACAAACCTTAAACATTCATACTGAAAATCATGATAGTGAACATACTTATGATGGTCCAGATCACTTACCGAAAAACTGAGAAGCTAAACAATCTTGGATTTGCCTTTATCCTTGCTAGTGGATAGTCTGACTAGTTCACAATATAAACAAATACACAAATTACTAAAATAGTGTAACACCCCTTACCCGTACCTGAGACCGGGATGAGGTACGGGGTATTACTAGAAAATACGGGCTATAAAATTTTATTTCAATCTATAACCGATCAAACAGAATCGTATTGTCCTAATTATGGACCTACAAGGTCCAAAACATGCACTAAAAGTGATCTGGGACTAAACCAATGACTTTAGAGAACTTTAGTGAATTTCTAGGTTTAAGCCTCACAAGCCCGTGTGGAGGCAATGCACACGTCCGTGTCCTTTACCTGTGTTGAATTATTAGAATTTATTTTTCATTTCAAAACTACAGCACAGCCGAACACACGTCCTTGTCCCTGGCGCATGTCCCTCACATGGCCTAGACATGCCTGAGTCATCTCCCATGCCCAAAAACATGGACATTCTGTTTATGATGTCGTCATCCATTTAGGGACATACAGCCAAGACACACGTCCGTGTACAAGGCCATGTCCTCCACACGGTTGAGACACACAGCCATGTCTCTGCCCGTGTGTTTACTACCATGCATGCTGACCTAAAAATTCAAGGTGCAAGGGACACACGACTGAGCAATACGCCAAAAGGGCAGGCCGTGTGTCACACAAGGCCTAGATACATGCCCGCGTGTCTACCCGTGTGTACCTTCTTGGAGGCTATTTTTCCATGCCAATGGTCACCCTCAACATCTACACACATTTATAAACCTCAATGGTATTTAACATGGCCTAAGTATGTCCATAATCCATATTGGCATAATCTATTGCTTGTTAACCTCATCTCATTAGTTCAGCACATGCTAGGTTATCCTTTTTGTATTAAGGATTACCACTTCAATAATCACATTTTATTCTTGGCTCATTTTATATCATTTCCAATTATGACCTAACCATCTCCAAATGATTTGGCCACATTTCACATGTCCATTCATGATATACCACATTTAACTATCACGTGAAACATTTAAGCATAACCATACACAATTAGTAGGTCTACAACCTATATTAAGATGAGTCATATCCCATAGCCATATACAAAATGAATAAGTATATCATTCAAGCCCTTACATTGACTAGCCAAATGACACATATAACAAAATGATCAAGAATCCTATACATGCCATTATAACAAAATAAAAGTTTCTATATACCCAAGCAAGACAAGTTGATAGTGTTGACAATGCTCCAACCGTTTTCCAATCTTCATGAGTCCTCGAGCTTTGTAAGACAAGGGAAATGAAAGGGAGGTAAGCATTTACATGCTTAGTAAGCCTGAATAACAGGAAGGTAAACTTACTGGCTGTTTAGCATACAACCATATTAGATTTCATGCCAACATGCATATGATAATTTCCCTATCACATACACTCAATCATCATGTTAGTTTCATGTCAATACAATTAAACATTAATCTTAGATGAGCTCATCATTTCAAGCATTTCTATTTTCGTTCCTCATTTTAATCCCATTGAACTTCTCGGAATCTCGATGGATATCTCATTTACCATCAGATCGTGTGAGTGATCATTTTAAATACACACTCCCGTGAACCTCGCACTTACGGCAGGATTACCAGTCCAGGTGAAATCTCCCGAAATTTACACTCATAGAGTAATTTTGGGATTACCAATCCAGGCTAAATCCATTACAATGACATGTACTCTAATGAGCTCAGATCTAAATTACCAGTCCAGGCTAAATTCAGACCCTAATCGGATTACTCGTCTAGCCTAAATTCATTTCAACACACTTATTCTTCGAATAGCTCGGTCACTAAAGGAACACCCGTCTGGGCTAGATCCTTTTTACCATCAATTCATTTCGAGAAATCCATCAGATATCCATTTTACTTCAATCGGAAAACTTCAATTCTCGTTATAACTATACTACCACATTTCATGGATTATTGTGCAATGAATGTCTAAATTGTCATACATTCAAATATATACACTTTTTGTGAATATTAAGAGTTTACTTCGAGTTACACGAACTTACCGGGTAATTATTTCGGGTTTGTATTTTTGTTATTCCGAAACCTTTCTTTTTCCATGGTTAACCCCTAGAATTGGTTCCTCGGGGTCTATATCAATAAAAATAAATTATTAATACCTCACATTGTTCATTTTTGGCTTAAGAGTCACCCCAGGCAAAATTACTAATTTGCCCCTAACCTTTCACACTTTTTACAATTTAGTCCTAAGGCTCGTATAATGAAATGCATGAAATTTCTAAGTTACCCAAGCCTAGCCGAATATTTTTCTTGCTTATAGTAGCCCATGTTTTCTTTCATTTCACATTTTTCTACCCATTTTCACAACTTTTACAAAATAGTCCCTTAAGCCATTTCCATGAAAAACTTCTTAGTAAAAGTTGTTTACTATCCTTTAAACTCTCATATTCCTCCATAGATCATCAAAACACAAGCATCTCATGCATGGGTAAATTTTTGAACATGAGCCTTAGCTTGAAATATGGGTAGAAATAGAGAGAACATGTTACAAGGATCTCAAAAACATAAAGAACATAAAAAACAGGGCTAGGAATACTTACTACCATGCTTGAAATGTTGAACGAAAACCCTAGCTATGGCTATAGAGAATTTCAGCAGCCACAAGGATTTTTGCTATCTTTTTCCCTTTTATTTCATTTATTACCAAATGACCAAAATGCCCTTCCTGAATAACCTTTCAAAATTTTCCATGCATGCTCATTTTTGTCCAAAAACTTAAAAATTGGGTAAATTGCTATTTAAGGCCTCTCAATTAAAAATCTACAGCAATTTCATACTAATTGCTTCTAGAACCCAAGTTTTACAATTTATTCAATTTGGTATCTAATTTCCAATTGGACACCTTATACTTAAAATTTCTTCATGAAACTTTAACACATGCTTATTTTCATATCCTAGACTTCATAATAATCAGAAATAAATATTTTAATGTCAGATTTGTGGTCCTGAAACCACTATTTCGACTAGGCCCAATTTTAGGATATTACATTTCTCCCCCTTAGGGACTTTCGTCCTCGAAAGTCTTACCAGAAAAAAAATTTGGATATTGACTTCTCATGGCTTCTTTAGGTTCCCATGTGGCTTCTTCCATTCCATGTCTACGCCATAAAACTTTCACCAAGGCTATATTCTTGTTCCTCAACTGTTTGACTTCTCGAGCCAAAATCTTTACCAGTTCTTCACCATAAGTCATATCTGGTCTAATCTTAACTTCAATCGGTGAAACCACATGTGAGGGGTCCGATCTATATCTCGTAACATGGACATATAGAATACATCATGAATCTTTTCCAATTCAGAAGGCAATGTTAATTGGTAGGCTAGCGGTCCAACTCTTTCAGTAATATCATATGGTCTGATAAACGTTGGACTCAGTTTGCCCTTTCGACTAAATCTCAAGACCTTTTTCCATGGAGACACTTTCAAGAATACTTTATCCCTGACTTGAAACTCAATCTCTTTTCTCTTCAAGTCAGCATATGACTTTTTCCTATCCGATGCCACTTTTAAACAGTCCTGTATCACTTTAACCTTTTCTTCAGTTTCCTTGACTAAATTAACTCCATGAATCTAACTTTCCTTGAGCTCTGTCCAATATAGTGGAGTTCGGCACTTCCAGCCATATAATGCCTCATAAGGTGCCACTTTTAAACTCATCTGGAAACTGTTGTTGTAGGCAAATTCCACCAAAGGTAAGTATTTTTCCCAGCTACCCTAAAATTCAAGAACGCAACACCATAACTTGTCTTCGAGAGTTTGAATCGTCCGCTCAAATTGACTATCATTCTGTGGGTGGAATGTCGTACTAAAACTAAAATTTGTACCCAAGGCTTCTAATAGTTTCTTCCAAAATCTTGATGTAAATCTCGGGTCCCTATCTGAAATAATCAATAACGGTACCCCGTGTAATCTCACAATTTTGGAAATGTACAAGTCGGCCAATTTATCAAGAGAGTAATAAGTTCGTACCGGGATGAAGTGAGGCGACTTCGTTAGTCTATCAACCATAACCTAAACAACATCTTTCTTTTTTAGGGTTAACGATAATCCAGTCATGAAGTCCATGGTAATCCTATCCCATTTCCATTCGAGTACCATCATAGGCTGTAACAAACCCGAAGGTACTTGGTGTTTAGCCTTGACCTGTTGACATATCAAACATTTCAACACAAATTCAGAGATGTCCCTTTTCATGCCATACCACCAGTACATTTTTCTTAAATCATTGTACATCTTGGTACTTCCCGGATGAACAGACAGACGACTATCATATGCCTCTTGCAAAATTTTCCGAATAAGTTTATCGTCTTTGGGTACATAGACCCTATCTCAAAACATCAAACAATCATTAGAATCAACCCGAAAATCTGACTCAACACCCGTCTCACATTGTGCTCTCCTGGCCTGTAAATCACTATCATTGATCTGAGTTGTGCAAATTTCTTGTAGGAATGTTGGTCTGGCTCTTAATTCTACCAAAACCGAACCATCATCAGACAACGCCAATCTTGAGTTCATAACCCTCAATGCAAAAAAGGACTTCCTACTCAAGGTATTGGCGACCACGCGTTCATAATTTTAATCAGCTCTAACCATCTCCGTTGTCTCAGATTCAATTCTTTTTGAGTCATCAAGTACTTCAAGCTCTTGTGATCGGTGAATATGCAAGAAGTTTCACCATACAAATGGTGTCTCCAAATCTCTAAGGCAAAAACAATGGCAGTTAGCTCCAAGTCGTGTGTTGGATAATTTTTCTCGTGTAGTTTCAGTTGCCTCGAAGCATAGGCTATTACTTTGCCTAATTGCATAAGCACACCATTCAAAGATGCATCACTGTAAATCACAAGTTCTTTTCCCGGTTCGGGTTGCACTAAAACTGGAGCTACCATTAGTAGTGTCTTTAATTTCTCGAAACTCTATTGGCACTTTTCCGACCATTCAAACTTAACATCTTTTTGTAGCAACCTTGTCAAAGGAGTTGTAATCATATAGAATCCCTTTACAAAGCTTTGGTAGTAATCGGCTAAGCCCAAAAAGCTTCTAACCTCGGTTACGTTCTTCAGCTGCTTCCACTCAACAATGGTAGAAATCTTATTCGGATCAACTTGGATGCCATCTCCCAACACAATGTGACCAAGGAATCCGACCTCTCGGAGCCAAAACTCGCTCTTGCTAAACTTAGCATATAGTTTCTTATCTCGTAAAGTCTGTAAGACAGTCCTCAAATGCTCGGTATGTTTGATCCCATCCTTGGAATAAATCAGGATATCATCAATAAATACAACAACAAACTTGTCTAAATATGGATGAAATATCCTATCCATTAAGTTCATAAACACAGCCGGAGCATTCGTCAACCCAAAAGGCATCACAAGAAATTCGTAATGCCCATACCTCATTCTGAAAGCGGTCTTAGGCACGTCCAACTCTTTGACTCACAGCTGGTAGTTCTCAAATCTATTTTAGAAAATATAGTGGCTCCCCTCAACTGTTCAATCAGGTCGTCAATCCTTGGCAGCGGATATTTATTCTTAATAGTTACCTTGTTGAGTTGTCAGTAGTCTATACAAAATCTCATCGAACCATCGTTCTTTTTCACGAATAGTACGGGAGCACCCCAAGGTGAAAAGCTTGGTCTTGCAAAACCCTTATCTGTCAGTTCTTGCAACTGTGCTTTTAACTCTTTCAACTCGATTAGTGCCATCCTATACAGGGCAATAGAAATAGGTGTTGTTCTTGGCACTAGCACAATACCAAACTCTACTTCTCTAATAGGATGCAAACTAGGCAACTCTTCTGGAAACACATCCGGGTATTCACGCACTATTGGTATTGACTCAATCTTCAACTACGATTCTTTAGTATTCAGTACAAAAGCAAGGTAGGCTTCATACCCTTTTCAATATACTTTTGAGCCCTCATTAAGGTAATCACAACGGTGGTGTATTCAACTCACTTGAATCAACTCAGAGAATTTCACCATTTGAACATTTCAATTCATTATACTTGCTACCACAATTTACTATCATATCATGAATGACCAACCAATCCATACCAAGTATTATATCAAATTCATCGAAAGGTAAAAGCACAAGGTTAGCCAAAAAACAATGACCTTGAATCGTCAAAGGACAATTCTTACAAACTTTATCTACTAACACAGACTTGCCTAGAGGGTTCGACACCTTGATTACAAATTCTGTGGGTTCCACAGACATATCCATGCTATACACCAATTCCATACAAAGGTATGAATGGGTTGATCCCATGTCAATTAAGGCAATGACATAAGTATCATAGATAGAAAATATAGACATAATGACATCAGGAGCTGAGGCCTCCTCTCTAGCACATATGGCACAGGTTCTCACTAGAGCCTGAGCCTCTAATTTTGTTGTTCAATCCTTAGTAACAATTCGACTGCCACTTGCACTTTCGGGATGTCTCAGAGGTCTACATCGAGAAATAGGAGTGTTCAACTTTGGGGACAATTCAACCTCTTTATCAGCTCACTCCGGGCAATCTCTAAGGAAGTGGTCAAGAGAACCACGCCTAAAACATTCTCCACTCTGCATTCGGCACTCTTCGAAATGAAATTTATTGCAACTTTTACATCTTGGCTTTTGATCATCTACACTTCCCACACTAGTTACAATAGGGGAAAAAGACTTCGGGTTATGACGTTTGGAGCTTCTTGCTCTACCCGAATATCCCACCGGCGAAGTAGAACTTTCCTAGTGACTCCTCGATTTCTTTGTGGGAAACGAGTGTGTCTTACCACTGGATCTCGTACTTGAAACTCAAGCTTCTCTCATCGCTTGTTTTCTTTCATTATTAAGCTCTTCGGCCTTCTTGGTTCGATCAGCTAATGCAACAAATTTTTGCATCTCGAGGATCCTAATTAGCAACTTAATTTCCTCATTCAGACCTTTCTCGAAGCGCTTACACATTTCTGCCTCTGTTTGAACCCATTCATTCGCATACTAACTTAAGCTTACAAACTCTCTTTCGTATTCTGACACAGTTTTATTTCCTTGTTTGAGTTCTAGGAACTCCTTTCATTTCTAATCTAAGAACATTTGGTTGATGTATTTCTTTTTAAACTTAGCTTGGAAAAATTCCCATGTGATACTCTCTCTTTGTGCCACTGAGGATACAGTCTTCCACCAGTGGTATGCAGTGTCTTTCAATAGCGACACTACGCATTTCAAACTTTCCTCAGGAGTACATGACAGTTCATCAAGAACTCGCATGGTATTCTCAAGCCAAAAGTGAGCACGTTCTGGATCGTCATCAATCGTGGCCTTAAACTCTTCGGCTCCATATTTCCTAAGCTTATCCACTAGGGCCTTACCAATTCTCACAGGGGCCATACCTTGTGACACTTCTTCTTCAGGTCGAGCAGGGGGGAGAGAAGGTCGTGGTATATTGGGGTGATTTCTCAAGTAATCCCCAAACCACTCATGTATCATCTTGAAAAAAGGTAGCCTTTGCCTCTTTTCGGCCCTCAGACATAGGCCTTCTACCTCTACTAGAAGTAGCTCATTGAACGAATGTTGGAGCATTGCTCTCGGCTCCCTCGGACTTATCTTGGGCTTGATAGAAAGACATTTACTATTTCCAAATAGAATATAAAGGGTTTGGAGATGTCACACTATCATAACTTATATAATGGAATGTATAACTACACTTGTTACATGCTAAGTTAGACCGAGAATCGACTAAACCGTAGCTCTGATAGCACTAAATGTAACACCCCTTACCCGTACTTGAGACCGGGATGAGGTACGGGGCATTACCAAAAAATACGGGCTATGAAATTTCATTTCAATCTAGAACCAGTCAAACAAAATTGTATTGTCCAAATTATGGAACTAAGAGGTCCAAAACATGCATTAAAAGTGATCCGGGACTAAACCGAGGACTTTAGAAAACCTTAGGGAAGTTCTAGGTTTAAGCCTCACACGCCCGTGTGGAGGCAATGCACACGCCCATGTGGAGGCAATGCACACGACCGTGTGCATTAGGACACACCCGTGTCCCTTACCCGTGTTAAATTATTTGAATTTATTTTTCATTTCTAACCTACAAGGGTTTTCACACTGCCGAACACATGCCCGTGTCCCTCACACGGCCTAGACATGCCCGTGTCACCGCCCGTGCCCAAAAAACATGGACATTCTGTTTATGATGTCATCATCCATCTAGGGGCACACGTCCAAGACGCACGCCCGTGTACAACGCCATGTCCTCCACACGGTCATGTCTCTGCCCGTGTGTGTACTACCATGCATGCTGACCTAAAAATTCAAGGTGCAAGGGACACACAACTGAGCAATACGCCCAAAGGGCAGGCTGTGTGTGAGACACATGCCCGTGTGTCTACTCGTGTATACCTTCTTGGAGGCTATTTTTCCAAGCCAATGGTCACTCTCAATGTCTATACACGTTTATAAACCTCAATGGTATTTAACATGGCCTAAATATGTCTATAATCCATCTTGGCATAGTCTATTGCATGTTAACCTCATCTCATTGGTTTAGCACATCCTAGGTTATCCTTTTCGTATTAAGGATTACCACTACAATAATCACATTTTATACTTGGCTTATTTTATAACTCATTGCCAATTATGACCTAACCATCTCCAAATGATTTGGCCACCTTTCACGTGTCCATTCATGATATACCACATTTAATTATCACGTGAAACATTTAAGCATAACCATGCATAATTAGTAGGTTTACAACCTACATCAAAATGAGCCATATCCCATGGCCATATACAAAATGAATAAGTATATCATTCAAGCCCTTACATTGACTAGCCTAATGACACATATAACAAAATGATCAAGAATCCTATACATGCCATTATAACAAAATAAAAGTTTCTATATACCCAAGCAAGACAAGTTGATAGTGTTGACAATGCTTCAACCGTCTTCCAATCTTCACGAGTCCTGGAGCTCTTAAAACAAGGGAAATGGAAGGGAGGTAAGCATTTACATGCTTAGTAAGTCTGGATAATAGGAAGGTAAGCTTACCGTTATTTAGCATACAACCATATTAGGTATTCATGCCAACATGCATAGTATAATTTCCCTATCACATACATTCAATCATCATGTTAGTTTCATGTCAATACAATTAAACATTAATCTTAGATGAGCTCATCATTTCAAGAATTTTTATTTTCGTTCCTCATTTTAATCCCATTGAACTTCTCAAAATCTCTATGGATATCTCATTTACCGTCAAATCGTGTGAGTGATCATTTTAAATATGCACTCCCGTGAACCTCGCTCATACGGCAAGATTACTAGTCTAGGTAAATCCCCCGAAATGTAAACTCATAGAGTAATGTCAGGATTACCACTCCAGGCTAAATCCCGTACAATGACATGTACTTTAATGAGCTCAGATCGGAATTACCAATCCAAGCTAAATTCAGACACTAGTTGAATTACCTGTTCGGGCTAAATCCATTTAAGCACACTTATTCTTTGAGAGGCTCGATCACTAAGGAACACCCGTTTGGACTAGATCCTTTTAACCGTCAATTCATTTCGAGAAATCCATCAGATACCCTTTTTATTTCAATCAGGAAACTTCAAGTCTCTTTTTAACTATGTTACCACATTTCATGGATTATCGTGTAATGAATGTCTAAATTTTCATACATTCAAATATATACATTTCTTTGTGTATATTAAGAGTTTACTTCGAGTTACATGAACTTACCTGGTAATTGCTTCGGGTTCATATTTTGGTTCTTTCGAAACCTTTCTTTTTCCACGGTCGACCTTTAGAATTGGTTCCTCGGGGTCTATATCAATAAAAATAAATTATTAATACCTTACATTGTTCATTTTTTGCTTAAGACTCACCCTCGGGCAAAATGACCAATTTGCCCCTAACCTTTCACACTTTTTACAATTTAGTCCTAAGGCTCGTATAATGAAATGCATGAAATTTCTAAGTTACCCAAGCCTAGCAGAATATTTTTCTTGCTTATAGTAGCCCACGTTTTCTTTCATTTCACATTTTTCTACCCATTTTCACAACTTTTACAAAATAGTCCCTTAAGCCATTTCCATGAAAAACTTCTTAGTAAAAGTTGTTTACTATCCCTTAAACTCTCATATTCCTCTATAGATCATCAAAACACAAGCATCTCATGCATGGGAAATTTTTTAACATGAACCCTAGCTTGAAATGTGGGCAAAAATAGAGAGAACATATTACGAGGATCTTAAAAACATAAAGAACATAAAAAACGAGGCTAGGGAATACTTACTATCAAGCTTGAAATGTTGAACCAAAACCCTAGCTATGGCTATAGAGAATTTCGACAGCCACAAGGAAGATGATGACTGATTTTAGCTATCTTTTTCCCTTTTTATTTCATTTATTACCAAATGACCAAAATGCCCTTCGTTAATAACCTTTGAAAAATTTTCATGCATGCCCATTTTTGTCCAAAAACTTAGAAATTGGGTAAATTTATATTTAAGGCCTCCCAATTAAAAATCCATAGCAATTTCATACTAATTGCTTCTAGAACCCAAGTTTTGCAATTTATTCAATTTAGTCCCTAATTTCTAATTGGACACCTTATACTTAAAATTTCTTCATGAAATTTTAACTCATGCTTGTTTTCATATCCTAGACCTCATAATAATCATAAAATAAATATTTTAATGTCAAATTTGTGGTCCCAAAACCACTATTCCGACTAGGCCCAATTTTGAGATATTACAAACAGATCATTCTCACAGAATTCACATAGGCAAGCTGATAACTTTTTAAAAGAGTTATATTTTAGGCCTCTTGATTGAATTAATTATTTCTAATTAAGTAAATATGTTTCCATTTTAGGATTTTTTTAGAACATTACATAACAAAACTTGGATTATGCTATAAATGTCATTATTTGTTACTAGGGAAGAAGGCAGCAAGTGCAGGGTGAAGAATAGAAGAGAGATAGGAGAAAGAAAATGAAGGAAGTGACATATTTCCATGGCAAAATGTTGGTTAGATTGCCAAAAAGAATACCATGGCAATTCCAGGAAGATGATGCAACAATCAATCCATGTCACTCTCAGCTAGCTGTACTTGTACCAGATAAACCACCCTAAAAAAGAGCAAGCAAACAATGTGTGCTGAGATGGAGAGACCTATCCTATAAAGGAAGAAAGTGAAAAAAAGGGAACAAAGATTTTGGGGAGAGAGGAATTGAAGAGAAAAGAAAGGAGAGGGTAGCAGCTTATAGAGAAAAAGTCACAAATGCAAGGAAGGGGAAGAGAAATTTGCCTTGGGGTTTGTACCAAATTAAGTATTAAAGTAAAAGTTAGAGTAGCGAGAGCTTCTTGTAGTTCTGTCTTTATTTTCTGATTTGAACTTTGTGATTCGTAAATGTGAATGATGATGTTGATTGGTTTTATTTTGGATTTGAATGTTTAATCCATGAGCTAAATCTCATTGTGTTGGAATTATTTGGGTGAATTTTTACTATCTTTAATGCCCATGGTTTGATTTTAAGTAGGTTACTATTTCATTTGATTTGTGATTATTTTAAATACTTACATGCAAGCTCTAGAAATAGATGAGTGTATGATATGTTATTAGATATAATTTAATTCTGAAAAGATTAAATAAATTAGATTATTATCGGTTGATACAAGAGAGTATTCGAAATAATTTTTGCAGCAATCTAGACATATAAGCTGCAATCGGTATAGAGAAAGGAAGAATCATCTGGATATAAATAAAACCTGAGTAATTCTAACCTTTATCATTCAAAATTACAAATCCTCCTTGTTTATTTTGTGAGAATTGTAACAACATTTCAATTACCCTAGAATTTTTTTCATTCATAATTGATTTTAATCTATTCATTAATTCTCTTCATCAATTTCTCATGTGTTTCTTTTGCACAATTTAATTAGTCAAATTCATAGTAATAGCACAGCCAATTTTTTTAATCAATCCCAATCCCTATTGACACAATAGTCACTCATCACTTTATTACTCGACTCAACGTGTATACTTGCACATTCGCATTACACATTTGCACACGACAAGTTTTTAGCGTCGTTGTCGGGGATAGCAATATTGGTGAAAATTTTGTGTGTTATTACCTTTTTATTTTTGTTAGTTTAGCTTAATTAGTTGTTTTGATTTTTCTTTTTCAGGATTTTTTTTGGTGCGTGAGTAGAGATTTTTTTGCACTTGAAGAGTATTGTTTCGATCCAGAAATTGAGAGAACCTTGAGATGAAGGAGAAAAGAATTGTGAGAAATGGAAAGAATTAGAAATGATTAGGCTGGAGAAGAGCCATTACATCTGAATGGAAAAGATGCTGATATTTCTCTAATAATAGTTGACAGAAATAGACCCACCAGGGAACATGTAGTGCTGGTCTTGGATGATCTGAATCTAGGAATTGTCAAGCCGTATATTCAAGCTCAACATTTCGAGTTAAAGCCTGTGACAGCCCAAAATTGACCCTAGTCGGGAAGTGATTTCGGGACCGCTAAACTGAGTCACCGAAATGTTTGAACGTAATATTTATTCTCTAGAATATGTATTTATGAATGTGTGAAAATTTCAAGCTTCGGTTTAGTCGATTGCATGTGAATTCAGTTAGTAGGACTTGTATGACACTTTTGAAAAATGATAGGCTAATCTATAAGGACCTAATAGTACATGTAGTCAAAAGGAGGACTTGTATGTCAAATTCCCCCAAGTGCTAGTGGCCGCCATGACAAGGAATCATGGGCGAGAACATGTCATGAAACATGTTGGGTGAGTGTTTTATGTTGGAATAAATAAAATAAGGTGCATGAGCAATAAAAAATGAGAAAAAAAATGTGTGTGTGAGGCTTCTCCCCCTCCCCATTGCCGTGAAGGTGAGAAAGAAAACAAAAAAATTGTTCATTTTTTTTCATCCTTTGGCCGAAAATCCCAAGGGAGAAGAAAGGGTTCTTGCTCATGGTTGGTTTGGAAGAGGATTAGGAAGAGGTTGGCTATCCTTGTATCTAGATTAAGGTATGTTTGATGTTGTGCCATGAGATTCATGCATGTTTTAGTTGCTAGTTTTAGTTCTAATTAGTCCATGGTTCAAAACTTTGCTATGTCATGGGGATGATAGTATGGAATGAAAATTTTGAGATAAGTAAGGTTAAACTTGATTTGGTATAATCGGCCATATGGGTGTATATGTTTGTGAAAATATATTTTCTTTGTTAACTCTTTACAATCGATTGTAGGAGTAATATTGGCTTATAAGGTTGAGTTGATTCATGATGTTGTATATTAGGATTAAAATACTTGAGACTAGATTAACTTAATGGTGACAATACATTCGACCTTAAAGCATTAATCGAATATTGGTTGAGGTTTTGATATTTTGAACAAGGATAGTTGTGAAATGGGGTGAAAACCATTAAATTATACACATAAAAATCCAGCAAGAAGGTTAAACTACTAAATGTATTCATTTTAGATCAAGACATCAAAGAGGAGAATCAAGCAAAGGCAAAGCAAAGATAATCGAGTAGTCGATTGGAATCATTCATCAATATAAGGTAAGTCATTAAGCACTTATTTTGTACTAATTTAAATGGTCGTAATGTCCAAGTAATGATGCTGAATGGAATGATAAATATATATATATACATGTATGTATGTGGTGATGAAAGTATTGAATGGAAAGAAAAGAGGTGAGATGTATTGAGTTATTGGTTTCGGCACTAAGTGTGCGGGTGTAAACATTTATGATCACAAATTGGCACTAAGTGTGCGGGTTCAAATCGTATAGCACTAAGTGTGCAAGTTTGATTATATAGCACTAAGTGTGCGAGTTCGACTATTAAGCACTAAGTGTGCGGGCTTATTACACATCCTCAAATGAACATACATGCTCTCATTATGCGGCCTTACCGAGTCAATCATGGACAGCGATGCGAGTAAACACCTTGAGCTCATGAGGAATAGACATTTTATTTATATTTGGAATTTAATTTGGTAAGTCTTGACCTATGTGGTGATTATACTTGAAGATAAATGCATGCAATGTCATATGGTGTAATGTATGAAATATCAAAGTAGGGCTTGGTATGAGATCAAACCGAAATGCCTAAGGAATTATAGCACGATTTGGGTGTGGATGGAGGATTTTAATCCGCATTAATTATTTTCTCTTATGATATATTATTACTGAGCGGCAATATAATGCTTATGGCTTACTGAGTTATATACTCACTCGGTGTTTGCTTGTCGCCTATTTTAGGTTTCTTGGACTCGTCCTTTTGCGTGCTCGTGATCGTCATCGAAGTCATCACACCGGCTAGCAACTTTTGGTATCTTTTTGTACTCGGTCTAGGAGAACATTTTGGCATGTATAGGCTAATATGCTTTGTTGAACTTTGGTATGTAAACTTTTAGCCATGCGAAAATGGCATAAATGTTAGGTTGGATTTAGTTCTCTAATGTTAAGTTGCAAGTCTTGGTAATTGATTTTTATGCCATATGCCATGGTTGATTATTTTGGTGTTAAAATTCATGATATGGCAATAGTGTAGTAGGGAGATGTTTGACAATGATTAGCCTTTGGTATGGCTAGTCATGATCATAATTTGTGACATGTATGATGAATCACTAGTTAGATCAAAGGAAATCATGAAATAGGCATAGTTGCTTTAGTAACAGGTGCTGGCAGCAGCAGTGACGTGAGATTGAAAAATCACTAAAAATAGGAAATGGAATTAAATAATGAATGACTTATGGAATCGAAGCCCGATGAGTCTATTTTCATATAGAAGAAGCGAAGCAACCATATGAGCTGTATGTTAAGAGATTTAAGTTCTCATGGGACAGGGCCAGAACGGTTACTGGAGTCCCTGTCCTGACTTTGGGAATTCATCATGAATTGACCAGAGATAATTAGAAGCCATTCCATATATGTACAGATTCTTTTTCGAGTCTAGTTTCTATAGAAACAAACGGCATCAGTATTGAAGCCCTGTACAGGGAGATATCTAAGTCGTAATGCGCAAAGGTCAGTGTAGTCGATCCCTGTAACATGGGGGACTTCAACTAATAAACTGTACTAATTGGCCTGACAAAAAATTCTAGAAAAAAATTTGTAGATGCATATATGAGTCTAGTTTCGGGGAAAATTTACGGATCTGGATTTCGAGTTTCAGAACTCAAGATATGATTTTTAATGTGACCCGTATGCAGATTGGCAGCCTGTCTGGGAAATTTCTAATTAGTGGCTTGAAGTCTGTTAACACCTCGTGTTCGACTCCGGCGACGGTCTCGGGTTCGGGGTGTTAGATTTTTATTGGTATCAGAGCTATGGTTTAGTCGGTTCTAGGACTACCATTGTAACACCCGAACCCGAGACCGTCGCGAGTCGAACACGAGGTGTTAATGACTTCAACCCACTTATTGAGAGTTTCCAGACAAGCTGCCAATCTGTGTACTAGTCGCTCCAAAATTCATAACTTGAGTTTTACAACTCGAAAATCAGTTTTGCAATTTTTCCTGAAACTAGACTCATATTTCCATCTACATATTTTTTCTAGAATTTTGGTCAAGCCAATTGGTACAGTTTATTAGTTAAAGTCTCCCCTGTTGCAGGGATCGACTATACTGACCTTTGTGCATTACGAATTGGATATCTCCCTGTACAGGGCTTCAATACTGATGCTGTTTGTTTCTATAGAAACTAGACTAAGAGAGGAATCTACACATATATGGCATGACTCCTAATTATCTCTGGTTAATTTACAATGATGTTCCAAAGTCGGGACAGGGGATCCAGAAACCGTTCTGGCCCTGTTTCACAAGAACTTTAATATCTGTTAACTTATAACTCATATGACCATTTCGTTTCTTTTATATAAAAGTAGATTCATCAAGGTACATTTACATAATTTATTTACTATTTAATACCATTCCTACTATTTTTAGTGATTTTTCAATATCACGTTACTGCTGCTGCCAGCACCTGTCACTAAAGCAACTATGCCTATTTCATGATTTCCTTTGATCTAACTAGTGATTCATCATACATGTCACAAATCATGATCATGACTAGCCATACCAGAGGCTAATCATTATCCAACATCTCCCTACTACACTATTGCCATAACATGCATTTTAACACCAAAATAATCAACCATGGCATAAGGCATGGAAATCAATTACCAAGACTTGGGACTTAACATTTGAGAACTAAATCCAACCGAAAGCATTTATGCCATTTTCGCATGGCTAAAAGTTTACATACCAAAGTTCAACAAAGCATATTAGCCTATACATGCCAAAATGTTCTCCTAAACCGATTTACACAAAAAAATACCAAAAGTTGCTAGCCGGTGTGATGACTCCAATGACGATCACGAGCACGCAAAAAGGACGAGTCCGAGAAACCTAAAATGGCGATAAGTAAACACCGGTGAGTATATAACTCAAGAAGCCATAAGCATTATATTGCCGCTCAGTAATAATATACCATAAAAGAAAATAATTAGTGCGGATTAAAATCCTCCATCCACACCCCAAACGGTACTATAATTCTTTAGGCATTTCGGTTTAGTCACATACCAAGCCCTACTTGATATTTCATACATTACGCCATATGACATTGCATGCATTTATTTTCGAGCATAATCACCACATAGATCAAGACTTACCAAACCAAAATTCCAAATATAAATAAAATGTCCATTCCTCATGAGCTCAAGGTGTTTACTGCATCGCTGTCCAAGATTGACTTTGTAAGGCCAGCACATAGAACATGTACGCTTATTAGAGGATGTGCAATAAGCCCGCACACTTAGTGCTTAATAGTCTAACTCGCACACTTAGTGCTATATAATCAAACTTGCACACTTAGTGCTGTATAATTTGAACCCGCACACTTAGTGCCAATTTGTGATTATAAATGTTTACACCCGCACACTTAGTGCCGAAACCGATCATTCAATACATCTCACCTCTTTTCTTTCAATTCAATATTTTTATCACCACATACATACATGTTTATATATATATTCTACCGCTCCATTCAGCATCATTACTTGGACATTACGACCCTTTAAATTAGTACAAAATAAGTGCTTAATGACTTACCTTATATCGGATGAAATGATTCCCAATCTACTACTCGATTATCTTTGCTTTGCCTTTGCTTGGTTCTCCTCTTTGATGTCTTGATCTAAAATGAATACATTTAGTAGTTTAATCTTCTTGCTGGATTTTTATGTGTATAACTTAATGGTTTTCACCCCATTTCACAACTATCTTTGTTCAAAATATCAAAATCTCAACCAACATTTGTTTAATGCTTCAAGGTCAATGCATGGTCACCATTAAGCTAATCTAGTCTCAAGTATTTTAATCCTAACATACAACATCATGAATCAACTCAACCTTATAAGCCAATATTACTCCTACAACCGATTGTAAGGAGTTAACAAAGAAAATATATATTTACAAACATATACACCCATATGGCCGATTTTACCAAATCAAATTTAACCTTACTTATCTCAAATTTTCATTTCATACTATCATCCCCATGACATAGCAAGGTTTTGAATCATGGACTAATTAGAACTAAAACTAACAACTAAGAACATGCATGAATCTCATGGCACCATATTAAACATACCTTAATCTAGCTACAAGGATGGCCAACCTATTCCAAACCAACCATGAGCAAGGACCCTTTCTTCTCCCTTGAGATTTTCGGTTAAAAGGATGAAAAAAAGATGAACAAAGCTTTTTTTTTTTGTTTTTCTTTCTCACTTGCACGGCAATGGGGAGGGGAGGGGAAAGCCTTCACACACACACTTTTTTTTTTATTACTCATGCACCTTATTTTATTTATTTCAACATAAAACACTCACCCAACATGTTTCAAGACATGTACTATTAGGTCCTTATAGATTAGCCTATCATTTTTCAAAAGTGACATACAAGTCCTACTAACTGAATTCACATGCAATCGACTAAACCGAAGCTTGAAATTTTCACACATTCGTAAATACATATTCTAGACAATAAATATTACGTTCAAACATTTTGGTGACTCGGTTTAGTGGTCCCGAAACCACTTCCCGACTAGGGTCAATTTTGGCTGTCACAACTCTCCCCACTTAAGGAATTTTTGTCCCGAAAATCTTACCGATAAATGTGTTTGGGTAACGCTCTTTCATAGAATTCTCGGGTTCCCAAGTAGCTTCTTCCATCCCGTGTTTGAGCCATAACACTTTTACTAACGGAACCCTTTTGTTTCGCAACTCCTTCACTTCACGAGCTAGGATACTGAATCGGTTCTTCTTCATAACTCATATCGGCTTGAATTTCAATCTCGGAGGGTTTATTACATATGAAGGATCGGATCGGTAACGTCAAGCATCGAAACATGGAAAACGTTGTGGATCCTTTCGAGTTCGGGGTAAAAGCAACCTATACGCCATCGGGCCGACTCGTTCGGAGATCTCATATGGCCCAATGAATCTCGGACTCAATTTGCCCTTACGGCCAAATCGAGTATCTTTTCCGGTGATACCTTAAGAAACACTTTGTCTCCCACGATACTCAATATCTCTTCGTTTTAAATCGCGTCGACTTTCGACGATTCAAGCGACCTTCAAACTTTCACGAATTACTCGAACTTTTGCTCAAAGATCTCTAATCAAATCCACCCGAAAATTTTGCTTTCACCGAGCTCGGTCCAAAACAATGGTGTACGGCATTTACGACCATACAAAGCCTCGTAAGGCGCCATCTTAATGCTTGACTGAAAACTATTGTTGTAGCGAATTCAATCAAGGGTAAATACCGCTCCCATGAACCATTAAACTCGAGGATGCAACATCTCAACATATCCTCAAGTATCTGAATTATCCGCCGGATTGACCATCGGTTTGGGGATGAAAAGCGGTGCTAAAATGCAGCTTGGTACCCAAAGCTTCTTGCAATTTCTTCCAAAATCGTGAGGTGAATCTCGGATCTCCGTCGACACAATAGAAATCGGTACCCGTGTAATCTCACAATCGAGAAACATACAATTCAGCTAGCTTATCCAATGAAAAATCCGTACGTACGGGGATAAAGTGAGCCGACTTAGTCAATCTATCAACGACGACCCAAATTGCATCTTTCTTGCTTGCCGACACTGGCAAGCCAGATACAAAATCCATCGTGACTCGTTCCCATTTCCATTCAGGTATCATGATTGGCTGAAGCAAACCCGTGGGCACTTGATGTTCGCCTTTACTTGCGACATACTAAGCACTTGAAACAAAGTTGGAAATGTCTCGTTTCATACCATGCCACCAAAATCGGTGTCTCGGGTCGTACATTTTCGTACTCCCGGGTGGATTGACATTCGACTCATCGTGAGCCTCGTTCAAAATCATCGAAACAAGTTCGAATTCCTTGGAATACATAATCGACCCTTGAACGTCAAGCAATCATGGTCGTCAATCTGAAATTCGATTCCTTATTCGAACACACTCATCCCGCTTTTGCAACCAACTCATCGTCGACTTTTCGAGCTTCACGAATTTGACGTATCAATAATGGTTTGGCTTTCAATTCAGCTACTAACACATTGTCGGGTAGAACAGATAAGTGTACATTCATCGCTTCATAACGCAAATAGTGATTTACGACTTAAGGCATCCGCAACCACATTAGCCTTTCCGGGTGATAGTCAATGACCAACTCATAATCCTTTAACAGCTCGAGCCAACGTCTTTGTCGCAGATTTAAGTCTCTTTGAGTCATCAAATATTTGAGACTTTTGTGATCGAATACACATGACACTTCTCACCAAATAAGTAATGTCGCCATATCTTTAAGGCGAATCGATGGCGACCAATTCGAGATCATGGGTCGATAACTTTTCTCATGTGGCTTTAATTGTCTCGACGATAGGCCACAACTCGCCCTTCTTGCATCAATACGCAACCCAACCCAAGTAGGGATGCGTCACTATAAATGACAAACTCTTTGCCCGATTCGGGTTGCACTAGAATTGGGGCTTCACCACATAAGCTTTCAGTTGATCGAAACTTTTCGACATTTCTCCGTCCATTCAACTTAACATCCTTTTGGAGTAAGCCGTCATTGGCGTGGCTATCGTCGAGAAACCTTTACAAATCGTCGGTAATAACCGCAAGCCCCAAAAAGCTCCTAACCGGTAACATTCCTTGGTGGTTTCCAATCGACTATGGTCGAAATTTTGTTCGGGTCCACCTCGACACCGATCACGGACACCACGTGCCCCAAAAGCTAACCTCTTTCAACCAAAATTCACATTTCTTGAACTTTGCGTATAATCGCTTATCTCGTAAGATTTGCAACACTAGCCTCGGTGTTCAGCATGTTCAGTTTCATCTTTCGAATAGACCAAAATGTCATCGATAAATACAACTACGAACCGATCCAAGTATGGCCTGAAAATTCTATTCATTAAATCCATAAACACCGTAGGGCATTAGTGAGCCCAAACGGCATCACCAAGAATTCAGTAGTGACCGTACCTCATTCTAAAAGCGGTTTTGGTATGTCCGATTCTCGGACCCTTAACCGATAGTACCCGACCTCAAATCTATCTTTGAAAACACCGAGGCTCCCTTTAATTGATCAAACAAATCGTCAATTCGTGGCAACGGATATTTATTCTTTATCGTCACTTTATTGAGTTGATGATAGTCGATGCACAACCTCATGCTTCCGTCCTTCTTTTCACAAACAATCTTGGTGCGCCCTATGGAGAAAAACTCGGTCGGCGAAACCTCTATCCGTCAATTCTTGCAATTGGACCTTCAATTCCTTTAACTCCGTTAATGCCATACGATACGGAGCTATTGAGATCGGCGTAGTACCTGGTACAACTTCGATGCCGAATTCCACTTCTCGAACCAGTGGCAATCCCGGTAACTCCTCCGGAAAAACATCTGAATACTCACAAACCACTGGTACCGATTCGAGTTTCTTGTGCAGGAGCAGCCGCTACACTTTCAACGTCATCCGCCAAGGTTCTCTCTACACCGGGATCCATTTACTAATCAAAACAAAAATTTTAACCGTCAGAAGTCATCACACATTTAAACATTAACATTAAGGCATGTATAGCTAGACTCATACGCGCTATGGTAGTCCTAGAACCGACTAAACCATAGCTCTGATACCAATAAAAATGTAACACCCCGAACCCGAGACCGTCGCCGGAGTCGAACACGAGGTGTTAACAGACTTCAACCCACTTATTGAGAGTTTCCAGACAAGCTGCCAATCTGTGTACTAGTCACTCCAAAATTCATAACTTGAGTTTTACAACTCGAAAATCAGTTTTGCAATTTTTCCCTGAAACTAGACTCATATTTCCATCTACATATTTTTTTCTAGAATTTTTGGTCAAGCCAATTAGTACAGTTTATTAGTTAAAGTCTCCCCTGTTGCAGGGATCGACTATACTGACCTTTGTGTATTACGAATTGGATATCTCCCTGTACAGGGCTTCAATACTGATGTCGTTTGTTTCTATAGAAACTAGACTCAGAGAGGAATCTATACATATATGGCATGACTCCTAATTATCTCTGGTTAATTTACAATGATTTTCCAAAGTCGGGACAGGGGATCCAGAAACCGCTCTGGCCCTGTTTCACAAGAAATTTAATATCTGTTAACTTATAACTCATATGACCATTTCGTTTCTTTTATATAAAAGTAGATTCATCAAGGTACATTTACATAATTTATTTACTATTTAATACCATTCCTACTATTTTCAGTGATTTTTCAATCTCACGTTACTGCTGCTGCCAGCACCTGTCACTAAAGCAACTATGCCTATTTCATGATTTCCCTTTGATCTAACTAGTGATTCATCATACATGTCACAAATCATGATCATGACTAGCCATACCAGAGGCTAATAATTATCCAACATCTCCCTACTACACTATTGCCATAACATGCATTTTAACACCAAAATAATCAACCATGGCATAAGGCATGGAAATCGAATTACCAAGACTTGTGACTTAACATTTGAGAACTAAATCCAACCGAGCATTTATGCCATTTTCGCATGGCTAAAAGTTTACATACCAAAGTTCAACAAAGCATATTAGCCTATACATGCCAAAATGTTCTCCTAAACCGACTACACAAAAAAATACCAAAAGTTGCTAGCCGTGTGATGACTCCAATGACGATCACGAGCACGCAAAAAGGACGAGTCCGAGAAACCTAAAATGGCGACAAGTAAACACGGGTGAGTATATAACTCAGTAAGCCATAAGCATTATATTGCCGTTCAGTAATAATATACCATAAAAGAAAATAATTAGTGCGGGATTAAAATCCTCCATCCACACCCCAAACGGTACTATAATTCTTTAGGCATTTCGGTTTAGTCACATACCAAGCCCTACTTGATATTTCATACATTACGCCATATGACATTGCATGCATTTATTTTCAAGCATAATCACCACATAGATCAAGACTTACCAAACCAAAATTCCAAATATAAATAAAATGTCCATTCCTCATGAGCTCAAGGTGTTTACTGCGTCCGCTGTCCATGATTGACTCGGTAAGGCCGCACATAGAACATGCACGTTTATTAGAGGATGTGCAATAAGCCCGCACACTTAGTGCTTAATAGTCGAACTTCGCACACTTAGTGCTATATAATCAAACTTGCACACTTAGTGCTGTATAATTTGAACCCGCACACTTAGTGCCAATTTGTGATTATAAATGTTTACACCGCACACTTAGTGCCAAACCGATCATTCAATACATCTCACCTCTTTTCTTTCAATTCAATATTTTTATCACCACATACATACATGTTTATATATATATTCTACCATTCCATTCAGCATCATTACTTGGACATTACGACCCTTTAAATTAGTACAAAATAAGTGCTTAATGACTTACCTTATATCGGATGAAATGATTCCCAATCTACTACTCGATTATCTTTGCTTTGCCTTTGCTTGGTTCTCCTCTTTGATGTCTTGATCTAAAATGAATACATTTAGTAGTTTAATCTTCTTGCTGGATTTTTATGTGTATAACTTAATGGTTTTCACCCCATTTCACAACTATCTTTGTTCAAAATATCAAAATCTCAACCAACATTTGTTTAATGCTTCAAGGTCGAATGCATGGTCACCATTAAGCTAATCTAGTCTCAAGTATTTTAATCCTAACATACAACATCATGAATCAACTCAACCTTATAAGCCAATATTACTCCTACAACCGATTGTAAGGAGTTAACAAAGAAAATATATTTTTACAAACATATACACCCATATGGCCGATTTTACCAAATCAAATTTAACCTTACTTATCTCAAATTTTCATTTCATACTATCATCCCCATGACATAGCAAGGTTTTGAATCATGGACTAATTAGAACTAAAACTAACAACTAAGAACATGCATGAATCTCATGGCACCATATTAAACATACCTTAATCTAGCTACAAGGATGGCCAACCTATTCCAAACCAACCATGAGCAAGGACCCCTTTCTTCTCCCTTGAGATTTTCGGCCAAAAGGATGAAAAAAAAGATGAACAAAGCTTTTTTTTTTGTTTTTCTTTCTCACTTGCACGGCAATGGGGAGGGGAGGGGAAAGCCTTCACACACACACTTTTTTTTTTATTACTCATGCACCTTATTTTATTTATTTCAACATAAAACACTCACCCAACATGTTTCATGACATGTCTTGCCCATGCTTCCTTGTCATGGCCGGCCACTAGCACTTGGGGGATTTTGACATGCAAGTCCTCCCTTTTGACTACATGTACTATTAGGTCCTTATAGATTAGCCTATCATTTTCAAAAGTGACATACAAGTCCTACTAACTGAATTCACATGCAATCGACTAAACCGAAGCTTGAAATTTTCACACATTCGTAAATACATATTCTAGACAATAAATATTACGTTCAAACATTTTGGTGACTCGGTTTAGTGGTCCCGAAACCACTTCCCGACTAGGGTCAATTTTGGGCTGTCACAACCATAGCACGTATGAGTCTAGCTATACATGCCTTAATGTTAATGTTTAAATGTGTGATGACTTCTGACGGTTAAAATTTTTGTTTTGATTAGTAAATGGATCTCGGTGTAGAGAGAACCTTGGCGGATGACGTTGAAAGTGTGGCGGCTGCTCCTGCACAAGGGACGCCGCCTATTGAACCTTAGTCATCTGCGAATAATCAGGGTGAGGGGGCTAAACAAGCCTTCTTTACCATGATGAATGAGTGGGTCGCGCAATACGCCCGAACCAATTGGCTGTCCAACAATTCCGAATTTGAATAATCCACCCCAAGAGACCGTAATGCCATCGATTCATCGATCCCGTGAATTTGAGTAAGCCACCGTAGACTTGATTAGGAAGCGAGTGAGGAGTTCAAGGCCATAGTTATTGATGATGCCGAAAAGCGAGTTTCGCTTGATAACACCATTCGGTGTTTGATGAACTATCATGCACACCCGATGAATGTCTAAAGTGTGCTATATCCTTGTTGCGAGACTCGACACTATTGGTGGAGGACTTTGATCTCCATAGTCCCAAACGAAGCGAGTTACTTGGGATTTCTTTCAAGCGAATTTCAAAGAAATATATTAGTCAACGGTTCATCGATCAAAAGCGTAAGGAATTCTTGGAACTCAAGCAAGGCCATATGACAAGATACACGAATACGAACATGAGTTCGTAAGACTTAGTCGGTATGCTCGGGTGTGTGGTCGATGAGGTTGCTATGTGCAAAAGATTTGAAGAAGGATTGAATGAAGATTTAAAACTACTAGTGGGTATTTTGGAGATAAAGGAGTTCGTAACGCTAGTCGAACGAGCCTGCAAGGCGGAAGAACTTGGAAAGGAGAAGAAGAAGGCTGAATTTGAAGCTAAAGACTATCGTAAGAGATCGATGGGTAAAGCTCCGTTCTCGGCTATAAAGAAGTTCAGGGAGGACACTAATAAATCGAGGACGACTGCGGGAATTTCCATTAGAGCACGACCATCGACGGACTCCCGAGCTACTTCGGTAGCTAGTGTGGGCAATAACCGTCAAGAGAAACCTGAATGCCCCCAATGTGGAAGAAGACACATAGGTGAATGTTGGGGTAAGTCTACTAACAGGGCCTGTTATGGATGCGGTTCGAAGGACCACTTCATTCGAGATTACACGGAGCTTGATAAGAAGAATAGGATGCAAGGTGCAAGACCTAGTGGAATGACGACTAGAGGTAGACCACCAAGAATTTCAGGAGGTAGGAGTGGTAGTCAGAGAGGGGCCACTGATACGGCTGTTCGATCTGAGACCCGTACTCCTGCTAGGGCATATGCCATCCGTGCACGAGAGGAAGCATCCTCCCCTGATGTTATCACTGGTACTTTCACTCTTTTTGATACTAATGTAATTGCATTAATCGACCACGCTCTACTCATTCTTATGTATGTGAGACTTTAGCATCCAAGAAGACTCGCCTATTGAGTCTCTCGAGTTCGTAATTCAGTGTCAAATCCCTTGGGTCAATATGCGCTTGTTGACAAAGTGTGTAAGAGATGCCCTCTAATGATCCGAGAATCTGTTTTTCCGGTCGATTTGATGCTTTTACCATTTGATGAATTCGATGTTATTCTTGGTATGGGTGGTTGACCGTATATGACGCGGTGGTGAGTTGCAAAAGAAAACCGTTGACTTGAGGTGCGCAAATAACGAGATGATCCGAGTTGAGTCTACGGACTTAAAGGGGTTGCCACCGTGATATTGTCAATGTTGGCTCGAAATACGTAAGAAAGGGTGCGGCGTACCTTGCGTATGTACTTGGTGACAAAGAGTTAGAAAAGAAACCCGAATCTGCTGCGGTGGTTAGTGAATACCGGACGTTTTTCAGAAGAATTTAGGGCTTGCCACGTGCGGGAGATAGAGTTTGGTATTGAGCTTGTACAGGACTACGCCAATTTCGATAGCACCGTATCGTATGGCACCAACCGAGTTGAAGGAGTTGAAGACTCGATTACAAGAATTGACGGATAGAGGTTTCGCTCGACCAAGTTTCTCACCTTGGGGTGCACCAAGATTGTTTGTGAAAAGAAGGACGGAACCATGAGATTGTGTATTGACTATCGTCACCGAATAAAGTGACAATAAAGAATAAATATCCGCTATCACAGATTGATGATTTGTTCGATCAACTAAAGGAGCCTCGGTGTTTTCAAGATAGATTTGAGGTCGGGTTATTATCGCCATGGATTCGAGATTGGACGCACTCCAAACCGCTTCGAACGAGGTACGGTCACTACGAAGTTCTTAGTGATGCCGCTCAGCTCACTAATGCCCCTACGGTATTTATGGATTTGATGAATCGGATCTTGAGCAAGATTTGGATCGGTTCGTAGTTGTGTTCGTTGATGACATCTTGGTCTATTCAAGAAATGAGACCGAACATCTTGAACACACGAGATTAGTGTTGCAAATTTTACGGGATAAGCGGTTATATGCTAAGTTCAGCAAGTGTGAGTTACGGTTAGAGAGGTTAGCTTCTTGGGTCATGTGGTATCGGCGATCGGTATTCGAGTCGACTGAGCAAAATTTCAGCCATACTTAGCTGGAAGCCTCCAGAAATACTACGAGGTTCGAGCTTTTGGGACTTGGTTACTACCGACGGTTTGTAAAAGGTTTCTCGATGATAGCCACACCCATGACGGCTACTTCAAAAGATGTTAAGTTTGAATGGACGGAAAAATGTCGAAAAGTTTCGATCAATGAAAACTTATTTGGTGAAGCTCGATTTTAGTGCAACCCGAATCGAGCAAAGAGTTTGTCATTTATAGTGACGATCCCTACTTGGGTTGGGTTGTGTATTGATGCAAGGAGGTCGAGTTGTGGCCTATGCGTCGAGACAATTAAAGCCACATGAGAAAAATTATCCGACCCATGATCTTGAATTAGTTGCCATCGTATTCGCCTTGAAAATATGGCGACATTACTTATTTGGTGAGAAGTGCCATGTGTATTCGGATCACAAAAGTCTCAAATATTTGATGACTCAAAGAGACTTGAATCTGCGACAAAGACGTTGGCTCGAGTTGTTAAAAGATTATGAGCTTGTCATTGACTATCACGGGAAAGGCTAATGTGGTTGCGGATGCCCTAAGTCGTAAATCACCGTTTGCCTTACTGACGATGAATGTACACTTGTGCATTCTATCGACAATGTACTAGTGGCGTAATTAAAGGCCAAACCCTTGTTGACTCATCAAATTCGTGAAGCTCAAAAAGTCGATGATGAATTGGTTGCAAAACGGGCTGAATGTGTTCCGAATATGGAATCAGAGTTTCAAGTTGATGATGACGATTGTTTGAGGTTCAGAAATCATTTTTGTGTCCCAAGAAATTCAGAACTCATTTTTATGATTCTGAACGAAGCTTATTGAAGCCGAATGTCAATTCACCCGGGGAGTACGAAAATGTACAATGACACGAGACGCCGATTTTGGTGGCATGGTATGAAACGAGACATTTCGACTTTGTTTGAAGTGCTTAGTATGTCAGCAAGTAAAGGCGGAACATCAAGTGCCCACGGGTTTGCTTCAGCCAATCATGATACCTGAATGGAAATGGGAACGAGTCACGATGGATTTTGTATCTGGCTTGCCAGTGTCGGCAAGTAAGAAAGATGCAATTTGGGTCGTCGTTGATAGATTGACTAAGTCGGCTCACTTTATCCCCGTATGTACGGATTTTTCATTGGATAAGCTAGCTGAATTGTATGTTTCTCAGATTGTGAGATTACACGGGGTACCGATTTCTATTGTGTCGGATAGAGATCCGAGATTCACCTCACGATTTTGGAAGAAATTGCAAGAAGCTTTGGGTACCAAGCTGCATTTTAGCACCGCTTTTCATCCCCAAACCGATGGTCAATCCGAGCGGATAATTCAGATACTTGAGGATATGTTGAGATGTTGCATCCTCGAGTTTAGAGGTTCATGGGAATAGTATTTACCCTTGATTGAATTCGCTTACAACAATAGTTTTCAGTCAAGCATTAAGATGGCGCCTTACGAGGCTTTGTATGGTCGAAAATGCCGACACCATTGTTTTGGACCGAGCTCGGTGAAAGTAAAATTTTCGAGTGGATTTGATTAAAGATGCTGAATGAAAGTAAGTATAATTCGTGAGAGTCCAAAGCGACATCGGATCGTCAAAAGTCGACGCGATTTAAAACGAAGAGATATTGAGTATCAGGTGGGAGACAAAGTGTTTCTTAAGGTATCACCTTGGAAAAAGATACTCAGATTTGGCCGTAAGGGCAAATTGAGTCCGAGATTCATTGGGCCGTATGAGATCTCCGAACGAGTTGGCCCAGTAGCTTATAGGTTGCTTTTACCCCCTGAACTCGAAAGGATCCACAACGTTTTCCATGTTTCGATGCTTCGACGTTACCGATCCAATCCTTCGCATGTAATAAACCCCTCCGAGATTGAAATTCAAGCCGATATGAGTTATGAAGAAGAACCGATTCGTATCCTAGCTCGTGAAGTGAAGGAGTTGCGAAACAAAAGGGTTCCGTTAGTAAAAGTGTTATGGCTCAAACACGGGATGGAAGAAGCTACTTGGGAACCCGAGAACTCTATGAAAGAGCGTTACCCAAACCTATTTACGGTAAGATTTTCGGGACGAAAATTTCTTAAATGGGGAGAGTTGTGACAGCCAAAATTGACCCTAGTCGGGAAGTGGTTTCGGGACCGCTAAACCGAGTCACCGAAATGTTTGAACGTAATATTTATTGTCTAGAATATGTATTTATGAATGTGTGAAAATTTCAAGCTTCGATTTAGTCGATTGCATGTGAATTCAGTTAGTAGGACTTGTATGACACTTTTGAAAAATGATAGGCTAATCTATAAGGACTTAATAGTACATGTAGTCAAAAGGGAGGACTTGCATGTCAAATTCCCCCCCCCAAGTGCTAGTGGTCGGCCATGACAAGGAATCATGGGCAAAACATGTCATGAAACATGTTGGGTGAGTGTTTTATGTTGGAATAAATAAAATAAGGTGCATGAGCAATAAAAAAATGAGAAAAAAAATGTGTGTGTGAAGGCTTCTCCCCCCCTCCCCATTGCCGTGAAGGTGAGAAAGAAAACAAAAAAATTGTTCATTTTTTTTCATCCTTTGGCCGAAAATCCCAAGGAGAAGAAAGGGTTCTTGCTCATGGTTGGTTTGGAAGAGGATTAGGAAGAGGTTGGCTATCCTTGTATCTAGATTAAGGTATGTTTGATGTTGTGCCATGAGATTCATGCATGTTTTTAGTTGCTAGTTTTAGTTCTAATTAGTCCATGGTTCAAAACTTTGCTATGTCATGGGGATGATAGTATGGAATGAAAATTTTGAGATAAGTAAGGTTAAACTTGATTTGGTATAATCGGCCATATGGGTGTATATGTTTGTGAAAATATATTTTCTTTGTTAACTCTTTACAATCGATTGTAGGAGTAATATTGGCTTATAAGGTTGAGTTGATTCATGATGTTGTATATTAGGATTAAAAATACTTGAGACTAGATTAACTTAGTGGTGACAATACATTCGACCTTGAAGCATTAATCGAATATTGGTTGAGGTTTTGATATTTTGAACAAGGATAGTTGTGAAATGGGGTGAAAACCATTAAATTATACACATAAAAATCCAGCAAGAAGATTAAACTACTAAATGTATTCATTTTAGATCAAGACATCAAAGAGGGAGAATCAAGCAAAGGCAAAGCAAAGATAATCGAGTAGTCGATTGGGAATCATTTCATCCAATATAATGTAAGTCATTAAGCACTTATTTTGTACTAATTTAAATGGTCGTAATGGCCAAGTAATGATGCTGAATGGAATGATAAATATATATATATATACATGTATGTATGTGGTGATGAAAGTATTGAATGGAAAGAAAAGAGGTGAGATGTATTGAGTTATTGGTTTCGGCACTAAGTGTGCGGATGTAAACATTTATGATCACAAATTGGCACTAAGTGTGCGGGTTCAAATCGTATAGCACTAAGTGTGCAAGTTTGATTATATAGCACTAAGTGTGCGAGTTCGACTATTAAGCACTAAGTGTGCGGGCTTATTACACATCCTCAAATGAACATACATGCTCTACGTGTGCGGCCTTACCGAGTCAATCATCGACAATGATGCAGTAAACACCTTGAGCTCATGAGGAATAGACATTTTATTTATATTTGGAATTTAGCTTGGTAAGTCTTGACCTATGTGGTGATTATACTTGAAGATAAATGCATGCAATGTCATATGGTGTAATGTATGAAATATCAAAGTAGGGCTTGGTATGAGATCAAACCGAAATGCCTAAGGAATTATAGCACGCTTTGGGTGTGGATGGAGGATTTTAATCCGCATTAATTATTTTCTCTTATGATATATTATTACTGAACGGCAATATAATGCTTATGGCTTACTGAGTTATATACTCACTCGATGTTTGCTTGTCGCCTATTTTAGGTTTCTTGGACTCGTCCTTTTGCGTGCTCGTGATTGTCATCGAAGCCATCACACCGGCTAGCAACTTTTGGTATCTTTTTTTGTACTCGGTCTAGGAGAACATTTTGGCATGTATAGGCTAATATGCTTTGTTGAACTTTGGTATGTAAACTTTTAGCCATGCGAAAATGGCATAAATGTTCGGTTGGATTTAGTTCTCTAATGTTAAGTTGCAAGTCTTGGTAATTCGATTTTTATGCCATATGCCATGGTTGATTATTTTGGTGTTAAAATTCATGATATGGCAATAGTGTAGTAGGGAGATGTTTGACAATGATTAGCCTTTGGTATGGCTAGTCATGATCATAATTTGTGACATGTATGATGAATCACTAGTTAGATCAAAGGGAAATCATGAAATAGGCATAGTTGCTTTAGTAACAGGTGCTGGCAGCAGCAGTGACGTGAGATTGAAAAATCACTAAAAATAGGGGAAATGGAATTAAATAATGAATGAATTATGGAATCGAATCCTGATGAGTCTATTTTCATATAGAAGAAACGAAGCAACCATATGAGCTGTATGTTAAGAGATATTTAAGTTCTCGCAGGACAGGGCCAGAACGGTTACTGGAGTCCCTGTCCTGACTTTGGGAATTCATCATGAATTGACCAGAGATAATTAGAAGCCATTCCATATATGTACAGATTCCTTTTCGAGTCTAGTTTCTATAGAAACAAACGGCATCAGTATTGAAGCCCTGTACAGGGAGATATCCAAGTCGTAATGCGCAAAGGTCAGTGTAGTCGATCCCTGTAACATGGGGGACTTCAACTAATAAACTGTACTAATTGGCCCGACCAAAAATTCTAGAAAAAAATTTGTAGATGCATATATGAGTCTAGTTTTGGGGAAAATTTACGGATCTGGATTTTGAGTTTCAGAACTCAAGATATGATTTTTAATGCTACCCATATGCAGATTGGCAGCCTGTCTGGGAAATTTCTAATAAGTGGCTTGAAGTCTGTTAACACCTCGTTTTCGACTCCGGCGACGGTCTCGGGTTCGGGGTGTTACAAAGCCGGTGAAGTTTCAAATGTTGCAAACTGTAGGGCAGTTTAGTGGGTTGCCTACTGAAGATCCATGGTTGCACTTAAGACTCTTTTTGGAAGTCTACGATTCATTCAAACAACAGGGTGTTCCTGAAGAAGCCTTAAGACTAAAGCTATTCCCTTATTCATTATGAGATTATGCCAGAGTATGGTTAAATGCATTGTTGTCAGAACAGTGGAATCTTGGAATGAACTTTGTCAGAGGTTTCTACTAAGATTGAGGAACATATTATGTCCTTTAGGCAATATGAGGATGAAACATTATATGAAGTATAGGACTGATTCAAGGAGTTAATTAGAAAATGTCCAATGCATGGTTTTCAACATTGGACACAAATGGAAATGTTTTACAATGGATTGAATGCACATACAAGGATGGTGGTTGACGCATTTGGTAATGGGACTTTGCTCGATAAATCATATAATGAGGCATATGAAATTCTGGTGAGGATAGCATACAATGATTATTGATACCTCACTACAAGAGTAGGGATTGGCAGTAGAGTTGCTGGAGTAAAGGAACTTGATGCAATTACTTCCGTAATAGCTCAGGTATCATCTTTAGCGAATATGATTAAAACACTGAAAAGACTAGCTGCAGTGCAGGAAATGTAAAGTAGCTGAGTTAGCATGTGTTTATTGCAGAGAAGATATGTTTTTGATGAATGCCTATCAAACCCAGCCTCAGTTTATTATATGGGAAATTTTAATCGCAAGAACAACCCATATTCCAACACATATAATCTAGGGTGGAAGCAACATCCCAATATCAGTTGGAATAATCAAGGGGTGGGAAATTCCAGCAATGTTATTCGACAAAATGTTGCGAGTGCACCACTTGGATAGAATCAGCCCATGCCACGACAAATTGCTTAGTAAAATTCAGCTCTAAGTTCTTCATCTATGGAAGCTCTATTGAAGGAATACATGGCCAAGAACAATGCCATCATTCAAAGTCAAGCTGCATCTTCAAGAGCTTTAGACAATCAAGTGGGGCAAATTGCCAAAGCATTAAGCTCAAGATCGCAAAGAGCACTGCCGAGTGATATCAAAATTTCATGATCTCAAGGGAAGGAATAGTGCAAAGCCATTACACTTAGAAGTGGTACGCAACTACTAAGAGTTGTTAATGATACCACTATTGAAAAAGGTAGTTCGGATTTTACAAATAAGAAGAATTCATAACCAGTAGTGAAGCATGTTACAAAATAAAAGAGCAACTAGAAAAATATTAAAGCAAATTCATCTTGTACTGCCAATAAAAATGCCACAACAAAACAACCTTAACAAATGGAAGGAAGGCCACCGCCATCTTTTCCTCAGCGTCTTTAACAATCTACGGAAGAGTTTAAATTTAAGAAATTCTTAGATGTCCTGAAGCAATTACATATCAACATACCATTTGTGGAAGCATTGGAACAAATGCCCAACTATTTGAAATTCGTGAAAGATATATTACCAAAGAATAGAAGGTTAGGGGAGTTCGAAACTGTCGCTCTCACTGAAGGATGCACAACAATGCTGAGAAACAAATTGCCATAAAAACTAAAGGATCCAAGGAGTTTTACTATACCTTGCTCTATTAGAAATCATTATGTTGGCAAAGCATTATGTGACTTGGGTGCAAGTATAAATCTAATGGCTATGTCTGTTTTTATGTGACATGTGATCACCCATGTCCAAGAACTTGGACATTCTGTTTATGACGTCAGCATGCATTTAGGAACACACGGCCAAGACACACGCCCGTGTGCCAGGCTGTGCCCTTTACACGGTTGAGACACACGACCGTGTCTCTACCCGTGTGTTTACTACCATGCATTCTGGCATAATATTTTTAGGTGCAGGGGACACGTGGCCATTTCACACGCCCATGGGGCGGTCTGTGTGTCACACACGGCCTAGACACAGACCCATGTGTCTACCTATGTGGACCTTGTTAGGATATTTTCCAAGCATTTGGTCACTCTCTAATATGCATATCCACTTATAATTTTCAATAACACTTGACATGGTCTAATTATACTCTTAAATGACCTTAATATACCTCATTGCATGTAAACCTCATCTAATCGGCTTTTATACATGCTAAGTTATCCCCTTTATTTTAAGGATTTCTATGACTTGTAACTCAATTAAGCTTGGCTCGTTATCTTAACTCATTGCCAAATTGTGGCCTAACCACCCCATGTGATTTGGTCATATTACATATGACTAATTGTAATACACCATATTTAATCATCACAAGAACATTTGGACATAAACATGCACAAATTTGTAGGTCATAACCTACATCAAAATGACCCAATTCCCATGGCCATATGCAAGTGAATATGTATACTTTTATAAGCCTTCATATTGGCTAATTAAATGACACATATAACAAAATAACAAAAGCCCTATACGTGCCATTGAACAAAATAAGAGTATCTATATACCAAAGCTAGACAAGATGATAGTGTGTTGACTCTCCACCGTCTCCCAATCTTCGCGAGTCCACGAGCTCTATAAGATAGGGAAAAGAGAGGGGTAAGCATTTACATGCTTAGTAAGCCTAAATAATTGGAAAGTAAACTTACCGATTAATTAGCATACAACCATATTAGGCAATATAACCAACAAGCATGGAATGGTTTCCCTATCATATACACTCAATCAACAAGTTAGTCTTATAACAATGCACCATGTAATTTGTCTTAGTTGAGCTCATCATTCAACATTTTCATTTTTATATCTCATGTTAATCCTATTGAGTTTCTCGAAAATCTCAATGGATTATCCATTTACTGTCAAATTGTAAGAGCGATCGTCTCAAGTATGCACTCCCGCGAACCTCACATCTTACGGCGAGATTACCAGTCCAGGCTTAATCCCCAATAATATCAACTCATAAGGTGATTTCGGGATTACAGTCCAGGCTAAACCCCTTGTAGCAACAAACACCCGTAATGAGCTTGGATCTGAATTACCAGTCCAGGCTAAATTTAGACCCTAGTCGGGTTACCCGTCCAGGCTAAATCCACAATGCACACATATTCTTCAAGAGGCTCGATCACTCAAGGAACACCCGTCTGGGCTAGATCCTTTCTATATTTGAGATCAACGGATTACTCGTCCGGGCTAAATCCTTTTTCTGTAACACATGCAGGATCTCAAGCCATGTAAGCCATGGTTTATCCATCAAATTTCTCTTTTTACTTCAACCAGGACATTTATTATCATATCATTATTATTAACATATTTCATGGATTTTCATGCCATCATTATAACCAAATATCATGCTTTCATAACACATGCAATTAGGAATATTATTAATAGTTTACTTAAAGTTATTCGAACTTACTTTGTATTCGTTTTGGTTTCGCGTTTCAGTTATTCCGAAAACTTTCGTTTCCCTCGATCGACCTCCAAAATTTGTTCCTCAGGGTTTATAATAATAAAAATGAATTATTAATACCTTACATTATACTTTTCGAGTCTAAATTTCACCCCCAAACAAAATGACCATTTTTCCCCTAACCTTTCACATTATTTACGATTTAGTCCTTAGGCTCGTATTATGAAATGCTTGAATTTTCTACATTACCCAAGCCTAGCAGAATGTTCTTTCCTCTTTTGGCATCCCACATTTTTCCATTATTTCACATTTCTACCACATATTTTACACCTTTTGCAAAAAGGTCCTTTTAAGGGGTTTTCATGAAAATCACTTAGAAAAAGATGTTTAACACACATCCAACTTTCATATTCCTCTATAAAACACCAAAGAATAAACATGTCACACATGGGTCACTTTGCAAACATGAACCCTAACTCAAAATATGGGTAGACATGGAGAGAGTAAGCTACCGAGATTTTAAAAATACAAAGAACATTAAAAATGGGGATTGGGAGCACTTACTATTGAGCTTGCAAATGTTGAAAACCCTAGATATGGAGGGCTTGAGAAATTTAGCTGGATGAGGGAGAAGAATGGCTGATTTTTGCCTTCATTTTCCCATTTTATTTCATTAGTTAGCCCAATGACCAAAATGCCTTTAAGCCCTTTCTTTAAAATTTTATCCATACATGCCCTTTTTTTTCCAAAAACTTAGAAATTGGGAAAATTTCTCCTTAAGGACTTCTAATTAATAATCTAAAGTAATTTCATATAAATTTCTTCTAGAAACCAAGTTTTACACTTTATTCAATTTGGTCCTTATTTTCCAATTGGACACCTTGCTCATAGAATTTCTTCATGAAACTTCAATACATGCATATTTTCATATTCTGGACCTCATAATACTCATAAAATAAATATTTAAATGTCAGATTTGTGGTCCTGAAACCACTACTATGACTAGGCCTTATTTTGGGATGTTACAAAGATATTCACAGTTTCTTGGTCATGTAGGATTCTATTGACGATTTACTAAAGATTTTTCAAATATATCTAAACCCATGTATACATTGTTAGAACATAACAGATCTTTCAATTTTGATGAGTCATGCTTACAAGCATTTGAGGAATTGAAAAAGTGACTAGTCAGAGCACCAATAGTCATAGCACTAGATTGGACTTTACCTTTCAAACTTTTGTGTGATGCTAGTGATTTTATCATAGGGGCAGTACTTGGGAAAATAAAGGACAAGGTATTTCATGCTATCTACTATGCAAGTCATACGTTGACAGATTCACAGCTAAATTACACCACCAGTGAAAAGTAGTTGTTAACTGTGGTATTTGCCTTCGATAAATTCAGAGCTTATTTACTGGGCACCAAAGTTACAGTTTATACAGACCACTCTGCTATTAAGTACATGGTGACCAAAATAGGCACCAAGCCCAGATTAATTCGATGGATACTTCTACAAAAGGAATTTGATCTAGAAATTAGAGATAGGAAAGGAACAAAAAATCAAGTTGTTGATCACTTATCTCTAATTGAAGTAGGAAATGAATACGGTAATATTCATTGCATTTAGGATGATTTCCCATATGAGCAATTTTCAGTTACCATGGAATTATCGTGGTATGTCGATATCATAATTTTTTTTGTTAACTGATTGCTACCATTTGAGTTCACCAATAAAAGACAAAGGAAATTTATCCATGATGCCGAGCAGTATTATTGGGATGAGTCATTTTTATTCAAAAATTGTGCAGACCAGATAATTTAGAGGTGTGTTCTAGAGGATACTTTGGGGGCATGAGAAATGCTAAAAAAGTTCTCCAATCTGGTTTTTATTGGCCAAACATGTTTAAAGATGCTCATGAATTTTGTCAAGCTTGCGATCACTATCAAAGAATTGGAAATCTATCGATGAGGTATGAAATGTCCTTCAAACTATTTTAGAAGTGGAACTATTTGACGTATTGGGAATTGATTTTATGGGTCCATTTCCACCTTTTTGGGACAATGTCTACATACTTGTAGCTATTGATTATGTCTCCAAATGGGTTGAGGTTATTGCTCGACCAATGAATGATGCCAAATTGATATTGAAATTTCTACATAAGAATAGTTTTAACAAGTTTGGTACCCCTCGTCTTCTGATTAGTGATGAAGATTGTAACACCCCGAACCGAGACCGTCGCCGGAGTCGAACACGAGGTGTTAACAGACTTCAAACCACTTATTGAAAAGTTCCAGACAAGCTGCCAATCTGTGTACTAGTCGCTTCAAAAATCATAACTTGAGTTTTAGAACTCGAAAATCAGTTTCGTAATTTTTTTCTGGAACTAGACTCAAATTTCCGTCTACAGATTTTTTTCTAGAATTTTTGGTTGGGCCAATTGGTACAGTTTATTAGTTAAAGTCACCCGTGTTACAGGGGCCGACTACACTGACCTTCACGTGTTACAACTCAAATAACTCCCTGTGCAGGACTTCAATACTGGTACCGTTTGTTTCTATAGAAACTAGACTCAAAGAGGAATTCATACATATATGGTATGACTCCTAATTATTTCTGGTTAATTTATAATGAATTTTCAAAGTCCGAGCAGGGAATCCAGAAACCGTTCTGGCCCCGTTCCACTAAAACCCAAATATCTCTCAACATACAACTCATATAACCGTTTCGTTTCCTCCATATGAAAATAGACTCATCAAGGTTCATTTACATAATTTATTCACTATTTAATTCTATTCCTACTATTTTTAGTGATTTTTCACATCCACGTCACTGTTGCTGCCAGCATCATATTCTAGGATAGACTTTCTCTAACACATAGTCTCTATGATTCAACCACCCTTTTTCATATATGGTCCAAAATATAAGCATGATGACCCATTCTAATGGCTGGTCATTGCCAAACACTTCCATGCCTCTTAATGAGCATATACATACCAAATAATTATAACATTATGCTCAAAACATTCATAAGCCATTTTCGCATGGCTAGGCAATATTTTACATACCGAGTTCAAACAAAACATAATAGCCTATACATGCGAAATGTTTTCTTAAACCATCTAAGAAGAAGATACCAAAAAGTCGCTAGACGGTGTGATGACTTCGATGACGGTCCCGAAACGCATAAAATGGATCAAGAACCTAAATAAACAACAAATAAGCACACCAAATGAGTACATAACTCAAGAAGTCGTAAGCACTACTCTACCATCAACAATAACAATCATAAGTGAATAATCAAATAATACAAAATAGATGTTTCCAGCCATATCAAACTATACTGCAATTTCTAAGATTTTGGTTCGATCTCATGCCCAATCCTTCAACCAAATCAAACGACAAGTCAGCCCAATTGATTTGAATCCGTTTCCTCAAGTTGGAACAACAATGCACTAGATAATTTTATGCGTACACCGTACAATCCCAATTCGATATTTAGTTAGTAACTCAATCACTTACCTCGTTCATGCACAATTTATTTCCACAACCGAATGTGACTATAGCAAATCGCACACATAGTGCTATAGCAAATCGCACACATAGTGCCATAGTAAATCGCACACATAGTGCCATAGTAAATCGCACACATAGTGCCATAGTGAATCGCACACATAGTGCCATAGTGAATCGCACACATAGTGCCATAGTAAATCGCACACATAGTGCCATAGTGAATCGCACACATAGTGCCATAGTGAATCGCACACATAGTGCCATAGTAAATCGCACACATAGTGCCATAGTGAATCGCACACATAGTGCCATAGTGAATCGCACACATAGTGCCATAGTAAATCGCACACATAGTGCCATATGGTCTTTGCACACATTGTGCCTTATGTCAATTCATCATGGTAAAGCAACTTACTAAATTCAATTTGTACATATAATCATAATAATAAATAGGAGAATCACTCAGAAAATATCTATCAAGGAGTTCTCACAACAAGTGCTTAAGGACTTACCTTGTGTTGAGTATAACGGTTTCGACCCGGCTACTCGATGTCCTTGGCTTTGCCCTTGCTTGTTTCTCCTTCTTTAACTTCTCGGGCTTAATAGATAAATAAACTAGTTTAATCATCTTGCTATACATTTATAGTTCAATTACACATGCATATGTATATTTGTATATTCGCAACCATCCTCACTTATTACCCATTTGGTCAACAATCTAAGCCAAGATAAGGCTTCAATATGGTTGCCTCTAACCGAATACATGCACACCAATCTACTTCCTTTGGCGAATATGCATGTCTATGTGGAGGCAAATTTTACACCTTATACTACACAAAAAAACAGCATACATTTTCCTAATTAACGCATTACATATTGTAGTTCTATACACATCTCTCATTTATTTCATAAAGAAACAACATCACAAGCAAATAGACACCTCAAAATAGTATACATGTCATACCAATTCATCATGTCCAAACATATATTCATGTAGGTGCAATGGCGAATTCTCAAGTGGCTTATATCCAAATATACACACATATCCAAAGCTTAAATCTTACTCACCATGCAACATGCATGAATCATATTTATGGATACAACATGGCGAATACCGCAACACCATACCGTTTCAATTTGGTCATGGTTAAACAAAGAACTTAGTATCTCATTCAAAATGCTAAAAGAAAATCTAAGAACCCTCAATCTACCATCACATGAATCATTATCAAGCTTGATATTTAGCATGCAATGGCATTAACACCATAACAACTTTGGCCAAATACCATTTCCATGGCATAACAAAGATTTGAGCCATGGCTAACATGCACATCAAGTTAGCAACCAAGACATGCATGAAACCCTAACACAACCTCATACATACCTTAATCTTGATGCAAACTTAGCCAAATCTCCTTCTAGATCTCTTCCAAACCAAGCATGAAGCAAAAATCCTCCCCTTTTCCTTAGTATTTTCGGCCAAGAAGTGAAAATGGATGAGCAAAATTTTTCTTTTCTTTCCTTAGGACATTCGCCAAGAGCAATGGTGAAAGATGAACACTTTTTTTTCCTTTTTTTTCATACTCTTATTTTATTATTTCTAACATGCACCACTAGCAAAACATGTTTGAAACATGTTTTCTTTGCCCATATTCATCACCATGGCCGCCACTATAGTCAAATTTGGGAATTTGACATGCAAGGACAACATTTCCTAGTGTGCATCAATAGGCCACTTCCACATTTGCCTATCTCAATTCTAAATTTTCTCACACAAGTCCTTTCTAGTGAAATTCACCTTTATAACACTAAATCAATCATCAAAAATGTCATACATGAATACTCACATATTATAGGCATCGAAATAAATTTTAAATTATTGTTATGCCTCGGTTTTGTGGTCCGAAACCACATTCCGGCTAGGGTCTATTTTGGGTGTCACAACCCCCCTCTTAAGGAATTTTCGTCCCGAAAATCTTACCGTAAATAGGTTTGGATATCGTTCTTTCATAGAGTTCTCGGTCTCCCAAGTAGCTTCTTCTATCCCGTGCTTGAGCCATAACATTTTCACTAGCGAAACCCGCTTGTTTCGCAACTCTTTCACTTCTCGCGATAGGATACGAATCGGTTCTTCCTCATAACTCATATTAGCTTGAATTTCAATTTCGATGGACTAATCACGTGCGATGGATCGGATCTATAGCGTCGAAGCATCGAAGCGTGAAAGACATCGTGAACCTTTTGAGTTCGGGGCAAAATCAAGCGATATGCCACCTGGACCGACTCGCTCGATATCTCATATGGTCCAATGAACCTCGGGCTCAACTTGCCCTTACGGCGAACACGAGTATCTTTTTCCAAGGCGATACCTTGAGAAACACTTTATCACCCACGATACTCGATATCCTTCGCCTCGGATCCGCGTCACGACTTACGACGATCGGAGGCTATCTTGAGACTTTCACGGATTACCTTCACTTTCATTCAGCATCCCTAATCAAATCCACCCGAAAATCTTGCTTTCACCGAGCTCGGTCCAAAACAATGGCGTAACGGCATTTACGACCGTACAAGGCCTCGTAGGGTGCCATCTTAATACTTGATTAAAGCTGTTGTTGTAAGCGAATTCAATCAACGGCAAATACCGTTCCCATGAACCACTAAACTCGAGGACGCAACATCTTAACATATCCTCAAGTATCTGAATTATCCGCTCGGATTGACCATCGGTTTGGGGGTGAAAGGCAGTGCTGAAATGCAACTTGGTACCCAAAGCTTCTTGCAACTTTTTCCAAAATCGCGAGGTAAATCTCGGATCTCTATCTGACACGATAGAAATAGGCACCCCGTGTAATCTCACAATCTGAGCAACGTACAATTCCGCTAATTTGTCCATTGAAAAATCCGTACGTACGGGGACAAAGTGGGCCGACTTAGTCAATCGATCTACCACGACCCAAACCGCATCCTTCTTACTTGCTGACAATGGCAGTCCGGATACAAAGTCCATTGTGACTCGATCCCATTTCCACTCGGGTATCGTGATTGGCTGAAGTAATCCTGAAGGCACTTGATGTTCCGCTTTCACTTGTTGACATATTAAACATCTCGAAACAAAGTCGGAGATGTCTCGCTTCATACCATGCCACCAAAATCGACGTTTCAAATCATTGTACATCTTCGTACTCCCCGGGTGGATTGCCATTCGACTACAATGGGCTTCATTCAGAATTATCGAAATGAGTTCGAATTCTTTGGGACACAGACGACTTTTGAACCTCAAACAATCGTCATCGTCGATTTGGAACTCCGAGTCCTTGTTGAACACACGCAGCCCGTTTTGCAACCAACTCGTCATCGACTTTACGAGCTTCTCGAATTTGGTGTGTCAATAATGGTTTGGCTTTCAATTCAGCCACTAACACCTTTGTCGGATCGGATAGACAAGTGCACATTCATTGCTCGTAAAGTGAATAACGATTTACGACTCAAGGCATCCGCAACCACATTCGCCTTTCCGGGTGATAGTCAATGATCACTCATAATCCTTTAACATACTCGAGCCAACGTCTTTGTCGCAGATTTAAGTCTCTTTGGGTCATCAAATACTTGAGACTTTTGTGATCCGAGTATACATGGCACCTTTCACCAAATAAGTAATGTCGCCAAATCTTTAAAGCGAATCGATGGCGGCCAATTCGAGATCATGAGTCGGATAATTTTTCTCATGTGGCTTTAATTGCCTCGACGCGCATAGGCCACAACTCGACCTTCTTGCATTAATCGCAACCTAACCCAAGTAGAGAGGCGTCGCTATAGATAACAAACTCCTTGCCGGACTCGGGTTGCACTAGAATTGGGGCTTCATCAAATAAGTTTTCAGTTGATCGAAACTTTTTGGCATTTCTCGTCCATTCGAACTTAACATCCTTTTGGAGTAACCGTCATCGGCGTGGCTATCGTTGAGAAGCCTTTACAAATCGTCGGTAATAACAAGCAAGCCCCAAAAAGCTTGAACCTCAGTAATATTTCTCGGAGGCTTCCAATTTAGTATGGCTGAAATTTTATTGAATTCGACTCGAATACCGATCAGATACCACATGACCCAAGAAGCTAACCTCTCTTAACCGAACTCACACTTGCTTGAACTTAGCATATAATTGCTTGTCCGTAAAATTTGCAGCACTAACCGCAGGTGTTCAGCATGTTCGGTCTCATTTCTTGAATAGACCAAGATGTCATCAATGAATACGACTACGAATCGATCCAAATATGGTCTAAAGATTCGATTCATTAAATCCATAAATACCACAGGGGCATTAGTGAGCCCAAACGGCATCACTAGGAACTCATAGTGACCATATCTCGTTCTGAAGGCAGTCTTGGGCACGTCTGAATCTCGGATTCGCAATTGATAGTAGCCCGATCTCAAATCTATTTTCGAGAACACCGAGGCTCCCTTCAATTGATCGAACAAGTCATCAATACGTGGCAACGGATATTTGTTCTTTATCGTCGCTTTGTTAAGCTGACGATAGTCGATCTACGATCGCATGGTTCCATCCTTCTTCTTCACGAACAACACCGGCGCACCCCAAGGCGAAAAACTCGGCGAGCAAAACCTCTATCCACCAATTCTTGCAAGCGAGCTTTCAACTCCTTTAATTCGTTGGTGCCATACGATCACGGAGCTATCGAAATTGGAGTGGTACCGGTACCAATTCGATGCCAAATTCTATTTCCGAGCAGTGGTAAACCGGCAATTCTTGAGGAAAACATCCGGAATTCATAAACCACGGCACAAATTCGGGTTTCCTTCCGACTCCTTGTCATCGAGCACATACGCAAGGTACGCCGCACCCTTTTCTTACATATTTACGGGCCAACATCGCGATATTACGGTGGCAACCCTTTAAGTCCGTAGACTCAACCCGAACAATCTCGTTATTAGCGCACCTCGGATCGATAGTCTTGCCTTTGCAATTTATAACCGCATCGTGCATGGTCAACCAATCCAACCCAAGAATAACGTCAAATTAAATCGAACGGCAAAAGCATCAAGTCCGTAGAAAAACAAAAACCTCGAAACACTAGGGGACTTTTCTTACACACTTTGTTGACAAGCACGTAATGACCCAAGGGTTTGACACCGAATTACAAACTCGATGAGACTCAATAGGCAAAGTCTTCTTTGGATGCTAAGGTTTTGCATATATAAGAATGAGTAGAACCGGGTCAATCAAAGCAATCACATTAGTATCGAAAAGAGTGAAAGTACTGGGTGATAACGTCGGGGAGGATGCCTCCTCTCGTCTTGCTGGATGGCATATGCTCTAGCAGGAGCGCTTGAGTCTCGGATCGAGCAGTCGTGTCGGTAGCCCTCTCGACTACCACCCCTACCTCCTGAAATTCTTGGTGGTCTACCTCTAGTTGTCATTCCACTAGGTCTCGCACCTTGCATCCTATTCTTTTCATCGAGCCCGTGCAATCTCTAATGAGGTGGTCCTTCAAACCGCATCCGTAACAAGCCTTATTGGTAGTCTTACCCCAACATTCACCTATGTGTCTTCTCCCACATTGGGGGCATTGATTTCTCTTGGCGGTTATTGCCCACACTAGCTACGAAGTAGCTCGAGTCCGTCAATGGTCGTGGTCTAATGGAAATCCCTTGATCGTCCTCGATCTATTGGTGTCCTCCACGAACTTCTTTACAGAAAGCGGAGCTTTACCGTCGATCTTTTGCGATAGTCTCTAGCTTCAAATTCAGCCTTCTTCTTCTCCTTTCCAAGTTCCTCCGCCTTGCAGGCTCGTTCAACTAGTGTTACGAATTCTTTTATCTCCAAAATACCCACTAGTAATCTTAGATCTTCATTCAACCCTTCTTCAAACCTCTTGCACATAGCAACCTCATCAGCCACACACTCCCGGGCATACCGACTGAGTCTTACGAACTCATGTTCGTATTCAGATACTGTCATGCGGCCTTGCTTGAGTTCCAGGAATTCCTTACGCTTTTGATCAATGAACCGTTGACTAATATATTTCTTTGAAACTCCGTTTGAAAGAAATCCCAAGTAACTCGTTCGTTTGGAACTATGGAAATCAAGGTCCTCCACCAATAGTAGGTGAGTCCCGCAACAAGGATATAGCACACTTTAGACATTCATCGGTGTGCATGACAGTTCATCAAACACCGAATGGTGTTGTCAAGCGAACTTCGGCCCTTTCGGCATCATCGATAATTACTACCTGAACTCTTCAGCCCCGCTTCCTAATCAAATCTACGGTGGCTTACTCAGCCTCACGAGGTCGATGGCGATGGCATTACGGGCTCTTGGGGTGGATTATTCAAATTCGGGATTTGTTGGACAGCCGGATTGGTTCGGGCATATTGCGCGACCCACTCATTCATCATGGTAAAGAAGGCTTGTTTAGCCCCCTCACCTTGATTATTCGCAGATGACCGAGGTTCAACAGCGGCGTCCCTTGTGCAGGAGCAGCCGCTACACTTTCGGCGTCATCCGCCAAGGTTCTCTCTACTTGGGATCCATTTACTAATCAAAACAAAATAAACATTTTAACCGTCGAAGTCATCACACGTTTAAACATTAACATTAAGGCATGTATAGCTAGACTCATACGTGCCATGGTAGTCCTAGAACCGACTAAACCATGGCTCTGATACCAATAAAATTGTAACACCCCGAACCGAGACCGTCATGGGAGTCGAACACGAGGTGTTAACAGACTTCAAACCACTTATTGAAAAGTTCCAGACAAGCTGCCAATCTGTGTACTAGTCGCTTCAAAAATCATAACTTGAGTTTTAGAACTCGAAAATCAGTTTCGTAATTTTTTCTGGAACTAGACTCACATTTCCGTCTACAGATTTTTTCTAGAATTTTGGTTGGGCCAATTGGTACAGTTTATTAGTTAAAGTCACCCGTGTTACAGGGGCCGACTACACTGACCTTCACGTGTTACAACTCAAATAACTCCTGTGCAGGACTTCAATACTGGTATCGTTTGTTTCTATAGAAACTAGACTCAAAGAGGAATTCATACATATATGGTATGACTCCTAATTATTTCTGGTTAATTTATAATGAATTTTCAAAGTCCGAGCAGGGAATCCAGAAACCGTTCTGGCCCCGTTCCACTAAAACCCAAATATCTCTCAACATACAACTCATATAACCGTTTCGTTTCCTCCATATGAAAATAGACTCATCAAGGTTCATTTACATAATTTATTCACTATTTAATTCTATTCCTACTATTTTTAGTGATTTTCACATCCACGTCACTGTTGCTGCCAGCATCATATTCTAGGATAGACTTTCTCTAACACATAGTCTCTATGATTCAACCACCCCTTTTTCATATATGGTCCAAAATATAAGCATGATGACCCATTCTAATGGCTGGTCATTGCCAAACACTTCCATGCCTCTTAATGAGCATATACATACCAAATAATTATAACATTATGCTCAAAACATTCATAAGCCATTTTCGCATGGCTAGGCAATATTTACATACCGAGTTCAAACAAAACATAATAGCCTATACATGCCGAAATGTTTTCTTAAACCATCTAAGAAGAAGATACCAAAAAGTCGCTAGACGGTGTGATGACTTCGATGACGGTCCCGAGCACATAAAATGGATCAAGAACCTAAATAAACAACAAATAAGCACACCAAATGAGTACATAACTCGATGAAGTCGTAAGCACTACTCTACCATCAACAATAACAATCATAAGTGAATAATCAAATAATACAAAATAGATGTTTCCAGCCATATCAAACTATACTGCAATTTCTAAGATTTTTGGTTCGATCTCATGCCCAATCCTTCAACCAAATCAAGCGACAAGTCAGCCCAATTGATTTGAATCCGTTTCCTCAAGTTGGAACAACAATGCACTAGATAATTTTATGCGTGCACCGTACAATCCCAATTCGATATTTAGTTAGTAACTCAATCACTTACCTCGTTCATGCACAATTTATTTCCACAACCGAATGTGACTATAGCAAATCGCACACATAGTGCTATAGCAAATCGCACACATAGTGCCATAGTAAATCGCACACATAGTGCCATAGTAAATCGCACACATAGTGCCATAGTGAATCGCACACATAGTGCCATAGTGAATCGCACACATAGTGCCATAGTAAATCGCACACATAGTGCCATAGTGAATCGCACACATAGTGCCATAGTGAATCGCACACATAGTGCCATAGTAAATCGCACACATAGTGCCATAGTGAATCGCACACATAGTGCCATAGTGAATCGCACACATAGTGCCATAGTAAATCGCACACATAGTGCCATATGGTCTTTGCACACATTGTGCCTTATGTCAATTCATCATGGTAAAGCAACTTACTAAATTCAATTTGTACATATAATCATAATAATAAATAGGAGAATCACTCGAAAATATCTATCAAGGAGTTCTCACAACAAGTGCTTAAGGACTTACCTTGTGTTGAGTATAACGGTTTCGACCGGCTACTCGATGTCCTTGGCTTTGCCCTTGCTTGTTTCTCCTTCTTTAACTTCTCGGGCTTAATAGATAAATAAACTAGTTTAATCATCTTGCTATACATTTATAGTTCAATTACACATGCATATGTATATTTGTATATTCGCAACCATCCTCACTTATTACCCATTTGGTCAACAATCTAAGCCAAGATAAGGCTTCAATATGGTTGCCTCTAACCGAATACATGCACACCAATCTACTTCCTTTGGCGAATATGCATGTCTATGTGGAGGCAAATTTTACACCTTATACTACACAAAAAAACAGCATACATTTTCCTAATTAACGCATTACATATTGTAGTTCTATACACATCTCTCATTTATTTCATAACCGAAACAACATCACAAGCAAATAGACACCTCAAAATAGTATACATGTCATACCAATTCATCATGTCCAAACATATATTCATGTAGGTGCAATGGCCGAATTCTCAAGTGGCTTATATCCAAATATACACACATATCCAAAGCTTAAATCTTACTCACCATGCAACATGCATGAATCATATTTATGGATACAACATGGCCGAATACCGCAACACCATACCGTTTCAATTTGGTCATGGTTAAACAAAGAACTTAGTATCTCATTCAAAAATGCTAAAAGAAAATCTAAGAACCCTCAATCTACCATCACATGAATCATTATCAAGCTTGATATTTAGCATGCAATGGCATTAACACCATAACAACTTTGGCCAAATACCATTTCCATGGCATAACAAAGATTTGAGCCATGGCTAACATGCACATCAAGTTAGCAACCAAGACATGCATGAAACCCCTAACACAACCTCATACATACCTTAATCTTGATGCAAACTTAGCCAAATCTCCTTCTAGATCTCTTCCAAACCAAGCATGAAGCAAAAATCCTCCCCTTTTCCTTAGTATTTTCGGCCAAGAAGTGAAAATGGATGAGCAAAATTTTCTTTTCTTTCCTTAGGACATTCGCCAAGAGCAATGGTGAAAGATGAACACTTTTTTTTCCTTTTTTTTTCATACTCTTCTTTTATTATTTCTAACATGCACCACTAGCAAAACATGTTTGAAACATGTTTTCTTTGCCCATATTCATCACCATGGCGGCCACTATAGTCAAATTTGGGGAATTTGACATGCAAGGACAACATTTCCTAGTGTGCATCAATAGGCCACTTCCACATTTGCCTATCTCAATTCTAAATTTTCTCACACAAGTCCTTTCTAGTGAAATTCACCTTTATAACACTAAATCAATCATCAAAAAATGTCATACATGAATACTCACATATTATAGGCATCGAAATAAATTTTAAATTATTGTTATGCCTCGGTTTTGTGGTCCCGAAACCACATTCCGGCTAGGGTCTATTTTGGGCTGTCACAAAGATTCACACTTTAACTGTAAATTAGCTGCTAATGCTCTGAACAGGTATGGAGTTAAACATAAAATTGCCACGACATACCATCCCTAGAAATAGACAAACGAAAGTCTCTAATAGAGAGATTAAACAAATTCTAGAGAAGGTAGTCAATCCCACCCACAAAGATTGGTCATCCAGATTGGATGAAGCTTTATGGGCATATTGAATCGCATTCAAGAAACCATTGGGGATGTCGCCTTTTGAAGCTTGTTTATGGGAAACCCTGCCATTTGCCCTTTGAACTTGAACATAAGACATATTGGGCAATTAAGTAATTGAATATGGATTGGAGTGCTGCTGGTACTAACCACCTATTAGATTTGAATGAGATTAAAGAATCCAAGCTTACGAGAATTCCAAGTTGTACAAGGAAAAGACCAAATGATGGCATGACAACAAGATTTTGCCATGACAATTTGCACCTGGACAACAAGTCTTGTTATTTAATTCCAGGCTTAAATTGTTTCCTAGAAAATTAAAATCTCGCTGGTTTGGCCTACTCGAGATAGTGCATGTCTATCCTCATGGAGTTGTAGAAGTTAAAGATGGCAAGACTAGTTCTACTTTCAAAGTCAATGGCCAATGATTAAAGCATTAATTTCAAGCTCCTATAATTCGTGATAAAAATTTCATCACTTTTCAAACTGCTTAATATTTCTCCCCTGCATTGTTTTATTCATTTAGTTTGTTTTTGCTTTCTTTGTTTAGTTTATTCAATAGGTTTACTTAACTTTTATTTTCTTTTGTTGCAAGCACATTACGGCCAAGGTTTGTAGAAATATTAGTTAATTTTAATTTAATAATTTTTCTATTATTTTTCATTTTCCCACTCAATTTTTGTTTTTTTTTTGTGCCAGGGCACAATTTCAGGTTAATTTTATCCCCCATGTCACTACTATATTTTCTCTTACTTTTTACCCTAGTCGATTCACTTCTTTTCTACCTTACTTTTCATTTCATCTTCTTCACCCTTCTCTATTTAAAGGCCTCGCCTTTTTAATTTTATAGTTACTATTTTTTCTCAATTGGCTCACCAAGCACCATCTTCTTCCACCTCTGTGCATCTGTAGACATTCTTTAGCAAAATTGCAGAAGTAAAATATAACAAGAACATATCAAAGCGACCCTTTTGAATGGAAAAAGGTTTCTTTTTCCAAGATGCCCCATTTATGGGCTATTCTAAAGCCATCTCATCTTTCGTGGAGAAACACGAGTGGCAAATCTTTTGTCTCCATCCTGATGACATCCTCCCTAAGGTAGTCAAAGAATTTTATGCGCATTCAACTTCTTATGAAAATGCTTGCATCTATGTGTGTGATGTCTCGGTGTTATTTGATGAAGACTTAATCAATGCATAGTATGGGTTACCTGAAGGACCTGATGAACACTCTCAATTTGTCAAGACAATGACGACTGAAGGGCTCAACCAAATTTTGATAGATTTATGTGTAGAAGGAACGACATGGACAGTTTCTTGAAATGATTTCTACACCATCAACTGTGTAACTTTGAAGCCTCAATGTAAGGTACGGAATCATTTCTTTAAATCTCATCTTAGCCCTTCTACGCACAACTTTACTATTTCCTAGGAATGCATGTTGTTACTGCACTCAATTACGATTGGAATAAAGATAATGTTGGAAAATTTATTTTTAGAGAAGTCTGCCGTTATGCATAAAAGAACTTCAGTACCTTAAACTTTTCGTCGCTCATTACGACACTATGTCAAAGAGTAAAGGTTACAACTCAGGTAAATGAAGACAAAATTCCCAACAAATGAATCATAACCAAGCAAATTGCCTTGAGTTTTTCAAGAGAGGAAATGCCAAAGCATCCTGGCTCTACATCCACAGCTTCTCCACCTATAACTACTGATGCTGCCCTATTAACATCTCACAGTGACTTAACCAAAAAGTGATTGATGCTCTTGAGATGTTGCAACAACAATTTTGGACGATGAAAAAACAACAAATGAGGATAGTCGCTAATTTTGACCAAGCTCAAGAAGAAATGGCTCTATTTTGGGGATATGTCAGACAATGGGATAGAGCAATTAAGAAATCTTTTGAAAAAAACTTTACCTGACCTATGCCTACGTTCCCTTTTTTCCTAAAGAATTATTGTTGGGGCCAGAAGATGATAATGAAGATGGAGAAGAAGCCACTGCAGAGAAGAAGAAAAAAGAGGAAGAGGAGGAGAAAATTAAATCCGTGCATATTGAATCTGATAAGGATGAAGCTGGTATGACTCAAACTTCTACACTTGCTACAACTGCCACTACACTAAAATCCACTGCACCTATGACCGAGCAAGAATGTGCGATTCATCAACTGATTAATGATCTCACAAACTTAGATACTGATGATGAAGAAAAGGTGCCAATTAACAACTAAAAAGGAAGTACTACAAGCAAGATGCTGGGAAATCAATTCGAGATGATGCTTGTTGTGACACCCCTTACCCGAAACCGTCACAAGAGTCGAGCGCGAGGCGCTACCAGACTTATCTTACCTATTCGGGGCATAAAAAAATTTACTTTTTAAAAAAAATTAATTCGCTCACATTCATCTAATAAATCCCTAAAAAGGGCCCTTGAGGCCATAAAACATGGAATTGGAATAGTTCGGGACCAAACCGGGAACATTAGAAAATTTCCAATTACTTACACAAATTAAAACAATTTATTTCACTATTCATAATAAAATTGTCCATCTACATAACAGTCACTAAATTAATTATAACTCGAGTTACAAAACTCAAAATTTAAATCCATAAATTTTCCTTAAAACTAGACTCATATATCTTCTTACCATAATTTTTCCTGAATTTTTGGTTTGGCCAATTTCTATAGTTTATTCATTAAAAGTTCCCCTATTTTGCAGTTCAACAGACTTGACCTCTCTTCACTAAAAATTGATTATCTCATTATGCAGAAATTGGATAACATTTACGTTTGCTTTTAATGAAAATAGACTCACTAAGGAATCTATACATATAAACTTTGAATTATAACTTTTTAAAATTTCTAGTGATTTTCTAAAGTTGGAACAGGGGATCATGAAGTCACTCTAAACTAGTCTTACAGAAATTTAAATATCTCAGAATATAGACTTCCTTTGCTTACTCTGTTTCTTTCCTATGAACACAGACTCAATAAGCTTTAATTGTATATCTTATTCACCATTTAATTCCATTTCTACAATTTTTAGTGATTTTTCAAAACCACGTCATTGCTACTGTTTCCTAACTGTTCCATGGCCAACTTTTACTCTTTCATAGTTTCTTTGCATCAAACCTCATTTAGGCATACATAATACCAAAACATGTTCTTATTTAGCTATATCATAAACTAATCATTACCAAGTATTCACATGCCATTCTTTAATCATATCATAAGGACATACATACAAAATAGCCAGGTCCCTATACATGCCATAACTTAAAGTATTTCTAGTCACAAAATACCGAGATAACTCATTGATAGTGTGAGGCGATCTTTGAATTCCTTACAATTTTTTGAGTTGGCTTTGTGATACTATAAAAAAAGAGAGAAAAGAAAGGGAGTAAGCATAAAGCTTAGTAAGTTTGCATGTAAATAAATAACATCATTCTAAATGAATTATCAAGATAACCTGAACCTTTCAAACATGGACTTATCTTACCTTCCCTTTGGTACACTCTTTCAATTTTCTGTTGAACCATTTTGAATTCTAAGGAGTCAAGGGTACCTTTGCTTTTTAAACTTACCATTGCCATGTCTTGACATGTTCTTACGTGGTATCCTTGCCTTATGAACTCACCATTGCCATGCCTTGGCATGGTCTTACATGGGATCTTTACCTTATAGTAGTTTATCAATGCCATGTCTTGACATGGTCTTACATGATTTTATTTCCTTGTATAACTTACTAATGCCATGCCTTGGCATGGTCTTACTTGGTATCCTTAAACCCTAATATCATGACATTTGTATACTACACATTCCTAAGGTTCAACTGGAACTTTTAAGTATCATTTCTCTGTCAATTCTTACTTGAATCATCAAGGAATAAATTTACAAAATAAATATAAAGATGCTAAAAAATAACACCATTAATTATAAATAATAAAACATTGCATTTATTTATCGTAAACTTACCTTGATACAAAATACGATCAAATATTTTGATTTAGTCCTCAACCTTTTTCTTTCCTCAGTCTAACCCTGAATTTCATTCTTCTTGATCTATAATAGCAAATTTAACTTATTTAATATTCACATTTATCAAAACAGTCCTTAACTCTAACTTTGGAAAAATTATGATTTTGCCCCTAAACTTTTGCATATTTACACTTTTACCCCAAGGCTCAGAAATGAAACTTTATCCCTAATTCATATGTTTTATGAAATCCTGATCATTTATTTACCTACGGCAACATCAAATTCCCACTCTAACATGTACTTATGACCATTATGTATTTTTACTGATTATGTCATTTTATTCGTTTTCGCTTAAAATCGCTTAGCTCAAGTTGTTTAACATAATTTCAAGCTTCATATTCTACCATAAAACATCAAAATAAACACATTTCACCTATAGGTATTTTTCCAAATATGAACCCTAGGTTAAATTATTGCTAGAATAAGCTAAATCAAGTTACCGGGATTTCAAAGATGTAAAGAACATTAAAAACAGGGCTTGGAATCACTTACTATGAAGCTTGGAAGCTTGAAAAAGCCTAGCTACGAAGAACCCTTGAAATTTCTGCCTAATGAAGAAGATGGGCACATTTTGCCATCTTTTTCCCATTTTTAATCTTTTAATTACCAAATGACTAAAATACCTTTTATTAAAACTTTAGTTATTTTATCTATGTATGTCCATTTTTGTCCATGAAAACCTAATGGTATAATTACCATTTAAGGACCTCTACTTCAATTATACTCTTCAATTTAATCCTTTAGCATCTAAAACTCATATTTATCAACTTTTGCAATTAAGCCCTAGTAGGCAAATTAAGCATGCTATCTATAAAATTTTCCATCGATACTCTAACACATGCATCTAATCACTCAGTAAATTATAAAAGTTAATTAGAATAAACTTTTCTATCTCAGATTCGAAGTTTCGCAACCACTATTCTATTTAGGCCCTATTTTGGGACGTTACACATGTGAAGTGGAAAGGAAGTAATGCTACAAATGCGCTGCCAGAAAATCAACCCAACCCAACCCAATTAAAGTAACCTAAATTCCTTCCAAGCTTTTGTTTTTATTTTCATTTTCATCTCTTTCATTTTATAACATATGTTTCTTGCATTCATATTTGGTTGTCATTGCATTTTTATATTTGTAAGTTTTTTTGCATTTTGAATTATTTTATTGTTCATGCATTAAGGACAATGCATCCCTTAGGTTTGGGGGTGTGTTGTGTTGTAAATATAGTATGCAGTAGATATATGTTTTAATATTCATGCATTTTTGTCATTCATTTTTCCATTACATACAAATTCCAAGTAACTACCAGACTATGACAAGTATATTGTTATCTATGATATTCAATGAGGATAATAATTCTTTGATAAAATTAGGAAATTGTGATGGGTTAATAGGTATATTTAATTTAGGATAGTTATGTGAAAATTGATTTCTAAAAGTAGAATTGTAACAGTCTGTTTTCAGTGAAATTTAAACAGCGGTTTTGGGACCACAAATCTAATGTGAGAATAATTATTTTATTATTATTTTAATCTCTACAGCATGTTAGTATTATCATATAAAAATTTTGTTAAGAAATTTTATCATTTGCATGCTTAATTTGGTAAAAAGGACTAAATTGTATAAAGGTGCAAAATTTGAGTTCTATAAGCTAAAGGGATTTAATAGATAGGATATTAAATGATTAGAGGGTTTATGTTGTAGTGAAACCATTGATATCATGAGTGGACAATTATGAACATTATTTAAGTGAATTTGATGTTAAAAATAAAATGTTAAATAAGTAATTAAATAACTATGTCTTAATTAAAATGTGTATAATGGTTATATCATCTTCAACCTTGCTTGTTTAACCGAAAATTAGAAGAAGGGAAGCCATTTTTAGGGTTCTTCTATTCGTCATCAAGATAGACCTTGTACATCTTTAGATTTAAATTGTTATTTTAAATGCTATCATGTTACATTAGCATATCATGTCTCAACAAAAAATTCCAATGACGTATCGACAACCATCGAATATGAAAAAGGATGGTGGCGACCATCGAATATGAAAAGGGATGGCTTCGACCATCAAATATGAAAAGAGATAGTGACGACCATCGAATATGAAAGGGAATGGTTTCGATCATCGAATATGAAAAGGGATGGTTTCGACCATCATTTAGCACATTTGTGTAAGCTTCAGTAAGGGTTCAACGAAATTCACTTTAATGTTATGGAAAGGTATAAAGTATGTATATTCATAATTATGGAAAGTATGAGTTCATATGAATTATATGAAATCTATCTTATCATATGATGATATTGTTAAGTTATGTGATTAAGCACTAATCTGTGTTGTTGGTGATGCTTTGGCTTGTGCCAAGCTTATGTTGGATTGATTCATATTTATTTTAAGCTTATGAATTAAAACGGTAAGCATTGTTTATCATTTACGAACTTACTAAGCATTTTATGCTTACTTTGTGTTTTTTCTATGTTTTATAGTTAATCGGAAGCTCGTTCGAGTTGAAAGATTGTCGGAGACCTATCACACTATCCATCAATTTTACCGGTAGATTTTGATGTTTTTAAGTCATGGTTATAATGGCATGTATAGGTGCTTTGTACTTGACAAAATAGCCAATATGTTTAGTTTCTAAATAAGGTACTTTGATTGATGACATTTTGGCATTTTGGTGCTTGTTGGCTAATGTTGAAATGGCTAGTGATGATATGTATTGAATGGCTCTTTTGGTATGCTTGAATATGATCTTGGTATGTGGCCATTATGATATGATTTAGCATGCAATTAGGTTGCAAATGTTGAGTTGATAAATGGCTAAGTTATGCTTATGTTTAAGTATATTTAATGTTATGTGAATTTAGGTGCCTTTTGGCATATTGGTTGTATGGATAGGTACCATATTGATCTAGTTTGATTATGCATATTTTAGGTACATTTTGAATGTTTAAAATAGGGCAAATGGCTTTTATGTGTGTACATGATTTGGGTGAAGGAAATGGCTTGAAAATGGCCTATTTCTTGTCCAGACGGCCTAGGACATAGCTGTGTGTCTCAGTCATGTGTGACACACGGCCATACAACATGGCCGTGTGTCCTTTGTAAGTTTCAAAGGGTTGCAAGTTAGGCAGTTACATAGCCTTGCATCCAGGCATGTGAGGCAATTTTGAGAGTTACACGACCTGGTACACGGGCATGTGGCTTGGCCGTGTGACCCAAGTCAGAGAGTTATACGGCATAAACACGGGCTGGGACACGATTGTGTGTCTTTACTTCAAATTTCCACACGGCTTGAGACATAGGTGTAACAGCCCAATTTAGACCCTGTCAGGAATGGTGGTTTCAGGACAACGAATTCGAGTCAGAAAAATATTTAAAAATTATTTTCTGTGTTTATTATGTGTGAAATTTTTGTGATTTAATTTTGTCATTTGAGTGCCCGATTTAATAAAAGGGCTTAATTGCGTAAAATGAAAATTTGATGGTTAATTTTAAAAAGGGCCAAATTAATGATGTATTTATTCCATGTGGTATTTATGTTGCAAATAGACCATAATTGGTAAAAACCTTATGTTATAATGGTTTTATATTTATGTTTAAAGGTTATTAATGTAAAATGAAAAATAATATATGATATAATAAAACATAATATAAAGACATAAGTGTTCATATATTCTTTTGCATGATCGAAACTAGAGAAGAGAAAAAGAAAAAAAAAGTTTAAGGGTTTGGTCATTTGATAGCTTAATTAAGGTATGTAACTAGCTCGGTTCTTGATAATTTTTACATTTTTGAGATCGTTGCAGTGTAATGTACAAAGCCCATGCTTGAATTTTTTATTTTGATGAATATTTTGAGTTATGCCATTGATGAATATTTGAGTTTTGTGATGCTAGTTAATGAATTATGAAAGAAATGTATTGGATTAATATGTTTTGTATTGGAATTTTTGATGATTTTGGGTAATTAGGAAAAAAATTGCAAAAATAATAAATTGAGGGACTAAAATGTAAAATAAATGAATTGTATAGACTTGTATGAACCCAAGGAACAATCGGCCTACGCATGGTGTGTAAAAATTTTGAATGTTTTGTGTTTTGTGCAATTTGGACTAAATTGTAAAAAGTGTGAAATGTTAGGGGTAAAATGGTAATTTTCCCATTTATGTGTTTTTAGACTAAATTGAGTGAAATTATGTTTGAATGCGTTTAATTTGAATATGTTTAGGTCAAGAACCAAAGAAATCGGATTTGGATTAGGGGAAAACCAAAGTTGTCGATTTGTCGTCCCGTTTCGATTTTCGTTGTTCGAGCTAAGTTTATAAGCAAATAGATGTTATTTATTTTAAATAAATACGAGCTTTATATGCTAAAATGAATTTTGTGAAGAATATATGTTTTTAGCCAAATGTGTATATGCTTGAGACCTATGCTTACAAATTTGTTTCGACCGAGTTACGATGTTCGAAAGCCCCGTACGAACCATAGGATTAACTAGGAAACATATGTCATGACATAGGGTTTCTGATATATGTTCTCATGTAAGACCACATCTGGGACATTGGAATCAATATGTGATTATGTGTAAGACAATGTCTGGGACATCGACATCGTATTTCATTCGTGTAAGACCCTGTCTGGGACAGTGGCATCGATATGAGATAGTATGTAAGACCACGTTTGGGATATTGGCATTTTACGGTATATGTGATTATCCGAGTATCCTATTCAATTTTGAATGGTTTAACAGGCAATGATAAGTTGTAATCGAATGTGTAAAACGAGATAAAACGATCAGGTATGAGTTAGTTGATTACCTATTTGAAAATAAGGTAAGTTGGCTATTTCATATGTGATGCAAATTATACAAGTTACTAATGCAAACATAAGTGCATTTGTGTAGTATATTCGGCTATATGTTATGAATATGTATGTGATGTTATATTTTGATTACATAATGATATTTTGGCTTTGAAATTGAATGATACTTTGTTAATATATATACGTACATTCGGGCATGATAAAGTTTATATGTGAAAGGATATGCTATACATGAAATTTTAAACTTAAGATTAAATGTTATTATGATAGTATAATTTGGTTTGGTTTAAATGAGTTGATTATGTCATTGAGTTGTTTATTTGCTTATGACTTACTAAGCTATGATAGCTTACTGTGTGTGTTTATGTTTGCCTCTATTTTATAGATTTTAGAGATTAGTTACGAGCTCGGGGATCGTCAGCAAAGTCCATCACACTATCGACTGTTTTTGGTATTTTATAAGTTTGAACTTGAACCTGTGGCATGTATAGGCTAGATTATATTTGGTTAAGTTTGAAGCATGTATATATTAAGCCATGCGAAAATGGCTAATATGTTATGTGGGTACATGAAACTTTAGTCAAGTTTATATGTGTTATATGATTTGCAAATGGTTGGTGATTTTGGATATATATGTGGTTGATTCGGCTATGGTTTATACATAGATAAAAGTATATGTGAATTTCGTTGATATGTTTTGTTAAGGTGTTATTATGTGATTTGGCATTAAAGAATATTTGGTTATATCCAAACATGGTTGGAGTTTATTTTGGTATGGATATTATATGGTATGTTTTATCTTTATGAATGGTTTAATGATTTAATTTAGTAATGGAGTAAAATGATAATGATTTCTATATATATTGAATGTTTATTAGTTAATTTGATTTGGTTTGTAATGGCAATGTATTTTAACATATTTTGTTTGAATGGTTGGTTAATTATATACAATTGATAAAAACAAATAATGAGAATGTTATATAACTATTTTTGGTTAATATGATTTGTTTGAGGTACGGTATTAAAAGACCAAAATGTTAGGTTTTGTATTGAGTTGAAAATGCACTATATTTGTGGTTCAGCAAATGTGTTTAAATTAGGTCATTATTGTTTACTGGTATGTTAATGTTATAATTGTGGTATTAAATATTTGTGGACTAAGTTAGGCTATGAAAATTTGATATATGGATGTGGTTTTTGTGTTGGTTTCAAATGGCATTTTACTTGAATGTTTTGGTCAGTTTATTTGAGTAGTTTAATTGGTTAAGTTGATTATATATATTCGGTATATGCTAAGTAAAATAGTATATATATGTATCAATGTTATGCAATTGTTGTAGTTAGGTAAACAAATGTTATAAAGGTATGGTAATATTTGATAGATGAAATAGACATAATGGTATATGTTATTTATATGAAATGAAATAATGTATGTTTACATGTTTTATATTATGTGCATATAATTTGTAAGTTGATAAGTTATTCTATATTTAAATCATTCAAATGCCTTAAATGTTATGTATGCATATATGATTGGTATATGAAATGAAATATACTTGGTTATGAGTTAAGCATTCGGTCTCCATGATTACTTGGTTGTATTGATTGAATAGAAATTTGGAAAATTATATGAATTATAGAACCAAAGTATGTTAGTTCGATTTAAAATTTTACTCGATGATAAAATTGAAATGAAAGTCTGTTCTGAGTTGTATTATGATCGATAATGCCTCGTAACCCCATTTCAGAGACGGATATGGGTTAGGAGTGTTACATTTAATTGGTATCAGAGCTACGATTTAGTCAATTCTAGGACTAACGTAGCTCGTGTGAGTCTAGCTATATATGCCATATTATATATTACGATAGTGTGATGACTTCTAACATTTGAAAATGTGTTTTCGTATAGTAAATGGATCCCGATAGAGCTGTAGCTGATGATGTCGAGAGTATAGCGCCTGCTCCCGCACAGGGGAAAGCGTTGGTTGATTCTTGATTGACCTCGAGTAACCAAGAGGGAGAGGCTAAACAAGCCTTTTACCAAATGATGAACGACTGGTTTACTCAGTATATCCGGACTAATCCGACTGCACAACAACCTCCACCCCCGACTAATCCTTCTCCGATACCTGCTATACCTCAAGTGAGTGATCCGTTGAGATTACATAAGCCTCCTGTTAATAAAATTAGAAAACACGAGGCTGAAGAATTCTAAGCTACTGATGCTGATGATGCTGAACGAGCTGAATTCTAACTTGATAATACTATTCGCGTGTTTGATGAGCTATCTTGTACCCCGGATGAATGTTTGAAATGTGCCATATCCTTGCTATGAGACACCGTATATCACTGGTGGAATACACTAGTATTGGTGGTTCCGAAAGAACGGATGACCTGGGAGTTCTTTCAGACTAAGTTTTATAAGAAATACAGCAGTTAGAGATTTATCGACCAAAAGCTCAAAGAATTTCTCGAGTCAAAACAAGGTCGCATGACTATGACAGAATATGAACAAAAATTCATGAGACCCAGTCGATAGCCTGAGAATGTGTTTCAACTGAAGCCATAATGTGTAAAAAATTTGAAGACAAGTTGAACGAAGACATTAAACTGCTAGTTGGCATACTTGAAATAAAAGAGTTCATAGTACTGGTTGAGCGAGCGTGCAAAGTCGAAGAGCTGAGAAAAGAGAAAAGAAAAGTTGATTTTGAAGCTAGAGATTTGTGTAAAAGATCATCGGGTAAAACTTTTCAGTCGGTATCAAATAGATTCCGAGATGATTCTAGGCATTCAAAGGCTACTGCGGGTTATACTTGTAATATCCTAAATTAGGGCTTAATCGGAATAGTGGTTTCGTGACCACAAATCCGAGATAGAAATAATTATTTTATAATTATTTTGATGATTATGATATGATTGCATGATTGTGTGAAAATTTCGTGATGAAATTCTATGCCTAAAGTGCTTAAATTGAAAGTAGGCACTAAATCGAATAAGTTGCAAAACTTGCATTCTAGAAGTTTTTAGTATGAAATTATTTTGGAATATTAATGAGGAGGTCTTAAATAGCAATATGACCAATTTTAAGTTCATGGACAAAATTAAGACATGGAAGGAATTTTTGGAAAGTTTAGTAGTAAGGGTATTTTGGTCATTTAGTTATTAAAATGAATTAAAAACAAAATTAAAAGCCAATTTTTGTCCATCTTCTTCATTAGGCCGAAATTTCAAGGGTTCTCCATAGCTAGGGTTTGTTTCAAGCTTCCAAGCTCCATAGTAAGTGATTCCAAGCCCCGTTTTTAATGTTCTTTACGTTTTTGGAATCCCGGTAGCTCGATTAAGCTTATGTTAGCAATAATTCAACCTAGGGTTTATATTTGGAAAAATACCCATAGGTGAAATTTGTGTATTTTGATGTTTTATGATAGAATATGAGGTTTTAAATTATGTTAGACAACTTGTGCTACTCGGTTTTGAGTGAAAACGAGTAAAAGGGCTTAATCGGCAAAAATACCTAATAGTCACAAGTATATGTTAGAGAGAGAATTTGATGTTGCCATAGAAGGGAAAAGTGATCAGCATGTTATAAAACATAAGAATAAGGAATAAAGTTTAATTCCCGAGCCTAGGGGCAAAAGTGTAATTATGCAAAAGTTTAGGGGAAAAAGTGTAATTTTTTTAAAGTTCGTATTAAATGCTATTTTGATAAATGTATGTATTAAATAAGATTAATTTGATATTATAGATCAAGAAAAACGAGATTCAAGTCGTGATCGAGGAAAAGAAAAGATTGTGGACTAAATTGCAAAATCTTTATATTTTGGTACCAGGGTAAGTTATGTGTAAATAATGTAGCATAATTGTTATTTTTAAGTTATTAATGTTAATTATATGATATGCTGATTTTTTTTTATCGTGAAATATTATGCTTTGTGGTTAATGTTGAGTAATATGCAAATTATGTTTACTACTTGATAAATATGAATTGCTACCGAGTATCGGTTCCGATAGTCCATGGAAGACGACAAATGTGAGATCGAAGGAAAAAGCCCGTTTGAACCTTAGGAATATATTAGGATACAAGTGACATGTCACTAGGATAGTTGAGCATCCAAACTCGTTGATTTGAGTCCGAGTTCACCTATAGATGCGAATGTCCGAACTCGTTGAGTTGAGTCCGAGTTCGTGAGATGTAACTAGGCATCCGAACTCGTTGAGTTGAGTTCGAGTTCACTTACGGATGTGAACGCCCGAGCTCATTGAGTTGAGTCCGAGTTCACTTAGGGGCGGGTTACATGATTTCTTGATTACATATGAGGCACTTATGTGCAAATTATCCGTGTATCCGAGTTGTATTCCGATGTGTTCAACGGGTGAAATTTCTAGTGAAATGGAAGAACACTTAAGATGCAAGTGACGTTTTGGTAAGTGTTGTGAAATGGACACTTTGGACAGGAATGTTCTTAACCCTCGGGTTGAAAATAGATACAACAACGATAAGGTGGTAAGATGATGAATGATGTTTAAAGATGTGATATATGTTTTGGTGGTACCATGCTAAAGTTGTTTGGTATATTTGTATTGTTATGTTACTTGTTATTTACATATGAACTTACTAAGCATTTATGCTTACTCCCTCCTCTTTATTTACTATAGTTTTGAACAAGCCAGCTCGGGAATCTGGACGGGTCGAAGGTTCGATCACACTATCCAAAGGACTTTCATCTGGGTAAATGGCTTGTAAAACTTAAGTATGGCATGTATAGCAATATACTTATTTTGTGTAAATAATTTTATGATATGGCCATGTTTGGTTGAGAAAATGTTTGATATTGATAAGTCATGGTGATGGCTAATTTAGATCATATTTGATATCATGGAAGTTTAACAGGTTATCTAGTTCATAAAAATTCATGGAAAAATGAAACTTGCCTTAAAACAGAATATTGCTGCAGCAATGACATGAATTTGAAAAATCACTAAAAATAGTATAAATGGAAATAAATAATGAGTAAGTTATGAAATTGAAGCTTAATGAGTCTATTTTCATGTGGATTGAGCAAAATAGGCATATAAATTATATTTTATGAGATATTTAAACTTTTGTGAAACAGGGCCAGAGTGATTTCTGGATCCCCTGTTCTGAATTTAAAAATTCATAATAAATTTTAAAACAATAATTAGAAGTTTTTATTTATATTTACAGATTTCTTATTGAGTCTAGTTTTAATAAAAACAAACCTCGTAGTCATTGAAATTCTGTATAGAGAGATATCTGATTCGTAATACACAGATGTCAGAGTAGTCAAACCCTGAAACAGGGGATACTTTAACTAATAAACTGTACTAATTGGCCCAATAAAAAAATTCTAGAAAAACATTAGTAAATAGATATATGAGTCTAGATTCAGGGAAAATTTACGGATCTTGATTTCGAGTTTCGTAACTCGAGATATGATTTTTATTGTAACTGTGACGCGAGTAGCTAGAAAGCTGTGAATGTAGAAACAAATGATTTGAAGTTCTTATATTGATAAATTATGTTCGGTAACCCCTCAAGCTCGACTCCAGTGATGGTCTCGGTCGTGGGGGCATTACATTTAGTGGTATCAAAGTAGGTTTATTCTGTTCTCGGACTACGTGTTGTATGTACGGATTTTGCTATACATGCCATATGGATGAATTGTGATAGTGTGACGACTTCTGACCTTTTTAAATGAATTTTTATATAGTAAATGGATCCCGATCCAGCTGTGGAAGATGATAGAGAGTAATTCGCCAGCTCTGGCTGAAGGGGCAGAGCCGACTAAAAACCCACCTCCTACTATTGGTCAGGGAGGAGGAGAAAGGGATCGGGAAGCCTTTCTCCAAATGATGAGTGCATGGTACACTGAGTTCGTTCGTACGAACCCAAATGTACGACCTCCCCCACCTCCCCCAATTCCACAACCTATGCCTCCGATGCCTCAGGGAGTGGATATGATAAAATTTCACAGAACCCCCGTTGATAGAATTCGTAAACAAGGGGCTGAAGAATTTAGAGCAAATATTGATGATGATGCAGAGAAAGCAGAGTTCTGGCTTGATAATTCTATCCGGGTATTTGATGAATTATCTTGTACACCTGAAGAATGTTTGAAATGTACTACATCTTTGTTGAAAGATTCAGCCTATAATTGGTGGAAGACTTTGATTTCAGTGGTACCGAAAGAGAGGGTAACACAGGAATTCTTTCAAGAAGAGTTTGGAAGAAATATATTAGTGAAAGATTTATTGATCGAAATGTAAAGAGTTTCTTGAGTGAAGCAAGGTAATATGATGATCTCGAATATGAAAGAGAGTTTGTTTGATTAAGTAAGTATGCGGGAATATGTTCCTATAGAAGCCAAGATGTGCCGACGATTTGAAGACGAAGCTTAACGAAGACATTAAGGTATTTGTTGGGATCCTTGAACTAAAAGAAATGGTGGTACTTGTCGATCGAGCTTGCAAGGTGAAGAATTCTTGAAGGAAAAGAAAAGGTAGAATCGAACACGAAATTGGAAGAAAAGACCAATGAGTAATGCACCCTCACAAAGAAGCTGAAAAGTCAAGAAATATGAATCCTCGTTCCCAAGTTTCATTTGGGCAATCATATGGAAATTTTAAGAAGCGAAATGTGGGTCCTAAATCTCGGACTACTTGCTGACTAGTGTGGGAAATACGAGATTTGTTAAACCCGAAAGTGCCATCGGTGTGGTAGAAATCATTTTGGTCCGTGTAGAGCAAATGAATGTTTTCGATGTGGTTCTCCGGATCATTTTATTAGAGCGCCAGAGAGCCGAGAAACAAAAATTTTGAGTGTAAAAGCTAGTGGTGCAAACTCGAGGGAAGGTATCCGAGAAAAGCTAGAAGTGAAACAAGCAGTAAGAATGTAGCCAAAGATGCAACAGTTAGATCTGAAGGAAGAGCTCCAGCTAGAACTTATGCTATTAAAGCGCGTGAAGATGCTTCCTCACCCGATGTGATTATCGGTACATTTTCTCTTTATGATGCTAATGTTATTGTTTTGATTGATCCCGGTTCTACTCATTCATAGTTGATAAAGTATGCAAGAAATGCCCTTTAATGATTCGAGGTCATTACTTTCCGGCCGACTTGGTGTTGTTGCTGTTTGATGAATTTGATGTTATTTTGGGTATGGATTGGTTGACATTGCATGATGCTATAGTAAATTGCAAAGAAAAGGTTATAGAATTAAAATGTGAAAGTGGTGAAATCTTGCGGGTTGAACCAGACAAATCAGAGGCAATATTTAGTATGATTTCTTCGATGTCGGCTCAGAGATATTTGAGAAAGGGTTATGAAGCTTATTTGGCGTATGTAATTAATACAAAAGAAGTTGAAAAGAAAGTTGAATCGTCTTGGGTTGTGTGAATTTTTGAGCGTATTTCGGAAGAATTTCGGGTTTGCCTCGATCGGGAAGTAGAATTTGGTATAGATTTGATATCGGAACACTCCGATCTCGATTGCTCCATATAGAATGGCACCAACAGAGTTGAAAGAATTAAAGTTGCGATTGCAAGAGTTGGTGATAAAGGCTTTGTGAGGCGAGTTTTCACCTTGGGGTGCTCCGTGTTATTTGTGAAAAGAAGGATGGTTCTATGAGATTATGTGTTGATTATCGACGGTTAAACAAGGTGACAATCAAAAACAAGTATCCGTTGCTGAGAATTGATGATTTGTTTGATCAGCTAAAAGGAGCGACATGGTTTTCAAAAATTGACTTGAGATCTGGGTATTATCAGCTACGAGTAAAAGAGTCAGATGTACCTAAAACTGATTTTAGAACAAGGTATGGTCATTATGAATTTTTAGTTATGCCATCCGGGTTGACAAATGCTCCTACTGTGTTTATGGACTTAATGAATCGCATATTTCGGCCATACCTGGACAGATTTGTTGTGGTGTTTATAGATGATATTTTAATTTATTAAAAAGATGAGACGAGCATCTTTGAGCATTTGAGGATAGTTTTGCAAACTTTGAGAGATAAGAAGCTGTATGCTAAGTTTAGTAAAAGTGAATTTTGGCTCCGGAAGTTGGATTTTTGGGTCATATTGTTTGGTGATAGTATACTGAGTTGATCCTAGTAAAATTTCAGCCATTGTTGATTGAAACCACCAAAACGTGGCGAAGTTAGAAGTTTCTTGGGGCTAGCTGGGTATTATCGGCGGTTCATAAATGGATTTTCTATAATTGCTGCTCCTATGACTAGACTACTCAGAAGGATGTTAAATTTGAATGGACGGAAGAATGTTATGAGTTTGAAGAATTGAAAAGTTATTAAGCTGAAGCACCGGTGTTGATACAACCCGAATCGGGTAAAGAATTTGTGGTGTATAGTGATGCTTCTCTAAATGGTTTGGGGTGTGTCCTCATGCAAGAAGGAAAAGTGGTGGCTTATGCTTCAAGGCAGTTAAAACCTCATGAGAGGAATTATCCTACTCAGGATTTGGAATTGGCTGCAGTGGTGTTTGCTTTGAGGATTTGGCGACATTATTTGTATGGTGAAAAGTGCCGAGTATATACCGATCACAAAAGTCTTCAATACTTGATGTCACAAAAAGACTTGAATTTGAGATAGCGAAGATGGTTGGAGTTATTGACAGATTACGAGCTTGTTATCGATTATCATCCAGGAAAAGCGAATGTGGTTGCCGATGCTTTAAGCGAAAGTTGTTGTTTGCTTTGAGAGTTATGAACGCTCGATTGAAAATTTCAGATGACGGTTCGATTCTAGTAGAGTTAAGAGCAAGACCGATGTTTTTACAAGAGATTTACGAAGCTCAAAAAATGATCAAGATTTGCTAGCCAAAAGAAAAGCAGTGTGAAGGCGTCTGAGGATCGATTTGAGAATCGGTTCGATGGTTGTTTGATGTTTAAAAATCGGTTGTGTACGAAAATGATGAGTTGATTCAAAAGATTTTGCATGAAGCACATAATAGTTGTTTGGCGGTTCATCCGGGCGATCGAAGATGTATAATGACTTAAAGAAAATGTCTTGGTGGAGTGGAATGAAAAGAGATATTTCGAGTTTGTATCAAAGTGCTTAGTTTGTCAACAAGTGAAAGATGAACACCAGGTACCTTCAGGATTACTTCAGCCTATTATGGTTCCTGAATGGAAATGGGATAGGATTACTATGGATTTTATATCAGGGTTGCCGTTAACTCCAGGGAAGAAAAATGCCATCTGGGCAATAGTTGACAGACTAACTAAATCGGCTCATTTTATTCCGGTACGTACAGATTATTCTCTTAATAAGTTGGCTGAATTGTATATTCGAGAGATTGTTAAACTTCATGGGATACCTTTGTCAATCATTTCAGATAGAGATCCGAGGTTTACCTCACGGTTTTGGCAAAAGTTGCAAGAGGCATTAGGTACAAAGTTAAATTTCAGCACTGCCTTTCATCCACAAACTGATGGACAATCAGAGAGAGTAATTCAGATTCTTGAAGACATGCTCAAATGTTGCGTATTGGAATTTCAAGATAGTTGGGAAAGGTACTTACCATTGGTAGAATTTGCTTATAATAATAGTTATCAGACGAGTTTGAAGATGGCACCTTATGAAGCATTATATGGTCGTAAATGTCGGACGCCATTGTATTGGACTGAACTCAAGGAAAATAAGATTTATGGAGTTGATTTAATAAAAGAAATCGAAAAAAAGGTGAAAGTGATTCGAGATTGTTTGTGCTTCAGATAGACAGAAATCTTATGCGGATTTGAAACGAAAAGAAATGGAGTTTCAAGTTAGTGATAAGGTATTTTTGAAAGTGTCTCCATGGAAGAAAGTCCTTAGATTTGGACGAAAGGGCAAGTTAAGTCCACTTTTTATTGGACCGTATGAAATAATTGAAAAAGTTGGACCGGTAGCATATCGGCTAGCGTTACCACCCGAATTAGAGAAGATTCATGATGTGTTTCACGTATCTATGTTACGTCGGTATCGTTCAGATCCTTCACATATAATTTCACCGAAAGAAATTGAACTGCAACCGGATATGACTTATGAAGAAGAACCGATTAAGATTTTAGCTCGAGAAGTCAAACAACTAAGAAATAAAAGTGTTGCACTTGTAAAAGTGTTGTGGAAAAAGCATGGGGTAGAAGAGACTACATGGGAACTGAAGAAACTATGAGAAACCAATACCCACACTGCTTCTGGGTAAGATTTTCAAGGACGAAAATCCTTAAAAGGGGGAGAGTTGTAATATCCTGAATTAGGGCTTAATCGAAATAGTGGTTTCGTGACCACAAATCCGAGATAGAAATAATTATTTTATAATTATTTTGATGATTATGATATGATTGCATGATTGTGTGAAAATTTCGTGATGAAATTCTACGCCTCAAGTGCTTAAATTGAAAGTAGGGACTAAATCGAATAAGTTGCAAAACTTGCATTCTAGAAGTTTTTAGTATGAAATTGTTTTGGAATATTAATGAGGAGGTCTTAAATAGAAATTTGACCAATTTTAAGTTCATGGACAAAATTAGGACATGGAAGGAATTTTTGGAAAGTTTAGTAGTAAGGGTATTTTGGTCATTTAGTTATTAAAATGAATTAAAAACAAAATTAAAAGCCAATTTTGTCCATCTTCTTCATTAGGCCGAAATTTCAAGGGTTCTCCATAGCTAGGGTTTGTTTCAAGCTTCCAAGCTCCATAGTAAGTGATTCCAAGCCCGCTTTTAATGTTCTTTACGTTTTGGAATCCAGTAGCTCGATTAAGCTTATGTTAGCAATAATTCAACCTAGGGTTTATATTTGGAAAAATACCCATAGGTGAAATTTGTGTATTTTGATGTTTTATGATAGAATATGAGGTTTTAAATTATGTTAGACAACTTGTGCTACTCGGTTTTGAGTGAAAACGAGTAAAAGGGCTTAATCGGCAAAAATACCTAATAGTCACAAGTATATGTTAGAGAGAATTTGATGTTGCCATAGAAGGAAAAGTGATCAGCATGTTATAAAACATAAGAATAAGGAATAAAGTTTAATTCAGAGCCTAGGGGCAAAAGTGTAATTATGCAAAAATTTAGGGGCAAAAGTGTAATTTTTCTAAACTTCGTATTAAATGCTGTTTTGATAAATGTATGTATTAAATAAGATTAATTTGATATTATAGATCAAGAAAAACGAGATTCAAGTCGTGATCGAGGAAAAGAAAAGATTGTGGACTAAATTGCAAAATCTTTATATTTTGGTACCAAGGTAAGTTCATGTGTAAATAATGTAGCATAATTGTTATTTTTAAGTTATTGATGTTAATTATATGATATGCTTATTTTTTTTTTATCGTGAAATATTATGCTTTGTGGTTAATGTTGAGTAATATGCAAATTATGTTTACTACTTGATAAATATGAATTGCTACCGAGTATCGGTTCCGATATTCCATGGAAGACGACAAATGTGAGATCAAGGGAAAAAGCCCGTTTGAACCTTAGGAATAGATTAGGATACAAGTGACATGTCACTAGGATAGTTGAGCATCCGAACTCGTTGAGTTGAGTCCGAGTTCACCTATGGATGCGAATGTCCGAACTCGTTGAGTTGAGTCCAAGTTCGTGAGATGTAACTAGGCATCCGAACTCGTTGAGTTGAGTCCGAGTTCACTTAGGGGCGGGTTACATGATTTCTTGATTACATATGAGACACTTATGTGCAAATTATCCGTGTATCCGAGTTGTATTCCGATGTGTTCAACGGGTGAAATTTCTAGTGAAATGGAAGAAACTTAAGATGCAAGTGACGTTTTGGTAAGTGTTGTGAAATGGACACTTTGGACAGGAATGTTCTTAACGTTCGGGTTGAAAATAGATACAACAACGATAAGGTGGTAAGATGATGAATGATGTTTAAAGATGTAATATATGTTTTGGTGGTACCATGCTAAAGTTGTTTGGTATATTTGTATTGTTATGTTACTTGTTATTTACATATGAACTTACTAAGCATTTATGCTTACTCCTCCTCTTTATTTCTTGTAGTTTTGAAGAAGCCATTTCGGGGAATCGGACGGTCGAAGGTTCGATCACACTATCCAAAGGACTTTCATTTGGGTAAATGGCTTGTAAAACTTAAGTATGGCATGTATAGCAATATACTTATTTTGTGTAAATAATTTTATGATATGGCCATGTTTGGTTGAGAAAATGTTTGATATTGATAAGTCATGGTGATGGCTAATTTAGATCATATTTGATATCATGGAAGTTTAACAAGAGTTATCTAGTTCATAAAAATTCATGGAAAGATGAAACTTGTCTTAAAATGAATATTGTTTGCAGCAATGACATGAATTTGAAAAATCACTAAAAATAGTATAAATGGAACTAAATAATGAGTAAGTTACGAAATTTAAGCTTATTGAGTCTATTTTCATGTGGATTGAACAAAACAGGCATATAAATTATATTTTATGAGATATTTAAACTTTTGTGAAATAGGGCCGAGTGATTTCTTGATCCCTATTCGACTTTAAAATTCATAATAAATTTTAAAAAATAATTAGAAGTTGTTCTTTATATGTACAGATTCCTTATTGAGTCTAGTTTTAAGAAAAACAAACTCGTAGTCATTGAAATTCTTTATAGAGAGATATCTGATTCATAATACACAGATATTAGAGTAGTCAAACCCTGAAACAGGGGAGACTTTAACTAATAAACTGTACTAATTGTCCCAATAAAAAAATTCTAGAAAACAATTCGTAAATAGATATAAGAGTCTAGATTTAGGAAAAATTTACGGATCTTGATTTCGAGTTTCGTAACTCGAGATATGATTTTTCTTGTAACTGTGACGCGAGTAGCTAGAAAGCTGTGAATGTAGAAACAAATGATTTGAAGTTCTTATATTGATAAATTATGTTTGGTAACCCCTCAAGCCCGAATCCGGTGATGGTCTCAGGCGTAGGGGCGTTACAATACTAGACGTGATCGAGATAGACTCGAGAGCTATCTCAGTAGCTAGTGTTGGTAATGTTAGATCGAATCAACCTGAGTGTAAGCATTGTGGTAAACGACATCCCGACAGTTGTAGATTGCATGATTGGTCCTATTTTAAATGTGATTCGATGGATCATTTCGTTCGTGAATGCCCTGAGTTAACTAAACAAAACACAGTACAGAATGAAAGACCGAGTAACATGTCAGCTCGAGGTAGACCGCCCAGAAATACGGGTAATTTGAGTAGCAATCCAAGAGGAACTAAAGACACAGTAGTTCGATCTGGGGCTTGCGCACCTGCCAGAGCTTATGCCATACGTGCTCGCGAGGAGGCTCTATCCCCAGATGTTATTACTGGTACATTCACTCTCTATGATACTAGTGTAATTGCATTGATTGATCCTGGTTCGACTCATTCTTGTGTGTGTGAGACTTTAGTATTCAGTAAGACTTTGCCTGTTGAGTCTACTGAGTTTATGATTAGAGTATCGAACCCCTTGGGCCGGTGTGTTATGGTTGATAAAGTGTGTAATAATTGTCCTTTGATGATTCGAGATTTTTGTTTTTCGGCTGATTTGATGTTGTTTCCATTTGATGAGTTTGATATAATTCCGCGTATGGACTGGTTGACTTTGCACGATGCTGTCATAAATTGCAAAAGAAAGACTATTGATTTACAGTGCCAAAATGATGAGATTATCCGAATTGAATCTAATTGTCTAAATGGTTTACCGGCAGTGATATCTTTGATGTTAGCTCAGAAGTATATGAGAAAGGGTTGTGAAGCTTACTTTGTGTATGTGCTTGATAGTAAAGTGGTTGAAAGAAAGATTGAATCAGTACCGGTTGTGTGCGAGTATCCGGATGTGTTCCCTGAAGAATTGCTTGCCAGCTATCCGAGAAGTAGAATTTGGTATTGAGTTAGTGCTGGGGATGACTTTGATATCGATAGCTCCATACAGAATGGCCCTTACTGAATTAAAAGAATTGAAAGCTCAATTACAAGAGTTGACAGATAGGGGTTTTGCACGACCGTGTTTCTCTCCTTGGGGTGCACCAGTTTTATTTGTGAAAAAGAAAGACAGAACTAAGAGAATGTGTATCGACTATAGAGAGCTCAATAAGGTGACTATAAAGAATAAATATTCGTTGCCACGGATTAACGACCTATTCGATCAGCTGAAAGGGGCTATAGTGTTTTCAAAGATAGATTTGAGATTAGGCTACTATCAGTTGTGAGTTAAAGACTCCGATGTGCCAAAGACTGCTTTCCGAACGAGATACGGATACTATGAGTTTTTGGTTATGCCTTTCGGACTTACTAATGCACCTGCTGTTTTCATGGATTCGATAAACTGAATCTTCAGACAGTATCTGGATCGATTTATGGTTGTGTTCATAGATGACATATTGATTTATTCCCGTGATGAATCTGAACATGCTGAGCATTTGAGACTTGTGTTATCGACTTTGCAAGATAAACAGTTATATGCGAAGTTCAGTAAATGCGAGTTCTGGTTACGTGAAGTCAGTTTTCTGGGACATTTTGTATCAATGTCGAGTATTCGGGTTGATCCAAGTAAAATTTTAGCTATACTTGATTGGAAACCTATGAGAAATGTTTCTAAAGTTTGAAGTTTTCTGGGACTTACTAGTTACTATAGACAGTTCGTGAAAGGTTTCTCTATGATTGCAACCCCGATGACGAAGCTACTATAGAAAAATGTTAAGTTTAAGTGGTCAGAAAAGTGTCAGAAAAGTTTTGATCAGTTGAAAGCTCTTTTGACTGAAGCTCTAGTGCTAGTTCAGCCAGAATCGGGTAAAGAATTTGTTATTTATAGTGTTGCATCTTTAAATAGTTTGGGTTGTGTTTTGATGCAGGAAGACAAAGTTATAGTTTATGCCTCGAGACAGTTAAAGCCGCATAAAAAGAACTATTCGACATAAGATCTAGAATTGGCAGCTATTGTGTTTGCATTGAAGATATGGTGTCACTATTTGTTCAGTGAGAAATGCCATGTTTATTCTGATCATAAGAGCCTGAAATATTTGATGACTCAGAAAGATCTGAATTTGAGACAACGTCGATGGTTAGAGCTATTAAAAGAATACGACTTGTGATTGACTACCACTAGGGAAAGGTTAATGCTATGACTGATGCTCTAAGCCAAAAATCACTATTTTCTTTGCATGCAATGAATGTGCATATGGGTATATCTGATGATGGTTCGATAATAGCTTAATTAAAAGCAAGACCGTTATTTATTCAATAAATTTGTGATGCTCAGAATGTTGATAATTATTTGTTAGCAAAACGGGTTCAATGTGATTCGAATGTTTATTCAGAGTTTAGAGTTTGGTGCTGAAGATTGTCTGAGGTTCAGAAACTGAATATGTGTTTCGAGAAATCTAGACTTAATTCAAATGATTTTGAATGAAGCTCACAGTAGTCAGTTATTTGTTCACCCGGGTAGTACAAAAATGTATAATGATCCGAAACAACTTTATTGGTGGCATGGCATAAAACGAGACATATCTGACTTTGTTTCGAAGTGTTTAATTTGTCAAAAGTAAAAGCCGAGCATCAGGTACCTTCTGGATTGCTTCAACCAATCATGATACCTAAGTGGAAATGGGGCAGAGTCATGATGGATTTTGTATTCGATTTACCGTTGACACTAAGAAAGAGAGATGCAATCTGGGTTATTGTAGATAGATTGACTAAATCAGCTCATTTTGTTCCAGTTCGCACAGATTACTCGCATGATAAGCTAATTGAATTGTATGTATCTCAGATTGTGAGATTACACGGTGTACCTATTTCTATTGTTTAGAATAGAAATTCGAGGTTTACATCGCGGTTTTGGAAGAAACTAAAAGATGCTCTAGGTACAAAATTACATTTCAGCACTGCTTTCCATCCGCAAACAGATGGTCAATCTAAACGAATCATTCAGATACTTGAGGATATGTTGAGATGTTGTATTCTCGAGTTCGAAGGTATGTAGGGATGATACTTACCTCTGATTGAATTTTCGTATCATAATAGCTCTCAATCGAGTATCAAAATGGAACCTTACAAGGATTTGTACGATTGTAAAGGCCGTACACCATTGTATTGGACCGAGTTCAGTGAAAATAAGATACACGGGGTCAATTTGATCAGAAAGACTGAACAAAAAGTAAAAGTGATCCACAAAAGTCTGAAAACAGCGTCAGATTGTCAAAAATCTTATGTAGACTTGAAATGAAAAGATATAGAGTTTCAGATCAAGGACAAAGTCTTTTTGAAAGTCTCACTGTAACACCCTGAATTTTGGGCCTTGAAGTAATGGGCCTTGAGTTTGGGATCGGTTAGAGGGTGGCTTAAATAAATGAAATGTGTTTAAATATTTTATAATTGCATGTTTAGTTTAATTGTTAAATGATTTAAGAGAGGTTGGTAGTGTGGGAAAAAGTCCTGGGTTCGATCCAGGGCTTTAGTAAAATTTTGCATTTTTATCAAAAAAAGGCCTTAAGCATTAGGTGGAAGGCTTATTAATAAGGCCTGGTAAAATCTGACACAAGGAAGCACTTGGCCTAGTGGCAAGAGGCATTGGTAGCAAACAGGAAGTCTAGGGTTCAAGTCCTGGCCTTGCCGAAAATTTTTATTGCGCATATGAGTAGTAGGGGAGCTAGCGTTTAGGCCTTATAAATGTGTTTGGTGGAAATTTGACACAAATGATCTGCTTGGCCCAATGGTATGATGGCATTGGGAGTAAGGAGATGTGCTGGGTTCAAGTCGCGGCATGTGCAAACGTTGTGGGTTTTTTTTAGACAACCTAGAGGTCGGCAGAAAGACTTTATAAATAATTGTAGAGGAAGAATGACACAAATAAGGTAGGTGCCGTGGTGGCAAGGGACGTATAGTACAGCCAAGAGATTGGGGGTTCGAATCTGAATGGTAGCAAATATTTTTAGGATAACCTGGTTGCGGGTTAATAGGCCTTAAAAATAGTTAAGGATGGAATATGGCATAAGAGCACCTGTAGTGCAATGACGAGAAGCATGTTATGGATATGAGAGGGTGCATTTCGAATTCTAGGCTTGGAAAAGTTTAAATTTTTATTCCTTAAGAGAACTGAGGCTTAGGCACATAAGCCTTATAGTTAATTGTGACCGAATGTTAGCACAAGACAGGTAGTGGTGCAGTGGCCAGCAGTGTGTTGGGAAGTTGGAGGATAGGAGTTTGAGTCGTTCCATGCGAAAAAAGGGTATTTAATTTTGCTACTCAATGCAGGGAAGGATTGCTATTCAGTGGAAGCAATTTGAATGCAATTCAAATTGGAATTGTTGGCTAAAATCAAGGGGATTATGATGAGGATTAAGTGTGGATATGATGATGATAAAAATTGGAGAAATTGAAGGGAAATTTAACTTGACGAGTTTAAATAGATTGGAGAGTGTAGGTTTGGATTTTTATTTATTTATTTATTTAATAAATTTTTTTAGAATATATGTGTGTCGTATGGGCAAGTAAGGGCATTTGTTGTTTTTGTGTGCTTCAGTCGCATATCATTTCCTCTTTTTTTTAAGCCAAACTCTTGATCTTTTCTTCCCTATTTTAATCGAATAAACCTCTTCCCTCTTCAACTTAGCCAACTATTTCTATTTCATTTAAAAGTCGAGTCATACACTTTGGGGGTTTGATTTCTTATTGGCACGCGATCTCGCAATCGGTAAGTGAATTAGATCTTCTTCGACTTTTGTTAAATATTTCTAAGTTCTTTCGTTTCTACACTCTTAAAATCCTATTTTTCTTTATCCTTTACAATACTTTCGTTAACCCATGGTTTCTCCATTTATTTCTCTTTTTCCCTCTTATTCAAGAGTGTGATCGCTGGCGAAGTATTAGTTGATGGAAAAAGGGGGTTCTAGCAGAGAAGTTGGGATAGAGGCTCCCAAGTTTAAGCAACGTAAGGTGTCATACATTCAGGACTTTCCGCCTGGATGCGAAAGGGGGACTACGTCAGATTTTGAGTTACATAGGCAGATCGCAGTCGATCAGTCTAGTCAAGGCAAGTATAGGTGGTTCTTTGGTAAGTAGTGGATTTATTTTGAATTAATGGAATGTGACTAATGGAATATAACATTAAATATAGGTTTGGGCGATTAATAGTACTTTGTACTCCAGGTGATAAGGTGTGTACTTCTACCCTATGATAACTTGATATAAATCCGAAGGTGTGTACACACACTGCACACACAAGTAGATCGGCAAAAGCCGAAATGCTGAAAAGCTAAAATATTGAAAAGCCAAAAGTTTGACTACGACAGTCTTGTGAGTGCACGAACACTCGCGAGATGGAAATCGATAGGTTGTCTGAGGCCCCATGAGGGATTCCATGGGCTTGGGCTGTGAATTGGCCAACCGGGCCAGAATAGGCTTAATGGGCCTATCGGGCCCATAATAGACAAAAATTGATAATTGATGCTATGTTATGAAAAATCGTATGTGAGCATGACTATAAATGTGAATTGGGCCTGATGGGCCATATAAATGTGATTTGGGCTTAATGGGCCATATAAATATGATTGGGCCTAGTGGGCCATATACAGGTATGTGAACTTGACTGGGTTTTGTAAGGGGTTTTGGGCCTAGTATATGATGGCTACATAAAACTTAATTAATATATTGCGATCGTGGACAAGTCATAGGGTTAATGTGTGGCAACGGGTATATGCATGTCTAGGATTGGATCTAGGGAGAGCTTAGTACTTAAGCAGTCTTAATGACTCACCTCCTCTTCTCTGGAATCCTACCTGGTGCATAGTATTCGTTCATCTTAGCTCACAGGATTTTTTAACGGGACAACGTAAGTGAAAATAGTAATAAAAGGAAAAATGACCGGATTACCCCTAGGTGTTGAATGTAAGTTTTATGGATGTGACATGTATATCTGCTGCATATATATGATATTCTACTTAGGTTGCATATGGGTTGGGTATTATCGAATAGAGGAAGTATATGAGGATCGCATGGTTGCTTGACAATCGTGGATCCGCCGACGACTTTTAAGCCCAATGTATAAATGAAGGTAGTTCTGCAACCGGGCTACCATGGATGTGTATCGGTTGGGTGGTTCGATATTTATATCTTCACATGATGTGTCAGGGGACGAAGTTGGTGTGTAGCAGATGGATTATTGGGATGAGATTGCACTACATTGTATTGCATATATGATATTGTTGTGATATTATTACGATGTGGGCTTCGGCCCAACCGTGGCTAATTTGGGCTAAGGCCTAGAGACCACCATTATTGAATTGGGCTGGCCCAAAATGACTAACGATTGCTTTATACTCGCTGAGGGTTGTACACACTGAGTTTTTGAAAGTCACCCTCCTTTCTTCTAAACTTTTCAGGTGCTCCTTAGTAGGCGGTTCGACTGATGGAGGGACTTGCAGGTGGCTAACTAGCATAAAAAGTTTAGACTTAGTGTTTATGTAATTTTTAATATATTGACTTTAAATTATTTCTATTTGATTTGGGTTGTAACAAGGTCTTTCCTCTGGTTAATATTTCAAATTAGGATTATTATCATTTTTTTATGCTTTATATTTATTAGAAGTAGAACGTGGTTTCTTAAACCATAACTGTTTTTAAATACTACGTTTTCGCAACTCAATTTTTAAATGACGAGTTTTCATAAAATCATATGTTCTAAATAAAGCTTCCGCAACTGAAAAGAGATTTTACAAAGTAATTAAGGTTTTTCGTTTTAAGGAAGTGTTTCCAATGAAAATAAGGTTTTCGCTAAAACACTTTAATGTGACGCGCCAGATTTGGCCATAACGTCTAGCCGGGTTTCGGGTGTTACATTGAGTGGTATCAGAGCCAAGTTTTAAAACTTGGGCTGTGAAATGGGGTTTGTTTTTGGCCCTTTAAAATTGTTTCCAAATGATATTGAGGTGGTTTTGAAAGATTCTATTGTGTGGCACACCGGGTCCCCGACGTTGAGCCAAGTAAGTTCTCTTACTACTGAATTATGTTGAACTGTTATACTGCAATATGTCTTAAGCTATTAATTGTTTATATCCAATAGGATTTCCTTAGATGTCTGATTGTATTAAAACACTTGAATCTAAATTTGAAACTTATTTTGTGTGTTTCAGAATATTTGTCATAGGTAGATGTTTTGAATATATATTAAAATTATTAGGATTAGAGCGCGTAGCGGTAGCGTAGTGGGATAGTTGATACATGACTACCCTATTATTTGGAAATTTCGAGGACGAAATTTTTTTAGGAAGGGTGAATTGTAACACCCTGAATTTTGCGGCTTGAATTAATAGGCCTTGAGTTTGGGATTGGTTAGAAGGCGGCTTAAATAAATGAAATGTGTTTAAATATTTTATAATTGCATGTTTAGTTTAATTGTTAAGTGATTTAGGAGGGGTTGGTAGTGTGGGAAAAAGTCCTGGGTTCGATCCAGGGCTTTAGCAAAATTTTGCATTTTTTTCAAAAAAAGGCCTTGAGCATTAGGTGGAAGGCTTATTAATAAGGCCTGGTAAAATCTGACACAAGGAAACGCTTGGCCTTGTGGCAAGAGGCGTTGGTAGCAAGCAGGAAGTCCAGGGTTCGAGTCCTGGCCTTGGCTAAAATTTTTATTGCGCACATGAGTAGTAGGGGAGCTAGCGTTTAGGCCTTATAAATGTGTTTGGTGGAAATTTGACACAAAGGATGTGCTTGGCCCAGTGGTATGATGGCGTTGAGAGTAAGGAGAGGTGCAGGGCTCAAGTCACGACATGTGCAAACGTTGTGGTTTTTTTAGACAACCTGGAGGTCGGAAGAAAGACTCTATAAATAATTGGGGAGGAAGAATGACACAAATAAGGTAGGTGCCGTGGTGGCAAGGGACGTATAGTGCAGCCAAGAGATTAGGGATTTGAATCTGAATGGTAGAAAATATTTTTAGGGTGCAGTTTCGAATACCAGGCCTGGAAAAGTTTAAATATTTATTCCTTAAGAGAACTGAAGCTTAGGAACATAAGCCTTATAGTTAATTGTGACCGAATGTTAGCACAAGACAGGTAGCGGTGCAGTGGCCCGTAGTGTGTTGAGAAGTTGGAGGACAGAAGTTCGAGTCTGTAACACCCTGAATTTGGGCCTAGGAGTTTTGGGCCTTGAGCATGGGAGTGGTTGAAGGCAGCTTATAATATTTTGTTGTGCATGTAAATTTCGTTAATGAAGGCTTGTTTTAGTGGTTAAGTGTGCTGAGAAGTGTTGGAGAAGTCCTGGGTTCAAATCTGGACTCTAGCAAAAATTTTGGTTTAAGGTGAATCAAACCCTGGGTGTAGTGGTTGGCCTTAAGAATATTGTTGGGGAAATTGTGCCACAAAAAGCCTTGTGGTCTAGTGGCAAAGTAGCGCCACATAAGAGGCAGGAAGGTCGCATCATAGAGTTGGCAAGGAGGTCCTGGGTTCGAAACTCATAGCAATCAAAAAGCATTTATTTTGCTATGTTGGGACGGTAAGAGTTGGTGTTGGTTTTAAACTCTGATAATGGAGGAAGCGTTCTGGCAACCTCGCTACAATCTGGTGGTCTCGCCACATATATCTGTTCTGGTGACTTCGTCACAATATCTGGCAGCCTCGCTGCAATCTGGTGGCTTCGCCACATATATATATATATATATATATCTGTTCTGGTGGCCTAGCCAGAATATCCGTATCTAGTGACTTCGTCACAATATCTGGCAGCCTCACTGCAATTTCTGTGGTGTGTAACTGACACCCTTTCTTAGTCTAGATCGGCAAAAGCCGAAAAGCCAAAATGCTGAAAAACTGGTATTTTGTAGATTTGCGAGTGTACGAATGCTCGTGAGGTAAATCGATTAATGTTTTTGGTAAGTTGCAATGTTTGGACTGCAAAGTGCATGTTTTCCGTGCCCTCGATATTTTTGGGCTTATTGGGCCAAAATTGGAATAATGGGCCAACGGGCCCAATTCAATAAGAACCCTCGGTAAGTGATTCTGTTAGTACGTGAAAGGTAGAAATATGCATGAAAAACCCTAGAATAGATAAATTACTGAAATACCTTTAAAAAGTGGAAAATTTACAGTTTTACCCCTAGGAGATAAAGTACTGAAATACCCCTGTAGGGTAGAATTACTGAAATATCCCTATAAGGTAGAATTACCGAAATACCCCTGTAGGGTAGAAATACTGAAATACCCCTGTAGGGTAGAATTATCGAAATACCCCTATAAGGTAGAAATACCGAAATACCCCTGTAGGGTAGAATTACCGAAATACCCCTATAGGGTAGAATTATCGAAATACCCTTGTAGGGTAGAATTACTAAAATACCCCTGTAGGGTGGAATTACCGAGATACCCTTGTGGGGTAAAATTACCATTTTGCCCCTAGGGTGTTAAATGACTGTTTTGCCCTTGTGGGCAAGTGACTAACTTGAACTTTGTGGTTGACGAATTTGATTGTGAATATATGTTGGTGATATGAATGACTCGACTGTGACTGTTTGATTCAAATATGGGCATGATATTCTGATTCTGTATGTTGTATGCCATGACATCTATATCTGTTGCTTGGGTTATGGGTTATATTGATGGAGGAAGTACTGAAAGTGGCTTGACCACGTACTGGAGGCTTTGCCTCAACTTACTGATATCTGAGCAGCAATGCTGTAACTGTGGAGTGTAGGACTGGGTGGGTTGAGCTATTCCCCACATAGAGTGTAAGGCTGGTACGGGTGAAGTGTAGCGGTTGGTTATAGGCTGGGTTGGGATTGCATTCCCATTCTGATTTTGATTCTGTTACCTGATACTGATTCTGACTCTGATTTTGTCACTTGATTCTAATTCTAATTCTGATTCTAGTTCTGATAATGTTTCTTATTCTGTAATGGGTTAAAGCCCATCTGTTACTGTTTGTTATAGTGGGCTAAGGCCCAATTGATACTGAAACTGTAAGTAGGGCTAAGGCCAAACTTTTAATTCTTTTATATGACTGACTGTTCCTTTTATGTAGTAGGGGATTTCACACTGAGTTTACGCTCACCCCGTTTATTAACCTTTCAGGTAATTTTCAGCCTCAGACGGATCGAAGCTGCGAAGGGCTCGGAGGAAGTCACACACACTGTTTATTTTATAGTTTTGATTATTACTTTTAAATGTTTTATGTGGGTTGTAGTAAAACCGGTGTAATTTTCTGGATTTCAAATTTGGAATTTTACTTATTATTCTTATAATTGCTGGTATTAGAACACGGTTTTCTAAAGCAACTACTGTTGTTCAAAACATCATGTATCTGCAATTGTTTTTAAATCAAGCTTCCGCAACTCCCAAGATTTTTACAAAGTTGTTACGAATGTTATTTAGCTGAGGTTTCTAACAAGGTTTAAAAAGGGTATAAGTTTTTAATTATTAAGAAGGGTTTTTAATGGAAACATGGTTTTTGAAAAACACTTCAATGTGACATGCCAGATTCGAGCCAAACTTCCAGGCCGGGTTTGGGGTGTTACAGAGTCGTTCCATACAGAAAAAGGGGATTTAATTTTGTTACTCAACACAAGGAAGGATTGTTATTCGGTGGATGCTATTTGAATACAATTCAAATTGGAATTGTTGACTAAAATCAAGGGGATTAGGATGAGGATTAAGTGTGGATATGATGATGATAAAAATTGGAGAAATTGAAGGGAAATTTAACTGGATGAGCTTAAGTCGATTGGAGAGTGTAGGTTTGTATTTTTATTTATTTATTTTTTAGTATATATATGTGTGTCGTATGGGCAAGTAAGGGCATTTGTTGTTTTCGTGTGCTTCAGTCACATATCATCTCCACTTTTCTTTAAGCCAAACTCTTGATCTTTTCTTCCCTATTTTAATCGAATTAACCTCTTCCCTCTTCAACTTAGCCGATTGTTTCTTTTTCATTTAAAAGTCGAGTCATACACTTTAGGGGTTTGATTTCTTATTGGCAAGCGATCTTCTTCAGTTTTTGTTAAATATTTCTAAGTTCTTTCATTTCTACACTCTTAAAAGTTGATTTTTCTTTATCCTTTACAATACTTTCGTTAACATATGGTTTCTCCATTTATTTCTCTTTTTCCCTCTCATTCAAGAGTGTGATCACTGGCTAAGTATTAGTTGATGGAAAAAAGGGGTTCTAGTAGAGAAGTTGGGGTAAAGGCTCCTAAGTTTAAGCGATGTAAGGTCTCAGCCGTTCGGGACTTCCCACCTGTATGCGGAAGGGGGACTACGTCAGATTTTGAGTTACATAGGCAGATCGCAGTCAATCAACCTAGTCAAGGCAAGTATAGGTGGTTATTCGATAAGTAGTGGATTTATTTTGAATTAATGGAATGTGACAAATGGAATATAACGTTGAATATAGGTTCAGGCGATTATGAATACTTAGTACTCCAAGTGATAAGGTGTGTACTTCTACCCTATGATAACTTGATATAAAGCTGAAGGTGTGTACACATACTGCACACACAAGTACATCGGCAAAAGCTGAAATGCCGAAAAGCCGAAAGTTTGACTACGGCAGTCTTTCGAGCACGTGAACACTCGTGAGATGGAAGCTGATAGGTTGTCTGAGTCCCCATGAGTGATTCCATGGGCTTGGGCTGTGAATTGGCCAACTGGGCCAGAATAGGCTTAATGGGCCTGATGGGCTGTTGGGCCCATAATAGGCAAAATTTGATAATTGATGCTATGTGATGAAAAATCATATGTGAGCATGACTATAAATGTGAATTGGGCCTGATGGGCCATATAAATGTAATTTGGGCCTAATGGGCCATATAAATGTGATTGGGCCTAGTGGGCCATATACAGGTATGTGAACTTCACTATGCTTTGTAAGGGGTTTTGGGCCTAGAATATGATGACTACATAAAACTTAATTAATATATTGCGACCGTGGACAAGTCATAGGGCTAAGGTTTGGCAACGGGTATATGCATGTCTAGGATTGGATCTGGGGAGAGCTTGGTACTTAAGCGATCTTAATGACTCACCTCCTCTTCTCTGGAATCCTACCTAGTGCATAATATTCGTTAATCTTAGCTCACGAGATTTGTTAACGGGACAAGGTATGTAATATCCTGAATTAGGGCTTAATCGAAATAGTGGTTTCGTGACCACAAATCCGAGATAGAAATAATTATTTTATAATTATTTTGATGATTATGATATGATTGCATGATTATGTGAAAATTTCGTGATGAAATTCTATGCCTAATGTGCTTAAATTGAAAGTAGGCACTAAATCGAATAAGTTGCAAAACTTGCATTCTAGAAGTTTTTAGTATGAAATTGTTTTGGAATATTAATGAAGAGGTCTTAAATAGCAATTTGACCAATTTTTGGAAAGTTTAGTAGTAAGGGTATTTTGGTCATTTAGTTATTAAAATGAATTAAAAACAAAATTAAAAGCCAATTTTTGTCCATCTTCTTCATTAGGCCGAAATTTCAAGGGTTCTCCATATCTAGGGTTTGTTTCAAGCTTCCAAGCTCCATAGTAAGTGATTCCAAGCCCGTTTTAATGTTCTTTACGTTTTGGAATCCGGAAGCTCGATTAAGCTTATGCTAGCAATAATTCAACCTAGGGTTTATATTTGGAAAAATACCCATAGGTGAAATTTGTGTATTTTGATGTTTTATGATAGAATATGGGGTTTTAAATTATGTTAGACAACTTGTGCTACTCGGTTTTTAGTGAAAACGAGTAAAAGGGCTTAATCGACAAAAATACCTAATAGTCACAAGTATATGTTAGAGAGAGAATTTGATGTTGCCATAGAAGGGAAAAGTGATCAGCATGTTATAAAACATAATAATAAGGAATAAAGTTTAATTCCGAGCCTAGGGCAAAAGTGTAATTATGCAAAAGTTTAGGGGCAAAAGTGTAATTTTTTAAAGTTAAGTATTAAATGCTGTTTTGATGAATGTATGTATTAAATAAGATTAATTTGATATTATAGATCAAGAAAAACGAGATTTAAGTCGTGATCGAGGAAAAGAAAAGATTGTGGACTAAATTGCAAAATCTTTATACTTTGGTACGAAGGTAAGTTCATGTGTAAATAATGTAGCATAAATGTTATTTTTAAGTTATTAATGTTAATTATATGATATGCTGATTTTTAATCGTGAAATATTATGCTTTGTGGTTAATGTTGAGTAATATGCAAATTATGTTTACTACTTGATAAATATGAATTGCTACCGAGTATCGGTTCCGATATTCCATGGAAGACGACAAATGTGAGATTGAGGGAAAAAGCCCGTTTGAACCTTAGGAATAGATTAGGATACAAGTGACATGTCACTAGGATGGTTGAGCATCCGAACTCGTTGAGTTGAGTCTGAGTTCACTTATGGATGCAAATGTCCGAACTCGTTGAGTTGAGTCCGAGTTCGTGAGATGTAACTAGGCATCCGAACTCGTTGAGTTGAGTTCGAGTTCACTTACGGATGCAAACGCCCGAGCTCATTGAGTTGAGTCCGAGTTCACTTAGGGGCGGGTTACATGATTTCTTGATTACATATGAGGCACTTATATGCAAATTATCTGTGTATCCGAGTTGTATTCCGATGTGTTCAACGGGTGAAATTTCTAGTGAAATGGAAGAACACTTAAGATGCAAGTGACTTTTTGGTAAGTGTTGTGAAATAGACACTTTGGACAGGTATGTTCTTAACCCTCGGGTTGAAAATAGATACAACAACGATAAGGTGGTAAGATGATGAATGATGTTAAAAGATGTGATATATGTTTTGGTGGTACCATGCTAAAGTTGTTTGGTATATTTGTATTATTATGTTACTTGTTATTTACATATGAACTTACTAAGCATTTATGCTTACTCCTTCCTTTTCATTCACTGTAGTTTTGAACAAGCCAGCTCGAGAATCGGGACGGGTCGAAGGTTCGATCACACTATCCAAAGGACTTTTATCTTGGTAAATGGCTTGTACAACTACTTAAGTATGGCATGTATAGCAATATACCTATTTTGTGTAAATAATTTTATGATATGGCCATGTTTGGTTGAGAAAATGTTTGATATTGATAAGTCATGGTGATGGCTAATTTAGATCATGTTTGATATCATGGAAGTTTAACAGTTATCTAGTTCATAAAAATTCATGGAAAGATGAAACTTGCCTTAAAATGTAATATTGCTGCAGCAATGACATGAATTTGAAAAATCACTAAAAATAGTATAAATGGAACTAAATGATGAGTAAGTTATGTAATTGAATCTTAATGAGTCTATTTTCATATGGATTGAACAAAAAGGAATATAAATTATATTTTATGAGATATTTTAACTTTTACGAAATAGGGCCAGAGTGATTTCTGGATCCCCTGTTCTGACTTTTAAAATTTATAATAAATTTTACTAAAATAATTAGAAGTTTTTATTTATATGTACAGATTCCTTATTGAGTCTAGTTTTAAAAGAAAAATGAACCTCATAGTCATTGAAATTTTTTATAGAGATATATCTGATTCGTAATACACAGAGGTCAGAGCAGTCAAACCCTGAAACATGGGATATTTTAATAAATAAAATATACTAATTGGCCCAATAAAAAATTATAGAAAAAAATTATTAAATAGATATATGAGTCTATATTCAGGGAAAATTTACGGATCTTGATTTTGAGTTTCGTAACTCGAGATATGATTTTTCTTGTAACTATGACGCGAGTAGCTAGAAAGCTGTGAATGTAGAAACAAATGATTTGAAGTTCTTAAATTGATAAATTATGTTCGGTAACCCCTCAAGCTCGACTCCAGTGATGGTCTCGGGCGTGGGGGCATTACAAGGCAAGTGAAAATAGTAATAAAAGGAAAAATTACCGAAATGCCCCTAAGGGTAAAAATGACCAAAATACCCCTAGGTGTTGAATGTAAGTTTTATGGATGTGACATGAATATCTGCTGCATACATATGATATTCTAGTTAGGTTGCATATGGGTTGGGTATTATGGAACGGAGGAAGTATATAAGGATCGCATGGTTGCCTGACAATCGTGGATCCACCTACGGCTTTTAAGCCCAATGTGTAAATAAAGGTAGTTCCGCAACTGGGCTACCATGGATGTGTATCGGTTGGGTTGGTCGATATTTATATCCCCACATGATTTGTTGGGGGACGGAGCTAGTGTGTAGCAGATGGATTATTGGGATAGGATTGCACTACATTGCATTGCATGTATGATATTGTTGTGATATTATATGGATGTGGGCTTCGACCCAACCAAGGCTAATTTGGGCTAAGGCCCAGAGACCACCGTTATTGAATTGGGCTCTGGTCCAAAATGACTAACGATTGGTTTATACTCGTTGAGGGTTGTACACACTGAGTTTTCGAAACTCACCCCCCTCCTTCTAAAATTTTCAGGTGATCCTCAATAGGCAGTTCGACGGATTGAGGGATTGCCAACTAGCATAAAAAGTTTAGACTTAGTCTTTATGTAATTTTTAATATATTGACTTTAAATTATTTCTATTTGATTTAGGTTGGAACAAGGTCTTTCCTCTGGCTAATATTTCATATTAGGATTATTATCATTTTTCTTATGCTTTATATTTATTAGAAGTAGAACGTGGTTTCCTAAACCATAACTGTTTTTAAATACTATGTTTTAGCAACTCAATTTTTACATGACGAGTTTTAATAAAATCATATGTTCTAAATAAAGCTTCCGCAACTGAAAAGAGATTTTACAAAGTAATTAAGGTTTTTCGTTTTAAGGAAGTGTTTCCAATGAAAATAAGGTTTTCGCTAAAACACTTCAATGTGACGCGCCAGATTCGACCATAACGTCTGGGCCAGGTTTGGGGTGTTACACTCACTGTGGAAGAAAATACTTAGATTCGGTCGTAAAAGCAAATTGAGTCCAAGATTTATTGGGCCGTATGAAATTATTGAGCGTATCGAGCCTGTTGTTTATAGACTATTGTTGGCACTTGAGTTAGAAAAGATCCATAATGTATTTCATGTTTTCATGCTTTGTAGATATCAATCTGATCCCTCACATGTGATTAATCCATCAGAGATTGAGATTAAGTCTGATATGACTTATGAAGAGGAACCAATTCGTATTCTAGCTCGCGAAGTTAAGGAATTGTGAAATAAGAAAATTTCATTGGTGAAAGTACTATGCCATAAACACGGAGTTGAAGAGGCACCGTGGTAGCTAGAAGATACAATGAAAGAACGTTATCCAAACCTATTCACTGACAAGATTTTCGGGGATGAAAATCACTAAGGAGGAGAGTTGTAATAGCCCAATTTAGACCCTATTCAGAACGATTGTTTTAGGACAATGAATCTGAGTCAGAAAAATATTTAAAAATTATTGTGTTTATTATATTTTAATTTATATGTGTGAAATTTTCGTGATTTAATTTTGTCATTTGAGTGCCCGATTTAATAAAAGGGCTTAATTGCGTAAAATGAAAATTTGATGGTTATTTTTAAAACGGGTCGAATTGATGATGTCTTTATTGCATGAGGTATTTATGTTGCAAATAGACCATAATTATATGTTATGGACGATAAAAACCTTATGTTATAATAGTTTTATATTTATGTTTCAAGGTTATTAATGTAAAATGGTAAATAATATATGATATAATAAAACATAAAATAAAGACATAAGTGTTCATATATTCTTTTGCATGACTAAAACTAAAGAAAAGAAAAAGCAAACAAAAAGTCTAAGGGTTCGGCCATTTGATAGCTTAATTAAGATGTGTAACTAGCTCGGTTTTATATAACTTTTACGTTTTTGAGATCGTTGCAGTGTAATGTGCAAAGCCCATGCTTGAATTTTTGATTTTGATGAATATTTTGAGTTATGCCATTGATGAATTTTTGAGTTTTGTGATGCTAGTTGATAAATTTTGAAAGATATGTATTGGATTAATATGTTCTGTATTAGAATTTTTGATGATTTTGAGTAATTAGGACTAAATTGCAAAAATAATAAATTGAGGGGCTAAAATGTGAAACAAATAAAATATATGGACTTGTTGAATACAAGGAACATTCGGCCTAAGCATGGTATGTGTTTTGTGCAATGTGGACTAAATTGTAAAAAGTGTAAAATGTCAGGGGTAAAATGGTAATTTGCCTATTTATGTGTTTTTGGACTAAATTTAGTGAAATTATGTTTGAATATGTTTAATTTGAATATGTTTAGATCAAGAACCAAAGAAATCGGATTTGGATCGGGGGAAAACCAAAATTGTCGATTAGTCGTCCCGTTCTAATTTTCGTTATCCGAGATAAGTTTATAAGTAAATAGATGTTGTTTATTTTAAATAAATACGAGCTTTACATGCTGAAATTAACTATGTAAAGTATATATGTTGTTAGCCGAATGTGTATATTCTTGGGAGCTATGCTTACAAATTTGTTTCAATCGAGTTACGATGTTCGAAAGCCCCGTACGAACCTTAGGAATAGCTAGGATACATACATCGTGACATAGGGTTTGTGATATGTGTTCTCATGTAAGACCACGTCTGGGACTTTGGCATCTATATGTGATTACGTGTAAGACCATGTCTGGGACATCGGTATCATATTTGATTCGTGTAAGACCCTGTCTAGGACAGAGGCAACGATATGAGATAGCATGTAAGACCACGTCTGGGACGTTGGCATTGTACGATATATGTGATTATCCAAGTATCCTACTCAATTCCGAATAGTTCAACGGGAAATGATAAGTTGTGATCGAATGTGTAAAACAAGCTAAAACGATTAGGTATGAGTTAGTTGCTTACCTATTTGAAAATAAGGAAAGTTGGCTTGTAACACCCCGTACCCGAGACCGTCGCCGGAGTCGGACACGAGGGGTTAACGGGCTTAATCCACTTACTTGCACAGGTCATTTTAAAAATTTCCAGACAGCCGGCTAACTGTATCACTGTCACCTTAAAAATCATATCTTAAGTTCCACAACTCAAAAATCAGTTTCGTGATTTTTCCCTGAAACTAGACTCATATATGAATCTACAAATTTTTTTCTAGAATTTTTGGTCAGGCCAATTAGTACAGTTTATTAGTTAAAGTCCCCCATGTTACAGGGATAGACTACACTGACCTTTGTGCATTACGACTTGGATATCTCCCTGTAAAGGGCTTAAATACTGATGCCGTTTCTTTCTACAGAAACTAGACTCAAAAAGGAATCTGTACATATATGGCATGACTTCTAATTATCTCTGGTCGATTTATAATGAATTTCCAAAGTCGGAACAGGGACTCCAGAAGCCGTTCTGGCCCTGTCTCACGAAAACTTAAATATCTCTTAACATACTGTCCATATGATCGTTTCGTTACTTTCCTATGAAAATATACTTGTCAAGGTTCGTTTACATAATTTATTCACTATTTAATTCCTTTCCTACTATTTTTAGTGATTTTTCACATCCACGTCACTGCAGCTGTCAGCATCTGTCTTTAAGGTAGGCTTTACCTATTTCATAGTTTCCATGATTCAACTAGCCCTTTAACATAAATAGCACAAAATATGATCATGATTAACCATCCCAATGGCTAATCGTTTCCAAACATTTCCATACCTCTTAATGAACAACATACAATGATTATAATACCATGCCCAAAGTATACTTAAGCCATTTTCGCATGGCTATCCAAATTTACACAAAACCGAAAGGTACATGACCTACAACAAAAGGGTAGTCCTATACATGCCATTTCAAAGTCCAACCAAAAATATACCGAAAGGAGCTTTGATAGTGTGGGCGACTTTGACTTCAAAATCCCGAGTCCGATAGCTGAAGAACCAAAATCTATAAAACAGAGAATCAAAGAAACGGAGTAAGCATTTAATGCTTAGTAAGTTGAGTTATGAATTTAGACACAACCAAAGTATAGCATTCATGTAGCTAAACAGATAATTTCATATGCACAAATTCTCAATATCATACTTATTTCACATTACCAACCCTTATATTCATACACAAAGATCAACTTAGCAAAAGGCTGGTAGCTCATTTATCAACTGAGCGAATACTTATTTGTAAGGGATCAACTAATTCAAAGCATAAACGAACATACCTCATTGCTGGGATTTACGAGCGTATTAACTGAAATTTTACAGCAAGATTGCTCATTCCCAAATCACGTACCTTCGGAATTTAACCGGATATAGCTACTGTTCAAATGCCTTGGGACATAGCCCGGTTATAGTAACTTGCACAAATGCCTTGGGACTTAGCCGGTATAATAACTCGCGACAAACGCGGGACTTAGCCGGATATAGTAGCTTCATACGAATGCCTTGGGACTTAGCCCGAATTAGCCACTAGCTCAAATGCTCTCGGGACTTAGCCCGGTTATCATCCCAACATTCATGCACATATCAATAAGTCATGACACATCTAATTTCATTTTCATAATTAGAATTCAAACACAAGCCACGTATTAAGCATTCCCATTTCGGCTCACTAGCCACATACAAACAGCATGGTTTAGTTTGCTTTATAACACGATCTCTATGCACATACGGCTACCCGTCATGCGTATAGACTAATTAACTCAACGTATAATTCAAGTAAAAGTCATCATATCACTGTATATTTGTTATGCTTATACATTATGACTTAATGTAACACCCCAAACCCGAGACCATCGCCGGTGTCGGACACGAGGGGTTAGCAAGCCAAGTTCACTTGTTTTGCCCATCCATTGGACATTTCCAGTCAGGCTGGAAAAACTGCGTCACTGTCGCCTTAAAAATCATATCTCGAGTTTCAAAACTCGGAAACTGGTTTCGTAAATTTTCCCTGAATTTAGACTCATATATCCATCCATGGATTTATTTCTAGAATTTTGGTCGGGCCAATTGGTACAGTTTAATAGTTAAAGTCACCCATGTTACAGGGATCGACTGCTCTGACCTTCGCGCGGTATAACTTGAATATCTCTCTGTACAGGGCTTTAATGCTGGTGCCATTTGTTTCTAATGAAACTAGACTCAAAATGGAATCTGTACATATAAGGTATGTCTCCTAATTCTTTCTGGATAATTTATAGTAAATTTTAAAGTTGCGACAGGGAACCCAGAAACCGTTCTGGCCCTGTCTCACAATAGCTTTAATATCTCTTAACATGTAACTCCTATGACCATTTCGTTTCTTCCATATGAAAATAGACTCATCAATGTTCATTTACAAAGCTGATTCACTATTTAATACCATTCCTACAAATTTTGGTGATTTTTCACATTCACGTTACTGCAGCTGGCAGCATCTGTTTTAAGGTAGGTCTTACCTATTTTGTAGTCTCCATGAACCAACTAGTCTTGCCTTACATAGGTCCACATATGATCATTTTAACCATGCCAATGGCTGATCATGTGACCAACATTCCCATTTCCAATTCATAGTCACATCATGACACCATATATATATATACAAACCGCAAATAGTTTAAGTTGATACTTCACTATTACGAGCCATTTTCGCATGGCCGTACACATATACATCATAACATATTTAAACCAACAAGGGGTAGTCCTATACATGCCATTTCAAGTTCAACCAAGAATTTATACCAAAATGGGGGCTTGATAGTGTGGATGACTTCGACTTCAACGATCCCGAATCCGATTGCTATCGAGCGAAATCTAGAAAACTGAGAGCCAAAGCAGCGGAGTAAGCATTTTTATGCTTAGTAAGTCTCAAGGAATATAATCAACTCTAATTACAGCAATACATTCACATAGTTAAATACATCATTTCATTAATGCACATTCACATAATCATACTTACTTCACCATCCCAACTCTTATGTTCATACACAAATAACGGCTTCATTAAGGCCGATAACTCGTTCCATCATAGGAGCGGATATTCACACGCTCTTACTCCTAGCGCGCAAAGCACACACCGCACTTACCTTGTCATTGGGAAATTTCACAAGTGCATTAGCTGAAATTTTCCAGCAAGCTTATAATTTTCAAATCACATACCTTGAGTTTAACCGGATGTCGCTACTCGATCAATCGCCCGGGACATAGCCCGGTTATGGTAACCCGCACCAAGGCCTACGGACTTAACCCGGATATCACGATTTGCACAAATGCCTTGGTCTTAGCCGGATAGAATGACTTCATACGAATGCCCTTGGTCTTAGCCGGATGTAGCCACTAGCACAATTGCCTTGGTCTTAACCCGGTTATAATTTCCAGCATAATTGTCTTCGGGCTTAGCCGGATATCATTCAATTTCTCATGCACATACATCAATAATCATTGGACATACATATTTATTTTCGTTACTAAGGCTCAAACACAATTATAATCACTAACATAATCGCCGGGACTTAGCCCGGGTATCATTGAATACTCATACACACATAAATCAATAATCAATACATCCATATTTCATTCCACATAATTCAAGTAAGGTCACTTCTTGAGGACTTACCTCGGATGTTGTCGAACGGCTTTTACGGCTATTCGATTACTTTTTCCTTCCCTTGTCCAATTGTGGCCCTCTTAGCTCTTGAGCTAATTCAAACAAATTCAATTTATCAAAACCTCATTGTGCTAGCTTATGGCGAATATGACAAGGAATTTAAATGGTCATATGGCCACCCTTTAGCTTGAATACACAATGGTCATGCACATTTTATACTACATCAAGCAATTCAATACAATTTATTCGAGCATCAAGGAAAAGCTAAGGCCTTCAATAGGCTACCCAAGGCCGAATATACTTGTCCATGTTGAGGCCAATTATGCACTTAATACCACACAAAACAGCATGCATTTTACTAGTTAATGCTTTGCATATTGTAGCTCAAAACTTACAATATAGCATCAAGCACTCATATGTGTGCTAGGCCGGATGTGCTTACAATTTCACAATTATTCTTCAACATCTTCTTCTTTAAACAAACTTATTCATCACTTCCTTCATAACCAAAACATCATGTGCAAACATATATATACATATATGAGCATGGCAATTTCAAGGTGTCCATAGCCATCCAAAACACAAATTTTAACTAACATGCAAGAAGCATGAACCATGCTCATGAATGCATCATGGCGAATATGACAATCATGCTCCTTTTCAACTTCAATCATGATAAAACAAAAGAAAGCTCAAAATCTTACTCAAGAGTAGACAATCCATCATTGCATGCATCATCATCAAGCTTCACACTTAGCATGCAATGGCTTTATCACCATAACAACTTTGGCCAAATACCATTTCCATGGCTTAACAAAGATTTGAGCCATGGCTAACATGCACATCAAGTTAGCAACCAAAACATGCATGAAACTCCTAACACAACCTCATACATACCTTAATCTTGATGCAAACTTAGCCAAATCTCCTTCTAGATCTCTTCCAAACCAAGCATGAAGCAAAAATCCTCCTTCTTCCTTAGTTTTGGCTCAAAGAAAGGATGAACAAAATTTTTTCTTTCCTTCTCTACAACTCACGGCAATGGGGGATTACCACACTCACACACATTTTTTTCATTTTTTATCACCCATACACCTTTGTTTATTATTTCACCCTAATGCACCAACAAAACATGTTTCATGACATGTTTAGCCCATCCTCCTTGTCATGGCGGCCACCACCTATAAAGGGGAATTTGACATGCAAGTCCATTATTTTGCATGCATGCTTTAATTAGTCATCACACATTTCCTATCATACTTTCAAAGTTCATTACTAAGTCCTTTCTTGTGGAATTCACCCTTATAACACTAAATCAATCATCATAAAATGTCATACATGAGCACACATATTATAGGCATCAAAATAAATTTTAATTATTTTTATGCCTCGGTTTTGTGGTCCCGAGACCACCTTCCGACTAGGGTCAATTTTGGTGTCACAACTCTCCCCACTTAAGAAATTTTCGTCCCGAAAATCTTACCGTAAATAGGTTTGGATATCGCTCTTTCATAGAGTTCTCGGTCTCCCAAGTAGCTTCTTCTATCTCGTGCTTGAGCCATAACACTTTTACTAGCGGAACCCGCTTGTTTCACAACACTTTCACTTCTCGTGATAGGATATGAATCGTTCTTCCTCATAACTCATATTAGCTTGAATTTCAATTTCGATGGACTAATCACGTGCGATGGATCGGATCTATAGCGTCGAAGCATCGAAGCGTGAAAGACATCGTGAACCTTTTCGAGTTCGGGGCAAAATCAAACGATATGCCCTTTGGATCGACTCGCTTCGGATATCTCATATGGCCCAACGAACCTCGGGCTCAACTTGCCCTTACTACCGAATTTGAGTATCTTTTCCAAGGCGATACCTTGAGAAACACTTTATCACCCACTTGATACTCGATATCCTTACGCTTCAGTCCGCGACGACTTCGACGATCGGAGGCTATCTTGAGACGTTCACGGATTACTTTCACTTTCATTCAGCATCCCTAATCAAATCCACCCGAAAATCTTGCTTTCACCGAGCTCGGTCCAAAACAATGGTGTACGGCATTTACGATCGTACAAGGCCTCGTAGGGTGCCATCTTAATACTTGATTGAAAGTTGTTGTTGTAAGCGAATTCAATCAACGGCAAATACCGTTCCCATAAACCACTAAACTCGAGGACGCAACATCTTAACATATCCTCAAGTATCCGAATTATCCGCTCGGATTGACCATCAATTTGGGGTGAAAGGCGGTCTGAAATGCAACTTGGTACCCAAAGCTTCTTGCAACTTTTTCCAAAATCGCGAGGTAAATCTCGGATCTCTATCCGACACGATGGAAATAGGCACCCGTGTAATCTCACAATCGAGAAACGTACAATTCAGCTAATTTGTCAATTGAAAAATCCGCACGACGGGGACAAAGTGGGTGACTTAGTCAATCGATCTACCACGACCCAAACCGCATCCTTCTTACTTGTCGACAATGGCGGTCCGGATACAAAGTCCATTGTGACTCGATCCCATTTCCACTCGGGTATCGTGATTGGTGAAGTAATCTCAAGGCACCGATGTTCCGCTTTCACTTGTTGACATATTAAACATCTCAAACAAAGTCGGAGATGTCTCGCTTCATACCATGCCACCAAAACCGACGTTTCAAATCATTGTACATCTTCGTACTCCCGGGTGGATTGCCATTCGGCTACAATGGGCTTCATTCAGAATTATCGAAATGAGTTCAATTCTTTGGAACACATGACGACTTTTGAACCTCAAACAATCGTCATCATCGATTTGAAACTCGAATCCTTGTTCGAACACACTCGGCCGCTTTTGCGCCCAACTCGTCGTCGACTTTTTGAGCTTCTCGAATTTGATGTATCAATAGTGGTTTGGCTTTCAATTCAGCTACTAACACACTATCGGATCGAGCAGACAAGTGCACGTTCATCGCTCGTAAAGTGAATAATAATTTACGACTCAAGGCATCCGCAACCACATTCGCCTTTCCGGGTGATAGTCAATGACCAGCTCGTAATCCTTTAATGACTTGAGCCAACGTCTTTGTCGCAGATTTAAGTCTCTTTGGATCATCAAATATTTGAGACTTTTGTGATCCGAGTATACATGGCACCTTTCACCAAATAAGTAATGTCGCCAAATCTTTAAAGGCGAATACGATGGCGCCAATTCGAGATCATGAGTCGGATAATTTTTCTCATGTGGCTTTAATTGCCTCGGCGATAGGCCACAACTCGACCTTCTTGCATTAATACGCAACCTAACCCAAGTAGAGAGGCGTCGCTATAGATGACAAACTCTTTCTTGGGACTCGGGTTGCACTAGAATCGGGCTTCATCAAATAAGTTTTCATTGATCGAAACTTTTTGGCATTTCTCCGTCCATTCAACTTAACATCCTTTTGGAGTAGCCGTCATCGGCGTGGCTATCGTTGAGAAGCCTTTACAAATCGTCGGTAATAATAAGCAAGCCCCAAAAAGCTCAGAACCTCAGTAATATTTCTCGAGGCTTCCAATTAAGTATGGCTGAAATTTTATTGGTCGACTCGAATACCGATCTGAGATACCACATGACCCAAGAAGCTAACCTCTCTTAACCGTAACTCACACTTGCTGAACTTAGCATATAATTGCTTATCCCGTAAAATTTGCAAAGACTAACCGCGGTGTTCAGCATGTTCGGTCTCATTTCTTGAATAGACCAAGATGTCATCAATGAACACGACTACGAATCGATCCAAATATGGTCTAAAGATCCGATTCATTAAATCCATAAATACCGCAGGGGCATTAGTGAGCCCAAACGGCATCACTAGGAACTCATAGTGACCATATCTCGTTCTGAAGGCAGTCTTGGGTACGTCCGAATCTCGGATTCGCGATTGATAATAGCCCGATCTCAAATCTATTTTCGAGAACACTGAGGCTCCCTTTAGTTGATCGAACAAGTCATCGATACGTGGCAACGGATATTTGTTCTTTATTGTCGCTTTATTAAGCTGACGATAATCGATGCACACCGCATGGTTCCATCCTTCTTTTCACGAACAACACCGGCGCACCTAAGGCGAAAAACTCAAGGCGAGCAAAACCTCTATCCACCAATTCTTGCAACCGAGCTTCCAACTCCTTTAATTCCGTTGGTGCCATACGACACGGAGCTATCGAAATTGGAGTGGTACCGGTACCAATTCGATGCCAAATTCTATTTCCGAACGGTGGTAAACCCGCAATTCTTGTGGAAAACATCCGGTATTCACAAACCACGCACGCAGATTCGGGTTTCTTTTTCGATTCCTTGTCATCGAAGCACGACGCAAGGTACGCTTCACACTCTTTTCTTACATATTTTCGGGCCAACATTGCGATATTACATTGGCAACCCTTTAAGTCCGTAGACTTAACCCGAATTATCTCGTTATTCGCGTACCTCAAATCGATAGTCTTGCTTTTGCAATTTACGACCGCATCGTGCATGGTCAACCCATCCAAACCAAGAATAACGTCAATTCATCGAGCGGCAAAAGCATCAAGTCCGCCGGAAACAAGAACCTCGGAACACTAGGGGACTTTTCTTGCACACTTTGTTGACAAGCACGTAATGACCCAAGGGTTTGACACCGAATTACAAACTCGAGAGACTCAATAGGCAAAGTCTTCTTTGGATGCTAAGGTTTCACATATATAAGATTGAGTAGAACCAGGTCAATCAAAGCAATCACATTAGTATTGAAAAGAGTGAAAGCACCGGTAATGACATCCGGAGAGGCAGCATCCTCGCGTGCTGGCGATGGCATAAGTCCTCGCAGAGCACGAGCCTCAGATCCGATGGTGGCATCTCTAGATCCTCTCGACCGCCATCGACATTGCCCATATTTCTAGGTGGCCTACCTCGGCGATGGTAGCACCCGAGTTTCCACTCGACTCACATTCATTCAAGCATCCTCGGGCAATCCTTCCTAAAGTGGTCGGCCGATCCACACTTATAGCAGGAGTGATCACGAAACCAACAGCTCCCGAATGCCATTTGCCACAATGTTGACACTCCGCCTCTCTCGGCGATCATTTCCACCATCTGGCGATCGAAGTGACTCGTGTGGTCACAGGGGTCGATCGCGTCCTCGTCTAGAAAAGCCCAAAGCGCCTCTAGACCGGTTCACATCATCTCGAAATCTCTTGATTGCTGTTGAAGAGACTTTCCGAGGACCTCTTCGAATTCTCCGGTTCCCACATCAGCTTTTTGTTTCTCCTTTCTAAGCTCTTCGACTTTACAAGCTCGCTCAACAAGTACTACGATCTCTCGTATTTCGAGAATGCCAACGAACATCCTTATATCATCATTCAGCCCATCCTCAAGCGTTTACACATAATAGCTTCGGACGAAATGCATTCTCGCGTGTATCGCTAAGCCTCACAAATTTTCGTTCATAGTCGGTAACAGACATAGAACCTTGCTTAAGATCAAGAAATTCCTTCGCTTTTGGTCGATGAATCTCGATGATATATTTTTTTTTTTTTTTTTTTGAACTTGGTTTGAAAGAATTCCCAAGTCACTTGCTCTCTAGGTACCACGAAGTCGAGTACTCCACCAATAGTAGGTGGAATCACGTAGCAAGGAGATGGTACACTTTAAGCATTCATCGGTGTACAAGATAGCTCATCGAGCACCGGATAGTGTTGTCCAACCAAAATTCAGCTCGTTCGGCATCATCATCATCCGTAGCTTTAAATTCAGTGGCCCCATGTTTTGAATCCTATCGATCGGGGCTTACTTGACCTTATTTGGTCGATTCGGAGGTATTGTAGGTGCAGAGGTAGCATTTGTCGGGAATGGAGGTTGTGGGACGGCCGTGTTAGTTCGAATGTATTGATTAAACCATTCGTTCATCACACTATAAAAGGCTTGCCTAGCCTCATCATTCGGATTGCTGGCCATAGGTTGAGAGTCCGCCGGTGCTGTCCCTTGTCTTCGGGAGCAGCGCCACACTCTCCACATCATCAGCTATTGCTCGGTTGGGATCGGGATCCATTGCTATAAACAAACTCAAAGTCAAATTGTCAGAAATCACCACACTATCGATTCATCATTTAATGGCATGTATAGCTAGACCCCAAACACCTCACGGTAGTCCTAGAATCGACTAAACCGTGGCTCTGATACCAATAAAATTGTAACACCCCAAACCCGAGACCATCGCCGGTGTCGGACACGAGGGGTTAGCAAGCCAAGTTCACTTGTTTTGCCCATCCATTGGACATTTCCAGTCAGGCTGGAAAAACTGCGTCACTGTCGCCTTAAAAATCATATCTCGAGTTTCAAAACTCGGAAACTGGTTTCGTAAATTTTCCCTGAATTTAGACTCATATATCCATCCATGGATTTATTTCTAGAATTTTTGGTCGGGCCAATTGGTACAGTTTAATAGTTAAAGTCACCCATGTTACAGGGATCGACTGCTCTGACCTTCGCGCGGTATAACTTGAATATCTCTCTGTACAGGGCTTTAATGCTGGTGCCATTTGTTTCTAATGAAACTAGACTCAAAATGGAATCTGTACATATAAGGTATGTCTCCTAATTATTTCTGGATAATTTATAGTAAATTTTTAAAGTTGCGACAGGGAACCCAGAAACCGTTCTGGCCCTGTCTCACAATAGCTTTAATATCTCTTAACATGTAACTCCTATGACCATTTCGTTTCTTCCATATGAAAATAGACTCATCAATGTTCATTTACAAAGCTGATTCACTATTTAATACCATTCCTACAAATTTTGGTGATTTTTCACATTCACGTTACTGCAGCTGGCAGCATCTGTTTTTAAGGTAGGTCTTACCTATTTTGTAGTCTCCATGAACCAACTAGTCTTGCCTTACATAGGTCCACATATGATCATTTTAACCATGCCAATGGCTGATCATGTGACCAACATTCCCATTTCCAATTCATAGTCACATCATGACACCATATATATATATACAAACCGCAAATAGTTTAAGTTGATACTTCACTATTACGAGCCATTTTCGCATGGCCGTACACATATACATCATAACATATTTAAACCAACAAGGGTAGTCCTATACATGCCATTTCAAGTTCAACCAAGAATTTATACCAAAATGGGGGCTTGATAGTGTGGATGACTTGACTTCAACGATCCCGAATCCGATTGCTATCGGCGAAATCTAGAAAACCGAGAGCCAAAGCGGCGGAGTAAGCATTTTTATGCTTAGTAAGTCTCAAGGAATATAATCAACTCTAATTACAGCAATACATTCACATAGTTAAATACATCATTTCATTAATGCACATTCACATAATCATACTTACTTCACCATCCCAACTCTTATGTTCATACACAAATAACGGCTTCATTAAGGCCGATAACTCGTTCCATCATAGGAGCGGATATTCACACGCTCTTACTCCTAGCGCAAGCACACACCGCACTTACCTTGTCATTGGGAAATTTCACAAGTGCATTAGCTGAAATTTTCCAGCAAGCTTATAATTTTCAAATCACATACCTTCGAGTTTAACCGGATGTCGCTACTCGATCAATCGCCTTGGGACATAGCCGGTTATGGTAACCCGCACCAAGGCCTCACGGACTTAACCCGGATATCACGATTTGCACAAATGCCTTGGTCTTAGCCCGGATAGAATGACTCGCACGAATGCCTTGGTCTTAGCCGGATGTAGCCACTAGCACAATTGCCTTCGGTCTTAACCCGGTTATAATTTCCAGCATAATTGTATTCGGGCTTAGCCGGATATCATTCAATTTCTCATGCACACATACATCAATAATCATTGGACATACATATTTATTTTCGTTACTAAGGCTCAAACACAATTATAATCACTAACATAATCGCCCGGGACTTAGCCCGGTATCATTCGAATACTCATACACACATAAATCAATAATCAATACATCCATATTTCATTCCACATAATTCAAGTAAGGTCACTTCTTGAGGACTTACCTCGGATGTTGTCGAACGGCTTTTACGGCTATTCGATTACTTTTCCTTCCCTTGTCCAATTGTGGCCCTCTTAGCTCTTGAGCTAATTCAAACAAATTCAATTTATCAAAACCTCATTGTGCTAGCTTATGGCCGAATATGACAAGGAATTTAAATGGTCATATGGCCACCCTTTAGCTTGAATACACAATGGTCATGCACATTTTATACTACATCAAGCAATTCAATACAATTTATTCGAGCATCAAGGAAAAGCTAAGGCCTTCAATAGGCTACCCAAGGCCGAATATACTTGTCCATGTTGAGGCCAATTATGCACTTAATACCACACAAAAACAGCATGCATTTTACTAGTTAATGCTTTGCATATTGTAGCTCAAAACTTACAATATAGCATCAAGCACTCATATGTGTGCTAGGCCGGATGTGCTTACAATTTCACAATTATTCTTCAACATCTTCTTCTTTAAACAAACTTATTCATCACTTCCTTCATAACCAAAACATCATGTGCAAACATATATATACATATATGAGCATGGCCAATTTCAAGGTGTCCATAGCCATCCAAAACACAAATTTTAACTAACATGCAAGAAGCATGAACCATGCTCATGAATGCATCATGGCGAATATGACAATCATGCTCCTTTTCAACTTCAATCATGATAAAACAAAAGAAAGCTCAAAATCTTACTCAAGAGTAGACAATCCATCATTGCATGCATCATCATCAAGCTTCACACTTAGCATGCAATGGCTTTATCACCATAACAACTTTGGCCAAATACCATTTCCATGGCTTAACAAAGATTTGAGCCATGGCTAACATGCACATCAAGTTAGCAACCAAAACATGCATGAAACTCCTAACACAACCTCATACATACCTTAATCTTGATGCAAACTTAGCCAAATCTCCTTCTAGATCTCTTCCAAACCAAGCATGAAGCAAAAATCCTCCTTCTTCCTTAGTTTTGGCTCAAAGAAAGGATGAACAAAATTTTTTCTTTCCTTCTCTACAACTCACGGCAATGGGGGATTACCACACTCACACACATTTTTTCATTTTTTATCACCCATACACCTTTGTTTATTATTTCACCCTAATGCACCAACAAAACATGTTTCATGACATGTTTAGCCCATCCTCCTTGTCATGGCCGCCACCACCTATAAAGGGGAATTTGACATGCAAGTCCATTATTTTGCATGCATGCTTTAATTAGTCATCACACATTTCCCTATCATACTTTCAAAGTTCATTACTAAGTCCTTTCTTGTGGAATTCACCCTTATAACACTAAATCAATCATCATAAAATGTCATACATGAGCACACACATATTATAGGCATCAAAATAAATTTTTAATTATTTTTATGCCTCGGTTTTGTGGTCCCGAGACCACCTTCCGACTAGGGTCAATTTTGGGCTGTCACACTTAATCAAATCATAAACTAAGTCTCATTGCTCGAAAACTTACCTCGGATGTTGTCGAACGATTTCGATGGCTATTCAACCACTTTTTCCTTCCCTTTATCGGATTTAGTTCCCCTTTGCTCTTGAGCTTAAATTGACAAATAAATTGATTTAATCATTTGAGTATCAAAAAGAGGAACTCAAGGTGCTTAGCCCATATATATATTCATTAGACATTAAAGTCACATAAGTACGAAATCATGAATCTAACTCAACACAATAGTCCACACTCTCTTTTAGCCTATTATCTAATCCAAGATAAGGCATCAATGTGCTTGCCTCTAACCGAATACATGCACACCAATCCACCTCATGTGGCCGAATATGCATGTCTATGTTGAGGCCAATTATATACTTAATACCACACATAAATGGCATACATTTTACTAACTAATGCATTACATATTGTAACTCAATACGCATCAATCATTTACTTCATAACCAAAACATCATCATATGTAAATATATACCTTGAGATAGTATATATGTCATACCAATACATCATGTGCAAACATATATATATATATGTGCAAGAGCCGAATCACAAGTTGATCATAACCAAATATAAACATATATCCAAAACACAAATCTTACCTATCATGCAATAAGCATAAATCATGCTTATGGATATACCATGGCCGATACTTCCAACAACACCAAATAAAAATATACTTCATGGATCTAGGGTAGACCCAAGAAAGGAACTCATAATCATCAAGATGTAAACAAACTACCATTGTTCATCTAGATTTAGCATGAAACACAACCATCACCCTTATTAATCTCCATAGCCGAAAACCTTACTTATTCCAAAATCACAATTTCAACATGGGTTACCAACAATAACTTGATATCTCACTCAAAATCAACTAGGATTTCAAGAACTAGTATCAACTTCCTTACCTTAATATCGACCTAAGATGACCGATTGCTTCACTCCTTTCTTCCTCCTCTCAAATCGGCCAAGAAGAACCAAAGAACACAACTTGTTTTCTTTCTTCCTTAGAATTTTCAGCCAAAAGAAGTGAAAAATGATGGACACTTTTTTTTTTCTTCTTTCCCTCAACTCACGGCAAGGGGGGAGGGGGACACTCACACCATTCTTCTTTTTTTTTTCCATTTCTTTATTACCCATACTCCTTATTTTATTTTTCCTAACATACACCATTGTCACAACATGTTTTATGACATGTTTTGCCCATCACCCTTTGTCATGGCCGGCCACTAGCAAATAAAAAGGGGGAAATTGACATGCAAGTCCACCCCTTTGATTACATGCACTAATAGATCTTTATAGATTTACCTATTACATTTCAAAAGTGTCACACATAAGTCCTATCGACTAATTTCACATGCAATTTACTAAATCGAAGCTTAAAACTTTCACACATTCATAATCACATATTTTAGACAATAGATATCATATTCAAATAATTTGGTGACTCGGTTTAGCGGTCCCGAAACCGCTTTCCGACTAGGGTCACTTTAGGGCTGTCACATGGCTATTTGATATGTGATGCAAAATATACAAGTTACTAATGTGAACATAAGTGCATTTGTGTAGTATATTCGGCCATATGTTATGAATGTGTATGTGATGTTATATTTTGATTCATGAGTATATGTCTATGAGTGTAAATGTACTTGGTTAAATAATGATACTTTGGCTTTGAAATTGAATGATACTTTGTTAATATATATATGTACATTCAGCCATGATAAAGTTTATATGTGAAAGTATTTGTTATGAATGAAATTGTAAACTTAAGATTAAATGTGATTATGATAGTATAATTTGGTTTGGTTCAAATGAGTTGAATATGTCATTGAGTTGTTTATTTGCTTATGACTTACTAAGCTATGATAGCTTACTCTGTGTGTTTATGTTTGCCTCTATTTTATAGATTTTGGAGATTAGTTACAAGCTCAGGGATCATCAGCAAAGTCCATCACACTATCGACTACTTTTGGTATTTTATAAGTTTGAACTTGAACCTATGGCATGTATAGGATAGATTATATTTGGTTAAGTTTGAAGTATGTATGTATTAAGCCATGCGAAAATGGCTAATATGTTATTTGAGTATATGAAACTTTAGTCAAGTTTATATGTGTTATATGATTTGGAAATGGTTGGTGATTTTGGATGTATATGTGGTTGATTCGGCTATGGTTTATGCATAGATAAAAGTATATGTGAATTTGGTTGATCTGTTTTGTTAAGGTGTTATTATGTGATTTGGTATTAAAGAATATTCGGTTATATCCAAACATTTGGAGTTTATTTTGGTATGCATATTATATGGTATGTTTTATCTTTATGAATGGTTTAATGATTTAATTTAGTAATGGAGTAAAATGATAATGATTTATATATATATATATATATATATATATATATATATATATATTCGAATGTGTATTAGTTAAGTTGATTCGGTTTGTAATGGCAATGTATGTTCGCATATTGTGTTTGAATGGTTGGTTAATTATGTACAATTGATGGAAACAAATAATGAGTATGTTATATAAATGATTTGTTTGATGTACGGTATTAAAAGACCAAAATGTTAGGTTTTGTATTAAGTTGAAAATATGCTATATTTGTGGTTCGGCAAATGTGTTTAAATTAGGTCATTATGTGTTTACAGTTATGTTAATGTTATAATTGTGGTATTGAATATTTGTGGAGTAAGTTAGGTTATGAAAATTTGATTAATGGATGTGGTTTTTGTGTTGGTTTCAAATGGCATTTTACTTGAATGTTTTGGTCAGTTTATTTGAGTAGTTTAATTGGTTAAGTTTATTATATATATTCGGTATATGCTAAGTAAAATAGTATATATATGTATTGATGTTATGCAATTGTTGTAGTTAGGTAAACAAATTTTATAAAGGTATGGTAATATTTGATAGATGAAATAGACATAATGGTATATGTTATTTATATGAAATGAAATAATGTATGTTTACATGTTTTAAAGTATGTGCATATAATTTGTAAGTTGATAAGTTATTCTATTTTTAAATCATTCGAATGCCTTAAATGTTAAGTATGCATATATGACTGGCATATGAAATGAAATATACTTGTTTATGAGTTAAGCATTCGATTTCCATGATTACTTGGTTGTATTGATTGAATAGAAATTTGGAAAATTATATGAATTATAGAACCGAAGTATGTTAGTTTTATTTAAATTTTACTATATGATAAAATTGGAATGAAAGTCTGTTCTGAGTTGTATTATGATCGGTAATGCCTCGTAACCCCATTTCGGCGACGAATATGGGTTAGGGGTGTTACAACAGGCATGTGTCATATGTCTCAGTCGTGTGAGTCGACGGCTTGGCCACACAGTCGTGTGACCCCCTAGTGTGAAAAATTTCTAGTGAAAAATTTCTATCTTTTTCTATGAATTTCAAACGGTTTCTGATTTAGTCTCAAATTGTTTCTAATGTGATTTTAGGGCCTCAAGGGCCCAAATTAATAAGGGACAATATGCCCGTGTTTGAATGGAATATGGCATGTTTTATATAATGGTTGGAATTAAATGTTTTAAGTTAAAACGATTTCAGTAATGCTCTGTAACCTTATTCTGGTGATGGATTTAGGTTATGGGTGTTACAGGAATACCCTATTTATAATTATAATTAGTTTATCGTAGGTTTCTTTTAATACATTTAGGAATTCTAATGTAAATTGGCAGTGTGTAATAATGAATATCCTGGAAAAATGATAAGAAACACTTTAATGTTTGAAAATGTTGAGTAAATCAGTAATACTTTGTTTGCTCCATCGTATTATTGATTAGAAAAACAATATGTTATGTTTTGGTCAGTAATACCTCGTAATCCTATTTTTGTGACGGATACAGGTTTGGGTGTTACAAATTTAGTGCTCACCTCTCTTGGGTGTGATCCTCAGAATACTCACCTACTTCATTGTAACTATCTTACAACCTAACCCGTATACTTGTAAATACTACCTATTTAACATATTTTATGTTGGATTTCTACTTTGGACATTGGTATGTTTGGAGGCAGTCACATGCATATTGGGGCATGACTCAGCCTTCAGTTTTTCAAGAATTCGCTCAACCTAAGCTCTAATACCAACTTGTAACACCCCAATCTATTATAGCCGACTGAGGTGTTACTCGAAAAACAAACTTATACATAGATTGAAACTACAATTATTACATTTGGCATTAACTCAAAAAAGATTTAGAAACACAACCAACCTGATATACTCCATAATGTATATGCAGTTGAGTTTAAAACTTACAGTTGAGTCTTTCTTTTAAAGATACAAAGTTGGAAAAAATCATAACATAGAAAGCAATTTGGCATATACCTTAAAAATCAATCCACAAACCATAATTCATAAAACTTTAATTAGTCCCTCAAGGGTTAACATTCTTTTAAAACTGTAATTAAATAAAAAAAGTATTTTATTATAGATTCATAAACAAAACAGAGTTATACACCACCCCCAAAACAACATGTGCATGTTACAAAACAAACACATATGTAGCTCACTGCAGAGATTGCTATTTCTAGCTAAGTCTCTTCAATGCCAAACAATAGAGTACCACCTGGAAAAGGGAAGAGAAAAGAGGGGTAAGTTCATAAGAACTTAATGAGCTCCAAAAAAGAAAAAACTCAACCCTTTAGATGAAATACAAAAATAAGAATAATACAACTGTAAAGTCATGCAAATAGACTAACACACCAACTGTACCCACTGAGATCTTCCGGCAAACACTCCCATTTCATTGGCGAATACTTAACCTTGGTGGATAACATTTTCAGGCCGACTCTAACATCAGGCGTATACTTTTATTTTTACACCAAAGAGAACTTTAACCTTAATTGAGCTGACACTTCCTCACCAAACACAATCTTTTCTAACACATACCTTTGCATTTTAGACATCTCATCAGGCTAAATCATACACACCTTCACTAGGACGGATTCAATATGCCATTTACCAATACTTAACAAATACACTTTGCTTCTAGCACAACAAATAGGGATCAAAATTTACAACTTAACATTTAATTTTTCTTTTCTATCCACAATTATAGATAATATATAACACATACAAAGTTGTTATATAAAGTCATATTAACTAACTCTTTTCCATACATAACATATATCATATTAACTTACTCTTTTCAAATCCTTCATTTGGTTAAACCTCGTATACCCTAATCACATATCAGAACAAATATCACATTTCTTATCATTTCGAACACATGCGTGTTCCCATGAGTTCAGGGCTCTTTACCGTGGTTAACAACTATCATGTCTTATCGTACGTAGCACCTATATCGCTAGGCTAGTTAGCAATGAGCATTCCCTACCAAACCTAGCACTTATTCTAATTGGTTACTAACTTACATACCATACTAGTGGTTCCCAACCTGGTTAACAACTAACATGTCTTACCATTGGCCCAACATAGACATTTATCTAGTTAGCAACTAACATGCCCTATCAATGGCTCTTCATATCTGAATTTTGAGTTTAATACCCCAAGAAGGTCGTACACATTTCATGCCACAAACATGCACAAACAAATGATTACATAAAATAGATTTACAAAGTTCCATTCTAATTGGTTTGTCAGAACTCTAATCTATAACAGCCACAATTAGTGATATACACGAGATAGAAGGAAACTCAAGGAAAAGAAAAATAAATTAGATACTCACAAATGATTCCAACAAGTTTTGTTTTACTATCTCTATTGTTACACGCACAACCCTTTCTTACTAATCGATCACTTGCTAATTCCTCTCCAACGAAGAACTCTTTCTTATACAGGATACTAGAGTGTAATAGAGCAAATGAAAAAAAGAAGAAGAATAACCCCCTACAAAAGTTTCACTAACATATATAGCTCACACAACTCTCACACAACTTACACGTGACTAACATACAAAGCCAACGCATACCCTATGGTGGCCAACATAATCATTCTAGGTATCTCACACCATGAAATAATCATTAAACTTTGGTTAATTCCTAATTGGATTTATAACAATGACTTGACTAAAACTATACAATAAACACACATACTCAAATAGAAAATAATCAGGTCCATAATCCCACAATCCACTACTAGCGTATAATAATAGAAGGATCTATCATACATCTTACCAAGAAGACACTGATTGGTGGGTGCCCACAATGACCACACCAAAACACAAAACCAGAAACTTAACACTTAGACAAAAGGCGAACACTTCAACCAAAATCATTAAAGACATACCATATTACTCAAAAAGTCTGCTACTCATGGCGTATAAAACATTACAAAGTATGACACTAGCGGATATATCACAAATCAACTTTTTCTTAGCTTAATCTTAGCTAACAATCAACCCACACAAACCATCATCTAAAACTACATCGGGTGGAGTTGTAACAACCTATTCGGTGAGGTTTCAATACCTGATTATTGTATAGAGTGTTTTGGTGAATTATGTATAAAGATGAGCAAGTAAATTATTTGTTTTGATTAATTATAGATGTAACACCACAAACCCGACCTAGACGTTATGGCTGAATCTGTGATGTCACATTGGAGTGTTTTTTCCAACCATTAATTGATGAAAAATTCATTCTTTGATAAATGCTTCTTTAGATTTGTAAAAAAAAAAGGTTAGGAGACCTACTTTATTGTAAAACTCAAGTTGTTTAGGAAAAAATATTATTTAAACCAGTTTATTACCAACTTTAAAACCGTTTTTGTTACAGAAGCTTTTAAAATGTGTTGCATGAGCATGATGTTTTCAGAAAAACAGTTGTTTATATATATTCACTAAAATCAGTGTCCTATTACTAACAGATGTAATATAAAAATAGGATAATTAAATCTCCCCAAATTAAGTAAAAATTAAAGCGGCTTTATTACATAATAAAAACCCAATATAAAATCTTAATTATATTAAAAGAAATAACTAGGTCGACTGGCCACCTCTGAGTCCTCTATCGCCTTGATCTATCTAAGCTTGAGGATTTCCTGCACTGATGATAGATGGGTGAGTTTACGAAAACTCAGTGTGCAAAAACCCAAAATAACAAACAATCAGAGTAGTGCAAACTGGGCCTAAGCCCCTTTTAGTTTCAGTTAGGAGAGTTAACCCTCTTTTCAGTAACAGTAGCAGTCTGGGCCTTAGCCCATTTCAGTGATAAAAGCAGACAAAGAATCCTACCCAATCCATCTGCTACACACCAACTTCGTACTAGCCCTACACACCATGTGGGGACAAAATCAGCTCACCCAACCCTACACACTAGAACGTACCGTACTCGCTATAATACAGTATTTGCAGCAGAGCTGCCAATAATAGGCTTATAGCCTTTCAGTACACTTCCTCCAAAACATATATCCCACCCCATGTAATGCAACATAATATCATACGTGTATGCAGAAATGTCATGCTCAAAAACAGTCATACATAATATAGGGGTATTTTAGTCAATTTACCTCACAGGGGTATAACAATCATTTAATGAGTATGGGGTCGAAGTATACTTACCGACCAATAGTAGGTCCACAGTCGTCTTAGGCGACCCATGCAACCTTAAGAGTCAAACAGTGTTAATGGGCCTTCATCCCATATTGCAGGCCCATGTTGGCCCATACTCTTATATGGCCCACATAGCCTAAAAATGGCCTCAGTCGTGCAGTTCATTAAACCTGGCCCATAATTTACCACATTTTGTGAAATTTCTCCACGTGGGGCACACGGGACCTTTGGGCCCACTTGGCCCAATTCGGCCCAAAATGACCCAATACCACTTGGGCCCATGAAAAATGCTTATGGCTATTCCGTCGACCTCACGGCCTCATTTTGTGACACTGTCTGTCACACGGGCGCCAACATGCCCAGGAGGTGTCGACAACCCACTTTTTGGCTTTTCAGCCTTTTGGCTTTTCGACTTTTTAGCCTTTGTAACTAATGACAGTGTTCACACACTTGCTATGGAGTTGTAGCTGAGATGCTTCCGAAGTAGAGAGCCTACGGTTAAACACAACCCTTTATTAATCTAAAACCATCGTTAATCCAAAAATCATAATATTGGAACTCTTAACCAAAATGTAGCTACTTACCAACTAACATTTGTTTTACCCCACTTGTTCTCAAACCAATATTCCTTCCAACGCTTCACCTTCACACGAGATAGTTAAGTACATCATAAGAATCTACAATCCCACATAAAAGCATTTAGGATTTAAGGTACTTACCAATAAAGGAGATGTTACTCGTAGGGGTAAGATAGTTAGCCTAACACCCTACTATGAACCCGCGTCCCTATCATCAAACGTACAAAGTGAAGTGTTAAAGAGATATTTCCCCACAGTAGGAAAGAAAAGACACAATCAGTTGGCCTAAAAGATACATAAGCTGAACCTTGAGAGGAGAACTTAATAAGATTCCACTAAGGAGAACAAACTGAAACACTTACCAATAGACCAAAGGGTTTTCAGCAACCCTTCAGCAAGAAATGGACAAAGAACAGAAAGAAAGGAGGAGAAGGAGATGATTAGTTCCTGACAAGATTCAGCCAAGACAAGAATAATAGAAGAGTTGAGAGAAGGAGAGAACAACAAGTCCAGAAGTAAAACTAACAATCGAAAATGATTTGTGAGGGGGAAAAAGAAAATGTTATTCGGCCAGGGAGGAGAATACCAATTAGGGAAAAAAAAGGGAGTGAAGGACAAAAATCGGTGGACTAGAGCCTTGGGAAAAGAGTAGAATCTAACTCACCGAATACCAAAAGAGTACTCGCGACAAAAACCCGTAATGCCTGACTTTAAAAACGAAGACGAAAAGACCAAAAGAAATGCCAAAACCTGAAATGCAAAGCAAGTGGGCTCTCAAAAAACTCCAAAGTCGAATTCCTATCGTCAAATTACCTATTCGGCCACAACTCTTCCCCTTTCAAATCCCACGAAATCCTCCCCAAATCACTCCCCCACTCCTTGATCCATTCCCCCAACTACTCCTCAAATTTCTCCTCTAATCCCTTTCTTGACCAATTAAAACTCTCACAATCGTCCAACCAATAGAGTTCCAATGCCTTACAACCACCCACACGGTAGTTTGAGACACTCTTTGTGTGTAGTAGGACTTGAACTCCAGTCCCTTAACATCAGTATCACGCTATTTACCACTAGACTAACTAGCTTCTTATGTCAAGCCACCCTCTCATTAATTTAAGAAGCCTACTATCATAAGAAAAGGATTATTCAATTAGCAGCAAAATTTTGTTCAAGCCAGAGCTTGAACCCATGCCTTCTTAGACACTCCCAGAGCACTAAACCACTAAGGTAGACATACATCCATATTATAGACATACAAAATAAATTTTAATAAAGACTTCGGGATTTTGAAAAATTGGGGCATTATAATTCTACCCTCCTTAAACAAAATTTCGGCCTCGAAATTTACCTGGTCAGAATAGGTGAAAGTCCTGCTGTCGCATCGTCTCCTCGGGTTCCCACGTAGCCTCTTCAGAACTGTGGTTCTGCCAAAGTACTTTTACCAATGGAATCGATTTCCTCCTCAAGACATTTACCTCTCGATCCAAAATTTGGACTAGTTCCTCCTCAAAAGTCAGGTCTGGCCTAACTTCAATCTCCTCAACCGGTACCACATGTGTAGGATTAGAGCGGTAGCGTCTTAGCATGGAGACGTGGAACACATCGTGAATCCACTCTAACTCTGAAGGTAATTCCAACTGATTGGCAACTAGTCCTACACGTCACAATATGCGGTAAGACCCAATAAACCTTGGGCTCAACTTGCCCTTACGCCCAAATATCAATACCTTCTTCCATGGTGAAACTTCAGAAAGACAAAATCTCCTACAGAATACTCAATTTCCTTAAATTTCTGATCCACATATGACTTCTGTCTATCTGATGCTGCTTCAGTCTATCTCGAATTAATCTAACCTTATCCTCGGTATCAGATACTAGCTCAAGGCCCAGAACACGCCGCTTACCCAACTCAGTCCAACACAAAGGAGTGCGACATCTACGACCATATAATGCTTCATAAGGTGCCATTTGTATGCTAGACTGGTAGCTATTGTTATACGCAAATTTTTCCAATGGCAAATAATCCTCCCAACTTCCTCGGAAGTCAATCACGTAACTCCTTAACATATCCTCTACTATCTAAATCACCCTCTCTAACTGTCCATTTGTCTGAGGATGGAGTGCGGTACTGAAGTCCAATCGTGCACCCAGAGCTTCATGTAACTTCTTCCAGAACTGAGAAGTGAAACGAGGATCTCTATTGGATATTATGAAAATTGCTACCCCATGCAGTCTCATTATCTCAGATACATACAACTTAGCTAGTTTCTGCAATGAGTAATATGTGCGGACTAGTATGAAATGAGCGATTTTGGTCAACCGATCCACTATAACCCACACCAAATCTTTCTTAGAAGGCATTAGGGGTAACCCACTCATAAAATCCATAGTTACTCTTTCCCATTGCCACATCGGAATCTTAACCGGCTGAAGCAAACCAGAAGGCAACTGATGTTCTGCTTTAACCTGTTGACAAGCCAAACACTTCCCCATAAAGTCGATAATCTAACGCTTAAGTCCTGGCTACCAATATACCTCACAGAGATCTTTGTACATCTTATTTCCACCTGGGTGCATAGCATAAGGGCTACTATGCACCTTTCGCAGTAGAGTCTGCCTCAAATCAATATCCTTAGGCACACACATTCTACCTCTGAAACAGAGTACCCCTTCACTATTCAGCCCAAAATCCACTGTTTTTCCATCCTCAATCGACCGAAACCGAAGACCCAATGACTCATCTTCCAATTGTTTACTCTTAATCTATTCCATCCATATTGGTTTAACTTGGAGCTCAGCCAACAAGCTACCATCATCAAGTAAGCTAAGATGAGCAACATTGCTCTCAGATTAGTCATAGCCCTACAACTTAGTGCATAGACCACCACATTGACCTTACCAGGGTGGTATTCAATCAAACAATCATAATCCTTAAGCAGCTTAATCCACCTACGTTGCTGAAGATTTAACTCCTTCTAAGTGAGGAGATACTTGAGGCTCTTGTGATCTGTGTAAATGATACACTTCTCACTATACAAGTAATGCCTCCAGATTTTCAATACGAAAACCACTACGGCCAACTCCAAGACATGTGTTGCTTAATTCACCTCATGAATCTTAAGCTGGTGAGACGCATATGCTACCACCTTGCCATCTTGTATTAACACACACCCCAAGCCAACATGTGAAGCATCATTGTAGATAGTAAATTATTTCCCAGACAACGGCTGAATCAAGATAGGGGCCTCAATCAAAACTTTCTTAAGCTTCTCAAAGCTCTCATGCTTCTCAGCACTCCAGTTAAAAGGAACACCCTTACAGAGAAGCTTAGTTAAAGGTGCGGCAATCAATAAAAACCTTTTTACAAATCTTTGATAGTACCCAGCTAGTCCCAGAAAACTATGAATTTTTGGCACCGCCCTAGGCTGCTTCCAATTCAACACAACCCAAATTTTTCGAGGATAAACCTTAATCCCCTCAACATATACTACATGGCCAAAAAATGTTACCTCACGTAACCATAATTCACACTTGCTGAACTTGGAATACAGTTGGTTTTTTCTCAAGATCTGTAAAACCACTCGAAGGTGTTCATCATGCTCAAACTCATTCTTTGAATACACCATAATATCATCAATGAACACTACTACGAACTGGTCCAAATAAGGTTGAAACACACGGTTCATCAAATCCATAGAAGTCACTGGTGCATTCGTCAGTCCAAAAGGCATTACCAGGAACTCGTAATGACCATAACGAGTCCAAAATGCTGTCTTGTGCACATCGATATCTTTAACTCTCAATTGGTGGTACCCCAATCGGAGATCTATTTTAGAAAAAACTGATGCTCCTTGTAGTCGGTCGAACAAATCATTAATCTTCGGTAAAGGATATTTATTCTTAATAGTCAGCTTATTCAGTTGTCTGTAGTCGATGTACATACGCATGGATCCATCCTTCTTTTTAAAAAAAAAACTAGAGCTCCCCACAGAGACACACTCAGCCAGATAAACCCACGGTCCAGTAGTTCTTGAATTTGGGCCTTAAGCTCCACAAGCTCTTTCAGTGCCATTCTATAAGGAGCTCAATCTCGAATTCCACTTCACGTTCTGGAGGTAACCCCAGTAACTCTTCAGGAAAGACGTTCGAAAATTCTTTAACAGTCCTGATATCCTTTATCGAAGAGTCCCCAACATCCGAAACACTAACGTAGGCCAAGAACACCTCACAAGCCTTGCGAAACAACTTCTCGGCCCTAAGTACAGAGATTACATTACCCAAATTGTTTCGTCATTCCTCAATCACCACTATCTCCTCATCAGCTTTAGTTATCAGAACAATTCACTTAGTGGCACAATCCAAGGTTACCCGATGTTTAACTAACCAATCCATGCCCAATATTAGGTCAAATTCTCTGAAAGGCAGCTCCATAAGATTGGCCAGAAAGATAACTCCTTGTATCTTCAAAGGAACATCTCAAAATACCTTATCTATCCTAACGGACTGTCCCAACAAACTTAAAATAGTAATCTTACTCATAGTGTTTTCAACCACAATACTCAACATCCTAGACACCGAGCATGCTATATACGAATGTGTAGATCCAACATCAACCAATGCAGTATAAAGTTTACTATGAATAAAGAATGTACCAGTAATAACATTTGGAGCGTCTCCATCCTCTCGATGACGTGAAGCATAAACCAGTGCCAACTGCCTCACCTCATTATGACTAGCACCTCTGCTCGGTGCTCTACGACCACGACCCATACCATTTCCACCCTTAACTAAACCTCTGCCTCTCGGTGGCTGCTGACCACCCTACTGAACACTACCAAAACTAGTAGCTTGCACCTGCTCGGGCCTTCGTGGACAATCCTTGACACGGTGCTCCAATGATTCACATCTTAGACATGTACTCATCTTCTTCCAACATTTGCCCTGATGGCGTTTCCCACAATCAGCACAAAACTGCGGTCTAGGGGTAGCAGCAACAACAGGGGTCCTAACTCTAACTGGCCCATCAGGTCTGGGTCAATTCTTAAACCTCTAAAAAAAATTGAGGGCTCATCATCCCTCTTACCTCTACATTTTTCTCTGTTCTGGCGCTCAGCGCGCGTTACGTCCTCTGTAATATTGCCTTGTCAACAAGTGCTGCAAAATCCTGCTCCCTTTGAGGAGCTATCATAACCCTTAGACCATTCTTGAGGCCATCCTCAAATCGAACACACTGCTCATATTCTGTTTCCACCATCCCACAAGCATAACGGCTCAGTCGTAAAAATTCGGCCTCATATTCAACCACTGTTTTCTCCCCCAGAATTAAATTCAGAAATTCCCTTCTACGGGCATTCACATAATTGGCACCCACATACATAGCCTAAAAAGTAGTCTTGAAAAACTCCCAAGTCAATCGATCAGCTTGAGTGCCCTCTTTGATGGTAAGCCACCACTAGTAGGTCTCATCCCTCAATAGTGATACTGCACCTTTTAATTTTTGCTCCGGGGTGCAGTTGAGGTCATTTATGATCCTCTCTATGGCCTCGATCCAATATTTAGCCACATTAGGGGCAGCTCCAGCAATACCCCTGAAAATCTCTGTGACACCCCTAAAGTGACCCTAGTCGGAAAGTGGTTTCGGGACCGCTAAACCGAGTCACCGAAGCATTTGAATGTGATATTTATTGTCTAGAATATGTGAATATGAATGTGTGAAAGTTTTAAGCTTCGATTTAGTAAATTGCATGTGAATTTAGTCAATAGGACTTATGTGTGACACTTTTGAAATGTGATAGGTTAATCTATAAGGATCAATTAGTGCATGAAATCAAAAGGGTGGACTTGCATGTCAATTTCCCCCCTAATTAGTAGTGGCCGGCCATGAGCATGAGGGTGGACAAAATGTTATGGCTAAAACATGTCATAAACATGTTGGGTTAATAATTTATGTTAGGATTAATAAAATAAAGAACATGGGCAATAAAATATTAGTGTTAGTAGTAGGAAAACAAAAAAAAAAATGTGTGTGGTTGTTCCCCCATTGTGCCGTACTTAAAAGAAAAAAAAAGAAAAAGGCTTCATCCTCCTTGTTCTTCTTGACCGAAAAATCAAAGGAAGAAGAAAGGAGTCTTCTTGCTTCATGTTCGGTTGGTTGGTGTTTTAGGAGGAGCTCAAGAGCAAAGGGGAACTAAATCCGATAAACGGAAGGAAAAAGTGATCGAATAGCCGTCGTAATCATTCGGCAACTTCCGAGGTAAGTTTTAAGTGATTAAACGTTGAGTAAATTCTATCATAATAGGACATAATGAGTTGATTTAATAAGATATGATGTGGCCATAATATGTCTTAAACTCAAATGGTAAGTTCATAAGTGTTTGGACTTGGAAATTTAAGAGCAAATTGTAATAATTTGCTTTGGACATGACGATAGAACGTGATTTTAGAAAATCACTATAAATTGTTGGTGTGGAATTATGGGCTGAATAAAATATGTAATCAAAGCTTAGTTAGTCTAGTTTCTTATAAAAGAGACCGTGTAAGCAAAGAAATTTCCTATAAAGAGATATTTAAAGTTGTGTGGGACAGTGTCAGAATGACTCCGAAATCTCCTACTACTAACACTAATATTTTATTGCCCATGTTCTTTATTTTATTATTCCTAACATAAAGCATTAACCCAACATGTTTATGACATGTTTTAGCCATAACATTTTGTCCACCCTCATGCTCATGGCCGGCCACTACTAATTAGGGGGGGAAATTGACATGCAAGTCCACCCTTTTGATTTCATGCACTAATTGATCCTTATAGATTAACCTATCACATTTCAAAAGTGTCACACATAAGTCCTATTGACTAAATTCACATGCAATTTACTAAATCGAAGCTTAAAAATTTCACACATCCATATTCACATATTCTAGACAATAAATATCACATTCAAATGCTTCGGTGACTCGGTTTAGCGGTCCCAAAACCACTTTCCGACTAGGGTCACTTTAGGGGTGTCACAACTCTTCCCCCCTTTAGGGATTTTCGTCCCCGAAAATTTCTACTGATGCATAGTTTAGGATAACGTCCTCTTATTGAATTATATTCATATAAACATTAGCTCATCGATAGCAATTGTAATTCATTATTGATTTCGCATCGATCTAAAAAAATCATTTTCTTATCTTAAAACAAATACATAAACATTTCTACAAGTATGCACATATATCTCATTTTCTTGATTTCATAAGCAATAATCGCTTAATTTGATTCACAAATGCATTTCAAACACATATTAAGCACATATTAACATGTATAATCCACATCATCAACCCACATATTTGTAACCTACATTTTCATTCATGTATAAGCTGTAACCTGACCGAAAGTACACATATACTCAAACATCCCAATAAATATCCTTTATAACTCTATCATATCTCACTATTCAACTTAACCTATTTCCAACAAAAAATCAACTTCCACATACCTGAACATTGAATTCATTTAGCACATTCAATCACCGTTAACGATACCCGTATACAATCGATTTGGCATAAAGCCTCATATAGTATACCGGCATGGGATTTATTTTAGCACATAACCCATATATCAAAAATTATCAGCATTTATCAAAAATTCTTACAGACTTTCAAATGTCAAACTTAATCGAAATTATTTATTGAACATGATTAACAAAAAAAATAGGGGTCATTTAGCAATAGCACATATGACTTCATATACCAAGCATCCCATAAACGAAATCTGTAACACATTTATAACATGAATTCATTTCTTAACAACATATCCACCATCTTAAATCAATGCCTTCGTTCCATACGAGGTCTTACATGAATCTTGTTTTACTCATTTAATGTCTACTGACCGATCTCGCACACATAGTGCTCGGTTGAAGAACTCGCACTCTCAGTGCCTCTAATCATTTGCACACATAGTGCCCCTATTCATTTGTTGTTACACATTGAAATGACTTAACCAAGTCTATAAACATCATGTATGTACACTTTTAAACATATCATCTCATTTAAATTTGAATTCGTATAGTAATGAACACTTAAACTTTGCTCAAATTACCGGCACGAAGCCTACTAGACGCGAAGGCCTGAATACACGTCACCAGCATGATTGCTCTTCAGGACCTAGCCCGGATATAACACCAACACGAATGCTCTTCGGGGTTTAGCATGGATATATCACTAGCACGAATGCTCTTCGGAACTTAGCCCGGATACATCACTAGCACGAATGCTCTTCGGAACTTAGCCCGGATACATCACTAGCACGAATGCTCTTCGGGACTTAACCCAGATACATCACTAGCTCGAATGCTCTTCGGGACTTAGCCCGAATACATCACTACCACGAATGCGCTTTGGGACTTAGCCCGGTTACATCACTAGCACGAATGCTCTTCGGGACTTAGCCCGGATACATCACTAGCACGAATGCTCTTCGGGACTTAACCCGGATACATCACTAGCTCGAATGCTCTTCGGGACTTAGCCCGGTTACATCACTAGCACGAATGCTCTTCGGGACTTAGCCCGAATACATCACTAGCACGAATACTCTTCGGGACTTAACTCGGATACATCACTAGCTCGAATGCTTTCGGGACTTAGCCCGGTTACATCACTAGCACGAATGCTCTTTGGGACTTAGCCCGGATACATCACTAGCATGAATGCTCTTCGGGACATAGCCCGGATATATATAACTCTCAATTCTCATGTATATATACATATATAACAATACACATTAGTATATATTTACATTCCAAAGGAAGAGTGAAATATAAATACAAACAACTATGTTATAATTTGATTGTTATCTGTTGACACTGTTTAAAACTTACTAAGCATTGTAATGCTTACTCCGTTTACTTTGTTTTCTCTGTTTTTATAAATCTCACTTCGAAGCTACAGGCTCGGGGATCATCAGCAACTAGTCACACTATCACTATCCACTGCTTGTTACTGTTATGTTTTGAGTTATTTTATGGCATGTATAGAATAGACTAGTGGCAGAAGAATATTTTTGGTTAATGTATATAAGCCATGCGAAAATGGCATCTTTTGAATGTTTACTTAGAGAAGTTTGAATTTTATCCCTGGCTGTGCTTACTACTTATTTAAATGAATAATCTTTATTTCAAGAAAAAGTTCAAAATTTTACTGTTCTGATATGAGTTACAAGTCCGGTAATGCCCCTTACCTATTCCGGCGACGGTTATGGGATAGGGGTGTTACATTTTATTGGTATCAGAGCTACGGTTTAGTCGATTCTAGGACTAATGTAGCACGCGTAAGTCTATTTATACATGCCATAAAGTGATAAAATGATAGTGTGATGATTTTTGACTATTAAAATGTGTTTGTTGTATTGCAATGAATTTTGATCCCGATCGAGCTGTAGTAAGCTTCTGACTATGAGAATTTATGATATAACTTCACTTGGATATGCTTAAATTATTAAGTTAATCAGGTACGTATCATGTACTCGCATTTGAAATTTGATTTGGATTGAATTATAAGGGTATAAGTGATGCAATTTTGAAAGAGTGTACGACTATAAATGTGATCTTTGTATGTGGCTATGGAACTGAAAGTTGAATGGTCGATAAGCATGATGTGTTTATATTCAAGTAATGTAAATGATATACTAATGTGTATTGTTATATATGTATATATACATGAGAATTGAGAGCTATATATATCCGGGCTAAGTCCCGAAGAGCATTCGTGCTAGTGATGTATCCGGGCTAAGTCCCGAAGAGCATTCGTGCTAGTGATGTAATCGGGCTAAGTCCCGAAGAGCATTCGAGCTAGTGATGTATCCGGGTTAAGTCCCGAAGAGCATTCGTGCTAGTGATGCATCTGGGCTAAGTCCCAAGAGCATTCGTGCTAGTGATGTAACCGGGCTAAGTCCCGAAGAGCATTCGAGCTAGTGATGTATCCAGGTTAAGTCCCAAAGAGCATTCGTGCTAGTGATGTATCCGGGCTAAGTCCCGAAGAGCATTCGAGCTAGTGATGTATCCGGGTTAAGTCAGGAAGAGCATTCGTGCTAGTGATGTATCCGGGCTAAGTCTCAAGAGCATTCGTGATAGTGATGTAACCGTGCTAAGTCCCGAAGAGCATTCGTGCTAGTGATGTATCCGGGCTAAGTCCCGAAGAGCATTTGAGCTAGTGATGTATCCGGGTTAAGTCCAGAAGAGCATTCGTGCTAGTGATGTATCCGGGCTAAGTTCCGAAGAGCATTCGTGCTAATGATGTATCCGGGCTAAGTTCCGAAGAGCATTCGTGCTAGTGATGTATCCGTGCTAAACCCCGAAGAGCATTCGTGCTGGTGTTATATCCGGGCTAGGTCCCGAAGAGCAATCATGCTGGTGACGTGTATTCGGGCCTTCGTGTCTAGTAGGCTTCGTGCCGGTAATTTGAGCAAAGTTTAAGTGTTCATTACTATACGAATTCAAATTTAAATGAGATGATATGTTTAAAAGTGTACATACATGATGTTTATAGACTTGGTTAAGTTATTTCAATGTGTAACAAGAAATGAATAGGGGCACTATGTGTGCAAATGATTAGAGGCACTGAGAGTGCGAGTTCTTCAACCGAGCACTATGTGTGCGAGATCGGTCAGTAGACATTAAATGAGTAAAACAAGATTCATGTAAGACCTCGTATGGAATGAAGGCATTGATTTAAGATGGTGGATATGTTGTTAAGAAATGAATTCATGTTATAAATGTGTTACAGATTTCGTTTATGGGATGCTTGGTATATGAAGTCATATGTGCTATTGCTAAATGACCCCTATTTTTTTTGTTAATCATGTTCAAGAAATAATTTCAATTAAGTTCGACATTTGAAAGTCTGTAAGAATTTTTGATAAATGCTGATAATTTTTGATATATGGGTTATGTGCTAAAATAAATCCCATGCCGGTATACTATATGAGGCTTTATGCCAAATCGATTGTATACGGGTATCGTTAACGATGATTGAATGTGCTAAATGAATTCAATGTTCAGGTATGTGGAAGTTGATTTTTTGTTGGAAATAGGTTAAGTTGATGTGATTAAATGTACATAAAACTTGGAAATATATTCCGGGTAAGACCCGATGACTACGTGTGGAGATTTTGTCCGGGTAAGACCCGATGACTACGTGTGGAGATTTTGTCCGGGTAAGACCTGATGACTACGTGTGGAGATTTTGTCCGGGTAAGACCCGATGAATACGTGTGGAGATTATGTCCGGGTAAGACCCGATGACTACGTGTGGAGATTTTGTCCGTAAGACCCGATAACCGATGTAGAGATTTAAATCGAGCTAAAGGTCTCGCCGATAATCCGAGTAGAGGTTAAAGCTATAAGACTTCGTAATAAGAATTGCTTATAAATATATTCAATGCGAAAGGTTAAACAGGTATGTACTCCAAGTTTATATGTGAGCTTGATTTGAACTAAATCATAAGGTAGTTATGTGATGCATACGTGAGCAATCTATGAGACTATTCCTATGATTATGTGACATCGGATCAGTGTGAGAGGTTATGTGAAATTTTGCAGTATATCTATGTCACATGAGCTCACTTTTATGTAAAAGTTTATCTACCTATTGTATATGATGAGATGTGCATATTCGGTAAAAGGATGGTATGCCCGAAGGAAGAGTGAAATATAAATACGAACAACTATGTTATAATTTGATTGTTATCTGTTGACACTGCTTAAAACTTACTAAGCATTGTAATGCTTACTCCGTTTACTTTGTTTTCTCTGTTTTATAAATCTCACTTCGAAGCTACAAGCTCGGGGATCGTCAAGAACTAGTCACGCTATCACTATCCAACGCTTGTTCATTGTTATGTTTTGAGTTATTTTATGGCATGTATAGAATAGACTAGTGGCGGAAGAATATTTTTGGTTAATGTATATAAGCCATGCGAAAATGGCATCTTTTGAATGTTTACTTAGAGAAGTTTGAATTTTATCCCTGGTTGTACTTAGTACTTATTTAAATGAATGATCTTTATTTCAAGAAAAAGTTCAAAATTTTCTGTTCGATATGAGTTACAAGTCCGGTAATGCCCCTTACCTATTCCGGCGACGGTTACGGGATAGGGGTGTTACAATCTCTGCCCCATTAGACCTGAGTCGTTCCGTAACTAACCCACAGCCTATGTTACCAGTACCAGGCCCAGCGATCCTTTCTAGAATCCTCAACATTGCTTGGAACATTGCGTCGTCCTCAGCTGCTCGATTTTGAGACCCTGTCTCAACCATAGGTGAAGCTGGTGCCTCTCTAACATCCTCATTAGGCTGGTGTCCAGAAGATGATGACCCAGCCCAAGCACTTCCACGGCCTCTGCCACGAATACCTCTAGTGCTCATTATCCACTCGTGCTTTTATCTTTTAAAAGTTTTATGCCAGTCAGTTTTATTGTTCTCATTGTTTAGTATAGATATTTTATGAATAGTATTATTTCAGAGTCTATTTTCGCAGTCCACAGTCTTACTACGGTTCGTAGTTTACTCTAACTAAGAGTTTCAGTACATTTTTACTACCTAAAGTAGTGTCTGTAATAACATTATCATTCCAAAACAAACAATCAGAAAACATATAGGATCGGCGCGGGGACTCGATGTGCCACTCCTTTAGTAAAACATAAACCCAAATAATCTCTTTAAACCATTTTAAAACAACATTGTTGAAATTTTCATGTCTCTGAAAAACCCAAATCCACAGCCGAGTTTTTCAACCTGGCTCTGATACCACTAAATGTAACACCTCAAGCTCGGCCTAGACGATATGGCCGAATCTGTGATGTCACATTGGAGTGTTTTTCCCAACCATTAATTGATAAAAAATTCGTTCTTTGATAAATGTGTGACAGCCCAAAATTGACCCTAGTCGGGAAGTGGTTTCGGGACCGCTAAACCGAGTCACCGAAATGTTTGAACGTAGTATTTATTGTCTAAAATATGTGATTATGAATGTGTGAAAGTTTTAAGTTTCGATTTAGTAAATTTCATGTGAATTTAGTCAATAGGACTTGTGTGACACTTTTGAAATGTGATAGGCTAATCTATAAGGATCTAATAGTGCATGTAATCAAAAAAGAGGGCTTGCATGTCAAATTTCCCTAAATCCAAGCCTAGTGGCCCGGCCATGACAAAGAAATATGGGCAAAACATGTCATAGACATGTTTTGTTGGTGCATCATGGGAGGAAAAAAAATAAAATAAGGAGTATGGGTAATAATGAAATGGAAAAAAAAAAAAGGAGAAAAAAGATGAAAAGAAAAGGGATTATGATGAAAACAAAGAAAAAAAAAATGTTCATCTTTTTTTCATCTCTTTTGGCCGAAATTCTCTAAGGAAGGAGGAAGGAGTTTTTGCTTCATGTTTGGTTTGGAAGAGGATTAGGAGGAGATTTGGCCATACTTGCATCTAGATTAAGGTATGTTTGAGGTTGTGCCATGAGATTCATGCATGTTCTTAGTTGCTAGCTTGAGTTCTAATTAGTCCATGGTTCAAAACTTTGCTATATCATGGGGATGATATTCGGCCAAGGTAGATTTTGTGTTAATGCCATTGCATGCTAAATATGAAGCTTGTTAATGATACATGTGATGGTGGATTGATGACTCTTGGATTTTCTTTTTAGCATTTTTGAGTAAGACATTAAGTTTTGGAATTGATTTGATGGAGAGTATGCTTAAGTTGTGTTATGAACAACTATGTGTTAAATCGAGGTTTGCTAAGCTATCTATTAAGGTGAAGTGCAATGTTAGTGATTGATTAATAGTGTATATACATGTATGCATATTCGGCCATCAAATTAAGGCATAGGTGATGATGAGTCTATGCTTTGTACATTTGGCCATATATATATATATATATGCATGTGTGATTGGATTATTGATAGTAGGGCTATAGCATATGGTTATGAGCCGAATAGCTAAGAGCATGAGGTAGCAAGATAAAAATTTTACCATGCCGTTCCGTATGTCATAAAATCATTAAAATGTGAATATCAATATGTGTAGCAAAGCGGTTGAATGAGTTAATTTATTTGTTTAAGCTCAAGATCCTAAAGGAGAGGCGACCAACAAGGGGAAATCGAAGGTCATCGAGTAGCCGACTTGGAATTATTTTGCACCACACAAGGTAGGTCACTAAGCATATATTTTGTATTGATTTAAATAGACATAATGTCTATGTAATTATGCCGAAAGGAATGATAAATTTATATACATGTATGTTTGTGGTGATGAAAGTATTGAATGAAAAGAAAAGAGGTGAGATGCATCGAGTTGTTGATTTCGGCACTAAGTGTGCGGGTATGAACATTTGTGATCATGAGAATGGCACTAAGTGTGCGGGTTTAAAATTTGTACAGCACTAAGTGTGCGAGTTTGATCATCTGACACTAAGTGTGCGAGTTGATTATATAGCATCGAGTGTGCGGACTCACTATATGCTTTTGAATCACTATTGACACCGAGTGTGCGACATTATTGAGTTGATCACGGACAGCGGATCAGGTAAGTACCTTGAGTTCATGGCTAATAGGCGCTATGTTTATATTTGGAGTTGAGCTTGGTAAGTTTTGAACCTATGTGACAATTCAAATTGAAGTCACGTAAATAAAATTATCGTGGAATAAGTGAAAGGTCATGTAGATGTATGATTGTAACGAAAACAAAATGGTGTATAAAAATGCCTCAAATATCCTATTGATTAGTATATGGAATGTGAATGTATAACTTGGTATGAGATTGAATCGAAAGGTCTAAGGAACTATGGTATAGTTCGGTTTGAATGGAGTAATTAGCCTCGTTCCATTTTGTTTCCTCTTGTGATAATGTTATTAATGGTTGGTAGTGCATTGCTTATGACTTACTGAGTTATATACTCATTCGGTGTTTGCTTGTCACCTATTTTAGGTTTCTTGGACTCGACTTTTTGCGTATTCGGGACCGTCATCGAAGTCATCACACCGGCTAACAACTTTTGGTATTTTCTTCGTAGTTGGTCTAGGAGTACATTTCGGCATGTATAGGCTATTATGCTTTGTTGAAATTGGTATGTAAACTTTTAGCCATGCGAAAATGGCGTAAATGTTCGGTTGAAATTGGTTTTGTGATGTTTGGACACAAGTCATGGTTATAATTTGGGACATGCATGATGAATTATTAGTTAAATCAAGGAAAAGTCATGAAATAGGCATAGTTTGTTTTAGTAACAGATGCTGATAGCAGCAGTGGTGTGGATGTGAAAAATCACTAAAAATAGCAGGAATGGTATTAAATAGTGAATAAATTATGTAAATGAGCCTTGATGAATCTAATTTCATATGGAAGAAATGAAAAGGTCATATGAGTTGTATCCTAAGAGATATTTAGGTATTTGTGAAACAGGGCCAGAACGGTTTCTGGATTCCCTGTTCCGACTTTGGAAATTCATTATAAATTAACCAGAGATAATTAGGAGTCATACCATATATTTATAGATTCCTCTTTGAGTCTAGTTTATATAGAAACAAACGGCATCAGTATTGAAGCCCTGCACAGGGAGATATTCAAGTTGTAACGCAGGAAGGTCAGTGTAGTCGACCCCTGCAACATGGGAGACTTTAACTAATAAACTGTACTAATTGGCTCGACCAAAAATTCTAGAAAAAAATCTGTAGATGGACATATGAGTCTAGTTTCAGGGAAAAATTACAAAACTGATTTTTGAGTTTTGAAACTCCAGATATGATTTTTAAGGCGGCAGTGATGCAGTAACCAGCTTGTCTGGAAATTTTTTTTTATGGACTGTGAAAACAATTAAGTTAAGTCTGTGTGCACCTTGTATTTGACTCCGGTAACGGATTCGGGTACGGGGTGTTACAATTTTATTGGTATCAGAGCTATGGTTTAGTCGGTTCTAGGACTACCATAGCACGTATGAGTCTAGCTATACATGCCTTAATGTTAATGTTTAAATGTGTGATGACTTCTGACGGTTAAAATTTTTGTTTTGATTAGTAAATGGATCCGGTGTAGAGAGAACCTTGGCGGATGAGGTTGAAAGTGTAGCGGCTGCTCTGCCCAAGGGACGCTGCTGTTGAACCTCGGTCATCTGCGAATAATCAAGGTGAGGGGCTAAACAAGCCTTCTTTACCATGATGAATGAGTGGGTCGCATAATATGCCCGAACCAATCCGGCTGTCCAACAATTCCCGAATTTGAATAATCCACCCCAAGAGCCCGTAATGCCATCGATTCGATCCTGTGAGGCTGAGTAAGCCACTGTAGACTTGATTAGGAAGCGTGGGGCTGAGGAGTTCAAGGCCATAGTTCTTGATGATGCCGAAGGGCCGAGTTACGCTTGATAACACCATTCGGTGTTTGATGAACTATCATGCACACCGATGAATGTCTAAAGTGTGCTATATCCTTGTTGCGAGACTCACTTACTATTGGTGGAGGACTTTGATTTCCATAGTCCCAAACGAATGAGTTACTTGGGATTTCTTTCAAATAGAATTTCGAAAGAAATATATTAGTCAACGGTTCATCGATCAAAAGCGTAAGGAATTCTTGGAACTCTAGCAAGGCCGTATGACAGTATCTGAATACGAACATGAGTTCGTAAGACTCAGTCGGTATGCCCGGGAGTGTGTGGCTGATGAGGTTGCTATGTGCAAGAGATTTGAAGAAGGATTGAATGAAGATTTAAAGCTACTAGTGGGTATTTTGGAGATAAAAGAATTCGTAACACTAGTTGAACGAGCCTGCAAGGCAGAGGAACTTGGAAAGGAGAAGAAGAAGGCTGAATTTGAAGCTAGAGACTATCGCAAAAGATCGACGGGTAAAGCTCCGTTCTCGGCTGTAAAGAAGTTCAGGGAGGACACTAATAAATCGAGGACGACTGCGGGAATTTCCATTAGAGCACGACCATCGACGGACTCCCGAGCTACTTCGGTGGCTAGTGTGGGCAATAATCGTCAAGAGAGACCTGAATGCCCCCAATGTGGAAGACGACACCTAGGTGAATGTTGGGGTAAGTCTGTTAACCGGGCCTGTTACGGATGTGGTTCGAAGGACCACTTCATTAGAGATTGCACGGAGCTTGATGAGAAGAATAGGATGCAAGGTGCAAGACCTAGTGGAATGACAGCTAGAGGTAGACCACCGAGAATTTTAGGAGGTAGGGGTGGTAGTCAGAGAGGGGCCTCTGATACGGCTGTTCGGTCCGAGACCGTACTCTGCTAGAGCATATGCCATTCGCAGACGAGAGGAGGCATCCTCCCCGATGTTATCACTGGTACTTTCACTCTCTTTGATACTAGTGTGATTGCGTTGATTGACCTGGCTCTACTCATTCATATGTATGTGAAACCTTAGCATCCAGAAGACTCTACTGTTGAGTCTCATCGAGTTCGTAATTCGAGTGTCAAATCCCTTGGGTCAATATGCACTTGTTGACAAAGTGTGTAGGAGATGCCCTCTAATGATCCGAGAATTCTGTTTTCCGGCCGATTTGATGCTTTTACCACTTGATGAATTTGATGTTATTCTTGGTATGGACTGGTTGACCGTATATGACGCAGTGGTGAGTTGCAAAAGAAAAACCATTGATTTAAGGTGCGCAAATAACGAGATAATCCGAGTTGAGTCTACGGACTTAAAGGGGTTGCCAGCTGTAATATCATCAATGTTGGCTCAGAAATATGTAAGAAAGGGGTGCGAAGCATACCTTGCGTATGTACTTGATGACAAAGAGTTAGAAAAGAAACCCGAATCTGTGCCGGTGGTTTGTGAATACCCGGATGTTTTTCCCGAAGAATTACCGGGTTTACCACCTGTTCGGGAGGTAGAGTTTGGTATTGAGCTTGTACCTAGGATGTAACACCCCGAACCCGAGACCGTCGCCGGAGTCGAACACGAGGTGTTAACAGACTTCAAACCACTTATTGAGAATTTCCCAGACAAGCTGCCAATCTGTGTACTAGTCGCTTCAAAAATAATATCTTGATTTTTACAACTCAAAAATCAGTTTTGTAATTTTTCCTTGAAACTAGACTCATATGTCCATCTACAGATTTTTTTCTAGAATTTTTGGTCGAGCCAATTAGTACAGTTTATTAGTTAAAGTCTCCCCTGTTGCAGGGATCGACTACACTGACCTTTGTGCTTTACGAATTAGATATCTCCCTGTACAGGGCTTGAATACTGATGCCGTTTGTTTCTGTAGAAACTAGACTCAGAGAAGAATCTACACATATATGGAATGCCTCCTAATTATCTCTGGTTAATTTACAATGATTTTCCAAAGTCGGAACAGGGGATCCAGAAACTGTTCTGGCCCTGTTTCACGAGAACATTAATATCTCTTAAAATACAGCTCATATGGTCATTTTGTTTCATCCATATGAAAATAGACCCATCAAGATTCGAGTACGTAATTTTTTTAGCTATTAATTCTACTTTTACTATTTTTAGTGATTTTTTGATCTCATATCACTGCTGCTGTCCGCAACAGTTACTGCAGTAGACTATGCCAATTTCATGAATCCTTCCTTAGCCTTACTACTCATCCATCATACGTGACACAAATTATGGCCACCTTATCAAAATTAAGGTTTCTAAGACTCGTGGCTATAGATTCTAGCATCCCACTCAAACGACCACATAGGCCATTTTCACATGGCTTAAAGTTTACAACCCAAAATTTAACAAAACAAAATAGCTCATACATGCCAAATGTTCTCCTAAGTCGACTAAGAAGACAATACCAAAATTGCTCTTGGTGTGATGACTTCGTTGTGATTCTGAACACCCAAAAGGAGACGAGCCCAAGGAACCTAAAATGGGTGACAAGAAAACACCGAGTGAGTTTATAACTCAAGAAGTCATAAGCATTCCACAACCATCCATTAATACAATTATCATAAAATGAAATAATGAAACAAGGCCAAATGTTCCAGCCATACCGAACTATACCATAGTTCCTTAGATCTTCGGATCAATCTCATACCAAGTCATACATTTACATTTCATATACTGTTCAATAGGATATTTGAAGCAATTTCCATACATCATTTCATTTCCGCAACAATCATGCAATCAAATGAACTTTCATCTATTCCACGATACCTTATTTACGGAATGCAATTGAAATCATCACATAGATTTAAATCTTACCAACTCCACCCGAGCATGAACATAGCATCTATTAGCCATGAACTCAAGGTACTTACTCTTTCCGCTGTCCATACTCATCTCGATAAAGTCACGCCTCCATATAAATGTTCAATCGGAGATATGTGTAGAGTTCGCACACATAGTGCTTAATACTCAATCACGCACACTTAGTGCCATATGATTCAAGCCCGCACACATAGTGCCATATAGTCCAAACTCGCACACTTAATGCCGTACATTACAAGCTAGCACACTCAGTGCCAATCTCGTCACCGTACACATCTATTTCTCGCAGACTTAGTGCTGAAGCAAACTTCCTACACATTTCACTATCTCTTTTATGTTCAATCATTATCATCTTTTCATACACATACATTTGTATATATTTCATCTCATTAAACACAACTGCATAGATATTACAATCATTTAAGCAATATCAAATATATGCTTAATGACTTACCTTGTGTTGGGTAAAAATAGTCCAAGTCGGCTACTCGATGACCTTCGCCTTTCCCTTGCTTGATTCTCCTTCTTTAACTCCTTGAGCTTAATCAATAAATCAACTAGTTTAACCATCTCGCTAAACATTCATAATTCAATTACACATGCATATGTATGTTTGTATATTCGCAACCATCCTCACTTATTACCCATTTAGTCAACAATCTAAGCCAAGATAAGGCTTCAATATGGTTGCCTCTAACCGAATACATGCTCACCAATTTCCCTTCATGTGGCCGAATATGCATGTCCATGTTGAGGCCATTTATGCACTTATTACCACACAAAACAGCATACATTTTACTAACTAGTACCTTTCCATATTGTAACTCAATACACATCTATCATTTCCTTCATAACCAAAACATCATCATAAGTAAGTATATACCTTAAGATAGTATATACGTCATACCAATACATCATGCTCAAACATATATACATATATGTATGCTAGAGCCGAATCTCAAGTTGATTGTAACTAAACATGAACATGATTTGAAACACAAATCTTACTCTCCATGCAAAGAGCATAAATCACACTTGGGGATGCACCATGGCGAATACATCACAACACCATAATTTTGGTCATGATTACACAAAGAACTTAGTATATCATTCAAAATGCTCAAAGAAAATCTAAGAGTCCTCAATCCACCATCACATGTATCATCATCAAGCTTCATATTTAACATGCAATGGCATTAACTCAAAATCCACCTTGGCCAAATACCATCCCCATGATATAACAAAGATTTGAACCATGGGCTAATAAGAACATCAAGTTAACAACCAAAAACATGCATGAATTTCATGGCACAACATCAAACATACCTTAATCTTGATGCAAATATAGCCAAACCTCTTCCTAATCCTCTTCCAACCCAAGCATGAAGCAAAATTCCTCCCTTCCCCTCTAGTATTTTCGGTCAAGAGAGAATGAAATGGATGAGCAAAATTTTTTTCTTTTCTTTTCTTCCATGTACGGCAATGGGGGGGTTTCACTCACACACACACATATTTTTTTTTCTTTACTACCCATGCTTATTTGTTTATTGTTTCCCCCTAATGCACCAACAAAACATGTTTCATGACATGTTTAGCCCATACTCCCTTGTCATGGCCGGCCATCACTTGTAAAAAGGGGGTATTTGACATGCAAGGCCATTGTTTTGCATGCATGCTTTAATTAGTCATCATACATTTCCCCATCATACTTTCAAAGTTTTCTACTAGGTCCTTTCTAGTGAAATTCACATTTATAACTCTAAATTAAAGCATCAAAATGTCACACATGAGTTAACACATATTATAGGCATCAAAATAAATATCAAATTATTTTTATGCCTCGGTTTTGTGGTCCCGAAACCACATTTCGACTAGGGTCGTTTTAAGGCTGTCACAACTCTCCCCCACTTAAGAAATTTTCGTCCCCGAAAATCTTACCGGTAAATAGGTTTGGGTATCGCTCCTTCATAGAGTTCTCGGGTTCCTAAGTAGCTTCTTCCATCCCGTGTTTGAGCCATAACACTTTTACTAACGGAACCCTTTTGTTTCGCAACTCCTTCACTTCACGAGCTAGGATACGAATCGGTTCTTCTTCATAACTCATATCGGCTTGAATTTTAACCTCTGATGGACTAATTACGTGCGACGGATCAGACCTATAGCGTCGATGCATCGAAACATGAAAGAAGTCGTGAATCTTTTCAAGTTCAGGGGGCAAAATCAAACGATACGCAACTGGACCGACTCGTTCGGATATCTCATATGGCCCGATGAACCTCGGGCTCAATTTGCCTTTACGGCCAAATCTGAGTATCTTTTTCCAAGGCGAAACTTTAAGAAACACTTTATCTCCCACTTGATACTCAATGTCTTTTCGTTTCAGATCCGCGTACGACTTCTGACGATCGGAGGCTATCTTCAGATTTTCACGGATTACTTTTACTTTCTGTTCAGCATCTTTAATCAAATCCACTCCAAAATTTTGTTCTCACCGAGCTCGGTCCAAAAAATGGTGTACGGCATTTACGCTCGTACAAGGCCTCGTAAGGCGCCATCTTAATACTTGATTGAAAACTATTGTTGTGCGAATTCAATCAAAGGTAAGTACTGTTCCATGAACCACCGAACTCGAGGATGCAACATCTCAACATATCCTCAAGTATCTAAATTATCCGCTCGGATTGACCATCGGTTTGGGGGTGAAAGGCGGTCTTTGAAATGCAACTTGGTACCTAAAGCTTCTTGCAATTTCTTCCAAAATCGCGAGGTGAATCTCGGATCTCTATCCGACACAATGTAAATCGGTACCCGTGTAATCTCACAATCGAGAAACGTATAATTCAGCTAGTTTATCCAATGAAAATCCAGACGACAGGATAAAGTGAGCCGACTTAGTCATCTATCAACAACAACCCAAATCGCGTCCTTCTTACTTGTCGACAATGGCGGTCCGGACACAAAGTCCATTGTGACTTGATCCCATTTCCACTCGGGTATCGTAATCGGCTGAAGTAATCCTGAAGGCACTTGATGTTCCGCTTTCACTTGTTGACATATTAAACATCTCGAAACAAAGTCGGAGATGTCTCGTTTCATACCATGCCACCAAAATCGACGTTTCAAATCGTTGTACACCTTCGTACTCCCCGGGTGGATTGTCATTCGGCTACAATGGGCTTCGTTCAGAATTATCGAAATAAGTTCCGAATTCTTTGGAACACACAGACGACTTTTGAACCTCAAACAATCGTCATCATCAATTTGAAACTCCGATTCCTTGTTCGGATCACACTCAGCCCGTTTTGCAAGCAACTCATCATCATCTTTCTGAGCTTCACGAATTTGATGAGTCAACAATGGTTTGGCCTTTAATTCGGCTACTAACACATTGTCGGGTAGGATAGACAAGTGTACATTCATCGCTCGTAAAATTAACAGTGATTTCCGGCTTAAGGCGTCCGCAACCACATTAGCCTTTCCCGGGTGATAATCAATGACGAGCTCATAATCTTTTAACAACTCGAGCCAACGTCTTTGTCGCAGATTTAAGTCTCTTTGAGTCATCAAATATTTGAGACTTTTGTGATCCGAATACACATGGCACTTCTCACCAAATAAGTAATGTCGCCATATCTTTAAGGCGAATACGATGGCAGCCAATTCGAGATCATGGGTCGGATAATTTTTCTCATGTGGCTTTAATTGTCTCGACGCGTAGGCCACAACTTGACCTTCTTGCATCAATACGCAACCTAACCCAAGTAGGGAGGCGCCACTATAAATGAAAAACTCTTTGCCAGATTTGGGCTACACTAAAACTGGAGCTTCTGTCAAATGAGTTTTCAATTGATCGAAACTTTTCTGACACTTTTCCGTCCATTCAAACTTGGCATCCTTCTGAAGCAGTTTCGTCATGGTGTGGCTATCATCGAGAATCCTTTTACAAACCGTCGGTAGTAACCAGCAAGTCCCAAAAAGCTCCGAACCTCAGTAATATTTCTTAGAGGTTTCCAGTTAAGTATGGCTGTAATTTTGCTCGGGTCGACTCGAATACCCGATGTAGATACCACATGACCCAAGAAGCTAACCTCTCTTAACCAAAACTCACACTTCTTTGAACATAGCGTATAACCGCTATCCCGTAAAATTTGCAACACTAATCTCGGTGTTCAGCATGTTCGGTCTCATCTCTTGAATAGACCAAGATGTCATCGATGAACACAACTACGAACCGGTCCAAATCTTTGTTTAAAGATCCGATTCATCAAATCCATAAATACCGTAGGGCATTAGTGAGCCCGAACGGCATCACCAAGAACTCGTAGTGACCGTACTGCTCAAAGCGGTTTGGGTACGTCCGAATCTCGAATCCGAATCGGTAATACCCGATCTCAAATCTATCTTTGAAAACACTAAGGCTCCTTTAGCTGATCGAACAAGTCATCAATACGCTGATAACGGATATTTATTCTTTATCGTCACTTTATTCAACCGACGATAGTCAATGCACAACCTCATGGTTCCGTCCTTCTTTTCACGAACAATCTTGGTGGACCCCAAGGTGAGAAACTGGGTCGAGCGAAACCTCTATCCGTCAATTCTTGCAACTGAGCTTTCAACTCTTTTAACTCGGTTGGTGCCATACGATACGGAGCTATCGAAATCGGCATAGTCCCAGGTACAAGCTCAATACCAAACTCTACTTCCCGAACAGGTGGTAGACCCGGTAATTCTTCGAGAAAAACATCCGGGTATTCACAAACCACCGGCACAGATTCGGGTTTCTTTTCCAATTCCTTGTCATCAAGTACATATGCAAGGTATGCTTCGCACCCCTTTCTCACATATTTCTGGGCCAACATTGCTGATATTACAGCTGGCAACCCCTTTAAGTCCGTAGACTCAACTCGGATCATCTCGTTATTTGCGCATCTCAATTCAATAGTCTTGCTTTTGCAATTCACAACCGCATCATGCACGGTCAACCAATCCAACCCAAGAATAACATAAAATTCATCGAACGGCAAAAGCATCAAGTCCGCGGAAAAGCAGAACCTCGAATGACTAGGGGCATTTCTTACACACTTTGTCGACCAAAGACGTAACGACCCAAGGGATTTGACACCGAATTACAAACTCAAGAGACTCAACGGTAGAGTCTTCATGGATGCTAAGGTTTCACATACATATGAATGAGTAGAGCCAGGTCAATCAATGCAATCACACTAGTATCAAAGAGAGTGAAAGTACCAAAGTGATAACGTCGGGGAGGATGCCTCCTCTCGTGCGCTGGATAGCATATGCTCTAGTAGGAGCACGAGTCTCGGATCGAACAATCGTATCGAGACCCTCTCGATTACCACCCTACCTCCCGAAATCCTCGGGGTCTACCTCTAGCCGTCGTCCCACTAGATCTTGCACCTTGCATCTTATTCTTCTCATCTAGCTCGTGCAATCTCTAATGAAGTGGTCCCTCGAACCGTATCCATAACAGCCCTATTAATGCACTTACCCCAACATTCACCTATGTGTCGCCTTCCACGTTGGGGCATTTGGGCTTTTCTTGAAGATTATTGCCCACACTAGCTACCGAGGTAGCTCGTGAGTCCATCGATGGTCGTGCTCTAATGGAAATCCCGATGCGCCTCGACTTATTTGTGTCCTCTCCGAACTTTTTACAATCGAAAATGGAGCCTTGCCCGTCGATCTTTTACGATAATCTCTAGCTTCAAATTCAGCCTTCCTCTTCTCCTTCCGAGCTCTTCCGCCTTGCGTGCTCGTTCAACTAGTGTTACAAATTCTTTTATCTCCAAAATACCCACCAAGAGCTTTAACTCTTCATTCAATCCTCTTCAAATCTTTTGCACATAGCAACCTCATCAGCCACACACTCCCGAGCATACCGACTAAGTCTTACGAACTCATGTTCAGATTCGATCATCATCACGACCTTGCTTGAGCTCCAAGAATTCCTTACGCTTTTGATCGATGAACCGTTGACTAATGTATTTCTTTCAAATTTCGTTTGGAAGAAATCCCAAGTAACTTGTTCCTTTGGGACTATGGAAATTAAGGTCCTCCACCAATAGTAGGTGAGTCTCTTAACAAGGATATAGCACACTTAAGACATTCATCGGTGTGCATGACAGTTCATCAAACACTCTAATGGTGTTATCAAGCCAGAACTCAGCCCTTTCAGCATCATCAGTAACTATGGCCTTAAACTCCTCGGCCCCACGCTTCCTAATCAAGTCCACAGGTGGTTTACTCAGCCTCACAGGATCAGCAACTGATGGCATTACGGGCTCTTGGGGTGGATTATTTAAATTTGGGAATGGTTGGACAGCCGGATTGGTTCGGGCATATTGCGCGACCCACTCATTCGTCATGGTGAAGAAGGCTTGTTTCGGCCCTTCATCTTGATTATTCACGGATGACTGAGGCTCAACAGGCGGTGTCCCTTGCGCAGAGCAGCCGCTACACTTTCAACGTCATCCGCCAAGGGTCTCTACCCGGGTTCCATCTCGCTAATCAAAACAAAAATTTCAACCGTCAGAAGTCATCACATTTTTAAGCACTAACACATTGGCATGTATAGCTAGACTCACACGCGCTACGGTAGTCCTAGAACCGACTAAACCATAGCTCTGATACCAATAAAATTGTAACACCCCGAACCCGAGACCGTCGCCGGAGTCGAACACGAGGTGTTAACAGACTTCAAACCACTTATTGAGAATTTCCCAGACAAGCTGCCAATCTGTGTACTAGTCGCTTAAAAAATCATATCTTGAGTTTTACAACTCGAAAATCAGTTTCGTAATTTTTCCTTTAAACTAGACTCATATTTCCATCTACAGATTTTTTTCTAGAATTTTTGGTTGAGCCAATTAGTACAGTTTATTAGTTAAAGTCTCCCCTGTTGCAGGGATCGACTACACTGACCTTTGTGTGTTACGAATTCGATATCTCCCTGTACAGGGCTTCAATACTGATGTCGTTTGTTTCTATAGAAACTACACTCAGAGAGGAATCTACACATATATGGCATGACTCCTAATTATCTCTGGTTAATTTACAATGATTTTCCAAAGTCGGAACAGGGGATCCAGAAACCGTTCTGGCCCTGTTTCACGAGAACTTTAATATCTCTTAAAATACAGCTTATATGGTCGTTTTGTTTCATCCATATGAAAATAGACCCATCAAGATTCGAGTACGTAATTTTTTTAGCTATTAATTCCACTTCTACTATTTTTAGTGATTTTTCGATCTCATATCACTGCTGCTGTCCGCAACAGTTACTGCAGTAGACTATGCCAATTTCATGAATCCTTCCTTAGCCTTACTACTCATCCATCATACGTGACACAAATTATGGCCACCTTATCAAAATTAAGGTTTCTAAGACTCGTGGCTATAGATTCTAGCATCCTACTCAAACGACCACATAGGCCATTTTCACATGGCTTAAAGTTTACAACCCAAAATTTAACAAAACAAAATAGCTCATACATGCCAAATGTTCTCCTAAGTCGACTAAGAAGACAATACCAAAATTGCTCACGGTGTGATGACTTCGTTGTGATTCTGAACACCCAAAAGGAGACGAGCCCAAGGAACCTAAAATGGGTGACAAGAAAACACCGAGTGAGTTTATAACTCGAGAAGTCATAAGCATTCCACAACCATCCATTAATACAATTATCATAAAATGAAATAATGAAACAAGGCCAAATGTTCCAGCCATACCGAACTATACCATAGTTCCTTAGATCTTTCGGATCAATCTTATACCAAGTCATACATTTACATTTCATATACTGTTCAATAGGATATTTGAAGCAATTTCCATATATCATTTCATTTCCGCAACAATCATGCAATCAAATGAACTTTCATCTATTCCACGATACCTTATTTACGGAATGCAATTGAAATCATCACATAGATTTAAATCTTACCAACTCCACCCGAGCATGAACATAGCATCTATTAGCCATGAACTCAAGGTACTTACTCTTTCCGCTGTCCATACTCATCTCGATAAAGTCACGCCTCCATATAAATGTTCAATCGGAGATATGTGTAGAGTTCGCACACATAGTGCTTAATACTCAATCACGCACACTTAGTGCCATATGATTCAAGCCCGCACACATAGTGCCATATAGTCCAAACTCGCACACTTAGTGCCGTACATTACAAGCTCGCACACTCAAGTGCCAATCTCATCACCGTACACATCTATTTCTCGCACACTTAGTGCCAAGCAAACTTCCTACACATTTCACTATCTCTTTTACGTTCAATCATTATCATCTTTTCATACACATACATTTGTATATATTTCATCTCATTAAACACAATTGCATAGATATTATAATCATTTAAGCAATATCAAATATATGCTTAATGACTTACCTTGTGTTGGGTAAAAATAGTCCAAGTCGGCTACTCGATGACCTTCGCCTTTCCCTTGATTGATTCTCCTTCTTTAACTCCTTGAGCTTAATCAATAAATCAACTAGTTTAACCATCTCGCTAAACATTCATAATTCAATTACACATGCATATGTATTTTTGTATATTCGGCAACCATCCTCACTTATTACCCATTTAGTCAACAATCTAAGCCAAGATAAGGCTTCAATATGGTTGCCTCTAACCGAATACATGCTCACCAATTTCCCTTCACGTGGCCGAATATGCATGTCCATGTTGAGGCCATTTATGCACTTATTACCAACAAAAATAGCATACATTTTACTAACTAATACCTTTCCATATTGTAACTCAATACACATCTATCATTTCCTTCATAACCAAAACATCATCATAAGTAAGTATATACCTTAAGATAGTATATACGTCATACCAATACATCATGCTCAAACATATATACATATATGTATGCTAGAGCCGAATCTCAAGTTGATTGTAACTAAACATGAACATGATTTCGAAACACAAATCTTACTCTCCATGCAAAGAGCATAAATCACACTTGGGGATGCACCATGGCCGAATACATCACAACACCATAATTTTGGTCATGATTACACAAAGAACTTAGTATATCATTCAAAAATGCTCAAAGAAAATCTAAGAGTCCTCAATCCACCATCACATGTATCATCATCAAGCTTCATATTTAACATGCAATGACATTAACTCAAAATCCACCTTGGCCAAATACCATCCCCATGATATAACAAAGATTTTAACCATGGGCTAATAAGAACATCAAGTTAACAACCAAAAACATGCATGAATCTCATGGCACAACACCAAACATACCTTAATCTTGATGCAAATATAGCCAAACCTCTTCCTAATCCTCTTCCAACCCAAGCATGAAGCAAAATTCCTCCCTTCCCCTCTAGTATTTTCGGTCAAGAGAGAATGAAATGGATGAGCAAAATTTTTTTCTTTTCTTTTCTTCCATGTACGGCAATGGGGGGGTTTCACTCACACACACACATATTTTTTTTTTCTTTACTACCCATGCTTATTTGTTTATTGTTTCCCCCTAATGCACCAACAAAACATCTTTCATGACATGTTTAGCCCATACTCCCTTGTCATGGCCGACCATCACTTGTAAAAAGGGGGTATTTGACATGCAAGGCCATTGTTTTGCATGCATGCTTTAATTAGTCATCATACATTTCCCCATCATACTTTCAAAGTTTTCTACTAGGTCCTTTCTAGTGAAATTCACATTTATAACTCTAAATTAAAGCATCAAAATGTCACACATGAGTTAACACATATTATAGGCATCAAAATAAATATCAAATTATTTTTATGCCTCGGTTTTGTGGTCCCGAAACCACATTCCGACTAGGGTCGCTTTTAAGGTCATCACATAGGACTACGCCGATTTCGATAGCTCATCGTATGGCACCAATCGAGTTAAAAGAGTTGAAAGCTCGATTGCAAGAATTGACGGATAGAGGTTTCGCTCGACCAAGTTTCTCACCTTGGGTGCACCAAGATTGTTTGTGAAAAGAAGGATGGAACCATGAGGTTGTGCATCGACTATCGTCGGTGAATAAGGTGACAATAAAGAATAAATATCCGCTACGTGTATTGATGATTTGTTTGATCAACTAAAGGGAGCCTCGGTGTTTTTAAAGATAGATCGAGATCGGGTTATTATCGATTATGATTCGAGATTCGGATATACCCAAAAGCGCTTTCGTAAGCGAGATACGGCCACTACGAGTTCTTAGTGATGCCGTTTGGGCTCACTAATGCCCCTGCGGTATTTATGGATTTGACGAATCGATCTTCGCATGATTTGGACCGGTTCGTAGTTGTGTTCATTGATGACATCTTGGTCTATTCAAGAGATGAGACCGAACATCTTGAGCACCGAGATTAGTGTTGCAAATTTTACGGGATAAGTGTTATATGCTAAGTTTAGTAAGTGTGAGTTCGGTTAAGGAGGTTAGCTTCTTGGGTCATGTGGTATCTGTGACGGTATTCGAGTCGACCCAAGCAAAATTTCAGCCATACTCAATTGGAAGCCTCAGAAATATTATCGAGGTTCGAGCTTTTTGGGACTTGCTTAGGTTACTACCGACGGTTTGTGAAAGGTTTCGATGATAGCCACACCCATGACGGCTACTTCAAAAAGATGTTAAGTTGAATGGACGGAAAAATGTCGAAAAGTTTTGATCAACTGAAAACTTATTTGACTAAGCTCAATTTTAGTGCGGCCGAATCGGGCAAAGAGTTTGTCATCTATAGTGACGCCTCCCTACTTGGGTTGGGTTGCGTATTGATGCAAGAAGGTCGAGTTGTGGCCTATGCGCCGAGACAATTAAAGCCACATGATAAAAATTATCCGACCCATGATCTCGAACTAGCTGCCATCGTATTCGCTTTGAAAATATGGCGACACTACCTATTTGGGGAGAAGTGCCATGTGTATTCGGATCACAAAAGTCTCAAATATTTGATGACTCAAAGAGACTTGAATCTGCGGCAAAGACGTTGGCTCGAGTTGTTGAAAGATTATGAGCTTGTCATTAACTATCACCCGGGAAAGGCTAATGTGGTTGCGGATGCCTTAAGTCGTAAATCACTGTTTGCCTTGCGAGCGATGAATGTACACTTGTCTGCTCTATCCGACAATGTACTAGTGGTGGAATTAAAGGCCAAACCCTTGTTGATTAGTCAAATTCGTGAAGCACAGAAAGTCGATGATGAATTGGTTGCAAAACGGGCTGAATGTGTTCCGAATGTGGAATCAGAGTTTCAAGTTGATGATGACGATTGTTTGAGGTTCAGAAATCGTTTGTGTGTTCCAAGAAATTCAGAACTCATTTCGATGATTCTAAACGAAGCTCATTGTAGCCGAATGTCAATTCACCCGGGGAGTACGAAGATGTACAACGATTTGAAATGTCAGTTTTGGTGGCATGGTATGAAGTGAGACATCTCCGACTTTGTTTCGAGATGTTTAATATGTCAACAAGTGAAAGCAAAACATCAAGTGCCTTCAGGGTTACTTCAGCCGATGATGATACCCGAGTGGAAATGGGATCGAGTCACAATGGATTTTATGTCCGGACTGCCATTGTCAGCAAGTAAGAAGGATGCGATTTGGGTTGTTGTTGATAGACTGACTAAGTCGGCTCACTTTATCCCCGTCGTCTGATTTTTCATTGGATAAACTAGCTGAATTGTATGTTTCTCAGATTGTGAGATTACACGGGGTACCGATTTCTATTGTGTCGGATAGAGATCCAAGATTCACCTCACGATTTTGGAAGAAATTGCAAGAAGCTTTGGGTACCAAGTTGCATTTTAGCACCGCTTTTCATCCACAAACCGACGGCCAATCCGAGCGGATAATTCAAATACTTGAGGATATGTTGAGATGTTGCATCCTCGAGTTTAGTGGTTCATGGGAGCGGTATTTACCTTTGATTGAATTCGCATACAACAATAGTTTTCAGTCAAGTATTAAGATGGCACCTTACGAGGCTTTGTACGGTTGAAAATGTCGTACGCCATTGTTTTGGACCGAACTCGGTGAAAGTAAAATTTTCGGAGTGGACTTGATTAAAGATGCTGAACAGAAAGTAAAAGTCATCCGTGAAAGTCTAAAGGCAGCCGCAGATCGTCAGAAATCGTACGCGGATCTGAAACGAAAGGACATTGAGTTTCAGGTGGGGGATAAAGTGTTTCTTAAAGTTTCGCCTTGGAAAAAGTTACTCAGATTTGGCCGTAAAGGCAAATTGAGTCCGAGGTTCATCGGACCATATGAAGTATCCAAACGAGTCGGTCCAGTGGTGTATCGATTGATTTTGCCCCCTGAACTTGAAAAGATTCACGACGTCTTTCATGTTTCGATGCTTCGACGTTATAGATCTGATCCGTCGCACATAATTAGTCCATCAGAGGTTGAAATTCAAGCCGATATGAGTTATGAAGAAGAACCGATTCGTATCCTAGCCCATGAAGTGAAGGAGTTGCGAAACAAAAGGGTTCCATTAATAAAAGTGTTATGGCTCAATCACGGGATGGAAGAAGCTACTTGGGAACCCGAGAATTCTATAAAAGAGCAATACCCAAACCTATTTACCGGTAAGATTTTCGGGGACGAAAATTTCTTAAGTGGGGAGAGTTGTGACACCAAAATTGACCCTAGTCGGAAGTGGTTTGGGACCGCTAAACCGAGTCACGAAATGTTTGAACGTAGTATTTATTGTCTAAAATATGTGATTATGAATGTGTGAAAGTTTTAAGTTTTGATTTAGTAAATTTCATGTGAATTTAGTCAATAGGACTTGTGTGACACTTTTGAAATGTGATAGGCTAATCTATAAGGATCTAATAGTGCATGTAATAAAAAAGGAGGGCTTGCATGTCAAATTTCCCTAAATCCAAGCCTAATGGCCGGCCATGACAAAGAAATATGGGCAAAACATGTCATAGACATGTTTTGTTGGTGCATCATGGGAGGAAAAAAATAAAATAAGGAGTATGGGTAATAATGAAATGGAAAAAAAGAGAAAAAGATGAAAAGAAAAGGATTATGATGAAAACAAAGAAAAAAAATGTTCATCTTTTTTTCATCTCTTTGGCGAAATTTTCTAAGGAAGGAGGAAGGAGTTTTTGCTTCATGTTTGGTTTGGAAGAGGATTAGGAGGAGATTTGGCCATACTTGCATCTAGATTAAGGTATGTTTGAGGTTGTGCCATGAGATTCATGCATGTTCTTAGTTGCTAGCTTGAGTTCTAATTAGTCCATGGTTCAAAACTTTGCTATATCATGGGGATGATATTCGCCAAGGTAGATTTTGTGTTAATGCCATTGCATGCTAAATATGAAGCTTGTTAATGATACATGTGATGGTGGATTGATGACTCTTGGATTTTCTTTTTAGCATTTTTGAGTAAGACATTAAGTTTTGGAATTGATTTGATGGAGAGTATGCTTAAGTTGTGTTATGAACAACTATGTGTTAAATCGAGGTTTGCTAAGCTAGCTATTAAGGTGAAGTGCAATGTTAGTGATTGATTAATAGTGTATATACATGTATCCATATTCAGCCATCAAATTAAGAGCATAGGTGATGATGAGTCTATGCTTTGTACATTCGGCCATATATATATATATATGCATGTGTGATTGGATTATTGATAGTAGGGCTATAGCATATGGTTATGAGCCGAATAGCTAAGAGCATGAGGTAGCAAGATAAAAATTTTACCATGCCGTTCCGTATGTCATAAAATCATTAAAATGTGAATATCAATATGTGTAGCAAAGCGGTTGAATGAGTTAATTTATTTGTTTAAGCTCAAGATCCTAAAGGAGAGGCGTCCAACAAGGGGAAATCGAAGGTCATCGAGTAGCCGACTTGGAATTATTTTGCACCACACAAGGTAGGTCACTAAGCATATATTTTGTATTGATTTAAATAGACATAATGTCTATGTAATTATGCCGAAAGGAATGATAAATTTATATACATGTATGTATATGGTGATGAAAGTATTGAATGAAAAGAAAAGAGGTGAGATGCATCGAGTTGTTGATTTCGGCACTAAGTGTGCGGGTATAAACATTTGTGATCATGAGAATGGCACTAAGTGTGTGGGTTTAAAATTTGTACAGCACTAAGTGTGCGAGTTTGATCATACAAAGACTAAGTGTGGGAGTTGATTATATAGCATCGAAAAAGTGTGCGGACTCACTATATGCTTTTGAATCACTATTGACAATGAGTGTGCGACATTATTGAGTTGATCACAGACAATGGATCGTAAGTACCTTGAGTTCATGGCTAATAGGCGCTATGTTTATATTTGGAGTTGAGCTTGGTAAGTTTTGAACCTATGTGACAATTCAATTTGAAGTCACGTACATAAGAATTATCGTGGAATAAGTGAAAGGTCATGTAGATGTATGATTGTAACGAAAACAAAATGGTGTATAAAATGCCTCAAATATCCTATTGATTAGTATATGGAATGTGAATGTATAACTTGGTATGAGATTGAATCGAAGGTCTAAGGAACTATGGTATAGTTCGGTTTGAATGGAGTAATTAGCCTCGCTCCATTTTGTTTCCTCTTGTGATAATGTTATTAATGGTTGGTAGTGCATTGCTTATGACTTCATGAGTTATATACTCATTCGGTGTTTGCTTGTCACCTATTTTAGGTTTCTTGGACTCGACTTTTTGCGTATTCGGGACCGTCATCAAAGTCATCACACCGCGAACAACTTTTGGTATTTTCTTCGTAGTTGGTCTAGGAGTACATTTCGCATGTATAGGCTATTATGCTTTGTTGAAATTGGTATGTAAACTTTTAGCCATGCGAAAATGGCGTAAATGTTCTGTTGAAATTGGTTTTGTGATGTTTGGACACAAGTCATGGTTATAATTTGGGACATGCATGATGAATTATTAGTTAAATCAAGGAAAAGTCATGAAATAGGCATAGTTTGTTTTAGTAACAGATGCTGACAGCAGCAGTAGTGTGGATGTGAAAAATCACTAAAAATATTAGGAATGGTATTAAATAGTGAATAAATTATGTAAGTGAGCCTTGATGAATATACTTTCATATGGAAGAAACGAAACGGTCATATGAGTTGTATCCTAAGAGATATTTAGGTATTCGTGAAACAGGGCCAGAACGGTTTCTGGATTCCCTTTTCCGACTTTGGAAATTAATTATAAATTAACCAGAGATAATTAGGAGTCATACCATATATGTATAGATTCATCTTTGAGTCTAGTTTCTATAGAAATAAACGGCATCAGTATTGAAGCCCTGCACAGGGAGATATTCAAGTTGTAACGCACGAAGGTCAGTGTTGTCGACCCCTGTAACATGGGAGAATTTAACTAATAAAATTTATTAATTGGCCCGACCAAAAATTCTAGAAAAAAATATGTAGATGGACATATGAGTCTAGTTTCAGGGAAAAATTATGAAACTGATTTTCGAGTTTTGAAACTCCAGATATGATTTTTAAGGCGGCAGTGATGCAGTAACCAGCTTGTCTGGAAATTTTTTTTTATGGACTGTGAAAACAATTAAGTTAAGTCTGTGTGCACCTTGTATTCGACTCCGGTAACGGATTCGGGTACGGGGTGTTACAAAATGCTTCTTTAGATTTGTAAAAAAAAGGTTAGGAGGCCTAGTTTATTGTGAAACTCAAGTTGTTTTGGAAAAAGTATTATTTAAACTAGTTTATTACTAACTCTAAAACCGTTTTTGTTACGTGAGCTTTTAAAATGTGTTGCGTGAGTGTGATATATTTAGAAAAACATTTGCTTATATATATTCACTAAAATCAGCATCCTATTACAAATAGGTGTAATATAAAAATAAGATAACAAAATCTCCCCAAATTAACTAACAATTAAAGCGACATAATAAAAACCGAATATAAAATCTTAATTATATTAAAAGAAATAACTAGGTCGAGTGGCCACTTCTGAGTCTTCCATCGCCTTGATCCGTCTAAGCTTGAGGATTTCCTACACAGATGACAGATAGGTCAGTTTACGAAAACTCAATGTGTGAAAAGCCAAAATAACAAACAATCAGAGTAGTGCAAACTGGGCCTAAGCCCCTTTTAGTTTCAGTTAGGAACGTTAACCCCCTTTTCAGTAACAGTGGCAGTTTGGACCTTAGCCCATTTTAATGATAAAAGTGGACAAAGAATCCTACCCAATCCATCCGTTACACACCAACTTCGTACTAGCCCTACACACCATGTTGGGACAAAATTGACCCACCTAGCCCTACACACGTAACGCACTGCATTTACAATCTGATATTTTGCAGAGTCGCCAGAATATGCTTATAACCTTTCAGTACACTTCCTCCAAAACATATATCCCACCCTATGTAATGCAACATAATATCATACGTGTATACAGAAATGTCACGCTCAAAAACAGTCATACAAAATACAGGGGTATTTCTGTCAATTTACCTCACAGGGATATAACAGTCATTTAATGAGTATGGGGTCTAAGTATACTTACAGTAGGTCCACAGTCGTCTTAGGCGGCCCGTACAACCTTAATAGTCAAACAGTGTTAATGGGCCTTCAGCCCATTTGTGGGCCCATGTTGGCCCATACTTTCATATGGCCTACATAGCCCAAAAATGGCCTCAGCCATGTAGTTCACACAACCTGGCCCATAATTTACCACATTTTGTGCAATTTCTCCATGTGGGGCACACGGGCCCTGTAACAGCCCTCACCCGTATGCAATTTTGGGACAAGGTTCGAGGCGTTACTGGACTTAAACATTCACAAACATACAAAATTGGGTTACCAAATTTTGCCCCAAATTAAAACTTTTCAAACACATGTATATTGTCCCTTATACAGGCCTTCAAATCCTATAACAGACATTGGGGTGGTTCGGGACTAAACTAAGAACTTTCGAAAGTCTTTGGGCAACTTAACAATTTTCTAGCTTTAAAGAGTCACACGCCCGTGTGGGTTGGGCCATGTGGTTGCACATGTCTGTGTGGCTTGGGACACGCCTGTGTCCTCAGCCCGTGTAATTCTCTATTTATGACGTTAGCAACCGTTTAAGGGCACATGGCCAAGGCACACACCCGTGGCAGAGGCCGTGTCCTCCACACGGCTAAGACACACGACCATGTCTCTACTCTTGTGGTCAAGCCTTAGGCTAATTTCCAAGCCTTTTTGTCATCTTTACATACACACACATACACAATTTTGATGGCATTCATCATGTACATATGCCATATACTTCTCATACATAGTGAACAAGCACAATCACAATCACATAACCACATCAGAAGACATTAACACATATCATGGATAAATAGGCTTACAAGCCAAAATCATTATAAGCAATATCTCATAGCTATAAAAAATAAATAAATATAAACCAATACCTTTGGCTAATCACAACAATAGTCATCATAGAAAAACTAAGTCCCTATACATGCCACTCATTTGAAAACATTTAACATACACATATCAATACTCCACGGATAATGGCTCGATAGTGTGATGCTGCCTCCGATGATCTCCAACCCTGAGCTGACCTGACAAAAATAAAAGGAATAGAAAAGAGGGAGTAAGCTTTACGCTTAGTAAGCTCGCATGAAAATAATAAGCAATGCGATAACATGCTATTTTTATTTTTTTCTATTTATTCAAATTCTAGCTAAGCTATTTTCCCAAGTCACAGTCATTAAATTATTTATATCCAGAGCTACGGAACTCAAAATTAAGATCTGTTAATTTTCTCAAAAACCAGACTCATATCTCTTCTTATAATAAACTTTTCAGAATTTTTGGTCTAGCCAATAAGTACAGTTTATTATTCAAAATCTCCCCTGTTTTGCTGTTTGATAGCTTTGACCTTTCTTCACTAAAATTTATTTATCTCATAGTACGAGACTCGGATAATGTTCTCGTCTCTTTCTCCTGAAAGTAGACTCATTAAGGATTTCAGTAATATAAATTTTAACTCATAATTACTTTTTTACAATTTCTAGTGATTTTCCAAAGTTGAGACGGGAAGTCTTGAATCACTCCGACTTTGTCTCACAAGAATTCAAATATCTCATGATACATTCTTTTGCTTTCACCGTTTCCTATGCGAAACTAGACTCATTAAGCTTTAATTTCATATTTTATTAAGCTTCTAACTCAATTTCCACTATTTTTAGTGAATTTTCAAATTCAGACCAATGCTGCTGTCCAAATCTGTTTTGGTACAATATAATGATCACTATCATAAGATCATTTCCAACTATCATGAACTTACCATTTCATGGATCCCTTACTCATTTTTTTACAATGGAGCTCAATATAAAAGTTATTACTTTTCATGGGCACACTTAGTCATACATTCCAAGTATAGGATAATTCCCTATCACATGCACTCAATCATCAAATTAGTCTCATGACAATGCACCATGTAAATTTGTCTTAGAAGAGCTCATCATTTATCATTTCATTGATATACATCATATTAATCCCGTTGAGTTTCTAGGAAATTTTGATGGATTATCCATTTACCATCAATTCATAAGAGTGATCATTTCATGTATGCACTCCCACGAACCTCACATCTTACGGCGGGATTACCAGTCCAGGCTAAATCCCCCATATCGTAAACTCATAAGGTAATGTCGGGATTACCAATCCAGGCAAAATCCCTTATTACGACAAACACTCTTACTGAGTTCGAATCTGAATTGCCAGTCCTGGCTAAATTCAGACCCTAATCAGATTACCCATCTGAGTTAAATCCAATGCACATATATTCTTCGGGAGGCTCGATCATCCAAAGGAACACCCGTCTAGGCTAGATCCTTTTCATAATTGAGATCAACAGATTACCCGTCCGGGCTAAATCCTTTCTACAACACATGCAGGATCTCAATTCGCTTGTAAATCATGGTTTATCCATCGAATTCCCTTTTTAACCTCAACTGAGACATTTTTCGACAAATCATTTTCAAAGATGCATTTCATGTAATTTCATGCCATCAATAAGTGCACTTATCATGCACTCATAAATCATACAATTAGGCATGTTAGGAGTTTACTTTAATTTATCTGAACTTACTTGTCGAAATCTCGCCAAGTACAATCTTGTAGCAATTCATACAACCCAGGTACTAGTAATTTAACACTCAATTCATGTAACAATAATTTGCCATTCAATTTCACATGACAAAACAAACATTACATTTTTCCATATCAAACACACCATCCATCAACTTCTCTTAAACATATTAAATCATAAAATTTATTCCATATCAATAGAGAATTACAATTCATGCATGGTATTGCATTATTATTAACACACGAACTTACCTCGATCCAGAAACGGTAATTTACCATTTTAGTCCATTACCTTGTATTTTCTCGATTTAAGCCCAAATCTCGATTTCCTTGATCTATAATATCATATTTAGCCTAATAATTAGTCACATTATTCATACGGGTCCAAAAATCATATTTTTACAAATTTGCATTTTGACCCTAAACTTTTGCATATTTTCACTTTTGCCCCAAGGCTCGGAAATTAAACTTCATCCTATTTTCTTATGTTTTATGACATGCTGATCATTTTTCCCTTCTATGGAAACATCAAATTCTCACTCTAACATGTACTTATGAACATTAGGTATTTTTATCGATTATGTCATTTTACTCGTTTTCATGTAAAATCATTTAGTAAACGTTGTTTAACACAATTTCAAGCTTCATATTCCACCATTAAACATCAAAATATATGCATATAATACATGGGTAAATTTTTAAACACAAACCTTAGCTCAAATAAATGGTAGAAATAGCTAGAACATGTTACCGAGACTTCAAAAATGTAAAGAACATTAAAAACGGGGCTCGAGATCACTTACAAATGAGCTTGGAAAGCTTGAAAACCCTATCCATGGTGTTTTTCATGAGAAATTCAGCCATGAGGAACAAGATGAGCAAATTTGGCTTATTTTGGCATTTTTAATTCAATTAATTACCAAATTACTAAAATGCCCTTAATGAAAAACTTTTAAAAACCTATCATACCATGTCCATTTTTGTCCACAAACTTCAAAATGGTCTAATTAACATTTAAGGACCTTTAATTTAAAAAATCATAACAATTAGACACTTCTAATATTTAGAACTCAACTTTTTCACTTTTTACAATTTAATCCTTTTGACCAAATTGAGTGCCCAAACGTCGAAATTTTCAAAAGAAATTTTCAAAAAATCATTTCATGAATCGTAGACCATAAAAATATAATAAAAATGAAAATTTCCTCATCGGATTTGTGGTCCCGAAACCACTGTTCCGACTAGGCCCAAAATCAAGACGTTACAGGCCTTTGGGCCAACTTGGCCCAATTCGGCCCAGAATGGCCCACTACCACTTTGGCCCAAGAAAAATGCTCATGGCCATTCTGTCGACATCACGGCCTCGTTTTGTGACACGACCTGTCACACCGGCAATGACATGCTCAGGTGGTGTCGACAACCCACTTTCCGGCTTTTTAGCCTTTCGGCTTTTCAGCTTTTTAGCCTTTGCAGTTTCACAACTAATGAGAGTGTTCACACACCTGTTATGGAGTTATAACTGAGATGCTTACGAAGTAGAGAGCCTACGGTTAAACACAACCCTTTATTAATCTAAAACCTTCTTTAATCCAAAAATCATAATATTGGAACTCTTAACCAAAACATAGCTACTTACCAACAAACAATTGTTGTACCCCACTTTTTCTCAAACCACATATTCCTTCCAACGCTTCACCTTCATACGAGATAGTTAATCACATCATAAGAATCTAAAATCCCACATAAAAGCATTTAGGACTTAAGGTACTTACCAATAAAGGATATGTCAATTGTAGGGGTAAGATAGTCAGCCTAACACCCTGCTATGAACTTGCGTCCCTAACATCAAACGTACAAAGAGAAGTGTTAAAGAGATATTTCCCCACGGTAGGAAAGAAAAGACACAATCGGTTGGCCTAAAAGATACATAAGTCAAACCTTGAGAGGAGAACTAATAAGATTCAACTAGGGAGAACAAACCAAAACATTTACCAATAGACCAAGGGGTTTTCGGCAACCCTTCAGCAAAAAACAGCCAAAGAATAGAAAGAAAGGAGGAGAAGGAGATGATTAGTTCTTGACAAGATTCGGCCAAGGCAAGAATAACAGAAGAGTTGAGAGAAAGAGAGAAGAAGAAGTCCACAAGTAAAGCTAACAACCGAAAGTAATTTATATGAGGGGAAAAGCAAATGTTATTTGCCCTGGGAGGAGAATACCAATTGGGGAAAAATAGAGTAAAGGATAGAAATCAGTGGACTAGAGGCTTGGGGAAGGAGTAGAATCTAACTCACCAAATACCGAAAGAGTACTCGCGACAAAAACCCGTAATGCCTGGCTTCAAAAACAAAGACGAAAAGGCCAAAAGAAAAGCCAAAACCCGAAATGCGAAGCAAGAGGCTCCCAAAACTCCAAAGTCGAATTCCTATCATCAAATTACCTATTTGGCCACAACTCTTCTCCCTTTCAAATCCCACGAAATCCTCCCAAAATTACTCCCCCACTCCTTGATCAACTTCTCCAACTACTCCTCAATTCCCTCTCTTGACCAATTCAAACTCTCACAACCCTCCAACCATTAGAGTCTCAATGCCCTACAACCACCCACACGGTAGTTTGCAAAAAGACACTATTTACATACAGTAAGACTCGAACTCCAGTCCCTTAACATCAATATCGTGCCATTTACCACTAGACTAATTGGCTTCTTATGTCAAGCCACCCTCTCATTAATTTAAGAAGCCTACTATCAGAAGACAAGGATTATTCAATTAGGAGCAAAATTTTATTCAAGCCAGAGCTTGAACCCATGCCCTCTCAGACACTCCCAGAGCACTAAACCACTAAGGTAGAAAAACATCCATATCATAGACGTACAAAATAAATTTTAACAGAGATTTCGAGATTTTGAAAAATTGGGGCGTTACAATATAATTCTTTGTATGTACCATTTGACAAACTCTTAGCTTGGCGAAGATCTGTGTTTGCCAGACTCTTCCGTTAAACGTAACCTTCCTAAATGCTTTAATGAACTCGCTTGGTTTACTATTGAATAGATTTGTTTATTATTTAATAAGGAAATTTAAATAGTAAATTTGAGACTTAGCTAGAATGGAACTAAGCTACTATAGATGAAAAGAATTAATTTTTTATAAGTGCACTTAACCATGAGAATCAAGATATTACTGGAATTATCTAATTTTTCTTTTAAACCTTGTCCCAGTGTTTAATTATATAAGGATAGTAGTGTCTTCATAAAAAACCTTTACGTTTTCTTTATGCCCATCTTCCCCCTCGATCTTCTTAGCATTTTTTTAAAAACCAAAGCCTATAAAACATGTCTGAAGTTGGGTTTGTTGTAGTCAACCAATTTATACATTTCCATAGCTCTCTGGTAATTATTGATGAACCCTTTAAGGCTATTTACATGTTTTCAATTCTGCATGCATAAGTGTCAGACTAGTGTGTAAGGAAGAAAACTTCCTAGTTTTGAGTAAGGTGTTAATATTTTGTTCATGCATGTTTAGATTTGATGATGTAGTAATCTGATATGTTTAAATAATATTTTTAGCTCAAGACATTACAGAATGTCCGAGTCACAAAGGCAAAGGTCCTGGTATTTAGACTTTGTTATTTTTCTAGTGAGTTCATTTTTACTTCCATGTGTTGTGATTATTTTTACTTTATAATATTGTAAAGTAAGTATTCTTAAGTAAGTATTCTTACTCTGTGATCACTGTATGTGTGTGTAAATAATGGTTTTGTAACACCCCAAACCCCGCCTAAACGTTATGGCTGAATCTAGCGGTGTCATGTTGGAGTGCTTTTTGAAAACTAGCTCTTACTGATGAAAGCCCTTTTGGAAATTTAAAGCCACTTTGTTAGAACTCAAATCATTCTAGCTATTCATAGTTCATTTTAATTTGACATTACTTTTAAAAATTTGTTTGTTTCGGAAGCATTTCAAAAGTGTTGCGAAAACGTAGTCTTTTGAAAACAATTATCGTTTTGGAAAACTACGTTCTACTTTTAATAGATATAAATCATGATAAGAAAAAAAATCCCAAAATTAAAAGATAGAAAATTAGAGAGGCCTTATTACATAATTCAAACGAAACCTAATAGTAAATGAACGCCAAATAAAAGAAAATAGAAGCAGTAGTGTGGCCATCTCTGAGTCCCTCGCAGCTCCGATCCAGCTAACGCTGGGGATTACCTGCACAGTCAAAAGAAAAGGTGAGTTTACGAAAACTCAGTGTGTAATCCCCTATAAGTTGATTGGCATACAACATACAGTGACAGTCTGGGCCCGAGCGCTATTTAGAAACAGTACACAGTGGGCCTTAGCCCAATTCAGTATTAATACAGTACAACAGCAACCCATCCCAAACCAGCCAACACACCACTTCGTACCACAAACACACCATGTGGGGAAAAAGTTAACCCACCCAGCCAACACACCAATATCGCAAGAAGGTCGCTAGTAACAAAGATCGCAACAAAGTCGCCAAGATGTCGATATGTGGCAAAGCCACTAGTAACAGTATATGTGGCGAAGCCACCGGTATAATACACTTCCTCCTTAACAGAATCCCAACCCCATGTAGAATGTCATGTCCTATATCATACAAGTATGCAGAATGTCATGTTCAGTACAGTCAAATCATAGCACAAATCAATTATTTACCGTCGAGGGGTAAAATAGTCATTTTACCGTATAAGGGTATTTTGGTCATTTTACCAGTCTTGGGGTCTAGGTACTCTTATCAACCATCAGAAGGTCTACAGTCACCTCGAGCAACTCGTGTAACCTTAATGGTCCAAATAGTGTAAAAGGGCCCAAGGCCTATTATGTGCCCAAGTAGGCCCACACGCCAGTGTGGCCCATCGAGCCCAAAAATTACCACGGCCATGCTAACTACACAACCTAGTCCAGTATTTACCATATATTGTGGAATCTATCAGTGTGGAGCGCATAAGTGCATTGAGCCCACACGGCCCATTTCGACCCATCGTGGCCCAGAACGACTCAAACCCATGAGAATGCTTATGGCGGCCTCTACAGTTGAACACCTATATTTCGTGGGCTTGGTTTACCACATGTGCATTCGTACACCTATGTGGCCAAAAGGCCATTCTTTCGGCTTTTTGGCTTTTCAGCTTTTGTTGTTCTACAGTCTATTCAGTGTGTGAAAACACACATGTTTGCGAAATCAAGTGAACCGCTCACGAGCCCAAAGCCTATATTCCAATAAAACATGATGTCAGCCTTCCAATCGTTAAGGTTCACAATATTAAATCCATAGACTTTCAATTACTACTAACCTTGATTGACAGCAATACAACCTATTACCCTAAGATCACTGGCTAGAACCAAACGGACGCTCCTTGCCGATTAGCTGCATAACAACATATCCTGTTGCATAGGATTGATCACAGATGTGGCTTAGATCCACAACATCAACTTACCATTTACAGGAATATTCATCCTAACCCAATAGTAAGGTAGCGTTCTTAACTTATTCGATTAATAAGAGAAAAGGGTAAGTTGCTTCAAGGCCACTTGCACTACTCCACTCCTCGAGGGACCTGACAACCCAATGAGCCACATATCATGGGGAAAATATCATCACTCAAAAGACATGAATAGAAAGGAGGCATTCGGTTTAAAGAAAGAGGATGAGAAAGAACAGATTGAATGAGAAGAGCCAATATGAACATTTACGGTTCTAGTCAGGAACTTTCGCCAAAAAATGAATTAATAAACCAATAGATCGATCAAGAGTAGAGAGAGAAAAGAAGGTCGAGTACAATCGGTATTCCAAATCAAAAAGGAATAAAATAGGGTTGAAAAGAATAAAGAAAGAATAATCGGCTAGGGGAAAAACCGAGAAGAAGAAAATAATAATATGGTGGGAGAGGAGATGATAAGAGGAGTGACTGGAAAGGAAAGGAAAGATCTGGGTGTTCGGCTACCTCACCAAGAAGAGAAAAGAGAAATGAAGGAATAGATGATACTGAAATAAATAGTATATTCAGCCAAAAGAAGAAAAAATAAAGTAAAGCAGAAGCCGAAAATGAAAGTCCCCAGCAATAATTGGTATGTTAGCAGAAAACAACCAAGTGTGTTAACAAAACTAAAAATGAAGTGAAAAACTCCGAACCCCAAAACGTGCACAGCCCCTAGAGTTTTCCCAAAGCTGAATTTCCTCAAAGCTGGAGACCAATTTCGGCACACACTCCCTTTCTCACTCAACTCCTTAATTTTCTCCAAATATCTCTCCCTTTATCCCTCCACAATCCTCTCCATGAAATCCTCCTTGATTTTCTCCATGACCCATTCAAATTCCAACCTGCAGAGTTCTAGTCAGACTCCATTTCTCATGCAACAAAGAAATTAAATTAATACTCTTTTGTGCAAAGAGTGACTCGAACCTCCAAACTCCTTGGAAGTACAACATGCCATTACCACTCCACCATAACTCTCATTGTGTCATATATCACCTAATTTAATATAAGAAGCCTACTAGCTAGAACCAAGGGCCCTATTCCCTTAAAATTAAATTTTTTGCTAAAGCCCAGGTTTGAACCCATGACTTCTCCAACACTTCTCATGACACTTAACCACTAAAGCTAGCATGCCTTTATGCCATTTTATTGCACAACTACATACTTAGGTGCAGTCTCCTAGCTGTTCCCAAGCTCAAGGCTTATTCCTTCTAGGCCTAAATTCGGGGCGTTACAATTCACCCCTCCTTAAAGAAATTTCGTCCTCGAAATTTCCAACTATCAAAATAGTTACACAACCCTGACTACACCACTACGTTCTCGTGCGCACTCTGATCCCAATAACACTAACACACTTTAACTTGATCTTGAAACCTCTTACACACATCGAAAACATCTAACCATTGGAGCTGATAGATATCACCCACATACAATTTCTATATCCTAATCATCACACCCAAATAAAACATACCTGACTTAAAAGTAACTGGGAAATCCCGAACCTGATGCTCCTTAGACCCGCATCTGAGACATGTTCCTGACTTCCTCCGGCATTCGCCAAAATGATACCTTTTAGAATGCTCGCAAGCCGGTAGGTTCGGATAGGTTTTAACACGTTTCACAAAACGAGGCTCCAGCCTCAAAGAACTGTTATCTCTCTTCTTCTTACAATCCAAGCACCTATCCTGAAGCATGTAACACCCCAAACCCAGCCTAGATGCTATGGCCGAAATCTGGCGTGTCACATTGAAGTGTTTTTCAAAAATCATGTTCTCATTGAAAACCCTTCTTGCTATTTAGAACCTCCAGCCATTTTGAAATTTTGTGAAAACCTCAGTTTTTGTTGGTTTATTAAAAGTCATTCTCTTGTAAAACATTATTACCTTTTAAACTTTATTTTCTATGGAAGCTTAGTTTAAAGTTTTGCGGAAAAGTGATATTTTGAAAAATAGTTATTGTTTCGGAAAAGAAAACTGTGTTCTACTCCAGCAGTTATAAAACAATATAAAAAATTCCAAATTTAGTACCAAAAATTAAAAGAGGCCCTGTTACAACCGAGATCAAACATAAGTACTTGTAAATAGATAACTTAAAAGAAAGTCAGAAACAATAGCAATTGTGTGGCCACCTCCGAGTCCCTCACAGCACAGATCCTTCTAATGCTGGAGATTACCTGTACAGTTAATAAACGGGGTGAGTTTATGAAAACTCAGTGTGTAATCCCCTCCTAAACTAAAACAGTTAGTAAACAGACTGAATTCAGAATCAGTCTGGGTCGGAGCCTATTACAATAATAGAACAATGTGTGTGGGCCATAGCCCAGTACAATTTCACTTGGGTCTCAGCCCTCATCAGAATCAATTGGGCGTAGCCCATTCTCAAAATCAGCAACAGTTGGGCCTAGCCCATTAACAAAATTAGGTGGGCCTAAACCCAGTACAGAATCAATATCAGATGCAGATATGTAGACAGATTCCCACCCCAGTCCAACCAACATACCACCCATACCAACCAACACACCATATGGGGATAAAATCGACCCACCCAGCCAACACACCAAGCTTAGTACCGGTTGCGGCACTAAGTCAACGGGACGGCTCAACACTGTAGACAGGACGACTCAACGCCATAGACAGGAAGGCTGAAGGCCGTAAATATCGCAGGAACTTGCCAGTTACCAAAATGGCTATAAGCCATAAGTATCACAAAAAGGCTAAAGCCTTATATAGAATGGCTACAGGCCGTACACTTCCTATGTCCGTAATAACCCAACCCCATGCAATATGTCATGTCATAAATATTACATGCATGCAAATTCATACTCAGCATAATCATATATGTAAATCATAAGAACATCAGTCATACAAAACATAAGGGCATAATCGTCATTCTACCGTACAGGGGTATTACGACCATTTTACACTACAAGGGTATTTCGGTGATTTACAAACTGGGGTCTTAACGACCCAACAGAAGGTCCGTCGTCGCTACGAGTGACTTAAATAACCTTAACAGACATAACGGTGCAAATGGCCCTAAGGCCCATTACTCGACCCAAGAGGGCCCACACCCTCGTGTGGCCCATTTAGCCCAAATTTAGATATGGCTACGTGACCTACATAGCCCAGTCCAATAATTATCACAAGTTACCGATTCAATTCATGTGGGGCCCATGAGCCATTGGGCCCACACGACCCATCTAAGCCGAATGTGGCCCAGAACTACCTAAGTCGTGTGCGCGACATGACAAGTCCATCTATATCCCACTTAACTGTGAAGTCTACATAAGTGGGCCCACGGGCCCATCAAGCCCATCGAGGCCCAAAATAGCCCCAGCACATGAGAACGCTCGTAGCAGCCTCTACAGTCTATCGCCCATGATTTGTGAGGCCCCGAATGCCGAGGTTTCGACTTTTCAGCTTTTGCTGACTTTCAACAAAGAAGGGCGTGAATACGCACCTGTTTATGATAACATGTTGAAGTCCATGATCACTAACCTTGGCACATCCTGCATTGATTTTTAATCACTTTTTCCCTCACCAACTCATTTGGTTCGCTCTATTTAAAGCCAACTTCTCACCAATTCCTATGTTAGCTTCCCAATGTGGGATTACTTTCAACCATTAGGAAAATTCCTTATTTTTCTATGACCACTTCAACCACAGAGTTCCAGTCCAACTCCACCTCCTACACACCTCAAACAGCTCAAACAGCAAAATAAATACCCCATTGCGTATCCCAAGACTTGAACCTTAGACCTCATAGTTACACAACACGCCACCTTGCCACTACACGACAAGGCTCTTTGTGTCACCATTTTAGCCTCAATTAATTATAAGTTCTATAGGCCAAAGTCTAGGTTCCTTTAAAAGGAAAACCAAAATAAATTGCAAGAGCCAAGACTTGAACCCAGGCTCCCTTGCAACCTTAATGATGCCACAACCACTAAACCACTTGCTTCCTTGTGTCATTTATTTACCACAATAATTTAAAAGGCCTTCATCCAAGCACCTAGGGTTTTATTCACTTAAAACCAATTTTTTTTGCTAAAGCCCAGTTTGAACCCAAGATTTCTCAGACACTTCACAGAGCACTTAACCACTAAAGCAGATACATGGTTGTGTCATTTCCTTGCACAATTAAATGCTTATATACAACATCCTTACGGACCCATATTCAAGGCCCAATACTTCTAGGCCCAAATTCAAGGCGTTACAAAGTGTTTCACCAATCTCCTTAACTCTGGCCTGAAACACTTCCTATAGCACCTCCCTTACTACCCGAGTTAGTGCCTTAGTACCAAGCTCTGGGTTATCACTACCCGAAGTTGGCGAACCTACCCTGACCCCTGTCTCCTGAACAATCTCATGATCTGGTGAAATAGGCAACCCCTTGCGACCTTGCTTACCTTCGGAATCCATATCAGTTCTGTTGTTAACTTAAAAAATCTACATTTCCAGAACACACACAGAATAAATACAAAATCTAAATTCCAGTGTTTCAGTTTACTCTGACTAGAGTGTTTCAATACAGTCTAATACTTAAAGAAGTCACAATATTTCTATTTACTTCATTTTAATGCAAACAAGCAATAGTTTCAGAATGACTTACAGAATCAGCGCCGGAGACTTGGTGTGCCACACCTGTGAATCCTCCAAAATATTTTAACATATACATTTTCAGAACCCATTCCACAGCTGAGTTTTGTAACTTGACTCTGATACCACTTAAAGAAACACCTCCAACCCGGCCTAGACTTATGGCCGAATCTGGAGGTGTCACATTAGAGTGCTTTTCAAAAACTTGCTTTTGCTGATGAAAAACCTGTTTGGAAACTTAAAGCCTCTTTGTTAGAACTCAAATCATTGTAACTATTCATATTCATTTTAAATTATCATTACTCTTAAAACTCTATTTACTGCGGAAGCATTTCAAAAGTGTTGCGAAAACGTAGTGTTTTGAAATCAGTTATCATTTTGGAAAATCGGGTTCTACTTCTAACTGATATAAATCATGATAAGCAAAAAAATCCCAAATTAAAAGCTGGAAAATTAGAGAGGCCTTATTACATAATTCAAAACCCAAAATGAAATCTAACAGCAAATAAATGCCAAATAAAAGAAAATAGGACAGTACTGTGGCCATCTCTAAGTCCTTCGCAACTCCGATCCGCCTAATGCTGGGGATTACCTGTATAGTCAAAAGAAAGGGTGAGCTTATGAAAACTCAGTGTGTAATCCCCTATCGGTCGATCGGCATACAACACACAGTGACAGTCTGGGTCTGAGCTCTATTTAGAAATAGTACAGAGTGGGCCTTAGTCCAATACAGTATCAATACAGGACAATAATGCAACCCATCCCAAACCAGCCAACACACCACTCCGTACCACCAACACGCCATGTGGGGACAAAGTCGACCCACCCAGCCAACACACCAATATCGCAGCAAGGCTGCCAGTACAGTATCTCAGCAAAGCAACACACCACTCCTTACCACCAACACACCATGTGAGGAAAAAGTCGACCCATCCAGCAAACACACCAATATTGCAAAGAAGGTCGCCAAGATGAGATTGCAAAGCAAAGTCGCCAATATCGAGATATGTGGCAAAGCCACCAGTAAAAGTATATGTGGCGAAGCTACCAGTATAATACACTTCCTCCTTAACAGTATCCCAACCCCATTCAGGATGTCATGTCATAAATCATACAAGTAAGCAGAATGTCATGCCCGGTACAATCAAATCATAGCATAAATCAGTTATTTACCCTCGAGGGGTAAAATAGTCATTTTACCCTACAGGGATATTTTGGTCATTTTACCAGTCTTGGGGTCTAGGTACTCTTATCGACCCATTAGAAGGTCTACAGTCGCCTCGTGCATCTTGTGTAACCTTAACGGTCCTAACAGTGTAAATAGGTCCAATGCCCATTATGTGGCCCAAGTAAGCCCACATGCCCGTGTGGCCCATCGAGCCCAAAAATTACCATGACCATGTGAACTACACAGCCCAGTCTAGTATTTACCATATATGGCAAAATTTATCCGTGTGGAGCCCATAAGCCCATTGGGTCCACACGGCCCATTTTGGCCCATCGTGGCCCAGAACTGCCCAAACCCATGAGAATGCTCATGGCAGCTTCTACAATCGAACTCCCATGTTTTGTGGGCTTGGTTTACCACATGTGCGTTTGCACACCCATGTGGCCAAAAGGCCATTCTTTCAGCTTTTCGGCTTTTGCCATTCTACAGTCTATTCAGTGTGTGAATACACACCTGTTTGCAAAATTGAGTGAATCGTCAAAATCCCAAAGCCTATATTCCAATAAAACATACTGTTAGCCTTCCAATCATTACGGTTCACAACATTAAATCTGTAACACCCCTAGCCTGAGTCTGATCGCCGGTTTAGGCTATGAGATATTACCGAGCTAAACCTTTAATATCAATCACATAATTATACAGAAAAAGCATAAATCAAACTGAATACATACAGATTTATAAGTTATAAAATGCCATTTTCATACGGCCAAGATATTTACAATTATGAAACGTATTTTGTCAACAGTCCAAACTATACATGCCATATCGAGACCAAAATATAAATGTACCAACAAGATTGATAGTACGATGAACTGCTGACGATCCCCGAGTCGGTGGCCAAAATCAACAATCTATAAAACAAAGAGATAAGAAACAGAGTAAGCTTTCGAGGCTTAGTAAGTTTTAAGCATTTCAACAATTTAAACATATCATTTAAATCGAACAATGAATATTACCAAATTCATATTCTAATTACAATCATTTGGCCAATTATACACAAGTATACCCCACATAAAGACTATTGGCTGAATATAATACACAAAGAAATTTTTAGCACATGCCTCACTTTACCATATGGCTCATACAACTAATTTAATTCACATATTTTCATAAAATGACAGACATCGATCGAATAGGTCATTTCTCTATTTCATAGATATATTAATCATTCACATAATTAAATCGTTGTTTAATACGAATAACTCACTTTGCAATCAATTCACATAACTGTATATAATACGTACCTGCTCATTACCATGTATCATACATATTCGATAATAGTTTACTCTGAACATTTTAGTTTGTAATCTCATTCGAATCACCAGCATTAAGCCTGCTAGGTTTCAAAACCCGAATCCAGTTACTATCTCAAAGTCTGCGGAACTCTAAGTCCGGATATAGTACCAGCACTAAGCCTGCAAGATTTAACCCGGATATAAATATTACCACCACGAAGCCTGCGGAATTTAACCCGAATATATATATTACTGGCACAAAGCCTGCGGGATTTAACCCGGATATATATTACCAGCACGAAGCCTGCGGGATTTAACACGGATATATATTACCACCACGAAGCCTGCGGGATTTAACCCGGATATATATATTACTAGCACGAAGCCTACGGGATTTAACCCGGATATATATTACCAGCACGAAGCCTGCGGGATTTAACCCGGATATATATTACCAGCACGAAGCCTGCGAGATTTAACCCGGATATATATATATATTATATCGAGAGCTAAGTATATTTACCTACATGATAATTCGGCTCATATAACATGTAACACCCCGAACCCGAGACCGTTGCCGGTGTCGGACACGAGGGGTTAACAAGCCAAAACCACTTATGGCACCGACCAATTTGACATTTCCAGGCAAGCTGGAAAACTGCGTCGCTGTCGCCTTAAAAAGCGTATCTCGAGTTTCACAACTCGGAAACTGATTCCGTAAATTTTCCCTGAATTTAGACTCATATATCCATGCATGGATTTATTTCTAGAATTTTTGGTTGGGCCAATTGGTACAGTTTATTAGTTAAAGTCACCCATGTTACAGGGGTCGACTATACTGACCTTCATGCGTTACAACTTGAATATATCTCTGTACAGGGTTTCAATACTGATGCCGTTTGTTTCTAATGAAACTAGACTCAAAAAGGAATCTGCACATATAAGGCATGACTTCTAATTCATTCTGGATAATTTATGGTAAATTTTCAAATTCACGACAGGGGACCCAGAAACCGTTCTGGCCCTGTCTCACGGGAACTTTAATATCTCTCGGTATACTGTTCATATGATCGTTTCGTTACTTTCATATGAAAATAGACTCATCAAGGTTCGATCGCATAATTTATTCACTATTTAACACCATTCCTACAAATTTTTGTGATTTTCCACATCCACGTCACTGCAGCTGGCAGCATCTGTTTTTAAGGTAGGCTTTACCTAATTTGTAGTCTCCATGGGCCAACTATAGTCTTGCCATACATGGGTCCACATATGATCATATTTAGCCATTCCAATGGCTGATCATGTGACCAACACTCCCATTCCAATCCATAATCACATCATGAAACCATATATAATTACAAACCACAAATGGTCTAATTCCATACTCCACTATTACGAACCATTTTCGCATGGCCGTACACATATACATCACAAGTACTTAAAACAACCGAGGGTAGTTCTATACATGCCATATCCAAAACTCAACTAAAGGAGTACCAAAAGGGCTTTGATAGTGTGGTTGACTTCAACTTCTATGATCCCGAATCCGATCGCTAACGAGCAAAATCTATAAACAGAGAAACAAAGAAACGGAGTAAGCAATTTATGCTTAGTAAGTTTTGAGCCATAATATACACACAACCAAAGCATAGCATTCAAGTAGCTAAACAATAATTCATATGCACAATTTCTCAAAGACATGCTTACTTCACAATCCCAACTCTTATATTCATACACAAATAACGGCCTAGTTAATGCCGATAGCTCATTTATCATTAGAGCGAATATTCATACGCACTTACTCATAGTGTGCGGAACACACAAAACATACCTTGTTGTTGGGAATTTCACAAGTGCATTAACTGAAAATTTTCCAGCAAGTTCAAAGTTCTCGAATCACATACCTTCGGAGTTTATCCGGATATAGCTACTCGCTCAAACGCCTTCAGACATAGCCCGGTTATGGTAACCCGCACAAAGGCCTTCGGACTTAACCCGGATATCACAATTTGCACAATTGCCTTGGGCTTAGCCCGGATATCATAACTCGCCTAATTGCCTTGGGCTTAGCCCGATATCATAACTCGCACAATTGCCTTCGGGCTTAGCCCGGATATCACTCGAACATTCATACACATCTTTGTTTCAATTTCATAACACAACTTTTATGCACAATTCACTTAGCAAAAATATCATTTCGGCTCAATGGCCACATACAAAGGCACAATTTCGATTGCTTATTACTTCATTCAATCGAATCAAAATCTAAGTTTCGATACTCGAAAACTTACCTCGGACGTGGTCGAACGATTTCGACGGCTATTCGACGACTTTTTCCTTCCCCTTATCGGATTTAGCTCCCCTTTGCTCTTGAGCTTAATTTAACAAATAAATTGGTTTTATCATTTGAGCATCGAAAGAGGAACTCAAGATACCTAGCCAATATATATGCTCATTAGGCATCAAAGTCACATATGTACGAAATCACGAATCGAACTCAACACATTAGTTAATATTCCTCTTAGCCGAATTTTCTAAGCCAAGAATAGGCATCAATATGCTTGCCTCTAACCGAATGCATGCACACCAATTTCCCCTCATGTGGCGAATATGCATGTCCATGTTGAGGCCAATTATGCACTTAATACCACACAAAACAGCATGCATTTTACTAACTAACGATTACATATTGTAGCTCAATACACATCTCTCATGTACTTCATAACCGAAACATCATCACAAGCAAATATATACCTTGAAATAGTATATATGTCATGCCAATACATCATGTGCAAACATGTATACACATATAGGTGCAAGGCCGAATCTCAAGGGGTTCATACCCATCCAAACACAAATTTTTACCAATCAAGTAACAAGCATAAATCATGCTCATGAATGCACCATGGCGAATACATCACAACCATACTCTTTCAACTTCGGTCATGGTTAAACAAAGAATTCAATGTCTTACTCAAGATTGCTACAAAGAAATTTCAAGAGTAGTCAATCCATCATTGCATGCATCATTAGCAAGCTTCACATTTAGCATGCAATGGCTTCAACACAATAACAACCTTGGCCAAATACCATTTCCATGGCATAACAAGGATTTGAACCATGGCTAACATGAACATCAAGTTAGCAACTAAAACATGCATGAATCTCATGACACAACCTCATACATACCTTAATCTTGATGCAAGTATAGCCAAAATCTCCTTCTAGATCTCTTCCAAACCAAAAATGGAGCAAAAATCCTCCTTCTTCCTTAGTTTTGCCTCAAAGAAAGGATGAACAAAATTTTCTTTCTTTCTCTACAACTCACGGCAATGGGGGGAATACCACACTCACACACATTTTTTTTCATTCTTTTCTTACCCATACACCTTTGTTTATTATTTCTCCCCAATGCACCAACAAAACATGTTTCATGACATGTTTTGCCCATCCTCTCTTGCCATGGCGGCCACTTCATGTTGGGGGAAATTTGACATGCAAATCCTTATTTTTGCATGCATGAGCAACTAGTCATCACACATTTCCCCATCATACTTTCAAAGTTCACTACTAGGTCCTTTCTAGTGAAATTCACATTTATAACACTAAATCGAAACATCAAAATGTCACACACAAATTAACACATATCATAGGCATCAAAATAAATTTTAAATTATTTTTATGCCTCGGTTTTGTGGTCCCGAAACCACATCCCGACTAGGGTCAATTTTGGGTGTCACAACTCTCCCCACTTAAGAAATTTTCGCCCCGAAAATCTTACCAGTAAATAGGGTTGGGTATCGCTCTTTCATAGAGTTCTCGGTTTCCCAAGTAGCTTCTTCTATCCCGTGTTTGAGCCATAACACTTTCACTAGCGGAACCCGCTTGTTTATAACTCTTTCACTTCACGTGATAGGATACGAATCGGTTCTTCCTCATAACTCATATTGGCTTGAATTTCAACCTCGATGGACTAATCACATGCGATGGATCAGATCTATAGCGTCAAGCATCGAAACATGAAAGACATCGTGAATCTTTTCGAGTTCGGGGCAAAATCGATGATATGCCTTTGGACCGACTCGCTCGGATATCTCATATGGCCCAATGAACCTCGGGCTCAACTTGCCCTTACTACCGAATCGAGTATCTTTTTCCCAGCGAAACCTTGAGAAACACTTTATCTCCCACGATACTCGATGTCTTTTCGTTTGAGACCTGCGTCACGACTTCGACGATCGGAGGCTATCTTCGACTTTCACGGATTACTTTCACTTTCATTCAGCATCTCTAATCAAATCCACCCGAAAATTTTGCTTTCACCGAGCTCGGTCCAAAACAATGGCGCACGGCATTTACAACCGCACAAAGCCTCGTAGGGTGCCATCTTAATACTTGATTGAAAACTATTGTTGTGCGAATTCAATCAAAGGCAAATCTGTTCCCATGAACCATCGAACTCGAGGGTGCAACATCTTAACATATCCTCAAGTATCGAATTATCCGCCGGATTGACCATCGGTTTGGGGTGAAAGCGGTCTTGAAATGTAGCTTGGTACCCAAAGCTTCTTGCAACTTCTTCCAAAATCGCGAGGTAAATCTCGGATCTCTATCCGACACGATGGAAATAGGCACCCGTGTAATCTCACAATCGAGAAACGTACAATTCGGCTAGTTTGTCCATTGAAAACCCGCACGTCACGGGACAAAGTGAGCCGACTTAGTCAATCTATCTACAACGACCCAAATCGCATCCTTCTTACTTGCTGACAATGGCAGTCCGGATACAAAGTCTATTGTGACTCGATCCTATTTCCACTCGGGTATCGTGATTGGCTGAAGTAATCCTGAAGGCACTTGATGTTCCGCTTTCAGTTGTTGACATATTAAACATCTCAAAGCAAAGTCGGAGATGTCTCATTTCATACCATGTCACCAAAATCGACGTTTCAAATCGTTGTACATCTTCGTACTCCCCGGGTGGATTGCCATTCGGCTACAATGGGCTTCGTTCAGAATTATCGAAATAAGTTCCGAATTCTTTGGAACACACAGACGACCTTTGAACCTCAAACAATCGTTATCATTGATTTGAAACTCCGAGTCCTTGTTCGGAACACACTCAGCCCGTTTTGCAGCCAACTCGTCGTCGACTTTCTGAGCTTCACGAATTTGATGTATCAATAATGGTTTGGCTTTCAATTCAACTACTAACACATTGTCGGATCGAGCAGACAAGTGCACATTCATCGTCAGAAGCGAATAATGATTTACGACTTAAGGCATCCGCAACCACATTAGCCTTTCCGGGTGATAATCAACGATGAGCTCATAATCTTTTAACAACTCGAGCCAACGTCTTTGTCGCAGATTTAAGTCTCTTTGGGTCATCAAATATTTGAGACTTTTGTGATCCGAATACACATGGCACTTCTCACCAAATAAGTAATATCGCCATATCTTTAAGGCGAATACGATGGCGACCAATTCGAGATCATGGGTCGGATAATTTTTCTCATGTGGCTTTAATTGTCTCGGACGATAGGCCACAACTTACCCTTCTTGCATCAATACGCAACCAACCCAAGTAGGGATGCGTCACTATAAATGACAAACTCTTTGCCCGATTCGGGTTGCACTAGAATTGGGGCTTGATTAAATAAGTTTTCAGTTAATCGAAACTTTTCGACATTTCTCCGTCCATTCAACTTAACATCCTTTTGGAGTAAGCCGTCATTGGCGTGGCTATCGTTGAGAAACCTTTTACAAATCGTCGGTAATAACCGGTAAGCCCCAAAAGCTCGAACCTCAAGTAATATTTCTGAGGCTTCCTATTAAGTATGGCTGAAATTTTGTTCGGTCGACTCGAATACCCGATGCAGATACCACATGTCCCAAGAAGCTAACCTCTCTTAACCAGAACTCACACTTGCTGAACTTAGCATATAATTGCTTATCCCATAAGATTCGCAGCACTAACCTCAGGTGTTCAGCATGTTCGGCCTCATTTCTTGAATAGACCAAGATGTCATTAATGAACACGACTACGAACCGATCCAAATATGGTCCGAAGATCCGATTCATCAAATCCATTTTCGAGAACACTGAGGCTCCCTTAAGTTGATCGAACAAATCATCGCTACGCGGTAACGGATATTTGTTCTTTATCGTCGCTTTATTAAGCTGACGATAGTTGATGCACAGCCTTATGGTTCCACCCTTCTTTTTCACAAACAACCCTGGTGCACCCCAAGGTGAAAAACTCGGGCGAGCAAAACCTCTATCCACCAATTCTTGCAACTGAGCTTTCAACTCCTTTAATTCCGTTGGTTCCATACGATACGGAGCTATCGAAATTGGAGTGGTACCAGGTACCAATTCAATGCCAAACTCTATTTCCCGAACAGGTGGTAAACCCGGCAATTCTTCAGGGAAAACATCCGGGTATTCACAAACCACTGACACAGATTCGGGTTTCTTTTCTAACTCCTTGTCATCTAGAACATACGCAAGGTATGCTTCGCACCCCTTTCTTACGTATTTCTGGGCCAACATTGTTGATATTACAGTTGGCAACCCTTTTAAGTCCGTAGACTCAACCCGAATTATCTCGTTATTCGTACACCTCAGATCAATGGTCTTGCTTTTTCAATTTACAACCACATCGTGCATGGTCAACCAATCCAAACCAAGAATAACGTCGAATTCGTCGAATGGCAAAAGCATCAAGTCCGCCGGAAAACAAGAACCTCGAAATACTAGGGGACTTTTCTTACACACTTTGTTGACAAGCACGTAATGACCCAAGGGGTTTGACACCCGAATTACAAACTCAGTAGACTCAATGGGCAAAGTCTTACTGGATGCTAAGGTTTCATATATATAAGAATGAGTAGGACCAGGGTCAATCAAAGCAATCACATTAGTGTAAAGGAGAGTAAGAGTACCGGTAATAACATCCGGCGAGGAAGCATCCTCACGTGCGCGTATGGCACAAGTCTTAGCAGGAGCACGAGCCTCGGATCTGATGGTAGCATCTCTAGATCCTCTCTGACCGCCACTAGCCTTGCCCATATTTCTAGGTGGCCCACCTCGAGTTGTGGTAGCACCCGGGTTCCCACTTTGATTTACGTTTTGTTCAGATAAACTCGGGCAATCCTTAATGAAATGATCGACTGATCCGCACTTGTAACAGGAGCGGTCACGGAATCTACAACTCCCAGAATGCCATTTGCCACAATATTGGCACTCCGTTTTTCTCGACGATCATTGCCAACATCGGCGATCAAGTGACTCAGCGTGCCCATAGGGGGTCGATCGCGGTCTCGTCTAGAAAAGCCCAAGTGTCTCTAGACCGCCTAAGCCATCTCTAAATTTCTTTGATGATGGGAAGGGCGAAGACCTCTTACTGAAACTCCCTTGCTCCCACTTCAGCTTTTCTTTTCTCCATCTCGAGCTCCTCGGCTTTGCACGCCGCTCGACAAGAGCCACAAACTCTCGAATTCCAAAATGCCAACGCATCGCTTTATATCATCATTCAGTCCATCTTGAGCGTTTACACATCACACTTCAAGAAATGCATTCAGCAGCGTCTGGCTAAGCCTCACAAATTTTCGTTCGTAGTCGATGAACCGACATGGAACCTTGTTTAAGTTCAAGAAATTCCTTCCGTTTTTATCCATAAATCTCGATTGATATGCTTCTTTCGAACTCGGTTAGAAAGAACTCCCAAGTTACGTGCTCCCTAGGCACAATGAAGTCGAGTACTCCACCAATAGTAGGCGGAATCGCGTAGCAAGGAGATAGTACACTTTAAGCATTCATCGGTGTACATGATAGCTCATCGAGCACCCGGATAGTGTTGTCCAACAAAAATTTAGCTTGCTCGGCATCGTCGCTATCCGTAGCTTTGAATTCAGTGGCCCCATGTTTATTTAATTCTGTCGATTGGGGCTTACTTGACCTTATTTGGTCGATTAACGGAGGTATTGTAGGTCTTGGGGTTGCATTAGTCGGGAATGGAGGTTGTGGAGCAGTCGTGTTAGTTCGAATATATTGGTTAAACCAATCATTCATCACACTATAAAAGGCTTGCTTAGCCTCATCATTCGGATTGTCTGGCAATAGGTTGAGAGTCCGCAAGCCTTTGTCCCTTGCCCGGAGCAAGCGCCACACTCTCCACATCATCAGCTATTGCTCGGTTGGGATCGGGATTCATTGCTATAAACAAACACAAACTCAAATTGTCAGAAATCACCACACTATCAATTTATCACTTAATGGCATGTATAGCTAGACCCCAAACATATCACGGTAGTCCTAGGATCGACTAAACCGTAGCTTTGATACCAATAGAATTGTAACACCCCGAACCCGAGACCGTTGCCGGTGTCGGACATGAGGGGTTAACAAGCCAAAACCACTTATGGCACCGACCAATTTGACATTTCCAGGCAAGCTGGAAAACTACGTCGCTGTCGTCTTAAAAAGCGTATCTCGAGTTTCACAACTCGGAAACTGATTCCGTAAATTTTCCCTGAATTTAGACTCATATATCCATCCATGGATTTATTTACAGAATTTTTGGTCGGGCCAATTAGTACAGTTTATTAGTTAAAGTCACCCATGTTACAGGGGTCGACTACACTGACCTTTGCACGTTACAACTTAAATATCTCTCTGTACAGGGTTTCAATACTGACGCCGTTTGTTTCTAAGGAAACTAGACTCAAAAAGGAATCTTCACATATAAGGCATGACTTCTAATTAATTCTGGATAATTTATGGTAAATTTTCAAAGTCATGACAGGGGACCCAAAAACTGTTCTGGCCCTGTCTCACGAGAACTTTAATATCTCTCGGTATACTGTTCATATGATCGTTTCGTTAATTTCATATGAAAATAGACTCATCAAGGTTCGATCGCATAATTTATTCACTATTTAACACCATTCCTACAAATTTTGGTGATTTTCCACATCCACGTCACTGCAGCTGGCAGCATCTGTTTTTAAGGTAGGCTTTACCTAATTTGTAGTCTCCATGGGCCAACTATAGTCTTGCCATACATGGGTCCACATATGATCATATTTAGCCATTCCAATGGCTGATCATGTGACCAACACTCCCATTCCAATCCATAATCACATCATGAAACCATATATAATTACAAACCACAAATGGTCTAATTCCATACTCCACTATTACGAACCATTTTCGCATGGCCGCATACATATACATCACAAGTACTTAAAAACAACCGAGGGTAGTTCTATACATGCCATATCCAAAACTCAACTAAAGGAGTACCAAAAGGGCTTTGATAGTGTGGTTGACTTCAACTTCTATGATCCCGAATCCGATCGCTAACGAGCAAAATCTATAAACAGAGAAACAAAGAAACGGAGTAAGCAATTTATGCTTAGTAAGTTTTGAGCCATAATATACACACAACCAAAGCATAACATTCAAGTAGCTAAACAATAATTCATATGCACAATTTCTCAAAGACATGCTTACTTCACAATCCCAACTCTTATATTCATACACAAATAACGGCCTAGTTAATGCCGATAGCTCATTTATCATTAGAGCGAATATTCATACGCACTTACTCATAGTGTGCGAAGCACACACAAAACATACCTTGTTGTTGGGAATTTCACAAGTGCATTAACTGAAAATTTTCCAGCAAGTTCAAAGTTCTCGAATCACATACCTTCGGAGTTTATCCGGATGTAGCTACTGTTCAAACGCCTTGGGACATAGCCGGTTATGGTAACCCGCACAAAGGCCTTCGGGACTTAACCCGGATATCACAATTTGCACAATTGCCTTCGGGCTTAGCCCGGATATCATAACTCGCACAATTGCCTTCGGGCTTAGCCCGGATATCACTCGAACATTCATACACATCTTTGTTTCAATTTCATAACACAACTTTTATGCACAATTCACTTAGCAAAATATCATTTCGCTCAATGGCCACATACAAAGGCACAATTTCGATTGCTTATTACTTCATTCAATCGAATCAAAATCTAAGTTTCGATACTCGAAAACTTACCTCGGACGTGGTCGAACGATTTCGACGGCTATTCGACGACTTTTTCCTTCCCTTATCGATTTAGCTCCCTTTGCTCTTGAGCTTAATTTAACAAATAAATTGGTTTTATCATTTGAGCATCGAAGAGGAACTCAAGATACCTAGCCAATATATATGCTCATTAGGCATCAAAGTCACATATGTACGAAATCACGAATCGAACTCAACACATTAGTTAATATTCCTCTTAGCGAATTTTCTAAGCCAAGAATAGGCATCAATATGCTTGCCTCTAACCGAATGCATGCACACCAATTTCCCTCATGTGGCCGAATATGCATGTCCATGTTGAGGCCAATTATGCACTTAATACCACACAAAACAGCATGCATTTTACTAACTAACGCATTACATATTGTAGCTCAATACACATCTCTCATGTACTTCATAACCGAAACATCATCACAAGCAAATATATACCTTGAAATAGTATATATGTCATGCCAATACATCATGTGCAAACTTGTATACACATATAGGTGCAAGGTCAATCTCAAGGGTTCATACCCATCCAAACACAAATTTTACCAATCAAGTAACAAGCATAAATCATGCTCATGAATGCACCATGGCGAATACATCACAACCATACTCTTTCAACTTCGGTCATGGTTAAACAAAGAATTCAATGTCTTACTCAAGATTGCTACAAAGAAATTTCAAGAGTAGTCAATCCATCATTGCATGCATCATTAGCAAGCTTCACATTTAGCATGCAATGGCTTCAACACAATAACAACCTTGGCCAAATACCATTTCCATGGCATAACAAGGATTTGAACCATGGCTAACATGAACATCAAGTTAGCAACTAAAACATGCATGAATCTCATGACACAACCTCATACATACCTTAATCTTGATGCAAGTATAGCCAAAATCTCCTTCTAGATCTCTTCCAAACCAAAAAATGGAGCAAAAATCCCTCCTTCTTCCTTAGTTGCCTCAAAGAAAGGATGAACAAAATTTTTCTTTCTTTCTCTACAACTCACGGCAATGGGGGGGGAATACCACACTCACACACATTTTTTTTTCATTCTTTTCTTACCCATACACCTTTGTTTATTATTTCTCCCCAATGCACCAACAAAACATGTTTCATGACATGTTTTGCCCATCCTCTCTTGCCATGGCCGGCCACTTCATGTTGGGGGGGGGAATTTGACATGCAAATCCCTTATTTTTGCATGCATGAGCAACTAGTCATCACACATTTCCCCATCATACTTTCAAAGTTCACTACTAGGTCCTTTTTAGTGAAATTCACATTTATAACACTAAATCGAAACATCAAAAATGTCACACACAAATTAACACATATCATAGGCATCAAAATAAATTTTAAATTATTTTTATGCCTCGGTTTTGTGGTCCCGAAACCACATCCCGACTAGGGTCAATTTTGGGCTGTCACATAACATATCACATTTGTACTTCACTTTCTTTATTCGAGTATGAGCACACAACTAAAACATACTTTCAATATAACATAGATTCAACGCTTATACGCAAGAACACAAAACCATCTCTTTGTCTCAGCTTAACTTCTACTATCCATTTGGTTATATGCCATATAATCAATTTATTTATCATACTTATTTCATTATATCAATTATCTAATAATTGTAATTACTCAAAACTTACCTCGGATATTTTTGAATAGTTGTGAATAGGCTATTCGACTGCTTTCTCCTTTCCCTTGTCGGATCTAGCTCCTCTTTGCTCTTGAGCTTAATTTAAACCAATAAATTTGTTTAATCATTTCGAACATCAAAGGTAATTTAAACCACTTAACCCTTATACTCAATAATGAAACCAAACCGTATACCTAATTATTTTTACACATCACCTCCAATGCATATATTGACTAACATATACCCAATCCACATGCCAAGTTACCATTAATAAAAAAAATTACATATATATATACTACTAGTAATCTAATTATGTACTCGATCATATAGGGTAACTTCAATGCATCATAGTTATACAATATACCATACACATACCACATATTTGACAAACCGAAACTACTCTTACATATTATCCATTATAATCATTTCAATATATATATATATATATATATAACATAGCTGAATATTCCTTAATATAAATGCATATAGTGATGCTTTAGTAAAATATAATAACCATCTCCATAAGTATATTTTTACTCATGCAAAGACCGTACCTAAATCAACCATAGGTAGCACCCAATCACCAACATTTTAACGTACCAACTACTTAAACTTAACCTTTCATACACTTATATCTAATGTCATAAGAAATGCCGAATGCCTAATTTAACCAAACTTAAAGATTTAACCTTCATCACTATAATTAACCACAACCTATTTTTTTTAAGACTTCAAATACAAAGAAATGAACACTTATACTCTTATGCCGAATTAGCTAACACTTATAATCCATAGCCGAATGTCATTAAACCTAAGCCACCATAAAAATTTTACCTATCACCTCATACTTTATTATCAAATGAATTAATTATACTTATAAAGATAATATCAAGCCGAAACCTATGCATAACATTACTTATATTATTCAAAATTATACTTTAAAAATCATATACATAGCCGAACCTTTTGATAATTAAACCTCTAATTATTTATTTCAATCACCCAAACAGTATTTGCTCACATTTAACACTTATATACCAAAGAATTGTTCAAGACAAACAAAATCTCATCTCCTCCCTTGACAACCACAACCGAAAGCTCAAACCAACATCCAAATTTCAAAGTTTTCAAATGGGCTAAATATGAAACTAGTTAATTAACTTAAACTAAGCTTAAAATTTCAAAAACTAACATAATTTACTAACCTTCTTCAAACTTCAAGTGACTGAATGTTTTTTCCCCATTTCTTCCTTTCAATTTGGCCAAGAAGACAAAGATAAAGCTTTGTTTTCTTCACCCAAATTTTCACTTATTTCTTTATTCATTAATTCATTTTGTATACTAAAATGTTAATAAACAAATTAAAAGAAAATGCATATTATATGAGTTAATCATTATCATAGTCGGCCCCTATCTCTAAATGGCTAATTAGACATGCAAGTCCACTTTTCTAACAACATGCATTAATAGGCCACTTTTACATTTGCCTATCACATTTCATAATTGTCTCACATAAGTCCCAACTAATAAATTCCACTTACAAATGACAAAATTAAAGTATGAAACTTTCACACATGCATATTCACATATAATAAACATAGAATATGATGGTTAATTACTTTTAAGACTTGGTTTTGTGGTCCCGAAACCACTTTCTGACTAGGGTCAAATTAGGGCTGTCACAACTCTCCCCCACAAAAGAAATTTTCGTCCCCGAAAATCTTACCAGTGAATAAGTTAGGATATCGTTCTTTCATAGAGTTCTCGGGATCCCAAGTAGCTTCTTCGATCCCGTGCTTGAGCCATAATACCTTTACTAACGGAACCTTTTTGGTTCGCAACTCTTTCACCCCGCGAGCTAGGATATGAATCGGTTCTTCTTCATAACTCAAATCAGATTGAATTTCAACTTCGATGGATTAATTATGTGTGATGGATCGGATCTATAACGTCGAATCATCGAGACATGAAAAACGTTGTGAATCTTTTCAAGTTCAGGGGGCAAAATCAATCGGTATGAGACTGGCCCAATTCGTTCGGATATTTCAAACGGCCCGATGAACCTCGGACTCAATTTTCCTTTACGACCAAATCTGAGCATTTTTTTCCAAGGTGAAACTTTAAGAAACACTTTGTCTCTGACCCGATATTCAATGTCTTTTCGTTTTAAATCCACATACGACTTCTGACAATCTGAAGCTGCTTTCAGACTTTCACGGATTACTTTTACTTTCTGCTTGGCATATTTAATCAAATCAACCCCGAAAATTTTACTTTCACTAAGCTCAATCTAAAATAATGGTGTACGGCATTTACGACCGTACAAAGCCTCGTAAGGTACCATCTTAATGCTTGATTGAAAACTATTGTTGTAAGCGAATTCAATCAAAGGCAAATATCGTTCCCATGAACCACAAAACTCAAGGATGCAGCATCTTGACATATCCTCGAGTATCTGAATTACCCGCTCAGATTGACCATCAGTCTGGGGATGAAAAGCAGTGCTAAAATGCAACTTGGTACCCAAAGCTTCTTGCAATTTCTTCCAAAATCGCGATGTAAATCTTGGATCAATATCCGACACAATAGAAATAGGTACCCCATGTAACCTTATGATCTGAGAAATGTACAATTCAGCTAGTTTGTCCAGTGAATAATCCGTACATAAGAGAATAAAATGAGTCGACTTTGTTAGTCTATCAACAACAACCCAGATCGCATCTTTCTTGCTTGACGACAATGGTAACCCAGATACAAAATCCATCGTAATTCGATCCCATTTCCATTCGGGTATCATGATCGGCTGAAGTAATCTCGAAGGCACTGATGTTCCGCTTTCACTTGTTGACACACCAAACACTTCGAAACAAAGTCAGAAATGTCTCGTTTCATACCAGGCCACCAAAACTGACATTTCAGATCGTTGTACATTTTCATGCTACCAGGATGGATCAACATTCGGCTATTATGAGCTTCGTTCAAAATCATTGAAATAAGTTCTGAATTTCTTGGAACACACAATCGACTTCTGAACCTCAAACAATCATTGTTGTCAATTTGAAACTCTGAATCAACATTCGAAACACATTCAGCTCGTTTAGCCACCAATTCATCATGAACTTTCTGAGATTCACATATTTGATGAATCATTAATGGTTTGGCTTTTAATTCTACTACTAACACATTATCGGATGAAACAGACAAGTGAAAATTCATCGCTCACAAAACAAACAGTGACTTGCGACTCAAAGCATCGGCAACCACGTTAGCCTTTCCAGAGTGATAATCAATAACAAGATCATAATCTTTCAACAATTCAAGCCAACGTCTTTGTCGCAGATTCAAATCTTTTTGAGTCATTAAATATTTGAGGCTTTTATGATCCGAATATATATGACATCTTTCTCCGAACAAGTAATGTTGCCATATTTTCAAGGCAAATACTATGGCAGCTAATTCGAGATCATGAGTCGGATAATTTTTCTCATGTTGCTTCAATTGCCTCGATGCATAAGCTACAGCTCGACCCTCTTGCATCAATACACAACCCAGCCCATGTAAGGACGCATCACTATAAATAACAAACTCTTTACCGGATTCGGGCTGCACTAACACTGGGGCTTCCGTCAAAAGCGTTTTCAGTTGGTCGAAACTTTTCTGGCACTTTTCTGACCATTCGTACTTAATATATTTTTGAAGTAGCTTCGTCATTGGTGTGGCTATCATCGAGAAACCTTTTACAAACCGTCTGTAGTAACCGGCAAGTCCCAAAAAGCTCTGAACTTCAGTAACATTTCTAAGAGGCTTCCAATCAAGTATGGCTGATATTTTACTCGGATCAACACGAATACCCGATGCGGATACCACATGCCCCAAAAAGCTGACTTCTCTCAACCAGAACTCACATTTACTGAATTTAGCATATAACTGCTTGTCACGTAAAATTTGCAACACTAATCTCAGGTGCTCGGCATGATCGGTTTCATTTCACGAATAGATCAAAATGTCGTCTATAAACACAACTACAAACCGGTCCAAATACTGTCTGAAGATCTGATTCATCAAATCCATAAATACCGCAGGGGCATTAGTGAGCCCAAACGGCATCACTAAGAACTCGTAGTGACCGTATCTCATTCTGAAAGCAGTTTTAGGGACATCTGAGTCTCGAACTCGCAACTGATAATAACCCGATCTCAAATCTATCTTTGAAAACACTGAGGCTCCTTTCCGCTAATCAAACAAATCATCGATACGCGGTAACAGATATTTGTTCTTGATTGTCACTTTATTTAATTGACGGTAGTCGATGCACATTCTCATAGTTCCATCTTTCTTTTTCACAAACAATACTGGTGCACCCCAAGGTGAGAAACTCGGTCGAGCGAAACCTTTATCCGTCAACTCTTGCAACTGAGCTTTCAATTCCTTCAATTTGGTTGGTGCCATATGATACGGAGCTATCAAAATTGGTGTAGTATCAGGTACAAGTTCAAAGCCGAACTCTACCTCTCGAACAGGTGGTAACCCTGGTAATTTCTCGGGAAAAACATCTGGATACTCACAAACCACTGATACTGATTCAAGCTTCTTTTCTGATTCTTTACTATCAAGTACGTACGCAAGATATGCCTCACACCCCTTTTTGACATATTTCTGAGCCAACATTGAGGATATAACTGTTGGTAACTGATTCATATCAGTAGACTCAACTCGGATTATCTCATCATTTGCACATCTCAAATCAATAGTCTTTCTTTTCCAATTCACAACTGCATCATGAAGGGTTAACCTGTAACACCCCGAACCCGAGACCGTCACCGGAGTCGAACACGAGGTGTTAACAGGCTTCAAACCACTTATTGAGAATTTCCCAGACAAGCTGCCAATCTGTGTACTAGTCGCTTCAAAAATCATAACTTCAGTTTTACAACTCGAAAATCAGTTTCGTAATTTTTCCCTGAAACTAGACTCATATGTCCATATACAGATTTTTTTCTAGAATTTTTGGTCGAGCCAATTAGTACAGTTTATTAGTTAAAGTCTCCCATGTTACAGGGGTCGACTACACTGATCTTCGTGCGTTACAACTCGAATAACTCCCTGTGCAGGGCTTCAATACTGATGCCGTTTATTTCTATCGAAACTAGACTCAAGTAGGAATTTATACATATATGGTATGACTCTTAATTATCTCTGGTTAATTTATAATGAATTTTCAAAGTCGGAACAGGGAATCCAGAAACCGTTCTGGCCCTGTTTCACGAGAACTTTAATATCTATTAACATATAACTCATATGACCGTTTCGTTTCTTCCATATGGAAGTAGATTCATAACGTTAATTTACATAATTTATTCACTATTTAATACCATTCCTACTATTTTTAGTGATTTTTCACATCCACATCACTGCTGCTGTCAGCATCTGCCTTTAAGGTAGGCTTTACCTATTTCATGATTTCCATGATTCAATTGGCCCTTTTTACATACATAGCACAAAGTGTGATCATGATTAACCATTCCAATGGCTAATCGTTTCAAAACAATTCCATACCTCATAATGATCAACATACAAACGATTATGGTACTATGCTAAAACGTATATAAGCCATTTTCGCATGGCCATCCAAGTTTACACAAACCGAAAGGTACATGACCTTCAACAAAAGGGTAGTCCTATATATGCCATTTCAAAGTTCAACCAAAATTGTACCAAAATGGGGGCTTTGATAGTGTGGGAGACTTGACTTCCAAAAATCCCGAGTCCGATGGTGACGAGCCAAAATCTATAAACAAAGAAACAGAGAAAACGGAGTAAGCAATTTATGCTCAAGAAGTTTGAGCAAGAAATTCCAGCACAACAAAAGCATAGCATTCGTAAAGCTAACGGATAATTTCATATGCACAAATTCTCAATATCCTACTCATTTCACATTCCAACCCCTATGTTCATACATAAGGGATCATCTTAACCAAATACCGGAAACTCATTACTCGACTGAGTGAATATTATTCGAAGGGAATCAACTAATTCAAGCACATACGAACATACCTCATTGCTGGAATTTTTCAAGCGTATTAACTGAAAATTTTACAGCAAGATCGCTCATTCTCGAATCACGTACCTTCAGAATTTAACCGGATATAACGACTCGCTCAAATGCCTTCGGGACGAAGCCTGGTTATAGTGACTCGCACGAATGCCTTCGGGACTTAACCCGGGTTTAGTAACTTGCACAAATGCCTTCGGGCTTAGCCCGGATTTATTAACTCGCACGAATGCCTTCGGATCCTAGTCCGGATATAGTCACTTAGCACAAATCCTTCGATTTAGCCCGGACATCATTCAATAACCGAGCACAATTATCAATCAATTATGACACATTCGTATTTCATTTTCAATAGCAAAACTCAAACACAGGCACTTTTCACACTTGCAATTTCGCTCAATAGCCACACACAAAGAGCATGATTTTAATTTGCTTTAAACATGATCTAATCAATTCGAATTTAAGCTCTATTACTCAAGAACTTACCTAGGATGTCGTCGAACGATTTCAATGGCTATTCGACCACTTTTTCCTTCCCTTTGTCGGATCTAGTTCCCTTTGCTCTTGAGCTTAATTTAACAAATAAATCGATTTAATCATTTGAGTATCGAAGAGGAATTCAAGGTACTTAGTCAATATATATACTCATTAGGCATCAAAGTCGCATATGTACGAAATCATGAATCGAACTCAACACATTAGTTAATATTCCTCTTAGTCAATTTTCTAAGCCAAGAATAGGCATCAATATGCTTGCCTCTAACCGAATGCATGCACACCAATTTCCCTCATGTGGCGAATATGCATGTCCATGTTGAGGCCAATTATACACTTAACACCACACAAAACAGCATACATTTTACTAACTAACGATTACATATCGTAGCTCAACACACATCTCTCATTTACTTCATAACCAAACATCATCACAAGCAAATATACACCTTGAAATAGTATATATGTCATACCAATACATCATGTACAAACATATATACATATATATATGCTAGAGCCGAATCTCAAGTTGATTGTAACTAATCATGAACAAAATTTCAAAACACAAATCTTACTTTCCATGCAATGAGCATAAATCACACTTTTGGATGTACCATGGCCGAATACATCACAACACCATAATTTTGGTCATGATTAAACAAAGAACTTGATGTCTTACTCAAAAATACTAAAAAGAAAGTCCAAGAGCCATCAATCCACCATCACATATACCATTAGCAAGCTTCATATTTAACATGCAATGGCATTAACACAAAATCCACCTTGGCCAAATACCATCCCCATGACATAACAAAGGTTTGAACCATGGGCTAACAAGAGCATCAAGCTATCCACTAAAAACATGCATGAATCTCATGGCACAACCTCAAACATACCTTAATCTTGATGCAAGTATAGCCAAACCTCTTCCTAATCCTCTTCCAAACCAAGCATGAAGCAAAATTCCTCCTTCCCTCTAGTATTTTCGGTCAAGAGAGAATGAAAAATGGATGAACAATTTTTTTCTTTTCTCTTCCTCAATACACTGCAATGGGGGGTTCACACACACACATTTTTTCTTTCTTTATTACCCATACTTATTTGTTTATTGTTTCTCCCTAATGCACCAACAAAACATGTTTCATGACATGTTTAGCCCATACTCCCTTGTCATGGCCGGCCACCTCCTATAAAAAGAGGGATATTTGACATGCAAGGCCATTGTTTTGCATGCATGCTTTAATTAGTCATCACACATTCCCCCATCATACTTTCAAAGTTCTCTACTAGGTCCTTTCTAGTGAAATTCACATTTATAACTCTAAATTAAAGCATCAAAAATGTCACACATGAGTTAACACATATTATAGGCATCAAAATAAATATCAAATTATTTTTATGCCTCGGTTTTGTGGTCCCGAAACCACATTTCGACTAGGGTCGTTTTAAGGCTGTCACATAACCAATCCATACCGAGAATAACATCAAATTCATTAAATGGTAAAAGCATCAAATCAACCGGAAAACAGGAATCTCGTATTATCAGGGGACATTTCCTGCACACTTTGTCAACTAACACAAATCGACTCAAGAGATTTGACACTCGGATTACGAACTCAGTAGACTCAACAGGTAGAGTCTTACTGGATGCTAAAGTCTCACATACATATGAATGAGTAAAACCAGGGTTAATCAAAGCAATCACATCAGTATCAAAGAGAGTGAAAGGACCGGTAATAACATCAGGTGAAGAAGCATCCTCGCGTGCGCGTATAGCATACGCTCTCGCAGGAGCACGAGCCTCGGATCTGGTTGTAGCATCTCTAGACACTCTCTGGCCGCCACTAACATTTCCCGTATTCCTAGGTGGTCTACCTCGTGTTGTAGGACTCGGTTTCCCACTCTGATTCATATTCTATTCAGACAATCTCGGGCAGTCCTTAAAAAGTGGTCGGCTGATCCACATTTATAACAGGAGCGGTCATGAAATCTACAACTCCCTGAATGCCATGTACCACAATACTTGCACTCTGTCCTGTCCCGACGATCATTTCCATCACTGGCAACTGAAGTGGTTCGTGTACTCACAGGGGGTCGATCGTGGTCTCATCTGGAAAAACTCGAAATATTCTTTGATCGGCCTGAATCATCTCGAAATTTCTTCGATGATTGCTGAAAAGACCTTCCTGAAGATCTTTTACGAAATTCTCCATCTTCGACATCAGCTTTCCTTTTTTCTTTACTAAGTTCTTTGGCTTTGCAAGCTCGCTCGACAAGTACTACGAACTCTCGTATTTCAAGGATGCCAACAAACATCTTTATATCTTCATTCAGCCCATCTTCAAAACGTTTACACATAATAGCCTCAGACGATACACATTCCCGAGCATATCTACTAAGTCTGACAAACTTCCGTTCATAATCAGTAACTGACATGGAACCTTGTTTAAGCTCAAGAAATTCTTTTCGTTTCTGATCAATGAACCTCTGACTGATATATTTTTTTTTGAATTCAGTTTGGAAGAACTCCCACGTCACCCATTCTCTGGGTACAATAGAAACCAATGTGTTCCACCAATAGTATGTAGAATCACGTAGCAAGGATATAGCACATTTCAGGCATTCATCTAGTGTGCAAGATAGTTCATCAAGTACCCAAATAGTGTTATCCAACCAAAATTCAGCTTGCTAGGCATCATCACTATCTGTAGCTTTAAATTCAGCAGCCCCGTGCTTTCTGATTCTGTCAACCGGAGGCTTATTTAACCTTGTCTGATCAATTACCGGAGGTATTGTAGGTGCAGGGGGCGTATTATTCGGGAGTGGGGTTGTGGAACAGCCGTATTAGTTCGAATGTATTGGTTGAACCAATCATTCATCACACTATAAAAGCTTGTCTAGCCTCATCGTTCTGATTGCTTGCAATGGGTTGAGAGTCTATCGCCACTGTCCCATGTGCGGGAGCAGGCGCTACACTCTCAACATCATCGGCTACTGCTCGATTGGGATCGGGATCCATTACTATACAAAAACACATTTTCAACTATCAAAATTCATCATACTATCGTATTAAAACTATATGGCATGTATAGCTAGACTCAAACACTCTACGTTAGTCCTAGAATCGACTAAACCGTAGCACTGATACCAACAAATTGTAAACACCCCTAGCCCGAGTCCGATCGCCGGTTCAGGCTAGGAGGTATTACCAAGCTAAACCTTTAATATCAATCACATAATTATACAACAAAAGCAGAAATCAAGCTGAATACATACAGATTTATAATTTATAAAATGCCATTCTCATACGGCCAAGATATTTACAATTACAAAACGTATTTTGTCAACAGTCCAAACTATACATACCATATCGAGACCAAAATATAACTGTACCAACAAGATCGATAGTACGATGAATTGCTGACGATCCCCGAATCGGTGGCCAAAATCAACAATCTATAAAACAAAGAGATAAGAAACAGAGTAAGCTTTCGAGGCTTAGTAAGTTTTAAGCATTTCAACAATTTAAACATATCATTTAAATCGAACAATGAATATTACCAAATTCATATTCTAATTACAATCATTTGGCCAAATATGCACAAGTATACCCCACATAAAGACTATTGGCCGAATATAATACACAAAGAAATTTTTAGCACATGCCTCACTTTACTACATGGCTCATACAACTAATTTAATTCACATATTTTCATACAATGACAGACATCGATCGAATAGGCCATTTCTCTATTTCATAGATATATTAATCATTCACATAATTATATAGTTGTTTAATACGAATGACTCACCTTGCAATCAATTCATATAACGGTATATAATACATACCTGGTCATTACCATGTATCATACATATTCGATAATATTTTACTTTGAACATTTGAGTTTGTAATCTCATTCGAATCACCAGCGTTAAGCCTGCTAGGTTTCAAAACCCGAATCCAGTTACTAGCTCAAAGCCTGCGGAACTCTAAGTCTGGATATAGTACCAGCACTAAGCCTGCGGGATTTAACCCGGATATATATATTACCAAAGACGAAGCTCATGGATTTAACCCGATATATATATTACCAAAGACGAAGCTCATGGATTTAACCCGGATATATATATTATATCGAGAGCTAAGCATATTTACCTACATGATAATTCGGCTCATATAACATATCACATTTGTACTTCACTTTCTTTATTCGAGTATGAGCACACAACTAAAACATACTTTCAATATAACATAGATTCAACGCTTATACGCAAGAACACATAACCATCTCTTTGTCTCAGCTTAACTTCTACTATCCATTCGGTTATATGCCATATACTCAATCTATTTATCATACTTATTTCATTATATCAATTATCTAATAATTGTAATTACTCAAAACTTACCTCGGATATTTTTGAATAGTTGTGAATAGGCTATTCGACTGCTTTCTCCTTTCCCTTATCGGATCTAGCTCCTCTTGCCTCTTGAGCTTAATTTAAACCAATAAATTTGTTTAATCATTTTGAACATCAAAGGTAATTTAAAGCACTTAACCCTTATACTCAATAATGAAACCAAACCGTATACATAATTATTTTAACACATCACCTCCAATGCATATATTGACTAACATATACCCAATCCACATGCCAAGTTACCATTAATTAAAAAAAATTACATATATATATACTACTAGTAACCTAATTATGTACTCGATCATATAGGGTAACTTCAATGCATCATAGTTATACAATTTACCATACACATACCACATATTTGACAAACCGAAACTACTTTTACATACTATCTATTATAATCATTTCAATATATATATATATATATATAACATAGCTGAATATTCCTTAATATAAATGCATATAGTGATACTTTAGTAAAATATAATAACCATCTCCATTAGTATATTTTTACTCATGCAAAGACCGTAACTAAATCAACCATAGGTAGCACCCAATCACCAACATTTTTACCCACCAACTACTTAAACTTAACCTTTTATACACTTATATCTAATGTCATAAGAAATGTCGAATCCCTAATTTAACCAAACTTAAAGATTTAACCTTCATCACTATAATTAACCACAACCTATTTTTTTTTTAAGACTTCAAATACAAAGAATGAACACTTATACTCTTAAGCCGAATTAGCTAACACTTATAATCCATAGCCGAATGTCATTAAACCTAAGCCACCATAAAAATTTTACCTATCACCTCATACTTTATTATCAAAATGAATTAATTATACTTATAAAGATAATATCAAGCCGAAACCTATGCATAACATTACTTATATTATTCAAAATTATACCTTAAAAATCATATACATAGCCGAACCTTTTGATAATTAAACCTCTAATTATTTATTTCAATCACCCAAACGGCATTTGCCCACATTTAACACTTATATACCAAACAATTGTTCAAGACAAACAAAATCTCATCTCCTCCCTTGACAACCACAACTGAAAGCTCAAACCAACATCCAAATTTCAAAGTTTTCAAATGGGCTAAATATGAAACTAGTTAATTAACTTAAACTAAGCCTAAAATTTCAAAAACTAACATAATTTACTAACCTTCTTCAAGCTTCATGTGACCGAATGTTTTTGCCCCATTTCTTCCTTTCAATTCGGCCAAGAAGACAAAGATAAAGCTTTGTTTTCTTCACCCAAATTTTCACTTACAAATGACAAAATTAAAGTATGAAACTTTCACACATGCATATTCACATATAATTAACATAGAATATGACGGTTAATTATTTTTAAGACTCGGTTTTGTGGTCCCGAAACCACTTTCTGGCTAGGGTCAAATTAGGGCTATCACAAAATCCCCAGACTTTCAATTACTACTAACCCTGATTGATAGCAATACAACCTATTACCCTAAGATCGCTAGCTAGAACCAAAAGGACGCTCATTATCGATTAGCTGCATAACAACATATCCTGTTAGATAAGATTGATCATAGATATGGCTGAGATCCACAACATCAACTTACAATCTATAGGAATATTCAGCGTAACCCAACAGTAAGGTAACGTTCTTAACTTATTCGATTAATAAGAGGAAGGGGTAAGTTGCTTCAAGGCCACTTGCACTACTCCACTTCTCGAGGCACCTGACAACCTAATGAGCCACATATCATGGGGAAAAGATCATCACTCGGTAGTCATGAATAGAAATGAGGCATTCGGTTTAAAGAAAGAGTATAAGAAAGAACAGATTGAATGAGAAGAGCCAATCTGAACACTTATGGTTCTAGTCAGGAACTCTCACTAAAAATGAATTAATAAACCAATAGCAACGTATGGATGCAATCGATCAAGAATAGAGAGAGAAAAGAAGGTCGAGTACAATCAGTATTCCAAATCAAAAAGGAATAAAAAAAGGGAAGAAAAGAATGGGGAAAGAATAATCGGTTAGGGGGAAAATTTGAGAAGAAGAAAATGATAATATGGTAGGAGAGGAGATGATAAGAGGAGTGACTAGAAAGGAAAAAAATGATCAGGGTGTTCGACTACCTCACAAATAAGAGAAAAGAGAAATGAAGGAATAGATGATACCGAAATAAAATAGTATATTCAGCCAAAAGAAGAAAAAAGAAAGTAAAGGAGAAGTCGAAAACCAAAGTCCCCAACAGGAATTGGTATATTAACAGAAGACAACCAAGGGTGTCAACAAAGCCGAAAATGAAGAGAAAAACCCCAAACCCCAAAACATGCACAGCCCCTATAGTTTTCCCAAAGTCGAATTTCCTTAAACATAGAGACCAATTTCGGCACACACTCCCCTTCTCACTCAACTCCTTAATTTTCTCCAAATATCTCCCCCTTTATCCCTCCACAATCCTCTCTATGAAATCCTCATTGATTTTCTCCATGACCCATTCAAATTCTGACCTGCAGAGTTCTAGTCAGACTCCACTTCTCATGCAACAAAGAAATAGAATAAATACTCTTTTGTGCAAAGAGTGACTCGAACCCCCAAACTCCTTGGAAGCACAACACACCACTACCACTACACCAAAAATCTCTTTGTATCATATATCACCTAACTTAATATAAGAAGCCTACTATCTATAACCAAGGGCCCTATTCACTGAAAATTAAAAATTTTGCTAAAGCCCATGTTTGAACCCAGGTCTGCTACAATACTTTTCAGGACACTTAACCACTAAAGCTAGCATGCCTTCATGGCATTTTCTTACACAACTAAATACTTACGTGCAGTCTCCTAGCTGTTCCCATGCACAAGGCTTATTCCTTCTAGGCCAAAATTCAGGGAGTTACAATTTCAGCTCATTATTAGGTCATTAAGATGATCATATGTGACTATTCGGCTAGACCTCTTTGGTACTATAAATATGTGTAATCAGCCTTTGTAAAGAACCTTTTGTTGAATTTATGTTTAAATTGAGTTTTGTGAGTTATCCAATTCTCCTTGTTCTTTTGGAACTGATTTGACTTATCAAGCTTTTCTTGTGGCATCTATCCTTTCCTTGTTAAACTGAACTTATCACTTTTCTAAGTGCGGCATTCAACCTTACCTCTGGTTCCTATCTTGCATAGATAGTGGGTCAAGGTTTTTACCAAACTTTCCCTTATCATTTCCACCAATTTCAACCTAAGTGCTTGTCTATGTTTAGGGTCAACAATCCAATAATTGTTGGTTCACTCTTAAGCCTTAGTCAAATTTTATTCTTTAATTCCATAACCATTTTGAAACCATTCCATTTGAGTCTATCTTTTATAATTTCAAATCATTTTTCCCAATCGTTCAGATTTAAACAAATTCACAATCGAGCAATATTACGACTCGAATCATCATCGAAATGAGTTCGTATCTAATTGGTATCAAAGCTAGCAAATTTGGAGTAAGAGTTGACATTTTTAGTATTACGATTTGAAAAAGAAATCAAAAAAATCGAAAAAATTTTATTAGTCTCCATTCAAAATTTAAGGAGTGAATATTTATCTTTGCAAGTGAAAAAAAATTTGTTAAAACAAATTCATGTTCTTCATTGCCGAGTTTCTCCTAAAACTCTGCTCACTGCCTAGAAATACCCAATCAACATCCTACCATCTAGCCACACTTATTCTTTTCTTTTCTTGTTTCAAGCCTACCTTAGTCCTACAAAACTCCCTACCAAACCCAAACATTAATTTTGCAAGCCTACCCACAACAACTATTTTTTTAAGTTTAAAATAGTTCATTAAGAACTTAGAGAGGAGGAAGTGAGTGGAAAAATGCAAAAGAGTAGTGAGTCTATTCGAGAGTATAAAAGCCAAGTGTGTGTGATTTCTTTTTAAGTGGTTCGTGAGGTTTTTTGTTGTGAGTTCTTAAAAAAAATGTCACGAATTTTGGAAAAAAATCCAAATGTGGAAGTTGGGTTCCGTCCTGTAAGAACCGTTGCAGGAGGTGTGCTAGATTTTACACTTCAAGCCTTCACACGCGAAATGGAGTATCTATTTGATCGAAGGCTCAAACCCATCAAGGAAAGATTAGACCGAGTCAAGGAACGAGACCAACGGGAGCGAATTTTATCAAGTCGAAGGATAGAGATAAAATCATCACAGAAGCACATATCCAATGATTGTTCGAGAAGAGATTCTTATCTAGATTCCTATTCATCAAGGAATTCGAGACAAAATGAGGCGAGTTATGAGTTTGAAATCTTTTACGGCAACAAACGACAATGTAGAAATTTCACTTCAGGTGCATCAATTTATTCATTCGTGGGGGATCGCTTACAAAGAAGTGAACGTGTTTCAAAAGCGTCAAAGTACTCATCGACAGAGAGTCAATCATGAAGAGGTGATCGTGTTTCAAATGTAAATCCATCCATTTCTACCCAATGAATGTCTACTTTTTCTAAATCTTTTATGTTAACTTCTTCTTGTAATGAAAGGAAGCAAGAAAACTAAATTGAGAGAAGAAAAAAATGAAATGATAGAAAATGAAATAGAAAAAAGAAAAAGAGGCATGAAAGAAAAAGAAAGCGAAAAAGAGAAAGATTGTGAGATTGAAGAAATAAACGAAAGTGTGAGTGGAGCGATTGATATTATTGAAAAAGAAAGTGTGAGTGTGAGTGAGCTTTTAAAAGAAAAGGAGATTGTGGAAAAAGAAAGAGAGCCTGAAAAGAAACGAGTGAAAAAGATGAAAGTGAACAAGAAAAAACAAGGATTGTTTTTACTAACCAACCTACGAGTTGTTCTCATATTGTTTCTTCTTTTCAGGTGTCTAAAGATTAAATTGGTGTGTTTCAACTTCAATAAATTCCCAAAGAGAGGCGATTTCAATTGATCGATAAAGGTAAGGTCAAAGTTGACATTAAACCACAAGCACTTAAAGGTAAGCAAGGTAAAGAGTTTTTAGCCATTGAATCACGACAATCACATTTGGATGTTGTTGAGAAAATTGCTGAAGACTTAGTTTTTGAAAGAACTCCCCATCTTGATTTGATTAGTTGTCATTTTCTGATTGTTAATAATTTAAATCCAACTAGTGCCATGGAAAGTTTTACCTATGATAAGTTTTGTGATGGCAATTTTGTTGATGTAATTAAGCTAAATTGGCATAGGCAAAGCCTGATTGTTTGTGATAAAGATTTTTCGTGTGAAGCTTTCAATCTGTTTAATCATGATGGTAATGAGAATTCTCGAAGTCTTTGTACGAAAACCTCAAGTAAGTATATTCTTGTGCGGATGAAAGTTGAGAGGTTTGATTGTTCAAAAGTTTGTATGTCTAAATTTTGTTTATTTGACATGTGTGAATTATCGATGAAAGAAAAGTTTTTGTTGTATTTTGGAACAAGTGAACAAAACCATGTGTTTAAACTGGGAACAAGTTTTTCTAAGTTATCAAAACCATGTGTTTAAACTGGGAACAAGTTTTTCTAAGTTATCATTAAGCGAAGGTGAGCATCATAAATTTTATGTGAATCGAAGTGTGAATAATTTTGTTTGTTTGATGTTTTATTATTATGTTCGAAAACAAAACATGTAAATTTTGTTGCCTTACAAAGTCAAAATCCAATATTTGATTCCGAAGGTTGTTCAATATTGTGGATTAAAAGATTCGGGCCTGATTCGCATGATTATAACTTTAGTGTGCTTTATATTCCTACCATGTTGCCATACAAGGAATTTCCAAGTCAAGTTAATATGGTAAGGAAAAACTTTATTTTTGATCCCGGAGATTATCATTCTATACTATTGTTCAAGGGGTTTAAGCAAAACAATTTTGTTTTCCAAGATTATGTCTTTCAAATATTTTGTGGTTCTGGTTTGATGCCATCTATGAATTTTTTGATTCATTATGGAAAGGTAAGACCGAATTCCATTTTTGATGCTAGTATTGGTTTATATGTTCAAGTTTGAAATAACAATTCAGAAAGTTGTTTTGAGTTCATAACTTGTATTGTCACTAATTGGTTCCATTCTTGTGTAGGTGACAAGCCAAAATGGTATCCTTCTAAAGAGGGAGGGTATGCAAATACCCTGCTTCCCTTGCGAACCATTTGTGGTTCTCAAGATCATGGAAATGTTTTTGTCAGGTTCATGAACAAAGGTGTTTGTGATCTTGAAAGATTCTTTGTGAGCAAATGGCCCGATTTGAGGACAAATCATTTTCAAGAGGGAGGGTATGATGCGATCCCGACCGCATCATGTTTCGACACACTTCGACAACATCGAGATTGGCCTAAATGCGAGGGGCCCAAGTGTAAAATGAAATCTAATTTCAGTTTGTTAATTTGTGTGCATGTCTTAATTAAGCGAACTTGTGTTGGAAACCATTGCTGGACTAATCAAACGATCAAAGATGTTCAATTCATGTGTTCCATGCAATTTTCTACAAGCTCATTTAGCTCGTTCATAGCTCATTCAAGTTTATTGGGCCCAACATTATTCGGTTTTAGCTTGTGCATCAATTTACTGGAATATTTAATTTGGTTTTAGCTCAATTTTAGTTTTATTTAGTTTATGTGTTTTGAGCTAAATAATTGTTGGATTGAACTTTTAATATGTTTAGTTAATTAATTCAGTTGTTTTAATTGCTAAAATACTTAGTTTAATTAATTAAGTTGCTGGAATAAAATACTCATCTTAGTTAATTGAGTTCATCTTAGTTAATTAAGTTGCTGGAATAAATTATTCATGTTAGTTAATTAAGGTCATCTTAGTTAATTTAGTTGCTAGAATGATTTATTGATGCATGTGTTTTTAAGTTTTAAGTTCATTTATTTAAGTTGAGTGTTTTATGTGTTTAAATGTGTTTAATATATCTGTTTTCATATGTTTAATTTCAAGTGTCTTTTCAGCTGGAAACCGTTACATTAAAGGGCTATTACTGTGACAGCCCAAAATAGACCCTAGCCGGAATGTGGTTTCGGGACCACAAAACCGAGGCATAACAATAATTTAAAATTTATTTCGATGCCTATAATATGTGAGTATTCATGTATGACATTTTTTGATGATTGATTTAGTGTTATAAAGGTGAATTTCACTAGAAAGGACTTGTGTGAGAAAATTTAGAATTGAGATAGGCAAATGTGGAAGTGGCCTATTGATGCACACTAGGAAATGTTGTCCTTGCATGTCAAATTCCCCAAATTTGACTATAGTGGCCGCCATGGTGATGAATATGGGCAAAAGAAAACATGTCTTAAACATGTTTTGCTAGTGGTGCATGTTAGAAATAATAAAATAAGAGTATGGAAAAAAAAGGAAAAAAAATGTTCATCTTTCACCATAGCTCTTGGCCGAATGTCCTAAGGAAAGAAAAGAAAATTTTGCTCATCCATTTTCACTTCTTGGCCGAAAATACTAAGGAAAAGGGGAGGATTTTTGCTTCATGCTTGGTTTGGAAGAGATCTAGAAGGAGATTTGGCTAAGTTTGCATCAAGATTAAGGTATGTATGAGGTTGTGTTAGGAGTTTCATGCATGTCTTGGTTGCTAACTTGATGTGCATGTTAGCCATGGCTCAAATCTTTGTTATGCCATGGAAATGGTATTTGGCCAAAGTTGTTATGGTGATAAAGCCATTGCATGCTAAGTGTGAAGCTTGATGATGATGCATGCAATGATGGATTTTCTACTCATGAGTAAGATTTTGAGTTTTCTTTGTTTTATCATGATTGAAGTTGAAAAGGAGCATGATTGTCATATTCGCCATGATGCATTCTTGAGCATGATTCATGCTTCTTGCATGTTAGTTAAAATTTGTGTTTTGGATGGCTATGGACACCTTGAAAATTCGCCATGCTCACATATGCATATATATGATTGCACATTATGTTTTGGTTATGAACTAAGTGATGAATATATTGGTTTAAAGAAGAAGATGTGGAAGAATGCTTGTGAAATTGCAAGCACAATTCGGCCTAGCACACATGTAGGTGCTTGATGCTATATTATAAGTTTTGGGCCACAATGTGCAAAGCATTAATTAGTAAATTGCATGCTGTTTTTGTGAGGTATTAAGTGCAAAATTGACCTCAACATGTACATGAATATTTGGCCTTGGGTAGCCTATTGAAGGCCTTAGCATTTCCTTGATGCTCGAATAAATTGTATTGAATTGCTTGATGTAGTATAAAATGTGCATGACCATTGTGTATTCAAGCTAAAGGGTGGCCATATGACCATTTAAACTTCTTGTCATATTCGCCAAAAGCTAGCACAATGAGGTTTTAATAAATTGAATTTGTTTGAATTAGCTCAAGAGCTTAGAGGGCCACAATCGGACAAGGGGAAGGAGAAAGTGATCGAATAGCCGAAAAAGCCGTTCGACAACATCCGAGGTAAGTCCTCAAGAAGTGACCCTACTTGAATTGTGTGAAATAAAGTATGGATGTGTATTGATTATTGATTATGTATGCATGAGTATTTGAATTCTACCCGGGCTAAGTCCCGAAGGCGAATATGCTTGCGACTATAATTGCGTTTGAGCCTTAGTAACGAAAATGAATTATGTATGTCCAATGATAATTGATGTATGTGTTCATGGAAATTGAATGATATCCGGGCTAAATCCCGAAGACAATTATGCTGGAGATTATATCCGGGTTAAGACCCGAAGGCAATTGTGCTAGTGGCTACATCCGGGCTAAGACCCGAAGGCATTCGTGCTAGACATTCTATCCGGGCTAAGACCCGAAGGCATTTGTGCACGTGATTATATCCGGTTATATTCCGAAGAATCTTGGGCTGGAGGTGAGTGTTGGTTGCTGTAAGGAATTCAATTAGTACACTCGAAAAGCCCAAAGGATAAGGTACGTTATATGTGCATTGGAAAGTCGACATGTTTGAGCAACATTCGCTCAATCGACTAATAAATTTCAGTTATTGAATTGATTGATATTTTGTGAAATCATATAATGATGAAGTGTGAAGTAAGAATGTGTATTAATGAAATGATGCATTTGGCTATGTGAATGTATTGCAATTAGAGTTGATTATATTCCTTGAGACTTACTAAGCATAAGAATGCTTACCCCGTTGCTTTGGCTCTCAGTTTTTTTTTGATTTCACTCGAAGCAATTGGATTTGGGATCGTTGAAGTCGAAGTCATTCACACTATCAAGCCTCCATTTTGGTATAAATTTTTTTGATTGAACTTGAGATGGCATGTATAGGACTACCTCTTGTTTGTTAAATATGTTGTAATGTAAGTATGTACGGCCATGCGAAAATGGCTCGAAAAGGGAAGCATGAACTTAGACAAATTGTGGGTTGTATGTATATATTTGGTGTCATGATGTGGCTATGGCTTGGAAATGGGAATGTTGGTCATATGATCAGCCATTTGCATGGTTAAAATGATCATATATGAACCTATGTATGGCAAGACTAGTTGATTCATGGAGACTACCAAATAGGAAGTCCTATCTTAAAAACAGATGCTGCCAGCTGCAGTGGCATGAATGTGAAAAATCACCAAAATTCATAGGAATGGAATTAAATAGTGAATAAGCTATGTAAATGAACCTTGATGAGTCTATTTTCATATGGAAGAAACGAAATGGTCATAGGAGTTACAGGTTAAGAGATATTAAAGCTATTGGGAGACAGGGCCAGAATGGTTTCTGGGTTCCCTGTCGCAACTTTAAAAATTCACTATAAATTATCCAAAAAGAATTAAGAGATATACCTTATATGTACAGATTGAAATTCGAGTCTAGTTTCATTAGAAACAAACGAAACCAGCATTAAAGCCCTGTACAGAGAGATATTCAAGTTATACCGTGCGAAGGTCAGAGCAGTCGATCCCTGTAACATGGGTAACTTTAACTAATAAACTGTACCAATTGGCCCGACCAAAAATCCTAGAAATAAATCCATGGATGGATATATGAGTCTAAATTCAGGGAAAATTTACGAAATCAGTTTCCGAGTTTTGAAACTCGAGATATGATTTTTAAGGCGACAGTGACGCAGTTTTCCAGCCTGACTGGAAATGTCAAATTGGTGGGCAAAACATGTGAACTTGGTTTGTTAACCCCTCGGGTCCGACACCGGTGATGGTCTCGGGTTTGGGGTGTTACAATTTTTTTGGTATCAGAGCCACGGTTTAGTCGATTCTAGGACTACCGTGATGTGTTTGGGGTCTAGCTATACATGCCATTAAATGATGAATCGATAGTGTGATGATTTCTGACAATTTGACTTTATGTTTGTTTATAGCAATGGATCCCGATCCCAACCGAGCGATAGCTGATGATGTGGAGAGTGTGGTGCTGCTCTCGCAAGAAGGGACAGCGCCAGTGGCTCTCAACCTATGGCCAGCAATCCTAATGACGAGGCTAGGCAAGCCTTTTATAGTGTGATGAACGAATGGTTTAATCAATACATTCGAACCAACACGGCTGTTCCACAACCTCCATTCCCGACAAATGCAACCCCCGCACCTACAATACCTCCGGTGACTGACCAAATAAGGTCAAGTAAGCCCCCAGTCGATAGGATTCGAAAACATGGGGCCACTGAATTTAAGGCTACGGATGATGATGATGCCGGAGCGAGCTGAATTATGGTTAGATAACACTATCCGGTGCTTGATGAGCTATCCTGCATACACCGATGAGTGCTTAAAGTGTACCATCTCCTTGCTATGCGAGTCCGCCTACTATTGGTGGAGTACTCGACTTGTGGTGCCTAGAGAGCAAGTGACTTGGGAATTCTTTCAAACCGAGTTCAAAAAAGTATATCATCGAGATTCATCGACCAAAAGCGGAGGGAATTTCTTGATCTTAAGCAAGGTTCTATGTCCGTTACCGACTACGAACGAAAGTTTGTGAGGCTTAGCCGGTACGCGCGAGAATACATTTCGTCCGAAGCTATTATGTGTAAACGCTTCAAGGATGGGCTGAATGATGATATAAGGATGTTTGTTGGCATTCTCGAGATACGAGAGTTCGTAGTACTTGTTGAGCGAGCTTGTAAAGTCAAGAGCTTAGAAAGGAGAAACAAAAGCTGATGTGGGGATTGGAGAATTCGAAGAGGTCCTCGGAAAGTCTCTTCAACAAGCATCGAAGAGATTTCGAGATGATGCGAGCCGGTCTAGAGGCGTTTGGGCTTTTCTAGACGAGGACGCGATCGACCCCCGTGACCACACGAGTCACTTCGATCGCTGATGGTGGAAATGATCGCCGAGAGAGGCGGAGTGTCCACATTGTGGCAAATGGCATTCGGGAGCTGTTGGTTTCGTGATCGCTCCTCGCTATAAGTGTGGATCGGCCGACCACTTTATGAAGGATTGCCCGAGGATGCATGAACAGAATGTAAGTCAGAGTGCAAACCCGGGTGCTACCATTGCTCGAGGTAGGCCACCTAGAAATATGGGCAATGTCAGTGGCGGTCAGAGAGGATCTAGAGATGCTACCATCGGATCCGAGGCTCGTGCTCTGCTAGGACTTATGCCATACGCGCATTACCCAGGATGCTTGCCTCTCCAGATGTTATTACCGGTACTTTCACTCTTTTCAATACAAATGTGATTGCTTTGATTGACCCTGGTTCTACTCATTCATATATATGTGAAACCTTAGCATCCAGTAAGACTTTGCCTATTGAGTCTACTGAGTTTGTAATTCGGGTGTCAAACCCCTTGGGTCATTACGTGCTTGTTAACAAAGTGTGCAAGAAAAGTCCCCTAGTGTTCCGAGGTTCTTGTTTTCCGGCGGACCTAATGCTTTTGCCGTTCGATGAGTTCAATGTTATTCTTGGTTTGGATTGGTTGACCATGCACGATGCGGTTGTAAATTGCAAGAGCAAGACTATCGATTTGAGGTGCGCGAATAATGAAATAGTTCGGGTTGAGTCCACGGACTTAAAGGGGTTGCCAGCTGTAATATCAGCGATGTTGGCCCAGAAATATGTAAGAAAAGGGTGCGAAGCGTACCTTGCGACGTGCTTTCGATGACAAGGAATCGAGAAGAAACCCGAATCTGTGTGCGTGGTTTGTGAATACCGGATGTTTTCCCGAGGAATTGCCGGGTTTACCACTGTTCGGAAATAGAATTTGGCATCGAATTGGTACCGGTACCACTCCAATTTCGATAGCTCCGTATCGTATGGCACCAACGGAATTAAAGGAGTTGAAAGCTCAGTTGCAAGAATTGGTGGATAGAGGTTTTGCTCGCCCGAGTTTTTCACCTTGGGGTGCGCCGGTGTTGTTCGTGAAGAAGAAGGATGGAACCATACGACTGTGATCGACTATCGTCAGCTTAACAAAGCGACGATAAAGAACAAATATCCGTTGCCACGTATTGATGACTTGTTCGATCAACTGAAGGGAGCCTCGGTGTTCTCGAAAATAGATTTGAGATCGGGCTACTATCAATTGCGAATCCGAGATTCAGACGTGCCCAAGACTGCCTTCAGAACGAGATATGGTCACTATGAGTTCCTAGTGATGCCGTTTGGGCTCACTAATGCCCTCGCGGTATTTATGGATTTAATGAATCGAATCTTTATACCATATTTGGATCGATTCGTAGTCGTGTTCATTGATGACATCTTGGTCTATTCAAGAAATGAGACCGAACATCTTTGAACACTGCGGTTAGTGCTGCAAATTTTACGGACAAGCAATTATATGCTAAGTTCAGCAAGTGTGAGTTCGGTTAAGAGAGGTTAGCTTCTTGGGTCATGTGGTATTCAGATCGGTATTCGAGTCGACAGAATAAAATTTCAGCCATACTAAATTGGAAGCCTCCAAGAAATATTTCGAGGTTCAAGCTTTTTGGGGCTTGCGGTTATTACCGACGATTTGTAAAGGCTTCTCAACGATAGCCACGCCGATGACGGCTTACTCCAAAAGGATGTTAAGTTCGAATGGACGGAGAAATGCCAAAAAGTTTCGATCAATCGAAAACTTATTTGATGAAGCCCCAATTCTAGTGCAACCCGAGTCCGCAAGGAGTTTGTTATCTATAGCGACGCCTCTCTACTTGGGTTAGGTTGCGTATTAATGCAAGAAGGTCGAGTTGTGGCCTATGCGTCGAGGCAATTAAAGCCACATGAGAAAAATTATCCGACTCATGATCTCGAATTGGTCGCCATCGATTCGCTTTAAAGATTTGGCGACATTACTTATTTGGTGAAAGGTGCCATGTATACTCGGATCACAAAAGTCTCAAGTATTTGATGACCCAAAGAGACTTAAATCTGCGACAAAGACGTTGGCTCGAAATGTTAAAGGATTATGAGTGATCATTGACTATCACCCGGAAAGGCGAATGTGGTTGCGGATGCCTTGAGTCGTAAATCATTATTCACTTTACGAGCGATGAATGTGCACTTGTCTATCCGATCCGACAAGTGTGTTAGTGGCTGAATTGAAAGCCAAACCATTATTGACACACCAAATTCGAGAAGCTCGAAAGTCGATGACGAGTTGGTTGCAAAACGGCTGCGTGTGTTCGAACAAGGACTCGGAGTTTCAAATCGACGATGACGATTGTTTGAGGTTCAAAAGTCGTCATGTGTCCCAAAGAATTCAGAACTCATTTCGATAATTCGAATGAAGCCCATTGTAGCCGAATGGCAATCCACCCGGGAGTACGAAGATGTACAATGATTTGAAACGTCGATTTTGGTGGCATGGTATGAAGCGAGACATCTCCGACTTTGTTTGAGATGTTTAATATGTCAACAAGTGAAAGCGGAACATCAGTGCCTTGAGATTACTTCACCAATCACGATACCCGAGTGGAAATGGGATCGAGTCACAATGGACTTTGTATCCGGACCGCCATTGTCGACAAGTAAGAAGGATGCGGTTTGGGTCGTGGTAGATCGATTGACTAAGTCGGCCCACTTTGTCCCCGACGTCACGGATTTTTCAATGGACAAATTAGCGGAATTGTACGTTTCTCGATTGTAAAATTACACGGGTGCCTATTTCTATCGTGTCGATAGAGATCCGAGATTTACCTCGCGATTTTGGAAAAAGTTGCAAGAAGCTTTGGGTACCAAGTTGCATTTCAGACCGCCTTTCACCCCCAAACCGATGGTCAATCCGAGCGGATAATTCGGATACTTGAGGATATGTTAAGATGTTGCATCCTCGAGTTTAGTGGTTCATGGGAACGGTATTTGCCGTTGATTGAATTCGCTTACAACAACACTTTCAATCAAGTATTAAGATGGCACCTACGAGGCCTTGTACGGTCGTAAATGCCGACGCCATTGTTTTGGACCGAGCTCGGTGAAAGCAAGATTTTCGGGTGGATTTGATTAGGGATGCTGAACAGAAAGTGAAAGTAATCCGTGAAAGTCGAAGATAGCCTCCGATCGTCGAAGTCGTACGCGGATCTGAGGCGTAAGGATATCGAGTATCAGGTGGGTGATAAAGTGTTTCTCAAGGTATCGCCTTGGAAAAAGATACTCAGGTTCGGCCGTAAAGGCAAGTTGAGTCCGAGGTTCATTGGACCATATGAGATATCAGAGCGAGTCGGTCCAGTGGCATATCGCTTGATTTTGCCCCCTAAACTCAAAAAGGTTCACGATGTCTTTCACGTTTCGATGCTTCGACGCTATAGATCCGATCCATCGCACGTGATTAGTCCATCAGAAATTGAAATTCAAGCTAATATGAGTTATGAGGAAGAACCGATTCGTATCCTATCACGAGAAGTGAAAGAGTTGCGAAACAAGCGGGTTCCGCTAGTGAAAGTGTTATGGCTCAAGCACGGGATAGAAGAAGCTACTTGGGAGACCGAGAACTCTATGAAAGAACGATATCCAAACCTATTTACCGGTAAGATTTTCGGGGACGAAAATTCCTTAAGAGGGGGGGAGTTGTGACAGCCCAAAATAGACCCTAGCCGGAATGTGGTTTCGGGACCACAAAACCGAGGCATAACAATAATTTAAAATTTATTTCGATGCCTATAATATGTGAGTATTCATGTATGACATTTTTTGATGATTGATTTAGTGTTATAAAGGTGAATTTCACTAGAAAGGACTTGTGTGAGAAAATTTAGAATTGAGATAGGCAAATGTGGAAGTGGCCTATTGATGCACACTAGGAAATGTTGTCCTTGCATGTCAAATTCCCCAAATTTGACTATAGTGGCCGGCCATGGTGATGAATATGGGCAAAAGAAAACATGTCTTAAACATGTTTTGCTAGTGGTGCATGTTAGAAATAATAAAATAAGAGTATGGAAAAAAAAGGAAAAAAAAATGTTCATCTTTCACCATAGCTCTTGGCCGAATGTCCTAAGGAAAGAAAAGAAAAATTTTGCTCATCCATTTTCACTTCTTGGCCGAAAATACTAAGGAAAAAGGGGGAGGATTTTTGCTTCATGCTTGGTTTGGAAGAGATCTAGAAGGAGATTTGGCTAAGTTTGCATCAAGATTAAGGTATGTATGAGGTTGTGTTAGGAGTTTCATGCATGTCTTGGTTGCTAACTTGATGTGCATGTTAGCCATGGCTCAAATCTTTGTTATGCCATGGAAATGGTATTTGGCCAAAGTTGTTATGGTGATAAAGCCATTGCATGCTAAGTGTGAAGCTTGATGATGATGCATGCAATGATGGATTTTCTACTCATGAGTAAGATTTTGAGTTTTCTTTGTTTTATCATGATTGAAGTTGAAAAGGAGCATGATTGTCATATTCGCCATGATGCATTCTTGAGCATGATTCATGCTTCTTGCATGTTAGTTAAAATTTGTGTTTTGGATGGCTATGGACACCTTGAAAATTCGCCATGCTCACATATGCATATATATGATTGCACATTATGTTTTGGTTATGAACTAAGTGATGAATATATTGGTTTAAAGAAGAAGATGTGGAAGAATGCTTGTGAAATTGCAAGCACAATTCGCCTAGCACACATGTAGGTGCTTGATGCTATATTATAAGTTTTGGGCCACAATGTGCAAAGCATTAATTAGTAAATTGCATGCTGTTTTGTGAGGTATTAAGTGCAAAATTGACCTCAACATGTACATGAATATTTGGCCTTGGGTAGCCTATTGAAGGCCTTAGCATTTCCTTGATGCTCGAATAAATTGTATTGAATTGCTTGATGTAGTATAAAATGTGCATGACCATTGTGTATTCAAGTTAAAGGGTGGCCATATGACCATTTAAACTTCTTGTCATATTCGCCAAAAGCTAGCACAATGAGGTTTTAATAAATTGAATTTGTTTGAATTAGCTCAAGAGCTTAGAGGGCCACAATCGGACAAGGGAAGGAGAAAGTGATCGAATAGCGAAAAAGCCGTTCGACAACATCCGAGGTAAGTCCTCAAGAAGTGACCCTACTTGAATTGTGTGAAATAAAGTATGGATGTGTATTGATTATTGATTATGTATGCATGAGTATTTGAATTCTACCCGGCTAAGTCCCGAAGGCGAATATGCTTGCGACTATAATTGCGTTTGAGCCTTAGTAACGAAAATGAATTATGTATGTCCAATGATAATTGATGTATGTGTTCATGGAAATTGAATGATATCCGGCTAAATCCTCAAGACAATTATGCTGGAGATTATATCCGGTTAAGACCAAGGCAATTGTGCTAGTGGCTACATCCGGCTAAGACCAAGGCATTCGTGCTAGACATTCTATCCGGGCTAAGACCCGAAGGCATTTGTGCACGTGATTATATCCGGTTATATTCCGAAGAATCTTGGGCTGGAGGTGAGTGTTGGTTGCTGTAAGGAATTCAATTAGTACACTCGAAAAGCCTAAAGGATAAGGTACGTTATATGTGCATTGGAAAGTCGACATGTTTGAGCAACATTCGCTCAATCGACTAATAAATTTCAGTTATTGAATTGATTGATATTTTGTGAAATCATATAATGATGAAGTGTGAAGTAAGAATGTGTATTAATGAAATGATGCATTTGGCTATGTGAATGTATTGCTGTAATTAGAGTTGATTATATTCCTTGAGACTTACTAAGCATAAGAATGCTTACCCCGTTGCTTTGGCTCTCAGTTTTTTTATTTCACTCAAGCAATTGGATTTGGGATCGTTGAAGTCAAGTCATTCACACTATCAAGCCTCCATTTTGGTATAAATTTTTTTGATTGAACTTGAGATGGCATGTATAGGACTACCTCTTGTTTGTTAAATATGTTGTAATGTAAGTATGTACGGCCATGCGAAAATGGCTCGAAAAGGGAAGCATGAACTTAGACAAATTGTGGGTTGTATGTATATATTTGGTGTCATGATGTGGCTATGGCTTGGAAATGGAAATGTTGGTCATATGATCAGCCATTTGCATGGTTAAAATGATCATATATGAACCTATGTATGGCAAGACTAGTTGATTCATGGAGACTACCGAATAGGTAAGTCCTATCTTAAAAACAGATGCTGCCAGCTGCAGTGGCATGAATGTGAAAAATCACCAAAATTCATAGGAATGGAATTAAATAGTGAATAAGCTATGTAAATGAACCTTGATGAGTCTATTTTCATATGGAAGAAACGAAATGGTCATAGGAGTTACAGGTTAAGAGATATTAAAGCTATTGGGAGACAGGGCCAGAATGGTTTCTGGGTTCCCTGTCGCAACTTTAAAAATTCACTATAAATTATCCAAAAAGAATTAAGAGATATACCTTATATGTACAGATTCCATTTTGAGTCTAGTTTCATTAGAAAGAAACGACACCAGCATTAAAGCCCTGTACAGAGAGATATTCAAGTTATACCGTGCGAAGGTCAGAGCAGTCGATCCCTGTAACATGGGTAACTTTAACTAATAAACTGTACCAATTGGCCTGACCAAAAATCCTAGAAATAAATCCATGGATGGATATATGAGTCTAAATTCAGGGAAATTTTACGAAACCAGTTTCCGAGTTTTGAAACTCGAGATATGATTTTTAAGGCGACAGTGACGCAGTTTTCCAGCCTGACTGGAAATGTCAAATTGGTGGGCAAAACATGTGAACTTGGTTTGTTAACCCCTCGGGTCCGACACCGGCGATGGTCTCGGGTTTGGGGTGTTACAATTACAAATTGATTAAATAGAATTTTCAAGTGAATTTCGGTTACATACAAGGGGGGAACATTATTCTTCATTAAAAGGAGCTGTTATCATCAATTAAATGAAGCATTACGCATCCTTAAATTTGGCAGTAGCCTCTTACATCTTCCATAACCGATTGTTGATTAAAATGATCATTTCATGAGTTAATTTTTCATTAAAGTTTCTGGTGTCCATTTGGTTGACCAAGGAGACTTCAAAGGTTTTTCCTAAGCATTCAAGTTTATTGATTCATTTGAATTGAAGAGTATTAAAGGATGGAGTTACTTAGTTCAGCATGTCAAGAGTTTTTGAGCTTTATTTCAACTCATTAGTAGCTCATTAAGATGATCATATGTGACTATTCGGCTAGACCTCTTTGGTACTATAAATATGTGTAATCAGCCTTTGTAAGGAACCTTTTGTTGAGTTTATGTTTAAATTGAGTATTGTGAGTTATCCAATTCTCCTTGTTCTTTTGGAACTGATCTGACTTATCAAGCTTTGCTTGTGGCGTCTATCATTTCCTTGTTAAACCGAACTTATCACTTTTCTAAGTGTGGTGTTCAACCTTACCTCTGGTTCCTATCTTGCATAGATAGTGGGTCAAAGTTTTTATCAAACTATCCCTTATCATTTCCACCGATTTCAACCTCAGTGCTTGTCTAAGTTTAGGGTCAACAATCCAATAATTGTTGGTTCACTCTTAAGCCTTAGCCGAATTTTATTCTTTAATTCCATAACCATTTTGAAACCATTCCATTTGAGTCTATCTTTTATAATTTCAAACCACTTTTTGCCAACCGTTTAGATTTACTCAAATTCACGATCGGGCAACATTATAACTCGAATCATCATCGAAACGAGTTCGTATCAATCAAGGTATGGTCACTATGAATTTTTGGTAACGCCCTTTGGTTTGAGTAATGCAGCTGCAATATTTTTGGATTTAATGAACAGAGTGTTCTAGCCATATTTAGATTAGTTTTTAATGGTGTTTAGTGATGACATATCAGGAGGAACATTTAAGATTTGTGCTTAAAATTTTGCATGATATTTAGTTGTATGATAAGTTCAATAAATGCAAGTTTTGGATGAAACAAGCACATTATCTTGGTATTAAAGTAGAGCTTGCCTAGGTAAAAGCAGTACTTGAGCAGAATTTGCCCAAAAATGTGTCTGAAGTCCACAGTTTTCTAATATTAGCAGGGTATTACAAAATATTTGTAAAAGGATTTTCAATATTAGCATCACCACTTACTTGATTATTAAAGAAGAAAGAAAAGTTTTTTTGTGGAATGATGAGTGTCAATAGAGTTTTGAGAAATTGAAAACAGTTTTGACTGAAGCTCCAGTATTAGCACAGCCAGAGTATGGTGTAGAGTATACAATTTTTACTAACGCATCTTAGTTGTGTGCTTATGCAAAAGGGTAAGGTTATAGCTTATGGATCTCATCAATTTAAACCTCATGAGAAAAACTATCCAACTCATGATATGGAATTAGCAGCAGTGGTTTTAGCTTTGAAGATATGGAAGCATTATTTATATGGAGAGAAATGTCATGTATTCTCTGATCATAAGAGTTTAAAGTATTTGTTGACTTAAAGAATCTAAATTTGCGCCAAAGAAGATGGTTAGAACTGCTGAAAGATTATGATCTGATTATTGAGTCTCATCTAGGGAAGGCAAATAGGTAGCAAATGCTTTGAGTAGAAAGACTGTGGTAGCATTATTCTCTCCGAGAAAAAATAAGTATATCTGATAATGGATCCTTACTAGCAGGATTAGTGGTGAAACAAAGTTTCCTTTCATAGATATTAGAAGAGCATATGAAAGATGTTCAATGCGAATTGTTTAAGCAACGAATGATATTTGGCAAAGCAACAAATTCTAGTCTGGGTAAAGATGGTGAGTTGAGATTCATGGGAAGAATGTTTATACTAGCTAGGAATGAATTGAGGAAAGAGTTGCTAAGAGAAGCTCATCATAGACCTTTTTCACTCCATCCTGGTGATCTACCATAATTCAGTGTAGCAGATTAAATTAGTTTTCGTACTTTAAGAGCTTGAAATTAAGTATTTTCATTAGGATTTAATTATGTTTTAGTAAGTTTTGTTAAACCTAATTAAATGTGTAAATTGAGTCTTTTATTGGCCCTAGGGGGCGAATGAGGCCTAAGGGTGAGCTAGTGAACTTTATAAGTGTATCAGAGACCATTAGAAGGCATATTAAATAGATATTGGTCACTATGTTACAACACAGAATGCTCAATGCTGCAACATAGAGGGCAGAATGGAGAAATCATGAAACTACCTTCGATGTCATGACACAGCCTAAAGGTGTCGTAACATACCCCTAAAGATATCCCTAGAGAAGTATACTGACTCCTTTGTCATGACACAGGGCTGTGTCACGAACATCGATAATTAATAGGAGTTAGAGGACTTTTGGGTCCACATAATCAAACTTAAAGCTTGGGAACGTTATTTAACCAAGGGTTAAGGATGACGACAGTAATAGCCCATTTTTTAGTGGTGTCGAAAATAATGGTTTTAGGGCCACAAATCTGACGAGTTAGTCTATAAATATTATTTAATATGTACAATTCAAGTATAGAATTATGTTTAAATTTGATTTAATAATTTTTGTTAATTGAAAGAATAATTAGGTTTAAGTGGTATGTCTTAAAAGTCAAGTGGTTTTAGAAAATAAGGTATCGGGACCTCGTTTCTACAAACCAAGCTTGTAAATATCTTATTAAATATTTACTGAGTTACAATATTGATATATTGTAACTTGATTGAAGAATATTGATATTTGAATTGTTAATTAAGGAAAAGGACTAACTTGTAATAGATGTAAACTTAATCACTATAGCCTTAATTATATTAAATGGATATAAAAGCATAAAATAACGGCCTTAAGTAGTAATTTTACCTATTTTAAGAATAATGGATGATCATGGCTTGGCATTTGATGAAATTTGGTTTAATATTAAACGGTAAAATGGTAATTAGTTAATTAAACTTAAAATTAAGTAAAGATAAAGGTATTATCTCTTTCAATTGAGATGTGGTAGTCAAAACACCATTGTTGGTGAAGAAAGCTTTTGGCTAAAGCTTAAACCTCATGCATGGTATGTTTTCAAGCCCCGTTTTTAGTGATTTTTATATATTTGAGCTCGTATTAAATGTTTAGAATTATGCAATGGACGTAATTGATGTGTTATGAATTTAGATGGTTGATTATTAAATTTGGTTATGAAATAAACAAGTTTTGCTAAGTAATTTTTAGTGATTTTAATGTTTAGGGATTTATTTGTGAAAATAGTAAAATTTAATGTAAATATTGTGAATTAATGGAAAATATGGTTTGTTTAGAAGTTATATGAAATTCGATTAGCATGAATTTTAGCTAATTGCAATTTGTAACTTTTGGGATTTAGGACTAAATTGCAAAAAAGGTAACATTGTAACCTTCCTATTAATGAGGGTTATAAGTTAAATTAATTATTTTAAGTTATTTGAATGGTTTAATTGAGTGAAAAATTATTATTTAGATCACTAAATTAATCAAATAGATCTAAACTAAGGAATAGCTAATGTGTCGGATTCTTCATTTTTACATCGAGATAAGTGCATAGTATAGATGAACAAGTATATATATTTATAATTTAGGATGTTTGAATTGTTTTATTGAACTGTAGCTGAATATTTGGTATTGAAATTTTGATTATAAATTGTGTATAATTAAGTATAAAGTGAATGAGTAATTATATGAAAGTTGTAAAATGGTTGTGAAAAATGAATTATATGATCTCGGAATGAATTTAATGGATTTATAGTACGTGCATGAATATTAAAGAAGTGTTTCAAATTTGTTAATGTGATGAATTCAGCAAAAATGTCCGTCTAAACTTAGTAAACAATTAGGATATGATTGGCATGCCAATAGGGTTAGAACATGTGCTTGTACGGGATTTCACTTTGATGCCTTTGTATTACTCTAGTGCCTCTATATTCCACTTTGATGCCTCTGTTATGCATCTTTCATGCCTTTGGTGTGGTGTAGTTACCCGAGTATCCAAGTCATGTTGCTATAGTTCACCGAGCTATGGAAATATGTGTTTAATGTTGAAATATTGATGTATACCATTTGAATATTGTATCAAGAATGATTTTGTAATGTGTTTCATATTGATGATTACGTGATTAAATGTAGCTATTTATATACATATATGAATTAGTTTGGGTTGAATTATTCTAGAACAACAAGCAAATGATAAACTATTTTCAGTACTAATCCTATACGTATCTCTTAAATGATTGACAAATGTGATTAATCTATTTATTTGGGTTTCAGAGTGTTTAATTGAAGTAAGTGATTTGGGGATGATATGTTTATATGAACTATTGAAACTAAATGTGATATACAATATGATTATGTGTAACATGTATATACGAAATGGTAAGATGAAATGTTTAGATGAAATTGTTATAAGGAAATATATATATGTAACAACCTGATTTTGGGTCTAGTCAGAACAATGGTTTCGGGACCATAAATCCGACATAATAAAGTTCACTTGTATTATATTTTTATAGTCTACAATTTCACGGAATGATTTCTTGAAATTTTCATTCGAAAATTTTGACGTTTGGGCACTCAATTTAGTCAAAAGTACTAAATTGTAAAAAAGTGCAAAAGTTGAGTTCTACATTTTAGAGGTGTCCAATTGTTATGAAATTTTAAATTGGTTGTCCTTAAAAGGTAATTAGACCATTGGTTAATTTGTTGGACAAAAATTGACATGAAATAGGTGAAATAGAATATTTTTAAGTTAAGGGCATTTTAGTATTTTGGTAATTAAATGAATTAAAAAGCCAATTTTTGCTCATCTTCAACCCCTTGGCCGAATTTCACATAAGGAAGACATAGCTAGGGTTTTTCATGCTTCCAAGCTTGATTGTAAGTCTATTTTAGCCCCATTTTTAATGTTCTTTACATTTTTGAGATCCTCATGGCTCGGTTTAGCTATTTCCACCATTATTTTGAGCTAGGGTTTTTGTTTAAAAATTTACCCATGGATGAAATGCATGTGTTTTGATGTTTTATGGAATAATATGAAAGTTTGGGGTGTGATAAACAACTTTTACTAAGTGATTTTTGATGAAATTGCTTAAAAGGACCTATTTGTAAAAGTTGTAAAAATTATGTGTAGAAAATGTGATTTAGTGAAAAATGTGAGCGGCTATAAGAGGGAATATGAATTGGCTAGGCTTAGGATTTGAGAAAAATAAGTGCTTTTCATTTTACGAGCCTAGGGCCAAAATTGTAAACATGTGAAACTTTAGGGTAGAAATATAATTTTGCCATAGTGTTATTTTTGGACTAAATTGAATAATGTGAGTATTAAAAAGTTAAACGTGTTATTATAGATCAAGAAAGACGAGGAATTGACCTTGATCAGGGAAAAGAAAAGGTTGTGGACTAAATTGCAAATTTGTCATATGTTGCACCGAGTTAAGTTTGTATGTAAATAATGCATCATTTTTACTTACGTTATCACATTTTATTATGTTTTATGAAATGCGGCTGAATATTGAATGAAATTGAAAAGTATCGAAAAGTGAGAAATTCCCCGATTGAACATTAGGAATAGAATAGGATACAAGTGACATGTCACTAGTGACTCAAGTGTGGTACTATGTGAAGGCCACTTTGAGAAGAGATAGCTTGGTCACAAGTGCGGTACTATGTAAAGGCCACTTTGTGAAAAAAGATAGCTTTGGTCACAAGTGTGGTACTATGTGAAGGCCACTTTGTGAAGAAGGTAGCTTTGGCTACAAGGATGGTACTATGTGCAGGCCACCAGGTATTCGTTATTATTCCGATGTGTTTAACGGGAAATGACTAGGTGTAATTGAATGTGACTATGTGATGAATAAGTGTAGGTACGTATGTGTAAACTTATGAGCAATGTGCTCGATATGTGATCGAACTTTGGTAAGATTGATATGAAGTAAGTGTTACAATGAAAGTTACTACAAAGAAAACATGAAAGAGTGAAATTTAGTAATAAAATAGTTTTGGACAGCAGTAGTTGTGTGACTTTGAAAAATCACCAAAAATGGTGGAAATCAAATTAGAGGTTGAATAAGATATATAATTAAATCTTATTGAGTCTATTTTTATATAAGGGAAACGATGTAAGCAAAAAAATTTCATATTATGAGATATTTGAATTTTTGTGAGCAGAGTTAGAATGATTTCAGAATCCCCTGTTCTGATTTGGGAAAATCATTAAAAATTGTACAAAAATAATTATAGGCTATAATTTATTGATTAAAATCCATAATGAGTCTATTTTCAAAAAAAAAAAAAACAAATGGTAACATCATCTGAATCCCGTATGAGGAGATAATTAATTTTAATGAAGACGGGTCGGAACTGTGGGATAGCGAAACATGGGTGAATTTAAAGAATAAACTGTACCTATTGGCTAAACCAAAAATTCTGAAAATTTTTAGGTAAGAATATATACGAGTCTAGTTTCTGGAAAAATTAGTGGATCTTAATTTGGAGTTCCATAGCTCTAGATATAAATAATTTAGTGACTGTGACTCAAATAGACAACTTGTTTTGAACTTGAGTAAATAGTGGATATATGTGTAGTTATGATTGTATTATTTTGAAAACATATTTTGAGGATTTATAAAAGCATGTTAATAATTTGTTTATTATTTACATACCTACTTACTAAGCTATATGCTTACTCCCATCTCTTTTCATTTGTTTTAAAGTGTCACCAAGCTAGCTTAGGGTATGGAGATCGTCGGAGATCCATCCACACTGTCATCATTCTTTTGGTATTTTAAAATTCATATTTTGAATTATGGCATGTATAGAGGACTTGGTTATTTTGTTATATGTCATAATTGATTTGGCCTAAAATGTTGGCCTTTAATATTTGATAACTCATTTTGTATAAGGCCATTGATGTTGGCTAATATGTGTTAAGTTATATGTTATAATGATGCATTTTGTGAGAGGCATGAGTTGGTTGAATGAGTGTGTAATGACAAAGTATGGAAAATGTGGCATGTGAATGGTTGTGTGAAGGACACGACCTTGGACACAGGCGTATGCCCCTATTTTCAGGAAATTTTCCAATGCTTACCAAAGTTCTCAGTTTAGTCCCGGACCGCTTTTATAGTATGTTTTGGGCCCCGTAGATCCATATCAGGGACTTAGTGATGAAAATTGAAAAGTTTAATTTGGATGTAAAAATTATGTCTTGGTTTTGTACGATTGCATTTGTATGTTCCGGTAATGCCTCGTACCCTGTTCCGGCATCAAACACAGGTAAGGGGTGTTACAGTATATATGAAACGGTTCTATGAATTGTTTATACAAAATATTTATAAGAATACAAATATGAGAAAAGGGACATTTGAAATGAGTATTTGAGATTACATATATTCAATGTTTCATCAACTAACCTTATCAAGTGGCCGATATAGGAAAGTTGATTTATGACATAACGAACTTATACTTGGTTGTTTAACGTAAAATGTTCGGTAAGTAAAGTTTCCTTTATGCAAGCTTACTAAGCATTATTGCTTATGTTAGTTGTTTTTTTTCCTGTATATCATCGGAAAGCTCGACCGGTTGGAATCTCGTTAGAAGCACCATCACACTATCCATTCATTATGTTGGTAGTTTTGGTTTCAATTATAAATGTCATGTAATAGGAGTTTTTATATTATTTGTCAATATGATGTGGTTAAAGCTTATTCGTATATATGGCTTGATGTTGGCTTATAAATGTATATATGTAAGTATGTGTTTTGATCTCTTGTGAATGCTTTAAGATTTAAATGGCTTCTGGTTCATTGATTTGTAAAAGAAGTGGTTAAATGGTATGTGTGTGATGTAAGTTTAAGGTATGAATTTAAGGCATTGAGTTTGAATTGGTTTGGATGTTAACATGTGGTACCAATGAGGGTACATTGGACAGGTATTTAGATTATATTATATATGTGTATTGTGGCATATATAGGGCTTAATTGTAATAAGGTTTAAATGATATTAAGGTAATTGGTTTGCTGAAAAATGGTGACAAGCTCATTGTGTGTTATGCCTTTTTATGATCGCTTGTAAATGAAGTTTATATAAGAGATGTTTAATAATTGTGTATGCCCTTTTAAAAGTAGGAAGAAAGTGATTGTTTGTTATGTTTTTGGAATGGTTAATTGTTATGTTTAAGGTATGCGAAGTGATTTAAACTTATAAGGTTGAATGGGATCAAGATTGATTTGTGATTGTGGTGCCTTTATTAGGCATATTGGTTAGATCTTATAGGAAGGCTCAATTGGTGTGTTTTAAGTGTGTTTTAAATGAGTTTGAAATGGCTTGGTACGCAATAATTGAATTTGAAATGGCTTGTTTTACTGAAATTTATGTTGCACACGGCCTGGTACACGGCCTATCACACAGCCATGTGCCACACACGGCCACCCCACACGACCATGTGTCATTATTGTTTTAGGTGCAGTATCCATACAATCTAGCACACGTCCTGCTACACGGCCGTGTGACCCAACTTTGAATACACACACAGTCTGGCACACAGCCTGTGAGACGACCGTGTGGCCCTATTTTGAATGCTCACATGAGTGGACACACGGGCTGGGACACGGTCGTGTGTCCTGATTTCAAATTTCCAAATGGTTTGAGCCATGTCACACAGGCGTGTGACCCCTGCTTTCTCAATTTTTTTGGTTTTTCCTAAAAAAATTTATTTATTCAAAATGATCCCCAATCATTTTTAAATTGTTTTTAGGGCCCTGTAACCTTGGTTTAAGGCCCATAAGTGTATTTATACCATGAATTGATTTTGTTTGTTATATGTTTATAAACAATTTGTTTAACTATTCTGAAATGAAGTGAAATATCATGTTTTGCTAAGTAACATTTCGTAACCCTAATTCAGTAATAGAGACAGGTTAGGGGAGTTACATTTTGGTGCCACATGTTTATAAATTATTTGCTTAAATGTTTTGAAATGAAATGAAATGTCTTGTTTTGGTCAGTAACATTTTGTAATCCTAATTGAGTGGAGATGAGTTAGGGGTGTTACGACGGACACCTGAGATCTATAAATATGCTCATTTGTCACATGTAAAAGACACCAATTTACTTAGTTTAGAATTTTTCTTTTAAATTTAGTTCAGCTTTGCTTTCTTTTTAGGTTTTGGATTTATTTTTAAGTTTTTCTTGTTTATCTCAAGAGATCTGATCTATGGAAACGATCAAATTCTATGAATTCGATTTATTTTTAATACAAATTAGGTGTTTTCTTAAACTCTACATTCCAATTCATTTATAATGATTTCTATTTGCATCAGTTCCATATTGTTTATGAAAACCACGAGGAACTAATCCTTCTATAGGGGGTTAGTGAGTGGAGGTATGACCCATTAACTATTTTGTAAGGTTACTCAATGGATCAGTTGTTTGGGAAAAAAAGAACTTAAAACCTTAGGCCTGACAACCCTAGGAAGTAATCAAGGTGGGAATTAACCCAAAATTGGTATGGCCTATCAGTGAACACTTCATCCCAAACCAATGTGGACTGTGTGGTCGAAAGATAAGTTCTTGCTGACTTGTTATTTGAGTAGAAGCTCGAAAGATTCTTCTAGGATGGTGACTTGTTGATTGACAAGGAGCCTAAAGCGACAGTTGATGGGGATGACTGAAATGAGCTAATCACCTATAACCAAGATTTGATTTATTCTACTTTTTGGCCTCTTGAATTCTACTTTCTTGTGTTATTTTACTTTACTATTATAAAAATCCTAAAAAACTCTCTTTTATTTTACTATCATACTATAACTAAATTAAAGTACTAATTAGATCTTTCGTGTTTAGTTTAAAATTGATCTAGCACTCGCCTCCTTTGGGTACGATCCTCGAAGTACTCACCTACTCCGTTGTAACTATATTGCAACTAGACTCGCATACTTGCGAATATCGCCTCATATATCTATATCTTTTACTATAGTATTCATACTCTGGACATTAGTACGTCGGAGGCGGTTAAGTTGTTGACATTGTTGCCAGGAAGCCAATGCCACTAGTTTGATTTTAATTTTTACGCTCCCAGAAAGAAAATCTTTCAAGTCATAATGTATTAAAGCTTACTAGTTTTGTATGTGCCAATATTGCGTAGTGTCTTCTAAAATTTTGGAGAAATAAGGAGGCGAGCTTATGAATAAATTGGGGGCAAATAAGAAACAATGTCATGTGCTTAACCATTTCTAGTGCTTGAAACTGTTTTAATCTATTTCTTGTTTCTACTATGAACCGTCCTAAGCCTCAGAATGTTACAAGCATAGAGGACCTTTGGGACCCAAATAATTCACTAACACAATAATTCTTGAATTGATTGCATTTATCTGAATGAACATGACCAATTAATTTTTTACATCTATAAGCTATCCTTGTACTTCATTATGATGGACAACACTTATCTATACATTTTTTTAATTACCTCTATATTTACAAACACTTTAACTTATTAAACTAATTGTAGTTGCATTAAGAATACCTGAGTTAACTAGATATCACTCTTAAGTTGCATATGGTAGTTCTCATACAAGTTTGATGTTTTACCACTATGTAACCTAATTGTCTGATTTAATCCAAGGATCATCTTTTTGCATATTTTGTGTGTTTGCTTGAGTACAAGCAAAGAATTAAGTGTGGGGTAGTGAGCTTATTCTTAAGCAATTCAAGTGCCTTATATATGTTTCTGTCAATTTTTTGTTTTGTTGTTAATAAATTATTTTTATTAGTTTTAATTCATTTTTTAGACCCAAATTGTCCAATCGTGCCATAAGGAAACTAACAAGTTGATTAAGTGTTGTAAGGAGTCGATGGTGGCCCGAACATGAAGAAAACATCACCTAGAAGGGGGTATCGCATGATACCCCTGATAGTGCTGAAATAAGGAGAATAGAAGCCACCAACAGTGGTATTGTGATTCTAGACAATGGGTATAACGATACCAAGACCCCCATGACCCCTAATCTCAAGATTGTTGTGGGTATCGCGATACCCAAGCCTGGCGAGTGAAAAAATTGCAAGGGCAATTTTGTGTCCAAATAAGCTAATGCCTTCTTTTTATTTAAGGGAAAAATGGCCAATGTTAGTAGTCTATAAATACAACTTTATAAGCCTTTCATTTTAGATTTTGGTTACTAATAGTTTCCTTTAGCTTTCCATAGTTTTAGGTGGATGGATGAAGCTTTTAGGTGTTATTAGTTCCACATCTAAATGAGAATTTCTTATCCTTATCTCTTTATTGTGCTTATTAATTGTTCGATGAAATGTTTGTTTGGATGTTAAGCTTTATTATGTGCTAAATTGTTGGATGGTTGGTGATTGGTTGTTTGTTTGTTTGTTTGCTTAAGTTAATTTCTATTCTAGATTGATTGGTTGTTCTATTATATTGCAATATTTAATACATTAGAATTAACGCCTCTAGCAGAAAACGTAGATAAGCAAGACCAAGAGGAGAGTTTATCTTTAGATAGTTTGATATAATTGTGTCGAGTAGTGAGACCAAGAGGTAATATATATATGCCTAGGTATGATCATAAGGCAATCCTAAGTGGTTCTTTTAGTCTAGGATGAGACTGGGAGAAGATTCCTATCTAAGAGTGGCAACCAATATAATCGGTGTAGGTTTATTATTTTAATTAGCACTCAGCTAATCAATCGACCATCGTTTAATCATTTACATTATCTAAAACATTAGGGAGAAAGTTTAGCATAGTTAGTTGAATTAATAGCTTAATTTTAGTTTATAAACAATTTTATTTGGACTTGCACTTATAATTTTCGGCTCAATTAGATTAGTAATTGCCTAAATTGTAATTAACTTGATAAATACATTTACCCACTTGGCAGTCATTTGAGTTCGACCCCTTGAAAACTTAGTGTTCCATTGGAACTATAAAGATAAATTGGCATTATCCGCTTGCAGTTAAAACTGCACTTTTAAATTGCTTTATAGAAATTGTTTGCTTTTCTGTGCAATTGGGAAGATGCCTTGTAACACCCCTTACCCATCTTCATTGCTAAATTAGGGTTGCAAGATGCCACCACACATAACAAAATAGAATCATGCTATATAAATATAATATTTACCTAAACAATCATTAATAATCAAACATATAATCAAGAAGATGTTAAATTGAGCTTTCGAAAGCTATAAAATAATTTAAAACAAAATAGGCACTCATTTGAACCATTTCAAAAAAAAAAGAGACAAAAATAAAAAATAAAGGTCACAAAGCTGTATGGCTAGGCCGTGTGGAGCTGAACCACACAGTCGTGTCCCCAAACCATGCTACAAATTGATGCCTTGTCATCCAGGGTCACACAGTTGTGTCGCCAGGCTGTGTAACTAACTATGGTCATGTTGAACTAAATTGTAAAACTATGCATACTTTCTCACGACCGTGTGATTGGGTCATGTAACTCACTAATGTCGTGTATACCAATTGTCACCAAAATCACACAAACCACACGGCCGTGCCATATGCTTGTATATGGAACACGATCGTCTGTCAGGTTGTAGTTGTAAAGACCCTTTTTTCAACAAGCTATCTATTCCTAGTTCACTTATGTCACAAGGTACATTATACCATCATTCAAATCTGTTCAAATCATCAAAACATACCCAAAACAACATTTACTTCATTCATCTTAAGTGCCTAACCAATATGCCACAATTGGTACATCAATTCAAACATTTACAATTTAACATTCATCACCATTTAAGCATCATTCACAACCATACGCATTTTCACAAATTCAACTTCACATACCAAAACAACCTTCAGCAAGGTTAACCAAATGACCAAATCATATTAGTCACTTCATCCCAAGACATAACAACAACTAGAACTTAACATTACATGTCATTTCAAAACACAAACTTATACTTACACACTTGTAACCATGACACCTATTTACATGTCACATATAATCTATCACAAAATGATAAAAAAATCTACCGAGTTTGTTGAGCAAATAGTGTGAGCTCTGACTTGACTCCTAACCGACTACAATACTTCTGATGATTTACAAAGAAACAAACATAACAAATGTAAGCAACTTAGTGCTTTGTAGGTTCGTATGAAATTTAAACATAACTTACTGATCCTAGTATAACCTAAGCATTGATCACACATATATATACAATTTGGAAACATGACATTCTTTGTCCTATGCACATCAAAACCCTAAATGGTTAGCATATTCACAACTAATATTCACAACCCGAAGAAAATATATTTCACAACATTTCTTGGAAATTTAATATTTTATCACTTTACTCCATAAACTTAAAACTAACTAAAATTACCTTACAAAATAGTCCTATTTAATAACCAAACTCATAAATCTATCATTTAATCTTATAAACATCTAAAAACCATTAATGGCATGTAATAGCCCAAAATTGGGTCTAGTTGGAACAGAGGTTTCGGGACCACAAAATCTGAGATATAAATAATTATTTTATGATTATTTTGAGGTCTATGATACGATTGCATGATTTTGTGAAAATTTCGTGAAGAAATTCTATGCATAAAGTGTTTAATTCGAAGTTAGGGACTAAATTGAATAAGTTGCAAAACTTGCATTCTAGAAGTTTCTAGTATGAAATTGATTTGAAATATTAATTAGGAGGTCTTAAATAGCAATTTGACCAATTTCTAAGTTATGGACAAAAATTGGACATGGATGGAATTTTTGGAAAGTTTAGTAGTAAGGGTATTTTGGTCATTTAGGGGTAAAATGAATTAAAATACAAAATTAAAAGCCAATTTTGCTCATCTTTTTCACCATGGACGTGTATACCAAGGGAGACTCCATGGATAGGGTTTTCAAGCTTCCCAAGCTCAATTGTAAGTCCGTTCTAACCCCGTTTTTCAAGTTCTTTACGTTTTTGAAGTCCCGGTAACTTGATTTAGCTTATGCTAGCAATAATTCAACCTAGGGTTCATATTTGGAAAAATATCCATAGGTAAAATTTCTGTATTTTGGTGTTTTATGATAGAATATGAGGTTTTAAATTATGTTAGACAACTTGTGCTACTCGGTTTTAAGTGAAAACGAGCAAAAGGGCTTAATCGGTAAAAATACCTAATAGTCATAAGTACATGTTAGAGTGAGAATTTGATGTTGCCATAGAAGGGAAAAATGATCAGCATGCCATAAAACATAAGAAAATAGGATGAAGTTTAATTCCCGAGCCTAGGGGAAAAAGTGTAAATATGCAAAAGTTTAGGGGCAAAATTGTAATTTTTCCAAAGTTTGAGTTAAGGACTGTTTTGAATAGTACATTAATTAAATAAGTAAAATATGATGTTTTAGATCCCGGAAAACGAGATTTGGACCTAGAATGAAAGAAAAATTGAAAATTGGGAAAGTTGGTAAAATGGTTGTTTTAATATCAAGGTAAGTTCATATGTATAATAAGCATTAATTTATGCATGTTTCAATGTAAAATTGATATATTTACTATGATCTCCGAGGTGTTGAAAGTATGTAAGTTGGTATGATAATAATACAACAATAATGCTGTAATTTATATTTGAAAGTTAAATTTAGTGAATTAATTGAATTATGTTAAATTAAATGATTATAGTGCCAAGTTTATGAATTGATTTAAAAATATGTCTATGGTACATGAAGTGCATTGAATTATCATACATAAATGTGATTTCTATGATTATGGATATGGGAAATTGTAAGTTCATATGATTTTTAATAAGACAATGTGTAATTTAATGTTATTGCGTTGATATTAAATGAGATGTAAGTTTATATGTAAGTAATACATCACTATTACTTGTATTATGATATTTTATAAAAATATTGGAAATATGTTTGTGGATAATTACTTGATTGGTGAAATTGTTGGAAAAGAGAGAGAAATCCCGGTTGAACCTTCGGAAAGATTGGACGATATAGATGGTATGTAGCTAGGTCACATGTATAGTGCTGAGTGCACATCATGTGTACAAGAGAGCTACAAGACATTATCATGTAGCTAGGTCGCATGGGTGATACTATGTGTACACCATGTAGACAAGAGAGCTACGGGATATATGTAGCTAGGTCACATGCGTGGTTCCAAGTGAAGGACACCATGTAGACAAGAGAGCTACGAGATAAACTGGCTAGGTCACATGGGTGGTACTATGTGTTCACCATGTGTACAAGAGAGCCGAACTATATGATGGGTGGAGCTATGTGCTGAAACCACCGAGTATCAAGGATTGATCCGAAGTGTTCAACGGGAGACTCTCTATGTATTGCTTTGTGAGTTTTGTGATGAATAAGTGCAGGAACTTGGTTATGTGAATGATGTGTTCATTAAGTGACCAGGATGTGGTAAGGTTATAAACAAGTAAGTTATATATGAGGATGATTTTCTGGTGACCTTGTGATCATGGGCCTATACTTGTGATGTATGAAATGTGGTGAAAATGATTTGTGATATGTATGTTAAAATGAGGTTAATACAAAGAAAGTGTGAAATAGTGAATTAGCAATAAAACTGTTTTGGACAGTAGCAGTGATGTGATTTTGAAAAATCACCAAAAATAGTATAAATTGAATCAGAGACTGAATGAGATATCAAATTAAATCTTAATGAGTCTATTTTCATATAAAAGAAACATAGGAAGCAAAGGAGTTCTATATTTTGAGATATTTATGTTTTTGTGAGACTAATTCAGAATGATTACGTGATCCCTTGTTCTGACTTTGGAAAATCACAAAAATTTGGAGAAAAATAATTAGAGGCTCAAAATTATATTTTTAAAATACATAATGAGTCCATGCTCAAGATAAATCAACAAGAACATTATCCGAGTTCTGTATTGTGAGATAATTATTTTTTAGTGAAGAGAGGTCAGAACTGTCAGAAAGTGAAACAGGGGAAATTTTAATGAATAAACTGTACTAATTGGCTAAACCAAAAATTATGAAAATTTTATGGTGGAAATATATGTGAGTCTAGTTTCAGGGGAAATTTACGGATCTTAATTTGGATCTCTATAGCTTGAATTATAAATAATTAAGTGACTATGACTCGTGTGGACAGTTTGATGTGAACATTTATTAGTAAATTGTGAAATCGTACTTACAAGAATGCTATATACATTAAGGATGTGGAATGGAGAGGAGGAGGAGGAAAATAAATATATGTGGAATACATGGAAACTATGGTATATGAAATATTGATATAATGAAATAAATGATATGTGTTTATAAGAAAACAAAAAGAGAATGTTATGTATCATGACATGTATATATATATATATATATATATATATATATGACTAGTCTCAATGTAATGCTTGTTGGGTATGGAATTGAATTGAAATGTTTCAGGCAAACATGTTATTCATGCATCTGAATCGTGGTATTTTATAAAATATGATCTAGCTTTAAATATGAATGCTTGATGATTAAGTGAAGATATTTGGTAAGATGATAATCTTGGTATTAATGTATAAGTGGTACTATAATAAACAAGGTAAAATGAGTATGAGAGACACATGTATGATGACATACAAATGCTATGTTTGTGGTTTAATTGAGGATGTTTAATCATTAAATGAATACCATGTTATATGCTTTTGATTTTGTATAAGTGTGTAAGAGATCAAGGTTGACCAAAGCTTGGAAAATAGCCTAGGTATATTCCACAGCAGAGACACGACCATGTGTCTCAACCGTGTATGGATTTTGACTTTGGGACACGGACGTGTGGAGCCTTAAAGCATGAAATTTCCAAGATTTTTGTAAGTTCTCGGTTTAGTCCCAAACCCTTTCTAAAGTATGTTTTGGGCTCCGTAAACTCAAATAAGGGACTATGTGTAAGAGAATGAACGCTTTGAAATATGAATAAAATTTTATGGCTCGTATTTTAGTTTAATGTTTGTATGTTTGTCTGGTAACGCCTCGTACCTTAGCCCAGCCTCGGATACGGGTAAGGGGTGTTACATGGCAAGTTTCAAAACCTTTGAAAGTTTTACAAAATGGTCTCTAGGTTAGCTAGATTAAGCTACAATGATCTCAAAAATATAAAATTTATGAAAAACGAGCCTAGAAACAACTCACATGCAAATCCGATTGTTTTTTAAGCTCTAAAAAATGGTGGTTCTTCTATTTCTCTAGGTTGGATGATGGAAGAAAGCAAAACTAAAAGATGATAATTCTTTTCCTTTTTGTTAATGTTTTTACTAAATTATAATAATAATATTTTAACATAATTTTATTAATTAAAAAGCACTAACCACCCACTTAAATTATATAATTTCTACGTAAAACCCTCCAATTATGATTCTATATCCATTTAGCACATATAATTTAATAGAGATTAACTTTTTTAGCTTTTAGGATTTAGTCCTTTTTACCTACTTAACCAACCAAATATCTAAACCACTGAACCAAACTTTAATACGACACTCTAATATACTCGTAGATATTAAATAAATAATATTTATTAACTCACTAGTTGGAATGGTGGTCCCAAAACCACCATTTTTTACATCACTAAAAAAATGAGCTATTACATGTCTTATCTTGGGTATCAGAGCAGATGACTCCCAAAAGATAGAGAAATAAATGTGACTAACTAGATTGATAGTACATCAGACTAGACCCAAGAAGACTAGATCCTGGATCTGTTTATGAATTTATTCAATTGTCATATTCATAGTGTCGCATACCTAAATCCTGAGTGGATGACAGACTATATATATGTGACTCGTATACTTTGATGTAAGTAAAAACTTGGGTTCAAATAGATAACGAACCAAAATTTGGTGCATTGGATATATGATTTCTGCAATATGTAGTGTCATTCACAACAATATAATTCATAACCTAAAATATAGGTAAATGATATCCTCTTATTAGCATTACATGGTTGATGTAATCATGGTTGATGTAAACATCGTCACGAGTTGTTCATCTTTATGATGAATGTATTTATTACTATTTGGTAGTAATTGACTTTTCATTAAGGTCGATGCAATGGTTACATAATATAAAATAGGATCATATTGGAAGAATGGATTTATCCCAAAGAGAATAAGGATATATGGAATGACATAAATGTGCAAGCGTACACAATAGTATCAAGTAATAAAGTGACAAGAATGTCAAGTTATCATACCCATAGAGACTGTGCAAGAAAATATTTATGAAATGTAAAAATTAAACAAATTGGTGAGGAAAAATATGTTTAATTGAAAAGAGGTGATATAAAAAGTAGAAATTAACTAAGTGATTAACTAAAAAATTAAAATTAAAAATTCCAATGCACGATTTCTAAAAACGAGTTCAATCAATCTGACAAAAATGTGTTAGATAATTTTATTCTTTAACTTAGAATTATTAAAACTATGTTCGTGATATTACAAATAAATTCACGTCAACTTGGTACATTGTTAACTAATGCACATACTTACTTACTAAACCCATTAATCTCTTCAACATATCTCTATGTCAATTCCAACAATTAATCAATTTTTTATAAGCAAGTGTAAGATTAAGTGAGGTAACAATATATCTCTATCTAAACAATTTAATCACAATAATCTTACAAGTTATGCAAGGCTAATGTATTGTTTAATACCATCGCTAATTTAACCCTCAACTACCTTAAAATATTAAAAATGCACCAATTAAATATTGTGTCAACTAATTACAATTTCAATCCATTTAATAATTAATTCAATTGTTAGACAATTAAAGTCCAAGCATAACATAAGCATGATTTTATTTAATTGAACAATTAACCAAGATCTAATAATGACACAAACACATTTTTAACATTCTAAGTGGATAAAATGCAATTAATCCAACATTAAGAATTTTAAGTCATTTTAATTAATTCAAGAACAACAACACAACAAATATTCATGTTCATGATAACAACATAAACAGAAAAAATAACGAGAAGGGAACTAAAAAACAAATCCTAATTAGTGTGCTCCTCTTCTTCTTTGCTCGTTCTATCGATCCAATACCTTCATGAACACTTGAATGCTACTACTCTAAACGGTGTGTTAGCTCTTTTTCAAGAGGGGAAATCGGCAAGGGAAGGAAGACAAAGAAAATGGGAAAATAAGAAAAGGAATGGAAGAGAGAAAATGGAGAAATTGTGTGAAGTGATGGATGAAAAATGAGGAAGTGAGGGGGGTTATTTATAATTGAGATTAGTAGCTCAATTTGGCTAAAAATAGAATTCAATCCCTCATCCTATGGCCAGCCATGCAAGTGGAAGGAGTGGTTGAGTTTGAATTTGTTATTTTAAGCTTGTGGCTAATAATAGAAAGTATGAAAAATTTAGGGGATTAAATGACATTTAATAAAAGTTCAAGGGCTGATTTGCAAGTGTTAAAATCAGCCAAAATAAGTTGATTGGGTCAGCAATATGGGACGATTTGGACTGCTCTTTTGGGCTTGTCCATCCTTCCTTTTTACTTGCTCAATTTAGGCCCTTTCCTCTACTTCAAGCTACCCGTTTTTCTCTATAAAAATTAAATCGAACCAATTGATTCAAGGAAGTCCAAAAACTTAAATTTAAGCCTTCCACGACTATTAATTCATCATCTTGTATTCCCAAGTTCCTCGTAAATTATAACACCCCAAACCCAGCCTAGATGTTATGGCTAAATCAAGAAGTGTGACAGCCCAAAATAGACCCTAGCCGGAATGTGGTTTCGGGACCACAAAATCGAGGCATAACAATAATTTAAAATTTATTTCGATGCCTATAATATGTGAGTATTCATGTATGACATTTTTGATGATTGATTTAGTGTTATAAAGGTGAATTTCACTAGAAAGGACTTGTGTGAGAAAATTTAGAATTGAGATAGGCAAATGTGGAAGTGGCCTATTGATGCACACTAGAAATGTTGTCCTTGCATGTCAAATTCCCCAAATTTGACTATAGTGGCCGCCATGGTGATGAATATGGGCAAAAGAAAACATGTCTTAAACATGTTTTGCTAGTGGTGCATGTTAGAAATAATAAAATAAGAGTATGGAAAAAAAAGGAAAAAAAAATGTTCATCTTTCACCATAGCTCTTGGCCGAATGTCCTAAGGAAAGAAAAGAAAAATTTTGCTCATCCATTTTCACTTCTTGGCCAAAAATACTAAGGAAAAAGGGGGAGGATTTTTTTGCTTCATGCTTGGTTTGGAAGAGATCTAGAAGGAGATTTGGCTAAGTTTGCATCAAGATTAAGGTATGTATGAGGTTGTGTTAGGAGTTTCATGCATGTCTTGGTTGCTAACTTGATGTGCATGTTAGCCATGGCTCAAATCTTTGTTATGCCATGGAAATGGTATTTGGCCAAAGTTGTTATGGTGATAAAGCCATTGCATGCTAGGTGTGAAGCTTGATGATGATGCATGCAATGATGGATTTTCTACTCATGAGTAAGATTTTGAGTTTTCTCTTTGTTTTATCATGATTGAAGTTGAAAAGGAGCATGATTGTCATATTCGCCATGATGCATTCTTGAGCATGATTCATGCTTCTTGCATGTTAGTTAAAATTTGTGTTTTGGATGGCTATGGACACCTTGAAAATTCGCCATGCTCATATATGCATATATATGATTGCACATTATGTTTTGGTTATGAACTAAGTGATGAATATATTGGTTTAAAGAAGAAGATGTGGAAGAATGCTTGTGAAATTGCAAGCACAATTAAGAGTAGCACACATGTAGGTGCTTGATGCTATATTATAAGTTTTGGGCCACAATGTGCAAAGCATTAATTAGTAAATTGCATGCTGTTTTTGTGAGGTATTAAGTGCAAAAATTGACCTCAACATGTACATGAATATTCGGCCTTGGGTAGCCTATTGAAGGCCTTAGCATTTCCTTGATACTCGAATAAATTGTATTGAATTGCTTGATGTAGTATAAAATGTGCATGACCATTGTGTATTCAAGCTAAAAGGTGGCCATATGACCATTTAAACTCCTTGTCATATTCGGCCAAAAGCTAGCACAATGAGGTTTTAATAAATTGAATTTGTTTGAATTAGCTCAAGAGCTTAGAGGGCCACAATCGGACAAGGGAAGGAGAAAGTGATCGAATAGCGAAAAAGCCGTTCGACAACATCCGAGGTAAGTCCTCAAGAAGTGACCCTACTTGAATTGTGTGAAATAAAGTATGGATGTGTATTGATTATTGATTATGTATGCATGAGTATTTGAATTCTACCGGGCTAAGTCCCAAGGCGAATATGCTTGCGACTATAATTGCGTTTGAGCCTTAGTAACGAAAATGAATTATGTATGTCCAATGATAATTGATGTATGTGTTCATGGAAATTGAATGATATCCGGGCTAAATCTCAAGACAATTATGCTGAAATTATATCCGGGTTAAGACCCAAGGCAATTGTGCTAGTGGCTACATCCGGGCTAAGACCAAGGCATTCGTGCGAGACATTCTATCCGGGCTAAGACCAAGGCATTTGTGCACGTGATTATATCCGGTTATATTCAAGAATCTTGGGCTGGAGGTGAGTGTTGGTTGCTGTAATGAATTCAATTAGTACACTCGAAAAGCCCAAAGGATAAGGTACGTTATATGTGCATTGGAAAGTCGACATGTTTGAGCAACATTCGCTCAATCGACTAATAAATTTCAGTTATTGAATTGATTGATATTTTGTGAAATCATATAATGATGAAGTGTGAAGTAAGAATGTGTATTAATGAAATGATGCATTTGGCTATGTGAATGTATTGCTGTAATTAGAGTCGATTATATTCCTTGAGACTTACTAAGCATAAGAATGCTTACCCGTTGCTTTGGCTCTCGGTTTTTTTAGATTTCGTCAAGCAATTGGATTTGGGATCGTTGAAGTCGAAGTCATTCACACTATCAAGCCTCCATTTTGGTATAAATTTTTGATTGAACTTGAGATGGCATGTATAGGACTACCTCTTGTTTGTTAAATATGTTGTAATGTAAGTATGTACGGCCATGCGAAAATGGCTCGAAAAGGAAGCATGAACTTAGACAAATTGTGGGTTGTATGTATATATTTGGTGCCATGATGTGGCTATGGCTTGAAATGGGAATGTTGGTCATATGATCAGCCATTTGCATGGTTAAAATGATCATATATGAACCTATGTATGGCAAGACTAATTGATTCATGGAGACTACCAAATAGGTAAGTCCTATCTTAAAACAGATGCTGCCAGCTGCAGTGGCATGAATGTGAAAAATCACCAAAATTCATAGGAATGGAATTAAATAGTGAATAAGCTATGTAAATGAACCTTGATGAGTCTATTTTCATATGGAAGAAACGAAATGGTCATAGGAGTTACAGGTTAAGAGATATTAAAGCTATTGTGAGACAGGGCCAGAATGGTTTCTGGGTTCCCTGTCGCAACTTTAAAATTCACTATAAATTATCCAAAAGAATTAGGAGATATACCTTATATGTACAGATTCCATTTTGAGTCTAGTTTCATTAGAAACAAACGACACCAGCATTAAAGCCCTGTACAGAGAGATATTCAAGTTATACCGCGCGAAGGTCAGAGCAGTCGATCCCTGTAACATGGGTAACTTTAACTAATAAACTTTACCAATTGGCCCGACCAAAATCCTAGAAATAAATCCATGGATGGATATATGAGTCTAAATTCAGGAAAATTTACGAAACCAGTTTCCGAGTTTTGAAACTCGAGATATGATTTTAAGGCGACAGTGACGCAGTTTTCCAGCCTGACTGGAAATGTCAAATTGGTGGGCAAAACATGTGAACTTGGCTTGTTAACCCCTCGGGTCCGACACGGCGATGGTCTCGGGTTTGGGGTGTTACAATTTTATTGGTATCGAGCCACGGTTTAGTCGATTCTAGGACTACCGTGATGTGTTTGGGGTCTAGCTATACATGCCATTAAATGATGAATCGATAGTGTGATGATTTCGACAATTTGATTTTATGTTTGTTTATAGCAATGGATCCCGATCCCAACCGAAGCGATAGCTGATGATGTGGAGAGTGTGGCGCTGCTCCGCGCAAGGGACAGCGCCGACGGACTCTCAACCTATGGCCAGCAATCCTAATGACGAGGCTAGGCAAGCCTTTTATAGTGTGATGAACGAATGGTTTAATCAATACATTCGAACCAACACTACTGTTCCACAACCTCCATTCCCGACAAATGCAACCTCAAGACCTACAATACCTCCGGTGGATCGACCAAATAAGGTCAAGTAAGCCCCCAATCGATAGGATTCAAAACATGGGGCCACTGAATTTAAGGCTACGGATGATGATGATGCCGAAGCGAGTGAATTATGGTTAGATAACACTATCCGGTGCTTGATGAGCTATCCAGATGCGCCCGATGAGTGCTTAAAGTGTACCATCTCCTTGCTACGCGAGTCCGCCTACTATTGGTGGAGTACTCGACTTGTGGTGCCTAGAGAGCAAGTGACTTGGGAATTCTTTCAAACCGAGTTCAAAAAAGTATATCACCGAGATTCATCGACCAAAAGCGGAGGGAATTTCTTGATCTTAAGCAAGGTTCTATGTCCGTTACGGACCACGAACGAAAGTTTGTGGGGCTTAGCCAGACGCGCGAGAATGCATTTCGTCCGAAGCTATTATGTGTAAACGCCGAGGATGGGCTGAATGATGATATAAGGATGTTTGTTGGCATTCTCGAGATACGAGAGTTCGTAGTACTTGTTGAGCGAGCTTGTAAAGTCAAGAGCTTAGAAAGGAGAAACAAAAGTGATGTGGGGATTGGAGAATTCGAAAGAGGTCCTCGGAAAGTCTCTTCAACAAGCATCGAAGAGATTTCGAGATGATGCGAGCCGGTCTAGAGGCGTTTGGGCTTTTCTAGACGAGGACGCGATCGACCCCCGTGACCACACGAGTCACTTGATCGCCATGGTGGAAATGATCACCGAGAGAGGGCGGAGTGTCCACATTGTGGCAAATGGCATTCGGGAGCTGTTGGTTTCGTGATCGCTCCTCGCTATAAGTGTGGATCGGCCGACCATTTTATGAAGGATTGCCCGAGGATGCATGAGCAGAATGTAAGTCGAGTGCAAACCCGGGTGCTACCATCGCCGAGGTAGGCCACCTAGAAATATGGGCAATGTCGTTGGCGGTCGAGAGGATCTAGAGATGCTACCATCGGATCGAGGCTCGTGCTCTGCTAGGACTTATGCCATACGCACGCCGAGGATGCCGCCTCTCCGGATGTTATTACCGGTACTTTCACTCTTTTCAATACAAATGTGATTGCTTTGATTGACCTCGGTTCTACTCATTCATATATATGTGAAACCTTAGCATCCAAAGAAGACTTTGCCTATTGAGTCTCATCGAGTTTGTAATTCGGTGTCAAACCCTTGGGTCATTACGTGCTTGTTAACAAAGTGTGCAAGAAAAGTCCCCTAGTGTTCCGAGGTTCTTGTTTTCCGCGGACCTAATGCTTTTGCCGCTCGATGAGTTCGATGTTATTCTTGGTTTGGATTGGTTGACCATGCACGATGCGGTTGTAAATTGCAAGAGCAAGACTATCGATTTGAGGTGCGCGAATAATGAAATAGTTCGGGTTGAGTCCACGGACTTAAAGGGTTGCCATTGTAATATCGCCGACGTTGGCCCGTAAATATGTAAGAAAAGGGTGCGGCGTACTTATGACGTGCTTTCGATGACAAGGAATCAGAGAAGAAACCCGAATTTGTGCCCGTGGTTTGTGAATACCCGGATGTTTTCCCCGAGGAATTGCCGGGTTTACCACCTGTCCGGGAAATAGAATTTGGCATCGAATTGGTACCTGGTACCACTCCAATTTCGATAGCTCCGTATCGTATGGCACCAACGGAATTAAAGGAGTTGAAAGCTTAGTTGCAAGAATTGGTGGATAGAGGTTTTGCTCGCCCGAGTTTTTCGCCTTTGGGTGCGCGGTGTTGTTCGTGAAGAAGAAGGATGGAACCATGCGATCGTGCATCGACTATCGCCGACTTAACAAAGCGCCGATAAAGAACAAATATCCGCTGCCACGTATTGATGACTTGTTCGATCAATCAAGGGAGCCTCGGTGTTCTCGAAAATAGATTTGAGATCGGGCTACTATCAATTGCGAATCCGAGATTCGAGACGTGCCCAAGACCGCCTTGTAAGCGAGATATGGTCACTATGAGTTCCTAGTGATGCCGTTTGGGCTCACTAATGCCCTAACGGTATTTATGGATTTAATGAATCGAATCTTTAGACCATATTTGGATCGATTCAGTAGTCGTGTTCATTGATGACATCTTGGTCTATTCAAGAAATGAGACCGAACATCTTGAACACCGCGGTTAGTGCCGCAAATTTTACGGACAAGCAATTATATGCTAAGTTCAAGAAATGTGAGTTCGGTTAGAGAGGTTAGCTTCTTGCGTCATGTGGTATCTCATCGGGTATTCGAGTCGACCAATAAAATTTCAGCCATACTAAATTGGAAGCCTCAGAAATATTACCGAGGTTCAAGCTTTTTGGGGCTTGCTTGGTTATTACCGACGATTTGTAAAGGCTTCTCAACGATAGCCACGCCGATGACGGTTACTCCAAAAGGATGTTAAGTTCGAATGGATGAGAAATGCCAAAAAGTTTCGATCAATCGAAAACTTATTTGATGAAGCCCCAATTCTAGTGCAACCCGAGTCCGCAAGGAGTTTGTTATCTATAGCGACGCTCTCTACTTGGGTTAGGTTGCGATTAATGCAAGAAGGTCGAGTTGTGGCCTATGCGCCGAGGCAATTAAAGCCACATGAGAAAAATTATCCGACTCATGATCTCAAATTGGCCGCCATCGTATTCGCCTTAAAGATTTGGTGACATTACTTATTTGGTGAAAGGTGCCATGTATACTCGGATCACAAAAGTCTCAAGTATTTGATGACCCAAAGAGACTTAAATCTGCGACAAAGACGTTGGCTCGAGCTGTTAAAGGATTATGAGCTGATCATTGACTATCACCCGGGAAAGGCGAATGTGGTTGCGGATGCCTTGAGTCGTAAATCGTTATTCACTTTACGAGCGATGAATGTGCACTTGTCTATCCGATCCGACAGTGTGTTAGTGGCTGAATTGAAAGCCAAACCATTATTGACACACCAAATTCGAGAAGCTCAGAAAGTCGATGACGAGTTGGTTACAAAACGGGCTGCGTGTGTTCCGAACAAGGACTCGGAGTTTCAAATCGACGTTGACAATTGTTTGAGGTTCAAAAGTCGTCTGTAGGTCCCAAAGAATTCGAACTCATTTCGATAATTCGAATGAAGCCCATTGTAGCCGAATGGCAATCCACCCGGGAGTAACGAAGATGTACAATGATTTGAAACGTCGATTTTGGTGGCATGGTATGAAGCGAGACATCTCCGACTTTGTTTCGAGATGTTTAATATGTCAACAAGTGAAAGCGGAACATCGGTGCCTTGAGATTACTTCACCAATCACGATACCGAGTGGAAATGGGATCGAGTCACAATGGACTTTGTATCCGGACCGCCATTGTCGCAAGTAAGAAGGATGCGGTTTGGGTCGTGGTAGATCGATTGACTAAGTCGGCCCACTTTGTCCCCGTGACGCACGGATTTTCAATGGACAAATTAGCGGAATTGTACGTTTCTCGATTGTGAGATTACACGGGTGCCTATTTCTATCGTGTCGATAGAGATCCGAGATTTACCTCGCGATTTTGGAAAAAGTTGCAAGAAGCTTTGGGTACCAAGTTGCATTTCAAAGACCGCTTTTCACCCCCAAACCGATGGTCAATCCGAGCGGATAATTCGAGATACTTGAGGATATGTTAAGATGTTGCGTCCTCGAGTTTAGTGGTTCATGGGAACGGTATTTGCCGTTGATTGAATTCGCTACAACAACAAACTTTCAATCAAGTATTAAGATGGCACCCTACGAGGCCTTATACGGTCGTAAATGCCGTGACGCCATTGTTTTGGACCGAGCTCGGTGAAAGCAAGATTTTCGGTGGATTTGATTAGGGATGCTGTGAGAAAGTGAAAGTAATCCGTGAAAGTCAAGATAGCCTCCGATCGTCGAAGTCGTGACGCGGATCTCGAGGCGTAAGGATATCGAGTATCGTGGGTGATAAAGTGTTTCTCAAGGTATCGCCTTGGAAAAAGATACTCGTGTTAGTAGTAAGGGCAAGTTGAGCCCGAGGTTCATTGGACCATATGAGATATCGAGCGAAGTCGGTCCATGGCATATCGCTTGATTTTGCCCCGAACTCAAAAGGTTCACGATGTCTTTCACGCTTCGATGCTTCGACGCTATAGATCCGATCCATCGCACGTGATTAGTCCATCGAAATTGAAATTCAAGCTAATATGATTTATGAGGAAGAACCGATTCGTATCCTATCACGAGAAGTGAAAGAGTTGCGAAACAAGCGGTTCCGCTAGTGAAAGTGTTATGGCTCAAGCACGGGATAGAAGAAGCTACTTGGGAGACCGAGAACTCTATGAAAGAACGATATCCAAACCTATTTACGGTAAGATTTTGGGACGAAAATTCCTTAAGAGGGGGAGTTGTGACAGCCCAAAATAGACCCTAGCCGAATATGGTTTCGGGACCACAAAACCGAGGCATAACAATAATTTAAAATTTATTTCGATGCCTATAATATGTGAGTATTCATGTATGACATTTTGATGATTGATTTAGTGTTATAAAGGTGAATTTCACTAGAAAGGACTTGTGTGAGAAAATTTAGAATTGAGATAGGCAAATGTGGAAGTGGCCTATTGATGCACACTAGAAATGTTGTCCTTGCATGTCAAATTCCCCAAATTTGACTATAGTGGCGGCCATGGTGATGAATATAAAAGAAAACATGTCTTAAACATGTTTTGCTAGTGGTGCATGTTAGAAATAATAAAATAAGAGTATGGAAAAAAAAGGAAAAAAATGTTCATCTTTCACCATAGCTCTTGGCGAATGTCCTAAGGAAAGAAAAGAAAAATTTTGCTCATCCATTTTCACTTCTTGGCGAAAATACTAAGGAAAAGGGGAGGATTTTTGCTTCATGCTTGGTTTGGAAGAGATCTAGAAGGAGATTTGGCTAAGTTTGCATCAAGATTAAGGTATGTATGAGGTTGTGTTAGGAGTTTCATGCATGTCTTGGTTGCTAACTTGATGTGCATGTTAGCCATGGCTCAAATCTTTGTTATGCCATGGAAATGGTATTTGGCCAAAGTTGTTATGGTGATAAAGCCATTGCATGCTAAGTGTGAAGCTTGATGATGATGCATGCAATGATGGATTTTCTACTCATGAGTAAGATTTTGAGTTTTCTCTTTGTTTTATCATGATTGAAGTTGAAAAGGAGCATGATTGTCATATTCGCCATGATGCATTCTTGAGCATGATTCATGCTTCTTGCATGTTAGTTAAAATTTGTGTTTTGGATGGCTATGGACACCTTGAAAATTCGCCATGCTCATATATGCATATATATGATTGCACATTATGTTTTGGTTATGAACTAAGTGATGAATATATTGGTTTAAAGAAGAAGATGTGGAAGAATGCTTGTGAAATTGCAAGCACAATTGACCTAGCACACATGTAGGTGCTTGATGCTATATTATAAGTTTTGGGCCACAATGTGCAAAGCATTAATTAGTAAATTGCATGCTGTTTTGTGAGGTATTAAGTGCAAAATTGACCTCAACATGTACATGAATATTCGCCTTGGGTAGCCTATTGAAGGCCTTAGCATTTCCTTGATACTCGAATAAATTGTATTGAATTGCTTGATGTAGTATAAAATGTGCATGACCATTGTGTATTCAAGCTAAAAGGTATTATATGACCATTTAAACTCCTTGTCATATTCGCCAAAAGCTAGCACAATGAGGTTTTAATAAATTGAATTTGTTTGAATTAGCTCAAGAGCTTAGAGGGCCACAATCGGACAAGGGAAGGAGAAAGTGATCGAATAGCCGAAAAAGCCGTTCGACAACATCCGAGGTAAGTCCTCAAGAAGTGACCCTACTTGAATTGTGTGAAATAAAGTATGGATGTGTATTGATTATTGATTATGTATGCATGAGTATTTGAATTCTACCCGGCTAAGTCCCAAGGCGAATATGCTTGCGACTATAATTGCGTTTGAGCCTTAGTAACTGAAAATGAATTATGTATGTCCAATGATAATTGATGTATGTGTTCATGGAAATTGAATGATATCCGGCTAAATCTCAAGACAATTATGCTGGAAATTATATCCGGGTTAAGACCAAGGCAATTGTGCTAGTGGCTACATCCGGCTAAGACCAAGGCATTCGTGCGAGACATTCTATCCGGGCTAAGACCAAGGCATTTGTGCACGTGATTATATCCGGTTATATTCAAGAATCTTGGGCTGGAGGTGAGTGTTGGTTGCTGTAATGAATTCAATTAGTACACTCGAAAAGCCCAAAGGATAAGGTACGTTATATGTGCATTGAAAGTCGACATGTTTGAGCAACATTCGCTCAATCGACTAATAAATTTCAGTTATTGAATTGATTGATATTTTGTGAAATCATATAATGATGAAGTGTGAAGTAAGAATGTGTATTAATGAAATGATGCATTTGGCTATGTGAATGTATTGCTGTAATTAGAGTCGATTATATTCCTTGAGACTTACTAAGCATAAGAATGCTTACCCGCTGCTTTGGCTCTCGCTTTTTTTTAGATTTCGTCAAGCAATTGGATTTGGGATCGTTGAAGTCAAGTCATTCACACTATCAAGCCTCCATTTTGGTATAAATTTTTGATTGAACTTGAGATGGCATGTATAGGACTACCTCTTGTTTGTTAAATATGTTGTAATGTAAGTATGTACGGCCATGCGAAAATGGCTCGAAAAGGGAAGCATGAACTTAGACAAATTGTGGGTTGTATGTATATATTTGGTGCCATGATGTGGCTATGGCTTGGAAATGGGAATGTTGGTCATATGATCAGCCATTTGCATGGTTAAAATGATCATATATGAACCTATGTATGGCAAGACTAATTGATTCATGGAGACTACCAAATAGGTAAGTCCTATCTTAAAAACAGATGCTGCCAGCTGCAGTGGCATGAATGTGAAAAATCACCAAAATTCATAGGAATGGAATTAAATAGTGAATAAGCTATGTAAATGAACCTTGATGAGTCTATTTTCATATGGAAGAAACGAAATGGTCATAGGAGTTACAGGTTAAGAGATATTAAAGCTATTGTGAGACAGGGCCAGAATGGTTTCTGGGTTCCCTGTCGCAACTTTAAAATTCACTATAAATTATCCAAAATAATTAGGAGATATACCTTATATGTACAGATTCCATTTTGAGTCTAGTTTCATTAGAAACAAACGACACCAGCATTAAAGCCCTGTACAGAGAGATATTCAAGTTATACCGCGCGAAGGTCAGAGCAGTCGATCCCTGTAACATGGGTAACTTTAACTAATAAACTGTACCAATTGGCCTGACCAAAAATCCTAGAAATAAATCCATGGATGGATATATGAGTCTAAATTCAGGGAAAATTTACGAAACCAGTTTCCGAGTTTTGAAACTCGAGATATGATTTTTAAGGCGACAGTGACGCAGTTTTCCAGCCTGACTGGAAATGTCAAATTGGTGGGCAAAACATGTGAACTAGTGGTCACCGCTGGGCCTCTGTCACACCGACCCGCCTATGTCTGAGGATTACCTAAACAAAATAGACAAACAGATGTGACTTTTATAAACACAGTGTGTAACTCACGAAAATATACATGCATAAAATTTAGATTTCCCGTATTTCAGATCAGAAGTAGACATAAGTCCCTAACAAACTCAGATCATATCAGAATCAAATTTTTAGAACATATAGATATACAAAGTGCTACGCCCATCCTCTACACACCATCTCCATCCATCCCAACACACCATGTGGGGTATAAAACACCCACCTATCCCTAAACACCACATAGTGTCTATATGACACTTATTACAATAGTATGTAGACAAGCTACCAATATATCTGATAGGTCGCCTCACAAAACACTTCCTCCATAGATACAAATCCGACCCATATACAGATACAGATATCAAGTACAGATAACAGATGCTAATATTCAGATGTAAGGTGTCTTGCATTCTCACATACATATATCATACATGCTTTTACAAAATAGACAAACCATACATATCAATATCTTAATCTCAAATTAGTCTATCAGATTTGGAAGGTATCATGCATTAGGCTTTGTTTGCCCTTACTGACCCTACGAAAGGCCCATAGTCGATTGGAATGACTTATGCGACCCTAGGGAAAATTTTAAAAATTTGGGCCCACACGCCCAAATCGACTTTGCCCATGTGGCCCATACAATCTAGCCCAAGGCCCACACGCTCCTGTAGAATGACCATATAAGCCTACACGCCTGTGTGGCCCACATGTCCAAATTGGCATAACTTGTGTGGCCCACATGGCAATACACTTGCTCATCACATAGCCGTGTGTCGCACATGGTCGGGCATATTCTCGTGTTGTGTCGACAGGCCATTTTTTCAACTTTCGTCAAACCTCGTTTTTTCGTGTTTTCGTTACACACCTGTTTCATTTTTTATGTTACAGCAATCTCGAGCCCTCTGAAACCTAAAAATATTACCCCAAACATCGATTTAGCAACCAATTACGAATTTAACACGATTTAACCAAGAGCACATATACAGACTTATCGCTAACAAATACAACCACAACCCCTAATCAGACTATAAAAGTGTAAAATCACTGCTCACCACCTTTACCTACACAACAATAATTACAGAAATCACTTCCCTCGAATATACCATCATGCCAATACAAAAAGAAAGAAACAATGTTACAGAAGTCGAAAACTACCACTAGTGAGACCCCACTTACCTTAACCGCATGAGGAGACCAGAAATTCAAAACACCTCAATTAGAAAGTGTAACACCCAAACCCGGCCCAGACGTTATGGCCAAATCTGACGTGTCACATGGACTTACAACTTAGTATGCATTCGCTGGTTAAAGTGATTGGGGTGGTCTTTGTAAAAACAGCGGGTGAATGAAAAGCCAGTTTATCAATCTTTAGGCTATCCATTTGTTGTACTTGTTGAGTCTTGAAAATGTTCATTAATTTTGAAAACCAGCGATCTAACACTAGCGTTTCGTCATTGTATAAATATAATCGTAAAATAAAACCATAGCGGAAAAAGAAATTTAAATAGCAAACCTTATTACAACTTAAAACCCAAAATTAAATCGAATATAAAAATAATAAAATAAACTAACTTAGAAAACCAACTTTGCAGATGATGTGGCCACTCCGAATCCCTCACAGCTCCAAGCCCACTATGGTTGGGGATTTCCTGTAGAGATGAAAATAAAGGGTGAGTTCGGTAAACTCAGTGTGTAACATAACCCAACCATAGCCCAAAACAGATCAAACCTCATAGTCATACTTATCTGGGCCTTGGCCCAGTACAGATATCAGAATGAAACCCATAGTCCCATAGCAGATACAGAACAAATATATCATGAATGTAGAAATGTAACACCCCGAACCCGAGACCGTTGCCGGTGTCGGACACGAGGGGTTAACAAGCCAAAACCACTTATGGCACCGACCAATTTGACATTCCAGGCAAGCTGGAAAACTGCGTTGCTGTCGCCTTAAAAAGCATATCTCGAGTTTCACAACTCGGAAACTGATTCTGCAAATTTTCCCTGAATTTAGACTCATATATCCATCCATGGATTTATTTCTAGAATTTTTGGTAGGGCCAATTGGTACAGTTTATTAGTTAAAGTCACCCATGTTACAGGGGTCGACTACACTGACCTTCGCGCATTACAACTTGAATATCTCTCTGTACAGGGTTTCAATACTGATGCCGTTTATTTATAATGAAACTAGACTCAAAAATAAATCTGCACATATTAGCCATGACTTCTAATTCATTCTGGATAATTTATGGTAAATTTTCAAAGTCGTGACAGGGGACCCAGAAACCGTTCTGGCCCTGTCTCACGATAACTTTAATATCTCTTAACACGTAACTCCTATGACCGTTTCGTTTCTTCCATATGAAAGTAGACTCATCAAGGTTCATTTACATAATTTATTCACTATTTAACACCATTCCTACAAATTTTGGTGATTTTTCACATCCACGTCACTGCAGCTGGCAGCCTCTGTTTTTAAGGTAGGCTTTACCTATATTGTAGTTCCCATGGACCAACTATAGTCTAGTCATACTTAGGTCCACATATGATCATATTTAGCCATTCCAATGGCTGATCATGTGACCAACACTCTCATTCCAAACCATAATCACATCATGAAACCAAATATAATTACAAACCACATATGGTCAAATTCCATACTCCACTTTTACGAACCATTTTCGCATGGCCGCACACATATACATCACAAAGTACTTAAAAACAACCGAGGGTGGTCCTATACATGCCATATCCAAAACTCAACTAAAGGAGTACCAAAAAGGGCTTTGATAGTGTGGTTGACTTCAACTTCTATGATCCCGAATCCGATCACTAACAAGCAAAATCTATAAACAGAGAAACAAAGAAACGGAGTAAGCAATTTATGCTTAGTAAGTTTAGAGCCATAATATACACACAACCAAAGCATAGCATTCAAGTAGCTAAACAATAATTCATATGCACAATTTCTCAAAGACATGCTTACTTCACAATCCCAACTCTTATATTCATACACAAATAACGGCCTAGTTAATGCCGATAGCTCATTTATCATTAGAGCGAATATTCATACGCACTTACTCATAGTGTGCGAAGCACACAAAACATACCTTGTTGTTGGGAATTTCACAAGTGCATTAACTGAAAATTTTCCAGCAAGTTCAAAGTTCTCGAATCACATACCTTCGGAGTTTATCCGGATATAGCTACTGTTCAAACGCCGGGACATAGCCCGTTATGGTAACCCGCACAAAGGCCTTCGGGACTTAACCGGATATCACAATTTGCACAATTGCCTTGGGCTTAGCCCGGATATCATAACTCGCCTAATTGCCTTGGGCTTAGCCCGATATCATAACTCGCACAATTGCCTTCGGCTTAGCCCGGATATCACTCGAACATTCATACACATCTTTGTTTCAATTTCATAACACAACTTTTATGCACAATTCACTTAGCAAAAATATCATTTCGCTCAATGGCCACATACAAAGGCACAATTTCGATTGCTTATTACTTCATTCAATCGAATCAAAATCTAAGTTTCGATATCGAAAACTTACCTCGGACGTGGTCGAACGATTTCGACGGCTATTCGACGACTTTTCCTTCCCTTATCGGATTTAGCTCCCTTTGCTCTTGAGCTTAATTTAACAAATAAATTGGTTTTATCATTTGAGCATCGAAGAGGAATTCAAGATACCTAGCCAATATATATGCTCATTAGGCATCAAAGTCGCATATGTACGAAATCACGAATCGAACTCAACACATTAGTTAATATTCCTCTTAGCGAATTTTCTAAGCCAAGAATAGGCATCAATATGCTTGCCTCTAACCGAATGCATGCACACCAATTTCCCCTCATGTGGCCGAATATGCATGTCCATGTTGAGGCCAATTATGCACTTAATACCACACAAAACAGCTTGCATTTTACTAACTAACGATTACATATTGTAGCTCAATACACATCTCTCATGTACTTCATAACCAAACATCATCACAAGCAAATATATACCTTGAAATAGTATATATGTCATGCCAATACATCATGTGCAAACATGTATACACATATAGGTGCAAGGCTGAATCTCAAGGGTTCATACCCATCCAAACACAAATTTTTACCAATCAAGTAACAAGCATAAATCATGCTCATGAATGCACCATGGCGAATACATCACAACCATTCTCTTTCAACTTCGGTCATGGTTAAACAAAGAATTCAATGTCCTACTCAAGAATACTAAAAAGAAATTTCAAGAGTAGTCAATCCATCATTACATGCATCATCAACAAGCTTCACATTTAGCATGCAATGGCTTTAACACAATATCAACCTTGGCCAAATACCATTTTTCATGGCATAGCAAGGATTTGAACCATGGCTAACATGCACATCAAGTTAGCAACCAAAACGAGCATGAATCTCATGACACAACCTCAACATAGCTTAATCTTGATGCAAGTATAGCCAAATCTCCTTCTAGATCTCTTCTAAACTAAAAATGGAGCAAAATTTCCTTCCTTCTTAGAATTTTCAGCCCAAAGAAAATGAGAATGGATGAACCAAATTTTTTCTTTTCCTTTCTCTCAACTCACGGCCAAGGGGGAAGCATGGATGAGACCATTTTTTTCTTTCTTTGCCCATGCTCTTTATTTTATTATTTCACCCTAATGCACCAACAAAACATGTTTCATGACATGTTTTGCCCATCCTCTTGCCATGGCCGCCACTTCATGTTGGGGGAAATTGACATGCAAATCCCTTATTTTTGCATGCATGTTCAACTAGTCATCACACCTTTCCCCATCATACTTTCAAAGTTTACTACTAGGTCCTTTCTAATGAAATTCACATTTATAACTCTAAATCGAAACATCAAAATGTCACACATGAATTAACACATATTATAGGCATCAAAATAAATTATAAATTATTTTTATGCCTCGGTTTTGTGGTCCCGAAACCACCTCCGGACTAGGGTCAATTTTGGGCTGTCACAACAAATCCCAACCCAAAGCCATCCATAACACCCCCGTACCAGCCTTACACCATGTGGGGAGACTACTCGACCCGCCCAATCGCTACACACCACAGAAATTGCAGCGAAGCTGCAAGATATTGTGACGAAGTCACCAGATACAGATATTGTGGCTAGGCCACCAAAACAAATATATATATGTGGTGAAGCCACCAGATTGCAGCGAAGCTGCAAGATATTGTGACGAAGTCACCAGATACAGATATTGTGGCTAGGCCACCAAAACAGATATATATATGTGGTGAAGCCACCAGATTGCAGCGAGGCTGCCAGATATTGTGACGAAGTCACCAGATACAGATATTGTGGCTAGGCCACCAAAACAGATATATATATGTGGTGAAGCCACTAGATTGCAGCGAGGCTGCCAGATATTGTGACGAAGTCACCAGAACAGATATATGTGGCGAGGCCACCAGATTACAACGAGGTTGCCAGAATGCTTCCTCCATCAATATAAACCCATGTCCCATGCAACAGAAATAATATGTCATGGCATAAGTATACAGAAATAGAACATCATGCTTTTTAGAAAAAAATAACCCTAGGGGTAAAATTGTAATTTTGCATGCATAAGGGTATTTCAGTAATTATTATCTATTGCTAAGGTTTCATGCTCATTCTAACGTTTACCAAGTAATCAGAAGTACTTACCTCGTCTTTTTACCAAAGTGGGCCCGTTGGCCCATTGGCCCGTTTTCGACCCATTAAGCCCAAAAATACCGTTGTGCACGAAAATGCACACTCTGCACTCTAATCATCCAAATGCACCATATTCATTAACAACTGTCTCACGAGCACTCACACGCTAGCGAGTTCACAAAATACCAACATTTTGGAATTTCGGCTTTTACCGATTCAGTCTAAGGGGGTGTCGTTTACACACCTGGTTGATGATGATTGATGACGATATCTCCCACGTGATAATCCTACAATCAATCACTAACACATTAGACTTACGAATTAATGATAACTAACATAAATCCACGTCAACTAACCCAATCATCACACAAGTTAGTCATTTACGCGCGAGGGGCAAAATAGACATTTAACACCCTAAGGGCAAAATGGTGATTTTACCCCACAAGGGTATCTCGGTAATTCTACCCTACAGGGGTATTTCGGTAATTCTCCCTTACAAGGGAATTTTGATAATTCTACAACTTATCCACTTGGGCCTACGGACCCATTGGGACCACATGGCCCATTTCAGCCCATCGCGGCCCGAAATAGCCGTCCTACTGCTAGTGTAATGAGAAATACACACCTGTTAGGAGACTGCAGTTAATCCGCACTCCAAACACTCTTAGCTGATGCCCAACCCAAACGAACACGTCACAAAGTGAAAGGGATTAGCCAAGAAGGGTATGCCTACTCTCCTAATGGTTTGCTCTATTTAAAGCTAGCTCTCCATCTACTCTTATGTTAGCTTCCCGATGTGGGATCCCTCCATCACCAGAGTTTAAAACCAACACCAACTCTTTCCGTCCCATCATAGAAAAATAATAAACCTCTGCGTGCCAAGGGATTTGAACCAAAGTCCTTTCAATGCCAACTTACGCCACCACTACTAGGCCATCAACTCATTTGTGTCATAAATCCAACACATTAAACTTTAAACCGCACATATTTGCCTCCAGTTTTATTGAAAAGAAAAACCAAAATATATTGCAAGAGCCAAGACTTGAACCTTGGACCCCTTGCTTCCTCTATGGCGTCACTTCCTTGTCCCCTAAGTGGCACCACCTTGCTACTACACCACACTCCTTTTTGTGTCATCTTTTACCCTTTTACTCTTAAAAGCCCAAATGCCAATTGCATCACCTGTTCATAAAATTAAAATTTCGAAGACTACCACGAATTTAACTTAAGTTTGGGCCTTCCAAAGGCCCACTAACCTACTAAAATATATATATTAACCAATCAAAACACACACAATTTTTAAAAATCACAGAAACATAAAAAACCCGAAAATTGGGGCGTTACAACTCTACCTTCCTTAAAGAAATTTCGTCCTCGAAATTTTACCTGAATCAAACAGATAAGGATATTCTTGATGCATCGCCACTTCTGGCTCCCAAGTAGCTTCCTCTCTGCCATGATTACGCTGCAGCACCTTTAGTAGTGGAACTGATTTCCTCCTCAAAATCTTAACATCTCGATCCAAAATCTGCACAAGCTCTTCCTTAAAAGTCAAGTCTGTTTGGACCTCGATCTCTGCAACCGACACAACATGAGTAGGGTCAGAACGATACCGCCTTAACATGGAGACGTGAAAGACATCATGAATCCTATCTAACTCTGGAGGTAGCTCCAACTGATAAGCCACTAGACCCACTCGCTTAAGAATCCGATAAGGCCCAATGAACCGCGGACTTAACTTGTCTTTCCTCCCAAGCCTTAATATTTTCTTCCAAGGTGAAACCTTCAAGAAGACCATATCACCCATAGAGTACTCAATTTCCTTGCGCTTCAAATCTGCATATGACTTTTGTCTATTAGATGCTTCCTTCAACCGGTCTCTAATCAACTTGACCTTATCCTCAGTATCTGCCACTAATCAGGTCCAAGAACCTATCGTTCACCCAACTCAGTCCAACAACTAGGTGTACGACATCTTCGCCCATACAGTGCCTCATAATGAGCCATTCGAATACTTGCCTGATAATTGTTATTGTATGCAAACTCTGCCAACGGTAAGTAATCCTCCCAACTGCCTCGAAAGTCGATAACGCATCCCCTCAACATGTCTTCCAGAATCTGAATAACCCTTTTCGACTGACCATCAGTCTGAGGATGAAAGGCTGTACTAAAGTTCAACCACGTACCCAACACCCCATGTAACTTTTTCCAAAACTGAGATGTGAATCTAGGATCTCGATCAGAAATAATCGACACTGGCACTCTGTGAAGTCGTACTATTTCCACCACATACAATTTGGCTAACTTTTGAAGTGAATAATCAGTATAGACAGGTATAAAATGAGCAAATTTAGTCAACCTATCCATAATTACCCAAATCGAGTCCTTCTTCGACGGTGTCAAGGGTAACCCACTCACAAAATCCATGGTTACCCTCTCCCACTTCCAAAGTGGTACTTTCACTGGCTGCAAAAGTCTGGAAGGTAATTGATGTTCAGCTTTAACTTGCTGACAAGTCAGACATTTTCCTACAACTTTCATTACCTCTCGCTTCAATCCAGGCCACCAATACAACTCTTTTAAGTCACGATACATTTTACTCCCTCCAGAATGCATAGCACATAGACCTCCATGAGCTTCTTTGAGAATTGCTTGCCTCAAGTCAGAGTCCTTTGGAATACAAACTCTACCTCGGTAACACAGAACTACCTCATTGTTCAGTCCGAACTCAGAAGTATCCCTATTCTTAACCTGCTGGAATTGAGAAACCAGGGACTCATCCCTCGACTGTTTTTCTTTAATCTCATCCACCCAGATCGGCCTAACTTACAGTTCTGCTAATAGACTACCGTCGTCATACAGACTCAAACAAGCAAACATAGCTCTCAGATCAGATACAGTTCTACGACTTAGGGCATCAGCCACCAGATTAGCTTTTCCTGGGTGATACTTAATCACGCATTCATAATCCTTAAGCAACTCTATCCATCTCCGATGCCTAAGGTTCAGCTCCTTCTGAGTCAACAAGTACTTAGGACTCTTATGATCTGTGTATATAATACACCTTTCTCCGTACAGGTAATGTCTCCAAATCTTAAGTGCAAAGATTACCACTGCCAACTCCATATCATGAGTAGGATAGTTAACTTCATGTGGTTTAAGCTGTCGTGATGCATAAGCAACCACTTTACCCTCTTGCATCAGCACACAGCCCAACCCTACATGTGATGCATCACGATACGGTAAAATCTTTTCAGACTCCATTGAATCGAGCAGTGCCTCGGTCGAACTTTCTTCAACTTCTCAAAAGATTCTGTTGTTTCTCACCCAAACAAATGGTACTCCCTTCCTTATAAGCTTTGTCAAAGCGCGCCATCACGTAAAATCCTTCCACAAACCTTCTATAGTACCCAGCTAAACCCAGAAAACTTTGAATTTCTGACACTGACCTTGTTGGCTTCTATTCCAGAATCGCTTCAATCTTTCGAGGGTCCACCTTGATCCCTTCAGCAGAGACAACATGCCCCAAGAAAGTTACCTCTCTCAACCAGAACTCACACTTACTGAATTTCGTATAAAGCTCCTTCTTCCTCAGCACTTGTAGCACAATACGAAGGTGCTCATCATGCTTCTCCTCAGTTTCAGAATAAACCAGAATATCATCGATAAAGACGACCATGAATCCATCCAAGTATGGCTGGAACACTCGATTCATCAGATCCATAAATGCCACAGGTGTGTTCGTGAACCCAAATGGCATAACCAAGAACTCATAGTGACCATACCGAGTTCTGAATGCCGTCTTGTGAATAACCACCTCCTTAACCCTCAACTGATGATACCCAGATTGAAGGTCAATCTTGGAAAATACTGAAGCTCCTCTAAGTTGGTCGAATAAATCATCGATTCTCGGTAGTGGGTACTTGTTCTTAATTGTCAGTTTGTTCAACTGCCGATAATCGATGGACATCCGCATTGACCCATGTTTCTTCTTTACGAACAACACTGGTGCTCCCCACGGAGACACACTTGGTCTAATGAAGCCTCTATCCAATAACTCTTGAATTTGGGCTTTCAGCTCCACCAACTCCTTCGGTGCCATCCTATAAGGTGCAATGGACACCGGTGCCGTTCCAGGCAACAAGTCGATTCCAAACTCAACCTATCGGTTCGGGGGCAAATTCGGAAGCTCCTCTAAAAAAACATCTTGAAAATCCTTGACGGTTCTAGCTTTATCCACTGTCAGATCCTCAGTTTCCGATTGGCTTACAAATGCCAAATAAGCCTCACATCCCTTTCGAATCCACTTCTCGGCTTTCAATGCTGACACCACATTAGGCAGATAATCCCTACGCTCGCCTATCACCAAAACCTCCTTATCCTTTGTGGTCTTTAACATTATTCACTTAGCAACACAATCCAGAGTAGCCCTATGCTTAACAAGCCAATCCATTCCTAAAATGAGATCGAATTCTCCGAAAGGTAGCTCTATTAGATCTCCAGAGAAAACTTTTCCTTGAGTTTCTATAGGCACATCTCTATACAGTTTATCTACCCTAACCGAGTGACCCAAAGGACTTAGTATAGATACCCCACTCACGGTCTCCTCAAAGTGCACACCCAGCGACCCAGATATAGCACATGCAACATATGAATGGGTAGATCCAACATCTATCAACGCAGTGTATGACATACTGGAAATCAGAAACGTACCAGTTATGACGTCAGGTGCATCACCCTCCTCTCGGCAATGAGCTGCATACACCAACGCCGATTGATGAGCCTCAGCAAATCTAGCACCCCTGCCAGACGCTCCTCTTCCTCGACCGTTTCTATTACCACCACTGCCTTTCCCACGTCCTCTCGAAAACTGTGGTCTACCCCTCACTGGTTGAGCGATCCTCTACTCTAAAACTTGAACCTGATCTAGTTCCTGGGGACAATCCTTAACCCTATGCTCCATAGGTTCGCATCGAAAATAAGCACCAGAACGTTTCTGACACTAACCCATATGCATCTTCCCACAATTCCTACAACCCTGCGGTCTAACAGTATTCATCGATACTGCTCGAACTGTCTCTATTACCCTTGCTCTCTTAACATTCCTGTTCATACCACCTGAAAGTCCTGAATCTCTCCTAAAATGGTTCCGATCTTTCTCACGATTCTGTCTTTCTATATGCTTCACTTACTCAACTATCTTAGCTTTCTCCACTAAAATAACAAAGTTACGCTCCTTCTACGGAGCAATCAGCACCCTAAGTTCATCTCTCAGACCATCCTTGAAGCGTACGCTACGCTCATACTCTGTAGTGACAATATTAGAAGCATACCGGCTCAGTATCAGAAACTTAGACTCATACTCAGCCACTGACTTACTCCCTTCGACAAGGTTCAGAAATTCTTTCTGGCGAGCATTCACGTAACTAGCCCCAACATACTTTCCTTTGAAGGTTGTCTTAAACAGCTCCCAAGTCACACTGTCAGCAGGAGTTCCATCTCTCACCGTGAGCCACCACTGATAAGCCTCATCCCTGAATAATGATATGGCTCCCTTCAGCTTCTGCTCCACAGAGCAGTCCAGATCATCCATAATTCGCTCTGTGGCTTCTAACCAATACTCAGCCACATTCGGAGCTACACCAGATACGCCCCTAAATATCTCTGCTCCATTGGCCCGGAGCGGCTCAGAAATAGACCCCGAATTTCGTTTCCCATACTTGCCCCAACAACCCTTTCCAAAACTCAGAGCATTGCCTGGTACAGAGCATCGTCCCCGGCACCTCGATCATGAGACTCTACCTCTGTTTCCGGTGGTACCGGTGCATCTACTGCCGGCACATGTCCTGAAGATGAAGATTCAGACTGAGCATTACCTCGGCCACGTCCACGGCCTCTTCCACGAGCTGTTCGTGTACTCATTTCATATTATCTGATTAAGAATTTTATGAATTAGTTTAATATTTCAGTGTTTATTGCAGATGTCTTATGAATAACAGTAATTCAGAGTTTGAGTTTGTTTCCTTTTGCGATAGCCTAGCTATAGTCTCAGTCTACTCATCAGAGTTTCTACGGTTCCAGTGTTACCCTAACTAAAGTACCATGATAAGGTTTTGTACAAGCATATAACACCTATTTCAGAAACAATCAGAAAGGCTCAGAAAACTTACAGACTTGGGCCGGAGATTCGGTGTGCCACTTTCTAAAAAAAAACCTAATTTTAGAAAATCGATTTTAATATTTAAAATCATCTATTTGTAAAGAGAAAATATTGGAAACATTCTCGAAAACAATTTATAATCAAGTTCCAAAAAAAGGATTTTCGAAAACCTTTATTCAGTGTTTCTTTACAAACTCCCGTTTTTAGACCCGTTCCACAGTCGAGTTGTTGCAACTTGGCTCTGATACCACTAAATGTAATACCCCAAAACTGACCAAGACGTTATGGCCAGATCTGACGTGTCATATGGACTTACGGCTTAGTATGCATTCTCTGGTTTAAGTGATTGGGGTGGTCTTTGTAAAAACAGCGGTTGAATGAAAAGCCAGTTTATCAATCTTTAGGCTATCCATTTCTTGTGCTTGTTGAGTCTTAAAAATGTTCATTAATTTTGAAAACTCGCGTAGTCTAAAACTAGCAGTTTCGTCATTGTATAAATATAATCAGAAAATAAAACCATAGCGGAAAAAAGAAATTTAAATAGCGACCTTATTACAACTTAAAACCCAAAATTAAATCAGAATATAAAAATAATAAAAATAAACTAACTTAGAAAACCAACTTTGAAGATGATGTGGCCATTCAATCCTCACAGCCCAAGCCCACTATGGTTGGGGATTTCCTGCAGAGATGAAAATATAGGGTGAATTCGGTAAACTCAGTGTGTAACATAAACCAACCATAGCCCAAAACAGATCAAACCTCAGAGTCATACATATCTGGGCCTTGGTCCAGTACAGATATCAGAATGAAACCCATAGGCCCATAGTAGATACAGAATAAAAATATCATGAATGCAAAAATCCCAACCCAGAGCCATCCATAACACCCCCGTACCAGCCTTACACTATGTGGGGAGACTACTCGACCCACCCAACCGCTACACACCACAGAAATTGCAAATAAGTACCGGATATTGTGACGAAGTCACCAGATATGATATTGTGGCTAGGCCACCGAGCAGATATATATATGTGGCGAAGCCACTAGATTCAATGAGGTCGCTCGATATTATGACGAAGTCACCAGAACAGATATACGTGGCGAGGCCACCAGATTGCAGCGAGGTTGCCAGAACGCTTCCTCCATCAATATAAACCCATGTCCCATGCAACAGAAATAATATGTCATGGCATACGTATATAGAAACAGAACATCATGCTTTTCAGAAAAAAATAACCCTAGTGGTAAAATCATAATTTTGCATGCATAAGGGTATTTCAGTAATTATTACCTATTGCTAAGGTTTCATGCTCATTCTAACGTTTACCAAGTAATCAGAAGCACTTACCTCGTCTTTTTACCAAAGTGGGCCCGTTGGCTCATTGGCCCGTTTTCGGCCCATTAAGCCCAAAAATACCGTTGTGCACGAAAATGCACACTCTACACTCTAATCATCCAAATGCACCATATTCATTAACAACTGTCTCACGAGCACTCACATGCTCGCGAGTTCACAAAATACCAACGTTTCGGTATTTCGATATCTCCCACGCGATAATCCTACAATCAATCACTAACACATTAGACTTACGAATTAATGATAACTAACATAAATCCACGTCAACTAACCCAATCATCACACAAGTTAGTCATTTACGCAAGAGGGGCAAAATAGTCATTTAACACCCTAGAGGAAAAATGGTAACTTTACCCCACAAGGTATCTCGGTAATTCTTCCCTATAGGGGTATTATGGTAATTCTACCTTACAGGGGTATTTCGATAATTCTACAACTTATCCACTTGGGCCTACGGACCCATTGGGACCACATGGCCCATTTCAGCCCATCGCGGCCCGAAATAGCTGTCCTACCGCTAGAGTAATGAGAAATACACACTTGTTAGGAGACTGCAGTTAATATGCGCTCCAAACACTCTTAGCTGACGCCCAACCCAAACAAACATGTCACAAAGCGAAAGGGATCAGCCAAGAAGGGTATGTCTACTCTCCTCATGGTTTGCTATATTTAAAGCCAGCTCTCCATCTACTCTTATGTTAGCTTCTCGATGTGGGATCCCTCCATCACCAGAGTTTAAAACCAACACCAACTCTTTCTGTCCCAACATAACAAAATAATAAACCTCTCGTGCCAAGGGATTCGAACCAAAGTCCACTCACATGCTAACTCATGCCACCACCAGTAGGCCATCAACTCATTTGTGTCATAAATCCAACACATTAAACTTTAAAGCGCACCTACTTGCCTCCAGATTTATTGAAAAGAAAAACCAAAATATATTGCAAGAGCCAAGACTTGAACCTTGGACCCCTTGCTTCCTCTATGACGTCACTTCCTTGTCCCCTAAGTGGCGCCACCTTGCCACTACACCACACTCCTTTTTGTGTCATCTCTTACCCCTTTACTCTTAAAAGCCCAAACGCCAATTGCATCACCTGTTCGTAAAATTAAAATTCTGAAGACTACCACGGATTTAACTTAAGTTTGGGCCTTCCAAAGGCCCACTAACCTACTAAAATATATATATATTAACCAACCAAAACACACATAAATTTTAAAAATCATAGAAACACAAAAAACCTGAAAATTGGGGCGTTACAGAAAGGAAGAAAATTATGGTAGAAATTCATAGAAGCAGAAGGAGAAATTTTGATAGAGAGAATAAGGAAATTGACAGGAAGAGGGGAGAAGCAAAATTGACGTTAAAAATATTTTTGGGAAGAGAGAGAATGTAACACCCCTAACTCGTATCCGTCACCAGAATAGGGTTACAGAGCATACCGGACTAAATTCATAAACAATCATACATTTCATATCCATATCTCATATCCAAAAAAAACCATTCAAATTCAGTCATATAATCCTTAACACGAGCCCTTGGGGCTTAAAACAAGCATTACAAGTGGTATGGCACTAAATTGAATACTTAAGAAATTTTTTAAAAAACATGGAAAATTTTCAAAGTGCAGGGGACACATGCCCATGTGGCGAAGCTGTGTGTCTCACACGACTAAGAGACATGCCGTGTCACAGGCCGTGTGGACATTCGAAGTGGGATCACATGGCCGTGTCCCAGCTCGTGTTTGACCCTGTGTAACTTACTGACTTAGGTCACACGGCTAGACCACACGCTCGTGTGTCAAGCCATGTACCTTTCGAAGTGGCCTCACACTCACGAGTATACTGACTTGTGCCACACGGCCAAGCCACACGCCCGTGTGTTAGGCCATGTGAAGCTACTGACTTGATTTCTAAAGAAGTATAACGGGACACATGGACGTGCCACTTGACCGTGTGTCACACACGGCTGAGACACACACCCGTGTCTCTGCCCGTGTGGACAAAAATAGGTCATTTTCCAAACCTTATTTCTCACCCAAAGTGGCACCAATCTATACATATCAAATAGCATATGACCACATCATCAATAGGCATTCAAACCAATCTCAACCAAGTCCAAATCATGCCATACTAATACCAACAACCATAATGCTCATAAACATCACAATTTGCCATTTAAAAATATACCAATATCACTTTCAAGAATTAACCTAAATGGTCAATTTCATATATGCGCTATCTTGCCTAATACTTAGCATGCTAATACATTCTCATTTTTAACCATTTGATACCTTAAATACCAATTCACAACAAGGCATTCACATAGAAATTATAAACCACATATCAAAGGGCAATTTACACATATTTACATACCAACCATATACCATTATCAAGCCACATCAATGGCTAAAACATAACAAAACATATAGCCAATTAACCTATACATGCCATATAACCAAAATACATTAAGTAAGAAATAAACACGGAAAAATAAGACACGAAAAAATAAACAAAGTAAGAAATTAAGCTTAGTAAGTTCGTATAACTGCAAATATAACTTACCAATCAACCACAATAAAACAGGTAATTTAAATCATAATGCATTTCAATTTGGTGTCAATAGCTTAACATATAATCACCAACAAAGCTAATTATGAAATCATATATCTCATAGATTCAATTTCCACATGATTCACGTACATACCTGTACTGGTTCATATCAAACTCATACACTCTTGTAATATCACTGTACCCATTGAACCATTTGGAATAATATCGGATACGTGGGTATCTCGCACACTAAGTGCCAATGCATGGTTGAAACCATCTTTATCTCATATCTCATATATAGATGCTCACTCTCGAGCTATCACTAGGTCTACTCACACAAGTTGATGGTCAAGACGTAGCTACACGGTGCTGCTCACACAAGCTGACGAGTAATCGTAACACATGCTAGAAAACTCAACCACCGGTAGAATGTACAGGACCAGCACCCAAAATACGGTAACCCCTCATGACCTGTCATTTGTATCCTATCTATTCCTATGGTTCAATCGGGATCCATACAATTTTCGATATCTCGTCAAGAATTTTCGTAGTGTCTTATCATCCCAATTACATTAATTAAGTATGTAAACAAATATCATTTAAAACTTATTAATATAAAAACCTACCTCGAATTAATACAGAGAAATTGACCTATCAATCTACTACTTTGTTTTTCCCCGATCTAATTTCGAACGTGGCTTTTCTTGATCTATATAATCAAATTTAACCACTTTAATATTTATTCTATTCTATTCAATTCAATTCAATTTTACATTACGGAAAAATTACCATTTTACCCCTAAACATTTGAGTACTTTACAATTTAGTCCCTAGCTCATTAAAATGAAAATTCATGTAATTTAACCCACATCTATGCTAGCTGAATTCTATATAAACCCATAGCATGTAACTGCCTGTTTTTAGTCAAATCAGAATAGTGATTTTGGAACCATAAATCCAAGGTTGAAAATTTATTTTAATATTATTTTAAGTTTTTACATCATGATAGTATGTATGTGTGTAAATTTGATTAAGAAATTTAATCGTTTTAATGGTTAATTTGAGAAAAAGGACTAAATCGCATAAAGTGTAAAAGTATTGTTCTATTAGCTAAAGGTGTTTAATATCTATAGAAACTTAAATTAAAGGTCCTTAAGTATTAATTAGCCCAATATGGAGTTAGTGGAAGTTGGTGGCTAGGTATTTATGTGATTATTAAGGTTATTAAGGGTTAATTTAGTAAATTGGTTAATTCAAGTTAAATTAAAATAAAACAAAATTAATTTATCATCATCTTTTCACCATATTCAACCGAAACATAGAGAAAAAGAAGCCATTTTTTTCTTCAACATTCGGAAACCTTAATATCTTCAATTAAGGTATGATATTTGTCCTAATTTTAATGATTTCTACGTTTTTGAGATCGTTGAAGCTAGATTTAGCTAGCCCAAGGACTAATTTGCAAAAATTTTAAAGATTTTGAATGATGCCATTGATGAATACATGAGTATTTTGATGTTTGATGATAGATTATGAATGGTTGTTGATAGTTAAACAAGTTTTGTAAAGTGATTTTTAGTGAAAATGTAAAATAGGGATTAAATTGAGAAATGTGTAAAGTTAGTGGTGAAAATGTGAAATAAATGAGAAATATGGACTGATAGGGGCATAATGGTAATTTGGATATATTTAGAATTTCATGTGATTTTTAGAAATAAGGACTAAATTGTGAAAAATGTGAAAGTTTAGGGGCAAATGTGTAAAATATCCTTAATGTATATTTTGGATTGAATTGAATAAATAGTTGATTAAATGAGTTAATTTTGAATATATTTAAATCAAGAAAAACGAAATTCAGACCAGGATCGGGGAAAAACAAAAGTTATCGACTAATCGACCTGATTCGCCATTTTAATATCTAAAGTAAGTTCATATGTAATAAGCACTGTTATAATTATGTTTTTAATGCTTTGATATTGCATAAATTGTATATATGAGACTACAGTCATGTTTGATGACAAATCAGCTATATGTGGCACTTAGTGTGCGGTTCGACATAGCTTCGGCTATATATGGCACTTAGTGTGCTAGATCGAGATAACTTTGGCTATATATGACACTTAGTGTGCGAAATCAAGATAGCTTTGGCTATATATGGCACTTAATGTGCAATTTGAGATAGTTTCGGCTATATATGGCACTTAGTGTGCATTTTGAGATAGCTTCGGCTATGTACGCCACTTAGTGTATGAGATATTAAATATTCAACGGTAATCCAAATATGTATAAGCTTGTTATGGATTGGTACAGGTATGTACATGCATAGTATGAGCTTTAAATCAAAGAAGTTACAAAGTTTACATATAAGCGTATGAATAAGCATGTGAAAGGTTTGTTAGAAATCATGAATTCCATGTTAATATGTTTAAATTGATAAATGGTGTATTTGTGATTAGTTAAGTTTATGTTATACGAGCTTACTAAGCTATAAAGCTTAATTTGTTTATTTTCCATGCCTTATAGTGATTTCAAAGCTAACTCGGATTCGGGGATCGTCGGAGACTACGTCACACTATCCAACCATCACTTTGGTACTTTTGATCTTATGGTTTGGTCATATGACATGTGTAGAATTATGGTCATTATGATATGTATCTTGGTAGTGAGTTTTGCCATTTGGAAATGGCTTATGAATGGTTATGTTTTGGCAATGATGTTGGCCAAATGAATTAGCATTATAAATGTCTATATTTTGGTTTGTATATATATATAGCAATGGGTGATGGCTTAACTTTGGTAATTGGCATGTTTAAATTATGTGTATAAATATGCTTACATCTTATGTATAATGAGTTGGTTGTGATGATTGATGATAATACACATATTGAGTATTAAATGGATGATTTGTGAAGATCTAGTTTGGCAAGAAATTAGATGGTTTATTATGGTATTTAGTGATTGTAATGATAGGTAAAGAAATGGTATGCAATGTGTTTGGTATGAGATTGATTTAATACCTATTATGCTTTAAGTTGGTGCCTTTGAATTGTGGTGTAGGTGCATGAAATTTGGGTGGCAAATTAGCTTGGTAAATAGCCTATTTTTGTCCACATGGGTAGAGACATGGGCGTGTGTCTCAGCCATGTGTGACACACGGTCATGTTACACGGCTGTGTGTCCTCTAGTGTTGAAATTAAAATGAAGTCAGTATGCTCAACATGGCCTCACACACGGGTATGTGACTTGGCCGTGTGACATAAGCCAGTATACCCTATAGATTTGGCACGGCCTAGCACACAACCTGGCACACAGGCATGTGTGTTGGCCGTGTAACCTAAGTCAGAGAGTTACACGGGGTAGGACACGGCCATGTGCTCCCATTTTGAATGTCCAGACGGCCTGTGACACCGGCGTGTTTCTCACATGGCCTGGTCACACAGGCGTGTGTCCCCTATTTTGAGAAAAATTTTCTAAGTGTTTCAAATGTTTTGAAAGTTATTATTTTAGTCCCAAACCAATCCCAATGCATGTTTAGGGCCTCATAGGCTCGTATTAGGGACAAATTGTTTGAGTTTGAATGATGAATGTATGAAATGATGTTATGTATGCTAAATGGTTGTTTAATGGTTTTGTAAGTCTGGTAATGCTCCATAACCCTATTCTGGCATTGAATACAGGTGAAGAGTGTTTACATAGTAGCCCATACATTTCATTATTTCACACATTTACAACCTAATTTTCACATTTCTCAATTTAATCCCTATTTGACATTTTCAACCAAAATCACCTTACAAAACTTATTTATCTAACAACAACCATTTATTTTCTACCATCAAACATCAAAACACAAACATATTTATTAACGGTAAAACCCTAATACTTTAGCAATTTTACAAATTAGTCCCTGGGCTAACTAGATTAAGCTACAACGACTCCAAAAACATAGAAAACATTAAAAACAGATTCAAAATTCACTCACATGCACAATATGTTCTTGGCCAAACCTTCAAGCTCCTTTAATGGAGTTTTCCTTAGTCTAAAATCAGTGGTAGATGGGAAAAACAAAGATGATAACCTGTTTTTAATTATTTTACTATTATATTTTATTAATTTACAATTATAACCTTATTACTAAGCATTAAAGTCATTTAATACATGTCTAAGAATGTCCACTAACTTTATAAATGGTAAAATTTTCACATAAGGACCTCCACTTTAATGTTCTATAGCCATTAGACACCTTTAGCTAATAGAACTAAACTTTTACACTTTACGCGATTTAGTCCTTTTTATCGAATTAAGCATGCAAACGATAAAATTTCTTAATGCAATTTTTTATGAAATCATTGTAACACCCCTTACCCATGTCTGACACCTGGATAGGATACGAGGCATTACCGAGCTTAAATACCAGCAAACATACAAAATCGAGCCATAATATTTCATCCAAATTTGAAATTTTTTCAATCACATGCAATTTGTCCCTTAAAAGGGCCTACGAGGCCCAAAACATACACCGGGAGAGGCTTGGGACTAAATCAAGAACTTTCGGAACCTTTTTGACACTTAGAAATTTTTTCCTGATTTGGAGAGTCACACGCCCATATGGGTAGGCCATATGGTCACACATGTCCGTGTGGATTAGGACACACTCGTGTCCTTAGCCCATGTAACTCTCTGACTATGATGTCATCAACCAAAATGAGGTCACAAGGCCAAGTCACACGCCCGTGTACTCAGACTATATGGTGAATTAAATTCCAAAATTAGGTGCAGACTTCACACGGTCTGGGCACACGCCCATGTCCTAAGGCTGTGCCCTTCACACGGCAGAGACACAGGGCCGTGTCTCTGCCCGTGTGTTTACTACTGGGCATTCTGTTTTGCATTAATTAGGGTATAGGGGACACACAGTCGAATCACACGCCAATAGGGCAAAATGTGTTTCATACACGGCCTAGACACACGCCTGTGTGTCAACCTGTGTGGAAAACTTTGAGGCTATTTTCCAAGCCATTTGTCACCCTTAAATGCTCATTCACTCATTCATCTTTGATGGCATGCAACATGGTATATTTAGTCACTCAAATAGTCATAAACATGATTAATCCATGCCTTTGTAATGTCAACATATCTACTATCCAAACCATCATGCTTTTATATGGCATTCTACACCAATTTCATATTCATTCATCATGCTAAACCTACTTTCAATTTACTCAATTATATCATGGTTTTGGTCATACTTATTAGCCATGATTCATTCATTTAGCACACGTGCCATTCATCACACATCTCATCCTAAAGCATAATACATTGCATGCATGCATAATTGATTAGGTTTACAACCCAAAAAATGAATATGAACCATATCACATGGCCATATACAAAATGAATCAAATATCACCATAAGCCAACACATTTGGCTAGACCAATATGACATATAACAAAAAAACCAAGTTTCTATACATGCCATACTCAAAATGTTGAGACAATCTATACCCAAATGTCCAGTTGATAGTGTGATCGAACCTCTGACGTCCTTCGATCCTCGAGCTAGCTTGGTGATACTATAAGGAAATGGAAAAGAGAGGGGAGTAAGCATAAAGCTTAGTAAGTTAACATGCAAATAAATAGCAACATAATCATATATATAAATACCAATGACATAACATAGTCTACTTATGTGTTATCATAAATTCATAGGCATAACTTAAATTTGTAGACATAACTTACACAATTTCAATCCTTCCAAAAGTTCATCATATACCGAGATCATTCATATGAGTTTTTTGTACATACCTATACCAACTCGTAACACATTGTCATAATTCCTCATCATTGACTTACTTGTTGAATAACTCATAGGTTTACTCGTTGAACACTCGAAATACTATCAGATACAAGGAAGACTTGCACATAGTGCTTCAAACATAGCCACATGCTACCTCATATCAAAATCACACATTGCTCACTCTCGAGCTAATCACGGGCCTGCTCTGTAACACCCCTTACCGTGCAGGCGGGGATAAGGTGCAGCGCTACGAACAAACATACAAACATTAAACTAAAATACGGGCCATAAAATTTCATTCATATTTCAAAACGTTCATTCACTTACACATAGTCCCTTATTTGAGTCTACGAAGCCCAAAACATACTTTAGAAAGGGTTTGGGACTAAACCGAGAACTTACAAATATCTTGGAAACTTCATGCTTTAAGGCTCCACACGCCCGTGTCCCAAAGTCGTGTTCCATACACGATTGAGACACATGGTCGTGTCTCTGCCTATGTGGAATATACTTAGGCTATTTTCCAAGCTTTGGTCAACCTTAATCTCTTACACACTTATACAAAATCAAAAGCATATAACATGGTATTCATTTAATGATTAAATATTCTTAATTAAACCACAAACATAGCATTTGTATGTCATCATACATGTGTATCTCATACTCATTTTACCTTATTTATTATAGTACCACTTATACATTTATACCAAGATTATCATCTTACCAAATATCTTCAGCTTAATCATCAAGCATTCATATTTAAAACTAGATCATATCTTTATAAAATACCACAATTCAGATACGCAAAATAACATGTTTGCCTGAAATATTTCAATTCAACTCCATACCCAACAAGCATTACATTGAGACCAGTCATATATATATATATATATACATGTCATGATACATATCATTCTCTTTCTGTTTTCTTATAAACAGATATCATTTATTTCATTATATCAATATTTCATATACCATAGTTTCCATGTATTCCACATATATTTATTTTCCTCCTCCTCCACTCCATTCCACATCCTTAATGTATATAGCATTCTTGTAAGTATGATTTCACAATTTACTAATAAATGCTCACATCAAACTGTCCACACAAGTCATAGTCACTTCCTTATTTATAATTCAAGCTACAGAATCGGATAATGTTCTTGTTGATTTATCTTGAAAACAGACTCATTAAGGATTTAAAAAATATAATTTTAAGCCTCTAATTATTTTTATCCAAATTTTTATGATTTTATAAAGTCAGAACAGGGGATCACGTAATCATTCTAAACCAGTCTCACAAAAACATAAATATCTCAAAATATAAAACTCCTTTTTTTGCTCTGTTTCTTTTATATGAAAATAAACTCATTAAACTTTAATTTTATATCTAATTCAGTCTCTGATTCAATTTCTACTATTTTTAGTGATTTTTCAAAATCACGTCACTGCTACTATCCAAAATAGTTTTATTGCTAATTCACTCTTTCACACTTTCTTTGTATTAACCTCATTTTAATATACTTGTCACAAATCATTTTCACCACATTTCATACATCACAAGTATAGGCCCATGATCACAAGGTCACCATAAAATCATCCTCATGTATAACTTACTTGTTTATAACCTTACCACATCCTAGTCACTTAATGAACACATCATTCACATAACCAAGTTCCTGCACTTATTCATCACAAAACTCACAAAGCAATACATAGAGAGTCTCCCGTTGAACACTGATACTTTATGGTTTCAGCACATAGCTCCACCCATCATATAGTTCGGCTCTCTTGTACACATGGTGAACACTCAGTACCACCCATGTGACCTAGCCAATTTATCTCGTAGCTCTCTTGTCTACATGGTGTCCTTCACCTAGAACCACGCATGCGACCTAGCTACATATATCCCGTAGCTCTCTTGTCTACATAGTGTACACATAGTATCACCCATGCGACCTAGCTACATCATAATGTCTTGTAGCTCTCTTGTACACATGATGTGCACTCAGCACCATACATGTGACCTAGCTACATACTATCTATATCATCCAATCTTTCCGAAGGTTCAACCGGGATTTCTCTCTCTTTTCTAACAATTTCACCAATCAAGTAATTATCCACAAATATATTTCCAATATTATTATAAAATATCATAATACAAGTAATATTGATGTATTACTTACATATAAACTTACATCTCATTTAATATCAAGGCAATAACATTAAATTACACATTGCCTTATTAAAATCATATGAACTTACAATTTCCCATAATATCCATAATCATAGAAATCACATTTATGTATGATAATTCAATGCACTTCATGTACCATAGACATGTTTTTAAATCAATTCATAAACTTGGCACCATAATCATTTAACTTAACATAATTCAATTAATTCACTAAATTTAACTTTCAAATATAAATTACAGCATTATTGCTGTATTATTATCATACCAACTTACATACTTTCAACACCTCGAAAATTATAATAAATATATCAATTTTACATTGAAACATGCATAAATTAATGCTTATTATACATATGAACTTACCTCGATACTAAAACGGCCATTTTACCAACTTTCTCAACTTTCGATTTTTCTCTCATTCTAGGTTCAAATCTCATTTTCTGGGATCTAAAACATCATATTTTACTTATTTAATTAATGTACTATTCAAAACAGTCCTTAACTCAAACTTTGGAAAATTACAATTTTGCCCCTAAACTTTTGCATATTTACACTTTTGCCCCTAGGCTCGGGAATTAAACTTCATCCTTATTCTTATGTTTTATGACATCCTGATCACTTTTCCCTTCTATGGAAACATCAAATTCTCACTCTAACATATACTTCTGACTATTAGGTATTTTTACCGATTAAGCCCTTTTACTCGTTTTCACTCAAAACCGAGTAGCACAAGTTGTCTAACATATTTTAAAACCTCATATTTTATCATAAAACAGAAAAATAAACACATTTCACCTATGGGTATTTTTCCAAATATGAACTCTAGCTTAAATTATTGCTGGAATATGCTTAATCAAATTACTTGGATTCCAAAAACGTAAAAAACTTGAAAAACGGGGTTAGAACGGACTTACTATTGAGCTTGGAAAGCTTGAAAACCCTAGCCATGGCTTCTCCCATGCTAATTTCAGCCTCCATGAAAAAGATGAGTCAATTTTGGCTTTATTTTCCCTTTTTATTTCTTTTAATTACCAAATGACCAAAATGCCCTTCCTTACTAAACTTTCAAAAATTCCATCCATGTCCAATTTTTTTCCATCACTTATAAATTGGTCAAATTTCTATTTAAGACCTCCTAATTAATATTTCAAAGAAATTTCATACTAGAAACTTCTAGAATGCAAGTTTTGCAACTTATTCAATTTAGTCCCTAACTTCAAATTGAGCACTTTATGCATAGAATTTCTTCACGAAATTTTCACACAATCATGCAATCATATCATAGACCTCAAAATAATCATAAAATAATTATTTCTCTCTCGGATTTTGTGGTCCCGAAACCTCTGTTCCAACTAGACCCAATTTTGGGCTATTACATGCTCACACAAGCTGAAAGTCAAGGCGTAACTATTCGAGCTGCTCACACAAGCTGACAGGTACCCGCAACACATGCCAGGCTACCCAGCCACCTGTAGAATGTACAAAACTAGCACCCAGATTTAGATAATCACATATACACATAATTTCATGAGCTCATATTCACATAGTTCCTAGTGACATGTCACATTGTATCCTAAATTATTCCTAAGGTTCAAATGAGATTTTTCTCGATATCACATATTCGTCGAACTCGTTCATAATGTCATGCTCGTAGACTATAACATCGTTCATACACTTGTCATAATAATTAATCATAATGACTCATACATTAATAAAATATTAAAACATGATATATCATTGCATTATTTACACATGAACTTACCTCGGTACAAAATATGGACAATTAATTTGATTTAATCCAAAATCTTGTTCTTTCGCCGGTCTAAGTCCGGACTCTGTTTTTCTTGATCTATAATAGCAAATTCAGCTCATTTAATCATCACATTATTCAAATCAGTCCAAAACTATATTTAGGCAAAATTATGTTTTTGCCCTTAAACTTTTACATATTTATAAATTAGTCCCTAGGCTCGTAAAATGAAATGTGTGTATTTTCTTTGTTACCCAAGCCTAGCCGAACTTAACCCATACTTATATCAGCCCACATTTCCCATTAAAACACACATCTTTCTATTCATTTTAGACCTTTTACAAAAAGGTCCTTTTCATGCATTTCTATCAAAAAATCACTTAGTAAAAGCTGTTAAACCCACATCAAACGTTCATATTGTTCCATTAAACATCAAAATACAAACATGTCACACATGGGTCAAATTTCATACATGAACCCTAGCTCAAAATATCGCTAGAAATGGATAGATCATGCTCCAAGGACTTCAAAAATGCAAAGAACATAAAAAACAGGGCTAGGGAGAACTTACAATCAAACTTGAAAAGTTGAAAGCCCTAGCTCTGAAGTTGCTTTCAAACTATGATGAATCACCTTCGCTTTCTCTTCAGTCTATCTAATCAAATCAACCCCGTGAATCTTTTCCTCACTAAGTTCGATCCAGTACAATGGAGTTTGGCATTTACGACCATATCAAGCCTCATACAGTGCCATCTTTATACTCGATTGAAAACTATTGTTATACGCGAATTCAACCAACAGTAAATATTTTTTCCAGTTGCCTTCAAACTCTAAAGCACAGCAACGAAGCATATCTTCGAGAATTTGAATCACTCTCTCAGATTGACCATTGGTTTGAGGATGAAATGTAGTGCTAAAATGTAATCGTGTACCCAAAGCCTCTTGCAATTTCATCCAAAATCATGATGTAAACCGTGGATCTCTATTCGAAATAATGGAGACCAGCACTCTGTGCAATCTGACAATCTCTAAAATGTACAATTCAACTAATCTATCAAGTGAAAAATCTATACGGACTAGAATGAAATGTGTAGATTTCGTCAAACAATCAATAACAACCTAGATAGCATCTTTCTTTTTCGGAGATAGGGGTAATCCCGGTACAAAATCCATCGTAACTCTATCCCACTTCCACTCAGGTATCATTACTGGCTGTAATAGTCCCAAAGTCACTTGATGTTTGGCTTTAACCTCTTGACAAATCAAGCATCTTGACACAAATACAGAAATGTTTCGTTTCATACCCACCACCAGTTCATCTACTCTAGATCACTATACATCTTAGTACTCCCCGGATGAACAGATAAGCAACCACTGTGTGCTTTGTATAATGTTTTCTGTATAAGCTCAGTATTCTTTCATACACACACTTTACCTTGAAACAACAAACAATCATCAAATCTGATTTGAAACTCTGAATCAGTAGTTGACTCGCACTGTATTCTTCTAGCTTGCAATTTATTATCACATTTCTAAGCCTCGCAAATTTGTTGTAAAAACATCGGTCTAGCTTTTAATTCAGCTAAAATCGAACCGTCATCAAACAAGCTCAATTGCGTATTCATCGTTCTCAAAGCAAACAGAGATTTTCTACTTAAAGCATCCGCGACTACATTTGCTTTTCCCGGATGATAATCGATTACTAAATCAATCTTTCAACAATCTGAGCCATTTTCTTTGTCGCAAATTCAAATCTTTCTGAGATATCAAAAACTTCAAACTCTTGTGATAAGTAAAAATATGGCATTTTTTACCAAATAAATGGTTTCGCCAAATCTTCAATGCAATTACAATAGCAGCCATCTCCAACTCATGTGTCGAATAACTTTTCCCGTGCGTCTTTAACTGTCTGGAAGCATACGCTATCACTTTACCTTCTTTTATTAAAACACATCCCAAACCATTCAATGACACATCATTGAAAATCACAAACTTTTTACCCGGTTCAGGCTGAACCAAAACTGGTCCTTCAATTAACAGTGCTTTCAACTGATTAAAACTCTGTTGGCGTTTATCAGACCACTCAAATTTTACATCTTTCTGTAATAACTGAGTCATTGGTGTAGCAATCATCAAGAACCCTTCTACAAAACACCAATAATAACCAGCTAATCCCAAAAAACTTCTAACCTCGGATATATTTCTTGGTGGTTTCCAATCAACAGCAGTTGAAATCTTACGCGGATCAACTCGGATGCCATCCACCGATACTATGTGTCCCAAATATACAACTTCTTGAAGCCAAAATTTGCATTTGCTGAATTTTGCAAATAGTCATTTATCTCTCAAAGTTTGTAACACAATCCTCAAATGCTCGGCATGTCCAGACTCATCTCGAGAGTAAATTAGAATATCATAAATGAATACAACAATGAATCTATCTAAATACGGTCTAAAAATTCTATTCATCAAGTCCATAAATACGGAAGGAGCGTTACTTAACCCACATGGCATAACAAGAATTTCATAATGTCTTTACCTAGTTCTGAATGCAGTTTTAGGAACATCAGAATCTTTAACCCGCAACTGATAATAACCAAAATGCAAATCAATCTTAGAAAATACTATGGCACCTTTTAGCTAATTAAACAAATCATTAATTTGCAGCAATGGATACTTGTTCTTGATCATAACTTTGTTGAGCTAATGATAATCAATACATAATCTCATTGATCCATATTTCTTCTTAACGAACAGAATTGATGCACCCCAAGGCGAGAAACTAGATCATGCAAAACCTCTATCCGTTAACTCTTACAACTAAGCTTTCAACTCTTTCAACTTTGCCAGAGCCATTCTGTACGGAGCTATCAATATCGGTGATGTTTCTGGTACTAACTCAATAGAAACTTCAACTTCTCTGTCTGGTGGCAACCTAGGTAACTCTTCTGGAAACACATCTGGATATTCACAAACCACTGGCACTGATTCAATCTTCAATTCAAACACTTTTCTATCCATTACTTAAGCAAGGTAAGCATTGCAACCTTTCCTCACATATTTTTGAGCTAGCATAGCCGATATCACAATAGGAAACCCACTCGAATCATAAGAATTCAATACGAAAAATTTCACTATTTTGACATTTCAACTCAATAGTCTTTCATCTACAGTTTACAATAGCATCATGCAGAGTCAACCAATTCATGCCCAAGATCACATTAAATTCATCAAATGGTAAAAGCATCAAATTAGCCCAAAAATAGTAACACCGTGTCATCAAGGGACAATTCTTACAAACATTATCAACTAAAACATACTAGCCTAAGGGGTTCAATACTTTAATCACAAATTTAGTAGACTCAATTGGTAAACTCTTACTAAACACTAAATTCGTACAGACATATGAATGGGTCGATCCAGGATCAATCAAAGCAGTTACATTAGTGTCATAAAGAGAAAAAGTACCAGTGATAACTTCTGGTGTCAATGCATCCTCACGAGCACGAATAGCGTAAGCCCTAGCTGGTGCTCGAGCCTCGAATCTCATAGCAGAATCTTTTGTTGCACCTTTGCTACTATTTACATTTTTAGTTTTTCGAGGTGGTCTCCCCCTGGAAACTGTATTACTCTGCCTTGTAGTCAAAATTTTATCTTTCACAGATAACTCAGGACAATCACAAATAAAATGCTCTTATGAGCCATATCTGAAACAAGCCTTATTATTCATCCAACAATTTCCAAAATGTCTCTCACATTGTTGACACTCAGGTTTGTTAACTTTGATGTTACCAACACTCGACACTGAAGTGACTTGAGCTTTTAGACTCGTGTGTTGCTTTCCAAGATGTAACACCCCTAACTCGTGACCGTCGCCGGTGTCGGACACGAGGGGTTAACGGCCAAATCCTCTCAAGGTACCAACCAATTTGACATTACCAGTCAGGCTGGAAAACTGCGTCACCATCGCCTTAAAAATCATATCTCGAGTTTCAAAACTCGGAAACTGGTTTCGTAAATTTTCCCTGAATTTAGACTCACATACCCATCCATGGATTTATTTCTAGAATTTTTGGTCGGGCCAATTGGTACAGTTTATTAGTTAAAGTCACCCATGTTACAGGGATCGACTGCTCTGACCTTCGCGCGTTACAACTTGAATATCTCTCTGTACAGGGCTTTAATACTGGTGCCGTTTGTTTATAATGAAACTAGACTCAAAATGGAATCTGTACATATAAGGCATGACCCATAATTCTTTCTGGATAATTTATGGTAAATTTTCAAAGTCGCGACAGGGGACCCAGAAACCGTTCTGGCCCTGTCTCACGAGAACTTTAATATTTCTCAATATACTGCTCATATGGTCGTTTCGTTTCGTCCATATAAAAATAGATTCATCAAGGTTCAATTTCATAATTTAGTCACTATTTAATTCTACTTCTACTATTTTTAGTGATTTTTCAATCTCATCTCACTGCTGCTGTCCGCAACAGTTACTGCAGTAGACTATGCCAATTTCATGAATCTTTCCTTGGCCTTAATCATCCATCATACATGACACAAATTATGGCCACCTTATCAAAATTAGAGTTTCTAAGACTCGTGGCTATAGGTTCTAGCGTCCCACTCGACGACCACATAGGCCATTTTCACATGGCTTAAAGTTTACAACCCACAATTCGACAAAATATAATAGCCTATACATGCCAAATGTTCTTCAACAACGAAAACAATACCACAAGATTTCAGCCGGTGTGATGACTTCAACGACGGTCCCGATCACGCAAACAATACGAGTCCGAGAGACCTAAAATGGGTGACAAGAAAACACCGAGTGAGTTTACAACTCAGTAAGTCATAAGCATTCATCAATCCATCGATAAAGTTACTACAACATGTACAACAAACGAGGCTAGGTACTCATCCATATCGAATCTATACCATAGTACCTCGGACCTTTCGGTCCAATCTCGTACCAAGTCATACATCCACATTTCATATTCTACAAAACAAGATAATCGAAGCATTTTTACACGTTAACTCATTTTCCAGCACAACCATACAATTTCAATCATCACATAGATTTAAGGCTTACCAAATTCAACCCCAAGCATGAACGTATTCTCTATTCGTCATGAGCTCGAGGTACTTACCCGATCTGCTGTCCATACTCAATTCAATGGAGACACACCCTCCATATATATAGAGTACGCACACACAGTGCTTACCACTCGATTTCGCACACTTAGTGCCACGCAATTTAAGCCCGCACACACAGTGCCATACCCTTCGAGCTCGCACACCCAGTGCCGTATTTTTCCAGCTTGCACACATAGTGTCATATTTTTCCAGCATGCACACTTAGTGCCTTATATTTCCAGCACACACACTTAGTGCCATATATTTCCAGCACGCACGCTTAGTGCCAATCTAAATCACCATACACACGTATTGCCCGCACACATAGTGCCGAAAGCAAACTTTCTACACATTCCACTATTTCTTTTACATTCAACAATTATCCTCACTCCATACACATACAATTTCATTTATACATATATAGCATTCCATTAAACACAATTGCATAGATTTTCCAATCATTTAAGCAATATCAAACATATGTGCTTAATGACTTACTTTGTTTGGGGTAGAACGGTTCCAAATCGGCTACTCGTTTGCTTTCTCCTTTCTTTTGTCCAATCTAGTTCCCTTTGCTCTTGAGCTAAATCAAACAATTTACCTCTCCATCAAACACAAACATACGGCATTCACATGCATTATTATGGTTATTGGCGAATACTTAACACAACTAAGCTGAAAATTTACTCAATCTCATCCTAATTTATTGCTACTTATTTATCAAAGTTTCCAATACAAGGTATTTAACACCTATGCCCATTTATACCCCATATGGCGAATGCTTCATTCCTTACCCAATTAACCATCCAACAATTTTTCAGCCTCATTACCACCCTTTTCATGTCTAATTGTTTAAATACTCTCAAGCTCATTCACAAGTACTATTATACATCTCATTAAGCATTAATCATTTTGCAACATAAATTCTATAGCATGGCCGAATACTCATGCACACACACATAACAACAAGAACTCAATGGCACAAAATTTCCTTTTTGTTAAACATTCGAACTCACTCATCTCCATGCTTTCATCACAACAACATCAAAACACTCACCAAGGAAAACAACATGCATGGCCGAAATTTAACTCACCTAACAACTTAGTTTCGATTTGAGATTCAAGGAAAATTTTGAACCAATCCTCCAAATCATGCATGCATTTTCAAGAGTGGCATAAAACATACCTTCTTGTATCAAAACACCTTAGTCTAGTAAGCTCCCATGGCTGATTTTCTCAAGCTTTTTCCCCTTTCTTCTTAGTATATTCGCCAAGCAAGGAGAAAATGAGAGAATGAACACTTTTTTTTCTTTTGTTTTCATCATATCCCTATTTTTTTCAATTTCATTTCTTTATTCTTTCAAGCATAATCCATTAGCTAAACATGTTTGAAACATGTTTTCCTTGCCCATCACTCTTGACATGGCCGGCCACTACCCTTAGGAATGGGCTATTTGACATGCAAGTCCATTTATTTTACTTCATCCTTTTATTAATCTCCTAAAATTAGCCACATCTATTTAAATCCTTTCACATGAGTCCTTTTTCTTTCAATTCACAATCAAATTAACTAAATCAAAGAATTCAAAATTCACACATGCATTTTCACATATTCTAGACAATAAATATTACGTTCGAACATGTCGGTGACTCGGTTTAGCGGTCCCGAAACCACTTCCCGACTATGGTCAATTTTGGGATGTCACACAAGATCTTTGTTGGAATACCCCACTGAAGCAGTCAAACGATTATAAGAATCCTTTGATTTCTTTAACGATGAATGATATGATTTACCCATTGACCTCTTTCTCCAATCTCTAGCCACAGAATCGGCTCTTCTCTTTTCTTTGTTAAGCTCCTATGCTTTGCAGGCTCTATCTACCAAAACAACAAATTCTTTCAATTCCAAAATTCTAACTAAAAGCTTGATATTCTCATTCAACCCATCTTTAAACCACTTACACATAATTTCTTTAGTGGAGACGCATTCTTGAGCATACTTACTCAGTCTCACGAATTCTCTTTCATACTCAGTTACTGTCATATGACCCTGTTTCAATTCTAGAAATTTATTGCATTTCTAATCGAGAAACCGCTAACTTATGTACTTTTCCTGAACTCGGTCTAAAAGAATTCCTACGTGACCCATTCTCTTGGTACAATAGATGTCAAGGTATTCCACCACTGATAAGCTGTATCTCTCAGAAGAGACACAACACACTTAACACGCTTAGATGGTGTACAAGATAATTCATCAAAAGCATGTAAACACATATAATTTCAAACTTATTAATATACGAACTTACCTCGAATTAATACAGAGAAATCGACTAATCAATATACTACTTTGTTTTTCCCCTGATCTAATTTTGAATGTGGCTTTTCTTGATCTATATAATCAAATTTAACCACTTTAATATTTATTCGATTCAATTCAATCCAATTTCATATTATGGTAAAATTACCATTTTGCCCCTGTGCATTTGACTACTTTACAATTTAGTCCCTAGCTCATAAAAATGCAAATTCATGAAATTTAACCCACACCTATGCTAGCTGAATTCTATATTGACCCATTGCAGCCCATACATTTCATTATTTCACACATTTACCACCCAATTTTCACATTTCTCAATTTCATCCCTATTTGACATTTTCAACAAAAATCACTTTACAGAACTTGTTTATCTAACAACAACCATTTATTTTCTACCATCAAACATCAAAACACAAACACATTCATCAATGGTAAAACCCTAATACTTTAACAATTTCACGAATTAGTCCCTGGACTAGCTAGATTAAGCTACAATGACTCCAAAAATATAGAAATCATTAAAAACAGAATCGAAATTCACTCACATGCACAATGTATTATTGGCCAAACCTTCAAACTCCTTTAATGGAGTTTTCCTTAGTCTAAAATCAGTGGTAGATGGGAAAAACAAAGATGATGACTTGTTTTTAATTATTTTACTATTATATTTTATTAATTTACAATTATAACCTTATTACTAAGCATTAAAATCATTTAATACATGTCCAAGAATGTCCACTAACTTTGTAAATGGTAAAAGTATCAGATAAGGACCTCCACTTTAAAGTTTTATAGCCATTAGAAACCTTTAGCTAATAGAACTCAACTTTTACATTTTACGCAATTTAGTCCTTTTTATCGAATTAAGCTTGCAAACGGTAAAATTTCTTGATGCAATTTTTTATGAAATCATACTATCATGCTGTAGATCTCAAAATAATATAAAATAAATATTTTCACATCAGATTTGTGGTCCCAAAATCACTTTTCCAATTTGACTTAAAACGGGCTATTACAGGGAAAATTTCAAAAAAATAAAAATAATATAATATAATATATTTTATTACTATCCTAACTCCCCACTAACAACCACTACCCACCAAATCCCCCTAAATCTGACACTATCCTCATCCCCAGTAGAATTTCGACTCCATCCAAATTCTAGCACATGACTGATACACATAAGAGAAAAAAATACACTCTTTATGTAACAGCCCTTTTTTAGTCAAATCGAGATAGTGGTTTCAAAACCACAAATTGGAGGTCAAAATATTTATTTTATTATTATTTTATGGTCTACAACATGAATATATGGTTGTGTGAAAGTTTGGTTTAGAAATTTTATCGTTTGAATGCTCAATTCGGTAAAATGACTAAATCGTGTAAAGTGCAAAAGTGTTGTTCTATTAGTTAAAAGTGTCTAATAGCCATAGAACCTTAAATTTAAGGTCCTTAAGTGGCAATTAGACCATTTTAATTGTGAGTGGACAATTTTGGGAATATATTAAGTGATTTTGATGGTTATTAATTAAGGTTAATAAGTAAAATGTAAATAAACATAAAATAAATAAAACAAAGCCAATTATCATCTTTATTTTCTCCATATTCAACCAAAAATAGGTCTTTGGAAGCTATTGTTAAGCTTTTTCATTTGGCCAAGCTTCCTAGCTCAATTGTAAGTCTATTTTTGTCTCGTTTTTAATTATTTCTACATTTTTGAGATCGTTACAGCTAGGTCTAGCTAGCCCAGGGACTATTTCACAAAACTGTTAAAGATTTTGAATGTTTCCATTGAATAATATATGAGTATTTTGATGTTTAATGATAGATTTTGAATATTTGATGATAGTTATACAAGGTTTTTAAGTGATTTTTAGTGAAAATGAAAATTAGGGATTAAATTGTGAAATGTGGAAACTTTGAGGTTAAAATGTGAAATAAACGAAAAATATGGGCTTCTAGGGACCTAATTGAAATTTTACTAGCATGGGTTGTGGTTGAATTGCATTAAATTGTGATTTTATGAAATAAAGACTAAATTGTAAAAGTTGTGAAACATTAGGGGAAAATGTGTAAAAGTGCTTTAAAGTTAATTTTTGACTAAATTGAATAGAGAGATGATTAAATAAGTTAATTTCGATTATATTTAAATCAAGAAAGGTGAAATACGGACTTAGATCAGGGGAAGAACAAAGTCACAGAATAGTTGATTCGATTCACTATTTTAGCATCCGAGGTAAGTTCATATGTGATGAATTGCATTATAAATGTATTTTAAATGTTTTGATATTACATAAACTGTGCTTATGAGACTATGGACATGTAACACCCCTATCCCGTAACCGTCGCCGGAATAGGTAAGGGGCATTACCGGACTTGTAACTCATGTCAGAACAGTAAAATTTTGAACTTTTTCTTAAAATAAAGATCATTCATTTAAATAAGTACTAAGCACAGCCAAAGGTAAAATTTAAACTTCACTAAGTAAACATTCAAAAGATGCCATTTTCGCATGGCTTATATACATTAACCAAAAATATTCTTCCGCCACTAGTCTATTCTACACATGCCATAAAATAGTTCTAAACATAGCAGTAACAAGCGGTGGATAGTGATAGTGTGACTAGTTGCTGACGATCCCCGAGCCTGTAGCTTCGCAATGAGATCTATAAAACAGAGAAAACAAAGTAAACGGAGTAAGCATTACAATGCTTAGTAAGTTTTAAGCAGTGTCAACAGATAACAATCAAATTATAACATAGTTGTTCGTATTTTTATTTCACTCTTCCTTCGGGCATACCATCCCTTTACCGAATATGCACAACTCATCACATACAATAGTTAGATAAACTTTCACATAAAAGTGAGCTCATGTGACATAGATATATTGTATGATTTCACATAACCTCTATAGATCGCTCTCGTATGCATCACATAACTACCTTATGATTTAGTTCAAATCAAGCTCACATATAAACTTGGAGTACATACCTGTTTAACCTTTCGCATTGAATATATTTATAAGCAATTCTTATTACGAAGTCTTATAGCTTTAACCTCTACTCGGATTATCGGTGAGACCTTTAGCTCAGACGAAATCTCCACACGAAGTTATCGGGTCTTACCCGGACAAAATCTCCACACGTAGTCATCGGGTCTTACCCGGACAAAATCTCTACACGTAGTCATCGGGTCTTACCCGGAATACATTTCCAAGTTTCATGTACATTTAATCACATGTTACAACATTCACATTAGCCATTCGGCTTTACCACATATACATATCACACATATATTGCACATTAGCCATTCGGCTTTACCACATATACATATCACACATATATTTCACATTAGCCATTCAGCTTTACCACATATACATATCACACATATATTTCATATTAGCCATTCGACTTTACCACATATACATATCACACATATATTTCACATTAGCCATTCGGCTTTACCACATATACATATCTCATACATATTTCACATTCGCCATTCGGCTTTACCACATATACATATCAAACATATATTTCACATTAGCCATTCGACTTTACCACATATACATATCACATACATATTTCACATTAGCCATTCGGCTTTACCACATATACATATCACACATATATTTCACATTAGCCATTCGGCTTTACCACATATACATATCACACATATATTTCACATTAGCCATTCGGCTTTATCACATATACATATCACATACATATTTCACATTAGCCATTCGGCTTTACCACATATACATATCTCATATATGTTTATCTTGTACATCAATTTCAGCCATAGCTTATAAGCAACTCAAATAGTTTCATCAATGTTTACAACAAATTCACATATTCACACAAGCTGTTTTCCTGAGCAATAGTCACTAAATTATTTATAACTGGAGCTACAAAACTCAAAATCAATTTCCGTCAATTTTCCCTGAATATAGACTCATATATCTTCCATCCATAAAATTTTCAGAATTTTAGGTTTGTCCAATCAATACCAGATTTTTCTTAAAGTTTCCCCTGTTTCACTGTTTGACTAATCTGACCACTCTTCACTACGAATCAAATTTTTCATTGTACGGAATTAAAAATGTGTTATATTTGATTTCATTTGAAACTAGACTCATTAAGGAGTCTAAGCATATAAATTTTATCTTATAACCATTTTTGTACAAATTATAATGATTTTCCAAAAACAGAACAGGGGATTTCGGAGTCATTCTGACACTGTCCCACACAACTTTAAATATCTCTTTATAGGAAATTTCTTTGCTTCCACGGTCTCTTTTATAAGAAACCAGACCAACTAAGATTTGATTACATATTTTATTCAGCCTATAATTCCACACCAACAATTTATAGTGATTTTCTAAAATCACATTACTGCTGCTGTCCAAGCAAATTATTACAATTTGCTCCTAAATTTCCAAGTCCAAACACTTATGAACTTACCATTTGAGTTTAAGACATATCATGGCCACATCATATCTTATTAAATCGACTCATTATGTCCTACTATGATTGAATTTACTCAACGTTTAATCGCTTATAACTTACCTCGGAAGTGGTCGACGATTAGATGTCCACGGCTATTCGTTTACTTTCTCTTTTCCCCTATCCGACTATGATCCTCTTTGCTCTTAAGCTTAAGTAAAACAATAGATTGCTTAAGTACTTAACTAATATTATTCACTTAACAATCACATTTGGCAATCACATATCATTTAATCTTTGATTAACCAATTTAACACATACCAAAATCCAATCATACATCTAACCTTTATCTCAATACCAAACCGAGTTATAAGATCATACATTATACTAAGCATATCATTAAACATACCTATTCAATTTAGCTAATTTCATAGTCGATTAATCACCTTACCCCACATTACTCAATGCCGAATATTAACCCAACATCACAAGCATAATCACCATGAAACTTACCTTAATACACATTTTATCCCATTGTCGAATACATATATATATATCATCAAACAAATATTTATTCACATAACAACAATTCAAGCACATCAAAGCATAGTCGAATGTATCATTCTTCTTAAATTCAAAAATAAATACATGGGCTAACTTCAAAATCTATTCAACAACTCAACTTTATAAACACATATTCGGCTAGGAAGAAAGATTGATAATTTAACAGCCTTAGCTTAACATATATATATATACAACCTAAATCCCTTTCTTAACTTGTGATTCACTAACTTGGGAGTTATTTTCTAACAAATTTTAACTTACTCTAATACCGAATGCTACTCAAGCTTTAAGCTCATGTCCTTTCATTATTAAGCAAATGTTATAACATAACTAACATCCCTTTTTCAATTTGAGCATCAACACATAAAGAAATTAAACACAAAGATTCTTAGCCGAAACCTATACATAACATCATTCAAGGTTTAATCCCCTAAATTCATGCACAAAGCCGAACCTATTGAGAGATGTATATAAAACAATATCTAGTTAGTACATTCAAACACCTACGGCATTCCCTTCAATTTAATACAAAGACAAACCAAAAGATTTATTCATGTAAATTCAAAAATTTCAAGTTCATCTCTTTCACATATAAATACCAAAAATTAAGTATTTACTAGCTTAAACTCTATTAGACCTTAAAACATCAATCTATCCCCTACCATTTTCCCCATGGCCGAATGCTCAAGACACCATAAAACTAAAAATTTTGTCATGGGCTATGTAATGAACTAATATCTAACTCAAAATATGCTAAAACAAATCCATAAGCTAACATGAATTTCTCACCTTATTTGACTTAGAATCACCGAATGGTTGCTCCCTCTCTCCCTCTTAGAATCGGCCAAGAAGAAACAAGAATAAAGACTTGTTTCTTTCACCCCTTTTCTTCTTTTCTTTACTCTATTCGGCCAACTTGAGCAACATGATAACCTTTTTTTTTTCTTTTTTTTTTATTGTTTCCTACATACCACATCAACACAAAGTGTTTATAATATGGTTAATCCCATAGCATGGCCGGCCACTAGTTCATCTTTTGGGTATTTTGACATGCAAGGACAACATTTTCTAAGATGCATCAATAGGCTACTTTAACATTTGCCTAGCACATTTCTAATTTTTCTCACATAAATCCTATTTAGCAAAATTCACTTACAATTAACAAAATTCAAACATGAAATTTTCACACATGCCTATATACATATAATAAGCATCAAATATAATGGTTAATTATTTTTTTATGACTCGGTTTTGTGGTCCCGAAACCACTTTCCGACTAGGGTCACTTTAGGGGTGACACACGACACATTCAAAAATGATTCGACGATGATTCGACATTTGAAATCCCGGTTGAACCTTAGGAATAGATTTGGATACTAGTGACATGTCATTAGAGGATTAATGTGATTATGTGATCCGAATGCTGGTCCTGTACGTCTTACCGGTGGCTGAGTATACCGGCATGTGTTGCGAATACTTGACAGCTTGTGTGAGCAACACCATGTAGCTACATCTTGACCCACAGCTTGTGTGAGCTGTCCTGTTGATAACTCTAATGTGAGTAATATGATATGAGATTGAGTTCGCTTTGGGCCATGATATTGGCACTTAGTGTGTGAGGTTTTCGAGTATCTGATAGTATTCTAAATGGTTCAATGGGTAATGAAAGACGTGATTGTGTATGAGATTGATACAAGATGGTACAGGTATGTATATGAACCGTATAAGTTTAAATTGAAGAAGTTTTGAAGTTATATATAAGATTATGATTGAAAAATAGGAAAGGTTTGTTAGTTACATGGATTACATGTTGATATGTTCAAATTGATGATTTGAATAATCATGTTTAGATTGAGTTTACTTCACATGAGCTTACTAAGCTATAAAGCTTACTTTGTTTATTTTTCCATATTTTATAGTGACTTTAAAGCTAGCTCAAACACGAGGATCATCGGAGAAATCGTCATACTATCCAACTATCAATTTGGTACTTTTGAGCTTATGTTTTAAGTATATGGCATGTATAGGAAATTTGGTCATTTTGGTTATGTGTTGGAAGTGAATTTAGCCATTTGAATTGGCTTGTAAATGTATATGTTTTTGGTTTGTATATATAGCCATGAGTGATGGCTTATTTGGGGTTGTTTTGATATGTTTGAATCATGTATATATATATGGCTTGGATTGTGAGTTCATGGATAGGGATATGATAGTTGTGTGATGCTTAATGGTAATAGGCATTATGTGTATTAAATGGTTGATCTATGAATAGTGGTTTGATTGGAAAATTAGGCTAAATGATGCATATTTGAAAGTGTTTACTTAATTGAATTGTAAATGTGAATTTGGTATGAATGGTATGACATGTTTTAAGATTAATGTGTATAGAAAATGGGAGTATTGAATGTGCATGATTTATGTTTGAATTGGTTGAATTGAAATGCCTATTGATGCTATGTATTGGTTCCTTTGAGTTTGATGTAGGTGAGCACAAGTTTGCATAGAAAAATGGCTTCATAAATAGCATATTTTTGTCCATACGGACGTGTGTCTCAACTGTGTGTGACACACGGTTAGGTTACATGGCTGTGTGTCCCCTAGTGTTGAATTAGAAACCAAGTCAGTATGCTCCAGAGGGCCTCACACATGGGCATGTGACTTGGTCGTGTGGCATAAGTCAGTATACCCTACAGGTCTTGTAACAACCCGATTTTATCTAAGTCAGAACAGTGGTTTCGAAACCAAAAATTAGAGGTTAGAGAATTTTTTTAATATTATTTTTGGTTTTTATAAAATGTGATTATATATGTGTGAAAGTTTCGTGAATTAATTTTATCGATTGGATGCTTAATTTGATAAAAAGGGCTTAATCGCGTAAAATGCAAAAGTCGCATTCTATTAGTTAAAGGAGTTAAATAGCCTTGGCTTTGTAATATAGTGGCCTTGAATGGTAAATAGCCTATTAGTAACTTGAGTGGACAATGATGGACAACCATGATGTGTTTTAATATTTTAATATTAAGGTTAAATTTGTAATTTGGTAATTAAATAAAGTAAAAATAATATAAACAAAGGTGTCATCTTCTACCCATTATTTTTCCACCGAAAAATGAGAAAGAAAACACCATGGTTATAGTTTCAAAGGTTCGGTCATCTTAAGGTTTAATTGTAAGTTCATTTTTTACTCGATTTTTAATAATTTCTACCTTTTTGATATCATTGTAGCTTAATCTAGCTAGCCCGTATCTCTGTTTTCACAACTATTAAAGATTTTGAAAGATATCATTGTTGAATAAGCATGTATTTTAAAGTTTCTTGATAGATTATGAATACTTGTTGATAGATATACAAGTTACATAAGTTAGGGGCTAAATTGTGAAATGTGCAAAGTTAGTGGTTAAATGGTGAAATAAATGAAAATTTAGGGCTACTATAAGCATGATAAATATTCGGCTAGGCTTGGGTTGTGATAAATTTGAATAAATTTTGTTTTACGAGTCTAGGGACTAAATTGTAAAAATGTGTAATAATAGGGGCAAAAATATAATTTTGCTAAAATGTGTAAATGGTGTTAAATTGAATGAAATGTTGATTAAATAAGTAAATTTTGATATTATTTAGATTGAGGTAATTGAGAATTGGATCTACAATAGGGGAAAACAAAGTATCGGACTAATCGATCCTTTCCGTCATTTTAACGATCGAGGTAAGTTCGCATATAATAAGCATTGTGAAATTTATGCTTGTAATGCATTGAGATCATATAAATTTTATATAAGTTACTCTTGTTATGTTTAACGACATATCGGATAAGAATGGCACTTAGTGTGCGGTTTGAAATAGCTTCGGCTAAATGTGGCACTTTGTGTGCGATTTGAGATAGCTTTGGCTATATATATATGTGGCACTTAGTGTGCGAAATATTGAGAATGGCACTTGGTGTGTGAGATATTGAGTATGGAACTTAGTGTGCGAGACATCGAAGATGCAACGGCATTACGTGTATGTATGGAATGGTAAGGATCGGTACAGGTATGTACGCAAAACTCATGAGAAATGATTTCAGTTTATGATGCATCTTTGTAACAAAGTAAATAAGTAAGTCAAGCCTATAAGAATCATTTTGTGGTGACCTTGTGATTATGGGTCCATGCTTATGTTGTATAAATATGTATTTATACCATGATGGTTGGAATGATTTGTAAAAGTGTTATTAACTTAGTTATCATTATTTTACACTAAAACAGTTTTGGACAGTAGCAGCAGTCCGACTTTGAAAATTCACCAAAAATGGTATAAATTAAATTAGTGATTGAATAAGATATGAAATTAAATCTTGTTGATCCTATTTTCTTATAAAGGAAACGATGTAAGCAAAAGAATCTTATATTATGAGATATTTGAATTTTTGTGAGACAGAGTCAGAATGATTTTGGAATCCCCTGTTCTGGTTTGGGAAAATCATTACAAATTATAAAAAAATAATTTGGGGTTATAATTATATTCATAAAATCCTTAATGAGTCTATTTTCAAAAGAAACAAACGAGAACATCATCCAAATCTCGTATGAGGAGATAATTAATTTTTAGTAAAGAAAAGTCGGAGCTGTCAAATAGCAGAATAGGGGTAAATTTTAAGAATAAACTGTACTTATTGGATAATCTATAAAAACTTATAATTTTATTGTAGAAATATATATGAGTCTAGTTTCAAATAAAATTAACATATCTTAATTTAGAAATCTATAGCTCAAGTTATAAATAATTTAGTGACAGTTACTCGAGTAGACAGCTTGACTAAATTATGTGCAATTATGATTGTGCTACCTTGAAAACATGTTGTTAGAATTTGGCAAAAGCATGTTAATAAGTTGTTTATTATTTTCATACAGACTTACTAAGCTATATAGCTTACTTCCCGTCCTTTCCCATCTCTTATAGGTTTATTTAGCTAGCTCGAGTTGGAGATCGCTGGAGATTCAATCACACTATCAAGCTACTATTTGGGGTATAAGTATTCAAGCACTTGAGTTTATGGCATGTATAGGGGCTTAGTCAATTGTGTATGTGTCATTTGATTTGGCCAAATGTATTGGCTTATGATGATATATTGATACAATTTGTATATATAGCCATGAGATGTGGCTTATATTGACTATTTGGCTTGTAATGCCTAATTATATGTACTTGCATGTGTGAAAGGTCATGTGGTGTGATAATGTTGTTTAATATGGATTGGTGTGTGGATATGGTTTAGGTGCTTCATAATTGGTTGATGACATAATTGGCATAAGTATGAAATAAGAGAATGGGTTAATGATAGTCATGGCATGAAAGTTTGATAAGTTTAAACTAGGAAAAGTATGGTACCTTATGCATGAATAAATTGATATGAAATTACCATGATCATGATTTGTTTGATGATGTTTAAATGCTCAGTTATGCCATGAAAAATGCCATTAAAATTATGTTTAAGTATGTGCCAATGAGGGTGACAAATGGCTTGGAAAATAGCCACTTTCTTGGCCACACGGGCAGAGACACGGCCTTGTGTCTCAGCCGTGTGGAGGGCACGGCCTAGCACCTGGGCGTGTGACTTGGCCGTGTGACTCTATTTTGTTGCTGTCATTATAAACAGAGAGTTACAAGGGCTGAGGACACGGGCGTGTCCCAAGCCATACAGGCATGTGTGATCACACGGCCTACCCACACAAGCGTGTGACCCTGTTTCATGATGAAATTTTCTAAGTTTTCCTAAAGGTTTTCAAAGTTTCCGGCTTAGTCCTGAATCATCTCCGATGCATGTTTAGGGCCTCGTAAGCCCGTTTAAGGGGCGTTATACATATCTGTGAATGTTTTTGATTTGAATGAAATTTTCTGGCCCGATTTTATGTGATTGTGTATATTTAAGTCTGGTAATGCCTCGTATCCTATCCCGACCTCAGACACAGGTAAGGGTGTTACATTTATTGGCATCAGAGCTATGGTTTAGTCAATTCTCGAACTAACCTAGCATATGTGAGTCTAGCTATACATGCCATATTACTACTCGTGATAGTGTGATATCTCCCAGCTCTAACGAAATTGTTTTGTTAAGACAGAGATAACTTCTAACCGAGCTATTTTTCGAGAATTTTGAAAATGATATTGAGATGATTGAAATGTGTAACGCCCCTTACCCATGCTCTACACTAGAATAGGGTATGAGACATTACTGGAACATAACACATGCAATCGTACGAAACCATGACGTAGATTGTATATATATATATATATATATATCCAAGTTAAAACAATTCAAATTTCATACTTAATCATACATCCTCATACCTTAGAGCTTGAATGTTATTAATTAATATCAATGGTCATATACAAAATGAGCTATCAAATATTGAAGGCCAACATTTTAGGCCAAAGTAATTATGACATAAAACAAAATAACTAAGTCCTCTATACATGCCATAATCCAAAATATTGTTTTCAAAATACCAAAAGAGTGTTGATAGTGCAAATGGATCTCCAGCAATCTCCGAACCCCGAGCTGGCTTGGTGACACTATAAGACAAAGGAAAGGAATTAGAGTAAGTATAAAGCTTAGTAAGTAAGGACGTAAATAATAAACAATTTGTCAACATGATTCTCAAGGTAAAACAATCATAATTGTACAATTACTCATTTTTAGGTTAAGTTGTTTTCTTGAGTCATAGTCACTAAATTATTTATAGCTGGAGCTACAGAACACCAAATTAAGATCTATTAGTTTTCTCAGAAACTAGACCCACATATATTCTTACCATAATATTTTTATAATTTTTGGTTTATCCAATTAGTACAGTTTTTTCATTAAAGTTACCCCTATTTCACTGTCTAAAGGTTCTGACCTCTCTTCACTAAAAATTATTTATCTCATGATACAGAACTCTAAATTAAGAACTGATAATTTTCCTAGAAACTAGACTCACATATATTCTTACCATAAAATTTTTAGAATTTTTGGTTTATCCAATAAGTACAGTTTATTCATTAAAAATACCCTTGTTTCACTATCGAATAATTTTACTTTTTCTTCACTAAAAATTATTTATCTCATGGTACAGATCTAGGATGATGTCCCCGTCAATTCCTATTGAAAATAAACTCATTCAGGATTTTAATCATACAAATTATGACCCATAATTATTTTTGTACAATTTTTAATGATTTTCGAAAATCAGAATAGGGGATTCCAAAATCATTATGGCCCTATCTCACAAAAATCCAATTATCACAGAATATGAAATTCTTTTGCCTTCACCGTTTCTTTTATGAGAAAATAAACTCATTAATATTTAATATCATATCTTATTCAACCTCTAATTCAATTTATACTAGTTTTGGTGATTTTTCAAAGTCACACAACTGCTGCTGTCCAAAATTATTTTATTACAAAATTTCATTTTTACATAATTTCACTTACTCCATTCTATCTTACCAAAAGATTCACTCAACTATCGAGCACATTGCTCACAACTTTTCACATTGATGTACCTGTACTTATTCATCACATAGTCATGTACATATGTATTTTCACTTAGTAAATTTCTCGTTTAGCTCATCGGAATAATAACAGATACCCGGTGGCCTGTGCATATACCACCCTTGTAACTGAAGCTCTCTGGTACGCATAATAGCCTGCACTTAGTACTACACATGCGACCTATCAATCTGGTACATGTAGTAGTCTATACTTAGTACTACACATGTGGCTTATCCATCTGATACACGTAGTAACCTGCACTTAGTACTACACATGTGATCGAAGTTAACGAGTACGCATAGTAGCCTGCACTTAGTACTACACATGCAACCTATCAATCTGGTACACGTAGTAGCCTACACTTAGTACTACACACGTGACCTAACCATCTGATTCACGCAGTAGCCTGCACTCAGTACCACACACATGATCGAAACTATTGGGTATGCATAGTAGTCTGCACTTAGTACTACACATGCAACCTAACAATTTGGTACACGTAGTAGCCTGCACTTAGTACTACACACGTGACCTAAAACAGTCTTAAACACATAGTAGCCTGCACATAGTACTACACATGTGTTCACACAATGGATCATTCGTATCTCTTCTATTTCGAAGGCTCAATCGGGAAATTCTTCACTTTTCAACATTTTACTAACTCGTCCTTAATCAATTCCAATTCATAGTTTACATCAATTGATCATTCTATAGGCAGCCACATCTCTTATAGTAACAAAAGATAATAATATAAAAAGAATTGAAATGTTATTTACATACAGACTTACCTCGGTGCAAAATATAGAAATTTTGCAATTTAGTCCACAATCTTTTCCATTCCCCGATCAAGGTCGATTCCACATCTTTCTTAGTCTATAATAACACATTTGACTTATTGAAATGCTCACATTATTCAAATTAACCCAAAAACATCCTATGGAAAAATTTACAATTTTTCCCCTAGAGCTTCACAAAATTACGATTTTGCCCCTAGGTTCAGGAAATAATTTTATTCAATTTCCTTGTATTTTAGGCTTAGCAGAACCATTTTCATAACTATAGCAGTCCACAATTTGCATTAAATCACACACTTACACACATTTTACATTTTTTTACAAACTAGTCCTTTTATGCAATTTTAACAAAAATCACTTAGTAAAAGTTGTTTATCACACTCCAAACATTCATATTCTTCCATAAAAAATCAAAATACATGCATTACATCCATGGGTAAAATTTTAAATATAAACCCTAGCTCAAAATATTGGTAGAAATAGGTAAACGAGCTACGAGGATCTCCAAAATGTAAAGAACATTAAAAATGGAGCTAAAACGGACTTACAATCGATCTTGGAAGTTTGAAAAACCCTAGCTATGTCTTCCTCATGTAAAATTCGGCCAAGGTATTGAAGATGGACAAAAATTGGCTTTTAATTTTGTTTTTAATTCATTTTAATAACTAAATGACCAAAATGCCCTTAATGAAAAACTTTGGAAACATGCCTAACCATGTCCATTTTTGTCCACCAACTTAACCAATGGTTTAAGTACCATATAAGGATCTCCAATTTAAAATTTCATAGCAATTGGACACCTCTAACATGTAGAACTCAACTTTTGCACTTTTTACAATTTAGTTCTTTTGACTAAATTGAGTGCCCAAACGTCAAAATTTTCGAACGAAATTTTTACAAAATAATTCCATAAAAACGTAGAGCATAAAAATATAATAAAAACACATTTTTCTATGTAAGATTTGTGGTCCCGAAACCACTATTCCGACTAGACTCAAAATCGGGCTATTACAAAATGTGTCTATGATGTGTGAAAATTTGGAAAGGTATGAATAGAAGTTCATGATATGTTTGCATTAATATACGAAATGAGATAACTATAAGTTGAGAAATGTGGAAATGTAGAGTGAAATGAAAGTTTATGTTGTGATAAGCTTATCCATGTGTATTGGTATTTGTATGGTGTTATGTGCCCAACCTATCTGATTAACTGCATATGATAAGCTAATTTACTCAAGTTGATGGAATGTGTGTTTATGTTCACTTATGGAATAATGTATAATTAGTATGTTCATATGATTGACTCTTATGTTTAAATTGCTAAATTAAAGGTATTATAATGTTATGTTTTATGGTTTTGATATAGAATCATAAATAATTTGATAATATGAAATTGAGTTGGAAAATCAAATTGAATAGAACAAAGGAAATGAGTACGATCATTCGATGATGAATTGACGGATAAGACCATGGCTGGACCATGGCAATACATGTAAGTATGTGTAAGACCATAAGGCTATGGCATCGTGATGACATGTAAGACCCTGGGCTATTGTATTGTGATACGTGAAAGACCATGTTTGGGACATGGCATTGATATGAGATCCCGTATAAGACCATATCTGGGATATGGCATCGGCATCGATATGAGATTACGTGAAAGACCATATCTGGAATATGGCTTTAGTATGAGATTTCGTGTAAGACTATGTCTGGGATGCAGCATCGATATGTGATTTCGTATAAAACCATGTCCGGGACATGGCATCGATTTGAGACTTCGTGTAAGACCATAGTTGGATTATGGCATCAAGTGAACGACGTACTCAGACCCTTAAGACGCTTTTTTAATTTGACAAATGTTGGTAAGTAAAATTGAAGTTAAATGTTGAAATTTAATTAGATACTGACATTGAGTTCGATTAAGTAAATTCACTATTTGAAATTGTGGATGGCAGAAAAGACTTGTAAAATAAATAAGTATATGAATTTTCTTGGAGCGAATTATGTGATTATGAAGATATTATGTTAATGATGAACTACTAAGTCATATGTGTGTATCTATGAGAGTCAAGTGAGAGGCTTTACAACTCCACCTTACCAGTGTTGCTTTATGATGAAAAATTTACGAGAATTATGTTGAATAAGTTCACAAGCATGAGACTAAAGAGTTCAATGGTGGAATAATTAATAATGTAGACAGAGTTGAGTATAGTTTAACAAATGAACTCAGTTTTAGAAGAAATATCAGATTGTTTTAAAAACTGTACAGATTATGTAATGTCATGGTTAAAGAAGAAAATTAGTCTCGGTTATTCGACTCAATCGGGTATGAAGTCTTGAGATATGCTTACTGAAATTTCTTCCAAAATGGTTTTCGTTAATGATTGGAATACTATGGTGTTCATGATAATAGAATTAGTCAGAGAAATAATTTTTGAGTTGTAAAAATGTTTGTGTATAACAATTATGATTGAATACATTATGATGACTTCTTCTGGGTGTTCCATATATTCAATTGTTCCTAGAGGTTTATATGATTGTTCTTTTTCTGATGAAATTCTTATCGTGTGAGAACATTAGCTAACTATGATATTAGACGAAAGCATTGTTGGACTGGGTTGGTTTATGATCGACATTTCTTTATTCTCTTTGGAATTCTATTCTATTAAGTTGGAATAAGGACAATGGTAAAAATTTATGTAAGGCTATTCTTCTATTTCTACTGAACGATGTTTGTCTTATGTGTATATTCGGAAAATATGATATTTATATTACAATGGAATTCCAGAATAGATAAGTATTGTTTTTCTTCTGGTTTCTTTGAGAAAATCATCTAGATCTTTATTATTTTCTTATTAGTTATGTTCTCGGACTTCCGGTAAGGAACATAACTTGGGTTTATTTACCTCGATTTTCTTATCAATCTTATTTCATGAATTATCAATCATGGCTCATCTTTAAAGTATATTTCTTAGTGTGATGGCTATATTTATCATGATTATATTTCTGGAATCGATATTAGAAATGTGGTGAGTCGGGTATCTGGGTTTATTTGATTTCCATGTAAGGAATTGTCATCGGCAAAGATATAAAGGTTAGAAACTCAATCTTAAATTTTATAGTGGATCTCTTCCCTCAGGTAAGTCTGATTAAAGTTAATGAGTTAAATCAAATATTCGATTTCGATTTCCTTGAGCCAATATGGTTACGAGATCTTTGATTAGCATGTTAAAAGAATTTTGAAAGATTATATGTTTGAGCTGTTTACTCAGCATGAAGAAAGAGTTTTTTGATGTGATATTATTCAATAGTTGAGATCAACTTAGTTGTTTTATTAGAGTGAACCGATTTGATGAGATGTGATTTGAGATATATGTATTTAAACATGTCTTTTCTTAAGGGAATAAATTCGGTACATTTACGAGTATATATTTAGATGGATAGTCTAAATGAGGAAATTATATTCTAAAAATTATGATACAGAGATATGCCTATTAGATTATTCTAACCGAATGATGTTATTATGAGTTAAATCATTCTGATTAGTAAAGTTATCACATTTGTGAAAGTTTGAATGGTTTCTTGCATATTAATAAAGTGGGAAATAGTGTTAATGATTTGAGATATTGAAAGATTCCGAGTAGTTATCGATTAATCTCTGAGAAAGCAGATATAGTTACAGTTGCTGAATGGAAAAATCTTTGCTTATTTTGTGCTAACGGTTACTCGATTGATCTTATTTGATGATGGTCTGTTGTTAGCTAAATAAAAAGCTAAAGTGATGTTTTCTTTGCGAATTTGAAAAGCTCATAAATGTGTTAGTGAATTGCAAGCTAAACGAGTATAGTGTGAAATGACTTTCGATTCTGAATTTCAGAAGTTTTTGTATGAGGCTCAATAGTAGCTTGTTTGTTCATCTGAGAGTAATAAAATGTACAGTTATATGAAGTAAATATTCTAGTGTATGGGTATAAAACCCGATAATTTTGATTTTGTGTTCAGATGTTGATTTGTCAACAGGTTAAAAACCGAAAATCAAGTGTATTCAAATCTAATACAGTCAGTGATGGTACGACAATGATAACGATATAGAGTCAATATAGATTTTGAATCGGGATTGTCATTATCTCTAAAAAGGAAGATATTAATTTTATTGAAGTTGATTGTTTGGAAAAAATCCGTAAGATTGTTTTAGTACGTACAGAATTCTTATTTGATAGGTCAACTGAGCTAAGTGTTCCTGAGTGAGTAATTCAGAATTTTTACAAAATGCTCCAACACTGTGTGTTAAAGTTCAAAGGTCATTGGAAAAAGATATATGAGGCTAAAATCGATTGGTGATTCTGAGGAATTAAGGAAAGTGGTTCATAAGAGTTGGAAGCAACTTCTTCTAGTAAGATTTTCGGGGACGAAAATTCCTAAAGAGGGAAGAGTTGTAAAAGCCTGATTTTAGCTAAGTCAGAACAGTGGTTTCAGAACCACAAATCCGACGTCGGAGAATCTTTTTTATGTTATTTTTGGTTTTTATAAAATGTGATTATATATGTGTGTGAAAGTTTCGTGAATTAATTTTATCGATTGGATGCTTAATTTGATAAAAAAGGTTTAATCGCGTAAAATGTAAAAGTTGGATTCTATTAGTTAAAGAAGTTAAATAGCCTTGGCTTTGTAATATAGTGGCCTTGAATGGTAAATAGCCCATTAGTAACTTGAGTGGACAATGATGGACAACCATGATGTGTTTTAATATTTTAATATTAAGGTTAAATTTGTAATTTGCTAATTAAGTAAAGTAAAAATAAAATAAACAAAGGTGTCATCTTCAACCCATTATTTTTCCACCTAAAAATGAGAAAGAAAACACCATGGTTATAGCTTCAAAGGTTCGGTCATCTCAAGGTTTAATTGTAAGTTCATTTTTGACTCGGTTTTTAATAATTTCTACGTTTTTGAGATCGTTGCAACTTAATCTAGCTAGTCCGTATCTCTGTTTTCACAACAGTTCAAGATTTTGAAAGATTCCATTGATTAATAAGCATGTATTTTGAAGTTTCTTGATAGATTATGAATACTTGTTGATAGATATACAAGTTTTGTTAAGAGATTTTTAATGAAAATGCAAGTTAGGGGTTAAATTGTGAAATGTGTAAACTTAGTGGTTAAAAGGTGAAATAAATAGAATTTAGGGCTACTATAAGCATGATAAATATTTAGCAAGGCTTGGGTTGTGATAAATTTGAATGAATTTTGTTTTACGAGCCTAGGGACTAAATTGAAAAAATGTGTAATAATAGGGGAAAAAATATAATTTTTCCAAAATGTATAAATTGTGTTAAATTGAATGAAATGTTGATGAAATAAGTAAATTTTGATATTATTTAGATTGAGGTAATTGAGAATTGGATCTACAACGATGGAAAACAAAGTATCGGACTAATCGATCTGTTCCGTCGTTTTAACGATCGAGGTAAGTTTGTATGTAATAAGCATTGTTAAATTTATGCTTTTAATGCTTTGATATCATATAAATTGTATATACGTGACTCTTGTTATGTTTAATGACATATCGGCTAAGAATGCCACTTAGTGTGCAGTTTGAAATAGCTTCAGCTAAATGTGGCACTTGGTGTGTGATTTGAGATAGCTTCGGCTATATACATATATATATGTGTGGCACTTAGTGTGAAAAATATTGAGAATGGCATTTGGTGTGCGAGATATTGAGTATGGAACTTAGGGTACGAGACATCGAAGATGCAACTGCATTACGTGTATGTATGGAATGGTAAGGATCGGTACAGGTATGTATGCAAAACTCATGAGAAATGATTTCAGTTTATGATGCATCTTTGTAATGAAGTAAATAAGTCAAGCCTATGAGAATGATTTTGTGATGACCTATAATTATGGGTCCATGCTTATGTTGTATAAATATGTATTTATATCATGATGGTTGAAATGATTTGTAAAACTGTTATTAACTTAGTTATCATTATTTTACACTAAAACAATTTTGGACAGTAGCAGCAGTCTGACTTTGAAAATTCACCAAAAAATGGTAGAAATCGAATTTTATATTATTAGATATTTGAATTTTTGTGAGACAAAGTCAAAATGATTTTAGAATCCCCTATTCTAATTTGGGAAAATCATTAAAAATTGTAAAAAAATAAAAGTGGGTTATAATTTATATTCTTAAAATCCTTAATGAGTCTATTTTCAAAAGAAACAAATGGAAACTTTATCTGAATCCCGTATGAGGAGATAATTAATTTTTAGTATAGAACAGTCGAAGCTGTCAAATAGTAGAATAGGGGTAACTTTAAAGAATAAACTGTACTTATTGTCTAATCCATAAATTCTAAAAATTTTATGCTAGAAATATATATGAGTCTAGTTTCAAATAAAATTAACAAATCTTAATTTTGAAATCTGTAGCTCGTGTTATAAATAATTTAGTGACCGTTACTTGAGTAGACAGCTTGACTGAATTATGTGCAATTATGATTGTGCTACCTTGAAAACATTTTGTTAGAATTTGGAAAAAGCATGTTAATAAGTTGCTTATTATTTTCATACAGACTTACTAAGTTATACAGCTTACTTCCCTTCCTTCCCCATCTCTTATAGGTTTATTTAGCTAGCTCGAGTTGGAGATCGCCAGAGATTCAATCACACTATCAAGCTACTATTTGGGGTATAGGTATTCAAGCACTTGAGTTTATGGCATGTATAGGGGCTTAGTCAATTGTGTATGTGCCATTTGATTTGGCCAAATGTATTGTCTTATGATGATATATTGATTCATTTTGTATATATAGCCATGAGATGTGGGTTATATTGACTATTTGACTTGTAATGCCTAATTATATGTACTTGCATGTGCCAAAGGTCATGTGGTGTGATAATGTTGTTTAATATGGATGGGTGTGTGGATATGATTTAGGTGCTTGATAATTGGTTGATGACATAATTGGCATAAGTATGAAATAAGAGCATGGGTTAATGATAGTCATGGCATGAAAGTTTGATAAGTTTAAACTAGGCAAAGTATAGTACCTTATGCATGAATAAATTGATATGAAATTACCCTGATCATGACTTGTTTGATGATGTTTAAATGCTCAATTATGCCATGAAAAGTGCCATTAAAATTATGTTTAACTGTGCGCAAATGAGAGTGACAAATGGCTTGGAAAATAGCCACTTTCTTGGTCACACAGGCAGAGACACGGCCTTGTGTCTCAGCCGTGTGGAGGGCACGACCTAGCACCTAGGCGTGTGACTTGGCCATGTGACTCTATTTTGTTGTTGGCGTCATAAACAGAGAGTTACAAGGGTTAAGAATACGGGCGTGTCCCGAGCCATACGGGCATGTGTGATCACACAGCCTACCCACACAAGCGTGTGACCCTATTTCATGATGAAATTTTCGAAGTTTTCCCAAAGGTTTTCAAAGTTTTTGGTTTAGTCTCAAATCATCTTTTTGCGTGTTTAGGGCCTCGTAAGCCTGTTTAAGGGACGTTATACATATGTATGAATGTTTTCTATTTGAATGAAATTTTATGGCCCGATTTTATGCGATTGTGTATGTTTAAGTTCAGTAATGCCTCGTATCCTGTCCCGACCTCAAACACGGGTAAGGGGTGTTACAGGTCTGGCATGGCTTAGCACACGGCCTGGCACATAGGTGTGTATGGCCATTTTTAGAGCACATGGGCTAGCCACACGGAAGTGTCTATTGGCTGTAACATCTCTTACTCGTGTCCTACACCGAGACAGGGTACGAGGCATTACCAGACTTAAACACAAACAATCATGCAAACCGGGCCGTAAAATTTCATTAATATTTTAAATCATTCTATCACATGCACATAGTCCCTTATTTGGGTCTACGAAACCCAAAACATACTTTAGAAAAGGTTCGGGACTAAACTGAGAACTTTGGAAAGTTCCGTGAAAATTTAGAAATTTTTCTCATGAAACAAGGTCACACGCCCGTGTGGACACAGGGGCATACTCGTGTGCCATCAACACACCTGTGTCCTCAGGCTGTGTAACTCTCTGTTTATGATGTCAGCAAATCAATTGAACCTCACGGCCAAGCCATACACCCGTGTCACCAGGTCGTGTCTCTCACACGGTTGAGACATACGGGCGTGTCTCATCCCATGTAGTTAACTTTTAGGCTATTTTTCAAGCCTTTTTGTCACCCTTGCATGCACACACATAGACATGGATTCAATGACATTCAACATCCGCAATACTGATACAAACATATCATTTATGTATCAACATGCACGTGTTACACATTCTCACATTAAACCAAGACTAGTCATACCACAGTTATCTTTGTGCCAACTTTCATGTTCAAAGCATTATTGTTTTATCTCCCTATGACACATTTAATTCATGGTCATAAAACATGCATTCAACACACATGACATATTGCCAACCATACATGACAAACAAACATAATCATATATTCACATCATAAGCAATAAATCATAACATGACTAGCTAGACTTACAAGCCATAAACAATATGAGCCACATCTCATGGCCATATACAATAGCTCAAAATAGGCCAATACATTTGGCCAAATCATAATAACACATGCCATACAACTAGGTCCCTATACATGCCACTCACTTGATATTTCTAACATATGTATCAATACTCCAAATGTATTGGCTTGATAGTGTGATGCTGCCTCCGACGATCTCCAACCCCGAGTCGAACTAACAACACTAAAAGAAATGGAAAGGAGGGAGTAAGCTTTACTCTTAGTAAGCTCGTATAATAAGCAATGTATTAACATGCTATTTTTCAATTTCTCTTTATTTATTCAAAGTCCAGTTAAATTGTTTTCTTGAGTCATAGTCAATAAATTATTTATATTTGGAGCTACAGAACTCCAAATTAAGATCTGCTAATTTTCCGTAAAACTAGACTCACATATCTTCTTACCATAAAATTTTTAGAATTTTTGGTCCAGCCAATAAGTACAATTTATTCTTTAAATTCTCCCCTATTTTGTTGTTTGACAGCTTCGACCTTTCTTCACGAATATTTATTTATCTTTTAGTACGGGATTCAGATAATGTTCCCGTCTAATTCTCTTGAAAATTGACTCATTAGGTACTTAGTAATATGAATTCTAACCCATAATTATTTTTGAACACTTTATATGATTTTCCCAAGTTAGAATAGGGGATTCCGAACTCATTCTGACTCTGTCTCATAAGAATTTGTATATCTCATAATATTAATTTTTTTGCTTGTACTGTTTCTTCTATATGAAACTAGACTCAATAAGCTTTCATTTCATTTTTAATTCAGCCTTTAATTCGACTTCCAAAATTTTTTGTGGATTTTCAAAGTAGGACTTCCGCTGCTATCCAAACTGTTTTAGTACAATATAATGATACCATCACAAGATTTTCATGAAATTACTCTCATAAGTATCACTCATTCATTTTCATTCTTATCACAAGTCCATGGGTTTTGAGTACTTACCTGTGCTATCATTTGGCACAACACTCGTCCAAACATGACAATTCATATGCATCATAATAGTATCATATAACATAAATGAGTTTTTCATGGCAAGAACCTTTTTTATTTCATTTCTCATATTAATCTCGTTGAATTTTCTTGGAAATTTTGATGGATATCCCATGTACCGTCAAATCGTAAAAGTGATCATTTCAAGTATGCACTCTCGCGAACCTCGCATCTTACGGAGGGATTACCAGTCCAGGCTAAATCCCCTGTAGTATAAACTCATAGAGTAAATGTCAGGATTATCAGTCCAGGCTAAATCCCTTGTAACGACAATTACTCTCATGAGCTAGGATCTGAATTACCAGTCCGGGCTAAATCCATATTGCACACATATTCTTCGGGATGCTAGATCACTTTACAAGTTCATGTCCATCAATTCATATTTTCTCTTTCTAAAAAGCACACTCCCGCGAACCTCCTTTCTTACAGCGGGATTACCAGTCTAGGCTAAATGTCCCATAGAGTATTGTCAAGATTACCAGTCCAGGTTAAATCCCCTACAATGATATATACTCAAATGAGATCGGATCTGAATTACCAATCCAGGCTAAATTCAAAACCTAATTCGGATTACCCGTCCGAGATAAATCCGTTCACACATATTCTTCGGGAGGGCTATATAGGGATTGGATCACCCGTCCGAGATAGATCCTTTTTACCATCAATTCCATTCCAAGAATCCATCGAATATCCTATTTCATTCAATTGAGATTTTTCTTCCTCTTATTCTCAATCATGTCAATGTTTCATAAATTTTCATGCATTGAGCATTCAAATCATATCCTTGTCAAAAGCATACATTTATCACATAATCATCATTTGAGCAATTAACATACCTCATATATTGTATTTACTTACAAATGGACTTACCTTCCTTTTCACTCTTTCACAAGTTATCCAACTTAATAAAACATCATGTTATATCAAATTCTCAATATATTCAGCTATTATATAGCAAGCCATCAATGATTGAACCATCAAACATTTCCCGTGCTACTAGACATATATATCATTGTTCTCACAAATTTTATTTACCATTCCTTCATCATTATTCAATATATATTAAATCATGCCATTCGTGCAATAATAATATTGAATTTTCAATCCAAATATAGCATTGCAATATTATTGACACACGAACTTACCTCAGCACCAAAATAGCAAAAAGGAACCTACTCGTCGATTTTCTATTTTTCACCCGATCTAGGTCAAATCCTCATTTTCCTTGATCTATAATGTCGCATTTAGTATAATTATTAGTCACATTATTTAAGTTGACCCAAAAATAATATTTTGGAAAAATTACATTTTTGCCCCTAAACTTTTTTAAAATTACACTTTTGCCCCTAGGCTCGTAAAGTGATTTTTATTCAATTTTCTCACTATATAGGCCTAGCCGAACCATTTTCATAATTATCAAAAACTACAATTCTCATCAAAACACTCTTTTATGTCATTTTTACAAGTTATACAAAACGGTCCTTCTAGACTTTTTCATCAAAAATCTGTAACACCCCGTACCCAAGACCGTTGCCGGAGTCGAACACGAGGTGTTAACAGACTTATTTCATTTATTAACATAGTTCATTTTAAAATTCCAGACAAGCTGGTTAACTGCATCACAGTCACTTTAAAAATCATATCTCGAGCTCCAAAACTCAAAAACTGATTCTGTAAATTTTCCCTGAAACTAGACTCATATATCCATCCACAAATATTTTTCTAGAATTTTTGGTTGGGCCAAGTAGTACAGTTTATTAGTTAAATCTCCCCTGTTACAGGGTTCGACCATTCTGACCTTCGCGCATTACGACTTGGATATCTCCCTGTACAGGGCTTCAATACTTAGTCCGTTTGTTTCTAAAGAAACTAGACTCGAAAAGGAATCTATAAATATATTGCATGACTTCTAATTATCTCTGGTTAATTTATAATGAATTTCCAAAGTTGGAACAGGGGATCCAGAAATCGCTCTGGCCCTGTTTCACTAAAACTTAAACATCTCATAAAATACAGCTCATACGATCGTTTTGTTACTTTCATATGAATATAGACTCATCAAGGTTCGATTACGTAATTTATTCAATATTTAATTCCATTCCTACTATTTTTAGTGATTTTTCAAATTCACATAACTGCTGCTGTCGGCATCTGTTTTTAAGGTAGACTTTACCTATTTCATAATTTCCATGATTCAACTAGCCCTTTAACATACATAGCACGAAAATATGATCGTGATTAACCGTTCCAATGGCTAATAATTGCCAAGCATTTCCACACCTCTCAATAACCATATATATACAAAATGATCATAATGCTATGCTCAAAATATTTAAGCCATTTTCGCATGGCTATCCAAATATATACAATACCAAAGTACTTGACTAACAACAAAAGGGCAGCCCTATACATGCCATTATCAGAGTTCAACTAAAAGAGTACCAAAAGGGCTTTGATAGTGTGGGTGACTTCGACTTTGACAATCCCGAGTCTGATAGCTGACGAACCAAAATCTATAAAACAGAGAACTAAAGAAACGGAATAAGCATTTAATGCTTAGTAAGTTTTGAGCAATGAAATTAGGCACAATTGAAGTATAGCATTCATATGACTAAACGGATAATTTCATATACACACATTCTCAAAATCATACCTACTTCACATTACCAACCCTTATACTCATACATAAGAGAATCAACTTAACCAAAAGCCGGAAGCTCATTAATCGACTGAGCGAATACTATTTAAAAGGAATCAACTAATCCAATGCATATCTGAAACATACCTCATCGTTGGGATTTTACGAGCATATTAGTTGAAATTATTACAACAAGATCGCTCATTCCCAAACCAAGTACCTTCGGATTTAACGGATATAGCTACTCGCTCAAATGCCTTGGGACTTAGCCGGATATAGTAGTTCGCACAAATGCCTTGGGACTTAGCAGGATATAGTAACTTCGCACAAATGCCTTGGGACTTAGCCCAAATTAGTAACTCGCACAAATGCCTTGGGACTTAGCCGAAATTAGTCACTAGCACAAATGCCTTGGGACTTAGCCCGTTATCATCCAAATATTCATGCACATATCAAGAAATCATGACACATCTTTATTTCATTTTCATAACTAGAATTCAAAAACAAGTCAATTATTAAGCATTCCCATTTTCTACTCAATAGCCACATACAAACAAACATGATTTGGTTTGCTTTATGACATGATCTCTATGCACATACGGCTACCCATCATACGTATAGACTAATTAACTCAACATATAATTCAAGTAGAATCATTATATCACCGTATATTTGTTATGATTATACGTCATGACTTAATCAAATCGTAAACTAAGTTTCAATACTCGAAAACTTACCTCGGATGTTGTCGAACGATTTCGACGGCTATTCGATCACTTTTTCCTTCCCTTTATCGGATTTAGTTCCCCTTTGCTCTTGAGCTTAATTTAACAATAAATTGATTTAATCATTTGAACATCAAAAAGAGAAACTCAAGGTACTTAACCCATTTATACATTAGACATTAGAGTCACATATATATGAAATCATGAATCAACTCAACATATTAGCCCACACTCTCTTTTAGCCAATTATCTAAGCCAAGATAAAAGCATCAATATGCTTGCCTCTAACCGAATACATGCAACACCAATCTACCTCATGTGGCCGGATATGCATGTCTATATTGAGGCCGATTATATGCTTAATACTTCCTACAAATATGGTTACTTGTATTGACTACATACCATTTTGTTTCAAGTTCAAAACTCGGCTAATACACATATATACACTAGTAATCAAATACTAACATTTGCACTTCACCTTACTACCAATTCTCATCTACTTCCTACCATGGCCGAATGCATCCAGACACCATACCATTTCAATTTTGGTCATGGGTTAAACAAAGAACTTAATGTCTAACTCAAAAATGCTAAAAAGAAAATCCAAGAGTTATCAATCACCATCACATGTATCATTACAAAGCTTCACACTTAGCATGCAAATGACATCAACACAAGTCCACCTTAGCGAAACTTAACTCATCTTCATGCCTCATCACCACAACATCAAACACCAACCAAGAAGACAACACCCATGGCGAATATCATCTCCATCTCATAGCAAAGATTTAAACCATGGGCTAGGTAGAACTCAAGCTAACAACTAAAATATGCATGAATCTCATGGAACAACATCAACATACCTTAGTCTAGTGAACCACCATAGCCGATTTTCTCCAAGCTCTTTCCTTCTTTTCTTTCTTCTATTCGCCAAGTTGAACAACATGAGAACTTTTCTTTTTTCTTCATCATTTTCCTTTTCATTATTTTATTACCATGCTCCTTATTTTATCATTCCTCCCATGAAACACTAACATAGCATGTTTATAATACCTTTTTACCCATAGCATGGCCAGCCACCATCCCAAGTTTTGGGTATTTTGATATGCAAGGACAACATTTTCTAGCATGCATCAATAGGCCACTTGTAATATCCCGAATTAGGGCCTAATCGGAATAGTGGTTTCGTGACCACAAATCCGAGATAGAAATAATTATTTTATAATTATTTTGAGGTTTATGATATGAATGCATAATTGTGTGAAGATTTTGTGAAGAAATTTTGGGCATAACGAGTTTAATTTAAAGTTAGGGACTAAATTGAATAAGTTGCAAAATTTGCATTCTAGAAGTTTTAGTATGAAATTACTTTGAAATATTAATTAGGAGGTCTTAAATAGCAATTTTACCAATTTTAAGTTCATGGACAAAATTAGGACATAGAAGGAATTTTTGGAAAGTTTAGTAGTAAGGGTATTTTGGTCATTTAGTTATTAAAATGAATTAAAACAAAATTAAAAGCCAATTTTGTCCATCTTCTTCATTAGGCCGAAATTTCAAGGGTTCTCCATAGCTAGGGTTTGTTTCAAGCTTCCAAGCTCCATAGTAAGTGACTCCAAGCCCGCTTTTAATGATTTTTACGTTTTGAGATCCCGTAACTCGATAAAGCTTATGTTAGCAATAATTTAACCTAGGGTTTATATTTGGAAAAATACCCATAGGTGAAATTTGTGTATTTTGATGTTTTATGATAGAATATGAAGTTTTAAATTATGTTAGACAACTTGTACTACTCGATTTTAAGCAAAAGCGAGTAAAAGGGCTTAATCGATAAAAATACCTAATAGTCACAAGTACATGTTAGAGTGAGAATTTGATGTTGCCATAGAAGAGAAAAGTGATCAGCATGTTGTAAAACATAAGAATAAGGAATAAAGTTTAATCCAGAGCCTAGGGGCAAAAATGTAAATATGCAAAAGTTTAGGGTAAAATTGCAATTTTGCCAAAATTTGAGTTAAGGATTAATTTGATAATGTGAGTATTAAATAAGCTAAATGTGTTATTTTAGATCAAGAAAGACGTGGAATCGACCTCAATCGAGGAAAAGAAAAGATTGTGGACTAGATTGCAAAATCCTTGTATTTTGGTACCAAGGTAAGTTCATGTGTAAATAATGTAGAATAATGGTTATTTTAAGTTATTGATGTTAATTATATGTTATGCTGAATTTTATTATGAAATGTATGCTTTGTGGTTAATTTCAAATAATATATAAATTATGTGAACTACTTGTTAAATATAATTGTTAAGAGTATTGATTTCGGCATTCTACGGAAGACGGCAAGGATAAGTGTTCGAGGAAAAGCCCGTTTGAACCTTAGGAATAGATTAGGATACAAGTGACATGTCACTAGGATGGTTGAGCATCCGAACTCGTTGAGTTGAGTCCGAGTTCACTTATGGATGCGAATGTCCGAACTCGTTGAGTTGAGTCCGAGTTCGTGAGATGTAACTAGGCATCCGAACTCGTTAGTTGAGTCCGAGTTCACTTATGGATGCTGACGCTGAGCTCGTTGAGTTGAGTTCGAGTTCGCTTATGGGCGGGTTACATGATTGCTTGATTGCATATATGGCACTTATGTGCAAGTTATCCATGTATCCAAATTATATTCCGATGTGTTCAACGGGTAAAGCTCTACTCAAATGGAGGAATATTCGAGATGTAAAGAGACGTATTGGTAAGTGATGTGAAATGGATATTTTGAACAGGTATGTATTTAACCCTCGGGTTGAGTATTGATACAACCACGATAAGGTAATAAGATGATGAAAAATGATTAGAAATGTGACATGTGTTTTAGTGATGCATGCTAATGTTGATTGGTATGACTGTTTGTTATGTTACTTATTATTTGCATATGAACTTACTAAGCATTTATGCTTACTCCCTCCTTCTTACTCATTGTAGTTTTGGCCAAGCCAGCTCAGGAGTCGGGATAGGTCGAAGGCTCAGTCACACTATCCGGAAGACTTTTGGTAAAGGCTTGTAAATTTAAGCATGGCATGTATAGCAATATATCTATTTTGTGTAAATGATCTTATGGCATGATAATGGAATGGTTGAGGAAATGTTTGATAATGATAAATTATGAAAATGGTTAGTTTAGATTATGTTTGATGATAAGGAAAAATTAATAAGATACTTAGTGTATAAAAACTCATCAAAAGGGATGAAATTTGCCATAAACAGGATACTGCAGCAACACTGACACGAGTTTGAAAATTTACTAAAAATCATAGAAATTGAATTTGGTGATGGAATACATATCAAATTGAAGCTTATTATGTCTAGTTTCACATGAAATAAATGAAACAAGAAAAGGAATTATATGTTAGAAGATATTATAATTTTAGTGAAACAGGGTCATAGCAGTTTCTGAATCCCCTGTTCCAACTTTAGAAATTCACCATAAATTTTAAAGATATAATTAGGTAGTGTATTTTATATTATCAGAATCCTTATTGAGTCTATTTTCATGATAAATAAACCTCATATTCATATGAAGTTTTTACAGAGAGAAATATGGTTCGTAGTAAACAGAGGTCAGACCAGTCAAGTCCTGAAATAGGGGTAACTTTAACTAATAAACTGTACTAAATGGCCCAACCAAAAATTCTAGAAAAAAAATTAGTAGATAGGTATATGAGTCTAGATTCAGGGAAAATTTACGGATCTTGATTTCGAGTTTCGTAACTTGAGATATGATTTTTCTTGTGACTGTGATGCAAGTAGCTTAAAAGCTGCGAATGTAGAAATAAATAATCCAAAGTTCTAAATATGTTAAATTAAGCTTAGTAACACCTCATACTCGACTCCGACGACGGTCTCGGGCGTGGGGGCGTTACACCACTTTAACATTTGCCTAGCACATTTTCTAAATTTTCTCACACAAGTCCTATTTAGCAAAATTCACTTACAATTAACAAAATTCAAACATGAAATTTTCACACATGCCTATATACATATAATAAGCATCAAATATAATGGTTAATTATTTTTATGACTCGGTCTTGTGGTCCCGAAACCACTTTCCGACTAGGGTCAATTTAGGGCTGTCACAACTCTCCCCCACTTAAGAAATTTTCGTCCCCGAAAATCTTACCGGTAAATAGGTTTGGGTATCGTTCTTTCATAGAGTTCTCGGTCTCCCAAGTAGCTTCTTACATCCCGTGTTTGAGCCATAACACTTTTACTAAAGGAACCTTTTGTTTCAGTAACTTTTCACTTCACGAGCCAGGATACGAATCGGTTCTTCTTCATAACTCATATCGGGTTGAATTTCAACCTCTGATGGATTAATTATGTGCGATGGATCAGATCTATAACGTCGAAGCATCGAAACATGAAAACGTCGTGAATCTTTTCAAGTTCAGGGGGCAAAATCAATCTATACGCAACTGGACCGACTCGTTCGGATATTTCATATGGCCCGATGAACCTCGGACTCAATTTGCCCTTACGCCCAAATCTGAGTATCTTTTTCCAAGGTGAAACTTTAAGAAACACTTTATCTCCCACCTGATACTCAATGTCCTTTCGTTTCAAATCCGCGTCACGACTTCGACGATCGATCTTCGCTGCAGACTTTCACGAATTATTTTTACTTTCTGCTCAGCATCTTTAATCAAATCAACTCCGAAAATTTTACTTTCACCGAGCTCGGTCCAAAACAATGGTGTACGGCATTTTCGACCGTACAAAGCCTCGTAAGGCGCCATCTTAATGCTTGACTGAAAACTATTGTTGTAAGCGAACTTAATCAAAGGTAGATACCGTTCCCATGAACCACTAAACTCAAGGATGCAGTATCTCAACATATCCTCGAGTATCTGAATTATCCGCTCGGATTGACCATCGGTTTGGGGATGAAAAGCGGTGCTAAAATGCAACTTGGTACCCAAAGCTTCTTGCAATTTCTTCCAAAATCGCGAGGTGAATCTCGGATCTCTATCCGACACAATAGAAATGGGTACCCCGTGTAATCTCACAATCTGAGAAACATACAATTCAGCTAGTTTATCCAGTGAATAATCCGTATGTACGGGAATAAAATGAGCCGACTTAGTCAGTCTATCAACAACAACCCAAATCGCATCTTTCTTACTCGTCGACAATGGCAACCCAGACACAAAATCCATCGTGACTCGATCCCATTTCCATTCAGGTATCATGATCGGCTGGAGTAAACCCGTAGGCACTTGATGTTCCGCTTTCACTTGTTGGCATATTAAACACTTCGAAACAAAATCGGAAATGTCTCGTCTCATACCATGCCACCAAAACTGACGTCTCAGATCGTTGTACATTTTCGTGCTCCCCGAGTGAATTGACATTCGGCTACTATAAGCTTCGTTCAGAATCATCGAAATAAGTTCTGAATTTCTTGGAACACACAAACGACTTCTGAACCTCAAACAATCGTCGTCATCAATTTGAAACTCTGATTCCCTATCCGAAACACATTCAGCCCGTTTTGCAACCAATTCATCATCGACTTTCTGAGCTTCATGAATTTGATGAATCAACAATGGTCTAGCCTTTAATTCTGCTACTTACACATTGTCGGATAGAACAGACAAGTGTACATTCATCACTCGTAAAGCAAACAGTGATTTACGACTCAAACCATCCGCAACCACATTAGCCTTTCTCGGGTGATAGTCAATGACAAGCTCATAATCTTTTAACAACTCAAGCCAACGTCTTTGTCGCAGATTCAAGTCTCTTTGAGTCATCAAATATTTGAGACTTTTGTGATCCGAATATACATGGCACTTCTCACCAAATAAGTAATGTCGCCATATTTTCAAAGCGAATACGATGGCAGCCAGTTCGAGATCATGGGTTGGATAATTTTTCTCATGTGGCTTCAGTTGCCTCGACGCATAAGCTACAACTCGACCTTCTTGCATCAATACACAACCCAACCCAAGTAAGGATGCATCACTATAAATGACGAACTCCTTGCCTGATTCGGGCTGCACTAGTACTGGAGCTTCCGTCAAATGAGTTTTCAATTGATCAAAACTTTTCTGACACTTTTCTGTCCATTCAAACTTAACATCTTTCTGAAGTAGTTTCGTCATTGGTGTGGCTATCATCAAGAAACCTTTTACAAACCGTCAAGAGTAACCGCAAGTCCCAAAAGCTCGAACCTCGGTAATATTTCTGAGGCTTCCAGTTAAGTATGGCTGAAATTTTGCTAGGATCAACTCGAATACCCGTGCGGATACCACATGACCCAAGAAGCTCACCTCTCTTAACCAGAACTCACACTTACTGAACTTAGCATATAACTGCTTATCTCGTAAAATCGCAACACTAATCTCGGTGCTCGGCATGATCGGTTTCATTTCTCGAATAGACCAAAATATCATCGATAAACACAACTACAAACCGATCTAAATACGGTCGAAGATCCGATTCATCGATCCATAAATACCACGGGGGCATTAGTGAGCCCAAACGGCATCACTAAGAATTCAGAGTGACCATATCTCGATTAAAGCGGTTTTGGGTATATCCAAATCTCGAATTCAAGAATCGATAATAACCCGATCTCAAATCTATCTTTGAAAACATCGAGGCTCCTTTAGTTGATCAAACAAATCATCAATGCGCGGTATCGGATATTTATTCTTTATTGTCACCTTATTCGGTGACGATAGTCGATGCACAACCTCATGGTTCCGTCCTTCTTTTCACAAACAATACTGGTGCACCCCAAGGTGAGAAACTTGCTCGAGCGAAACCTCTATCCATCAACTCTTGCAACTGAGCTTTCAATTCCTTTAATTCCGTTGGTGCCATACGATACGGAGCTATCAAAATCGGTGTAGTCCGTGTACAAGCTCAATACCAAACTCTACCTCCGAACGGTGGTAAACCCGGTAATTCTTGGGAAAACATCCAGATATTCACAAACCACCCAAGCACAGATTCAGCTTCTTTTCTAACTCTTTGTCATCAAGTACATACGCAAGGTATGCTTCACACCCTTTCTTACATATTTCGAGCCAACATCGATGATATTACGGTGGCGACCCATTCAAGTCGAGAGACTCAACTCGAATCATCTCATTATTTGCACACCTCAAATCGATAGTTTTTCTTTTGCAATTTACAACTGCATCGTGAGCGGTTAGCCAATCCATACCGAGGATAACATCAAATTCATCAAACGGTAAAAGCATCAAATTGGTAGGAAGCGAGAACCTCTCGATTTCTAAGGGACATTTCTTACACACTTTGTCGACAAGCACATAACGACCCAAGGGATTTGACACGAATTATGAACTCGATGAGACTCAACAGTAAAGTCTTCTTTGGTTGCTAAGGTTTCACATATATAAGAATGAGTAGAACCAGGTCAATCAAAACAATCACATTAGTATCAAAGAGAGTGAAAGTACCAGGTAATAACATCGGGCCAAGAAGCATCCTCGCGCACGTATAGCATAAGCTCTAGCAGCGACGAGCCTCGAGATCTAGTTGTAGCATCTCTAGATCCTCTCGACCGCCACTAGCATTGCCGTGTTTCTAGACGGTCTACCCCGAGCGAGAGTAGCACCGGTTTCCCACTCGATTTACATTTTGTTCGACAGTCTCAGGCAATCCTTGATAAAATGGTCAGCTGATCCGCATTTATAACAGGAGCGGTCATGGAATCTACAACTCCCCGAATGCCATTTACCACAATACTGGCACTCTGTTCTGTCTCGACGATCATTTCCAACACTGGCGACTGAAGTGACTCGTGTACTCACAGAGGGTCGGTCACGATCTCGTCTAGAAAAACTCGAAGTGTCTCTAGACCGGCCTAAGTCATCTCTAAATTTCTTCGATGACTGTTGGAAGGGCTTTCCCGAAGATCTCTTCTGAAACTCCTTTGCTCCCATATCGCTTTCCTTTTCTCCTTCTTCGAGCTCCTCGGCTTTGCAAGCTCGCTCGACAAGTACCACAAATTCTCGGATTTCTAAAATGCCAACATACAGCTTTATATCATCATTCAGTCCATCTTCGAAACGTTTACACATCACAGCTTCTGAAGAAATGCATTCTCGTGCGTACCGGTTAAGCCTCACAAATTTTTGTTCATAGTCGGTAACCGACATGGAACCTTGTTTAAGTTCAAGAAATTCCTTCCGTTTTGGTCAATGAATCTCGATGATATACTTCTTTCAAACTCGGTTTGGAAAAACTCCCAAGTTACTTGCTCTCTGGGCGCAACAGAAATCAACGTATTCCACCAATACTAGGCAGAATCACGTAGCAAGGAGATAGTACACTTTAAGCATTCATCGGTGTGCAAGATAGTTCATCAAGTACCGAATAGTGTTATCCAACCAAAATTCAGCTTGCTCGGCGTCGTCATCTGTCCGTAGCTTTAAATTCAGAGCCCGTGTTTTCGGATTCATCAGCTGGGGCTTATTTGACCTTATTTGGTCGAAGAAGGAGGCATTGCAGGTGCGGGGTTGTATTAGTCGGGAATGGGGTTGTGGAACAGTAGTATTAGTTCGAATGTATTGGTTGAACCAATCATTCATCACGCTATGAAAAGCTTGTCTAGCTTCATCATTGATTACTAGCAATAGGTTGAGAGTCCGCGGTCTTTGTCCGTTGTCTTGGGAGCAAAGCGCTACACTCTCAAGATCATCACTATCGCTTCGGTTGGGATCGGGATCCATTACTATAAATAAACACATTTTCAATTGTCAGAAATCACCACACTATCAAATAATCACATAATGGCATGTATAGCTAGACCCAAACGTATTACGTAGTCCTAGAATCGACTAAACCGTAGCTCTGATACCAATAAAATTGTAACACCCCGTACCCAAGACCGTTGCCGGAGTCGAACACGAGGTGTTAACAGACTTATTTCATTTATTAACACAGTTCATTTTAAAATTCCGACAATTTGGTTAAGCGCATCACAGTCACTTTAAAAATCATATCTCGAGTTCCAAAACTCGAAAACTGATTCCGTAAATTTTTCCTGAAACTAGACTCATATATCCATCCACAAATTTTTTTTCTAAAGTCTCCCCTGTTACAGGGTTTTCCCATTCTGACCTTTGTGCATTACGACTTGGATATCTCCCAGTACAGGGCTTCAATACTTATGTCGTTTGTTTCTAAAGAAACTAGACTCGAAAACATATATGGCATGACTTCTAATTATCTCTGGTTAATTTATAATGAATTTCCAAAGTCAGAACAGTGGATCCAGAAATAGCTTTGGCCCTGTTTCACGAAAACTTAAACATCTCATAAAATACGGCTCATACGATCATTTCGTTACTTTCATATGAAAATATACTCATCAAGGTTCGATTATGCAATTTATTCAATATTTAATTCCATTCCTACTATTTTTAGTGATTTTTCAAATTCACATCACTGCTGCTGTCGGCATCTGTTTTTAAGGTAGACTTTACCTATTTCATAATTTCCATGATTCAACTAGCCCTTTAACATACATAGCACGAAAATATGATCGTGATTAACCATTCCAATGGCTAATCATTGCCAAGCATTTCCACACCTCTCAATAACCATATATATACAAAATGATTATAATGCTATGCTCAAAATATTTAAGCCATTTTCGCATGGCTATCCAAATATATACAATACCAAAGTACTTGACTAACAACAAAAGGGCAGCCCTATACATGCCATTATCAGAGTTCAACTAAAAGAGTACCAAAAGGGCTTTGATAGTGTGGGCAACTTCGACTTTGACAATCCCGTGTCCGATAGCTGACGAACCAAAATCTATAAAACAGAGAACCAAAGAAACGGAATAAGCATTTAATGCTTAGTAAGTTTTGAGCAATGAAATTAGGCACAATTGAAGTATAGCATTCATATGACTAAACGGATAATTTCATATACACACATTCTCAAAATCATACCTACTTCACATTACCAACCCTTATACTCATACATAAGAGAATCAACTTAACCAAAAGCCGGAAGCTCATTAATCGACTGAGCGAATACTATTTAAAAGGAATCAACTAATCCAATGCATATACGAAACATACCTCATCGTTGGGATTTTACGAGCATATTAGTTGAAATTATTACAGCAAGATCGCTCATTCCGAAACCAAGTACCTTCGGGATTTAACCGGATATAGCTACTCGCTCAAATGCCTTCGGGACTGAGCCCGGATATAGTAGTTCGCACAAATGCCTTTGGGACTTAGCCCGGATATAGTAATTCGCACAAATGCCTTCGGGACTTAGCCCGAAATTAGTAACTCGCACAAATGCCTTCGGGACTTAGCCCGAAATTAGTCACTAGCACAAATGCCTTCGGGACTTAGCCCCGTTATCATCCGAATATTCATGCACATATCAGTAAATCATGACACACCTTTATTTCATTTTCATAACTAGAATTCAAAAACAAGTCAATTATTAAGCATTCCCATTTTCGGCTTAATAGCCACATACAAACAGCATGATTTGGTTTGCTTTATGACATGATCTCTATGCACGTACGGCTACCCATCATACGTATAGACTAATTAACTCAACATATAATTCAAGTAGAATCATTATATCACCGTATATTTGTTATGATTATACGTCATGACTTAACCAAATCGTAAACTAAGTTTCATTACTCGAAAACTTACCTCGGATGTTGTCGAACGATTTCGACGGCTATTCGATCACTTTTTCCTTCCCTTTATCGGATTTAGTTCCCCTTTGCTCTTGAGCTTAATTTAACAATAAATTGATTTAATCATTTGAACATCAAAAAGAGAAACTCAAGGTACTTAACCCATATATACATTAGACATTAGAGTCACATATATATGAAATCATGAATCAACTCAACATATTAGCCCACACTCTCTTTTAGCCGATTATCTAAGCCAAGATAAAAGCATCAATATGCTTGCCTCTAACCGAATACATGCAACACCAATCTACCTCATGTGGCGAATATGCATGTCTATGTTGAGGCCGATTATATGCTTAATACTTCCTACAAATATGGTTACTTGTATTGACTACATACCATTTTGTTTCAAGTTCAAAACTCGGCTAATACACATATATACACTAGTAATCAAATACTAGCATTTGCACTTCACCTTACTACCAATTCTCATCTACTTCCTACCATGGCCGAATGCATCAAGACACCATACCATTTCAAGTTTGGTCATGGGTTAAACAAAGAACTTAATGTCTAACTCAAAAATGCTAAAAAGAAAATCCAAGAGTCATCAATCACCATCACATGTATCATTACAAAGCTTCACACTTAGCATGCAAATGACATCAACACAAGTCCACCTTAGCCAAACTTAACTCATCTTCATGCCTCATCACCACAACATCAAACACCAACCAAGAAGACAACACCCATGGCGAATATCATCTCCATCTCATAGCAAAGATTTAAACCATGGGCTAGGTAGAACTCAAGCTAACAACTAAAATATGCATGAATCTCATGGAACAACATCAACATACCTTAGTCTAGTGAACCACCATAGCCGATTTTCTCCAAGCTCTTTCCCTTCTTTTCTTTCTTCTATTCGCCAAGTTGAACAACATGAGAACTTTTTCTTTTTTCTTCATCATTTTCCTTTTCATTATTTTATTACCATGCTCCTTATTTTATCATTCCTCCCATGAAACACTAACATAGCATGTTTATAATACCTTTTTACCCATAGCATGGCCGGCCACCATCCCAAGTTTTGGGTATTTTGACATGCAAGGACAACATTTTCTAGCATGCATCAATAGGTCACTTTAACATTTGCCTAGCACATTTCTAAATTTTCTCACACAAGTCCTATTTAGCAAAATTCACTTACAATTAACAAAATTCAAACATGAAATTTTCACACATGCCTGTATACATATAATAAGCATCAAATATAATGGTTAATTATTTTTATGACTCGGTCTTGTGGTCCCGAAACCACTTTCCGACTAGGGTCAATTTTGGGCTGTCACAAAATCGCTTAGTAAAAATCGTTTGGTTAACACCCAACACTCATTTTCTACCATTAGACATCAAAATGCATGCATGTCACACATGGGTCAATTTTTAAACATGATCCCTAGCTCAAATTAATGGTAGAAATAGATAGATCTTGTTACGGGGATTACAAAAACGTAAAAATCATTATAAACGGGGCTAGAACGGACTTACAATCGAGCTTGGAATCTTGAAAAACCCTAGCCATGGTTTCCCCATACAGGTTTCAGCTAAAGGTTGAAGATGGACAGAAATTTTTAATTTTGTTTTTAATTCATTTTAATAACTAAATGACCAAAATGCCCTTAATGAAAAACTTTAGAAACATGCCTAACCCTGTCCATTTTTGTCCACCAACTTAACCAATGGTCTAATTACCATATAAGGACCTCCAATTTAAAACTTCATAACACTTAGACACCTCTATCATGTAGAACTCAACTTTTGCACTTTTTACGATTTAGTCCTTTTGATTAAATTGAGTGCCCAATCGTCAAAATTTTCGAACGAAGTTTTTATGAAATCATTTCGTGAAACTGTAAACCATAAAAATATAATAAAAATAAAATTTTCCTCTTGAATTTTTGGTCCTGAAACCACTATTCCGACTAGGCCCAAAATCGGGATGTTACATTAGTCGTGTGACTCAAGTCAGTGAATTACACGGGGTCGAACATAGGCTGGGACACGGTCATGTGCTCCCATTTTGAATGTTCACATAGACTTCAACACAGGCGTGTCTTTGGCCGCGTGAGAGACACGGTCGGGCCACACTAGCTTGTGTCCCTTGATTTTGGGAGAATTTTCTAGGTATTCAAAAAGTTTCCAAAGTTATTGGTTTAGTCCCGAACCACTCCCAATGCATGTTTAGGGCCTCGTAGGCTTGTATTAGGGACAAAATGTTTGGTTGTGAATGGAATGTATATGATTTTATTTATTGTATATGAAATGTATGTTTAATTATGGTATAAGTCTGGTAATGCTCCGTAACCATGTTCTGGCGTTGAATATGAGTGAAGGGTGTTATATTTATTGGTATCAGAGCTACAGTTTAGTTGATTCTTGGACTAACATAGCATGTGTGAGAGTCTAGGTATACATGCCATATATAAACTGTAATAGTGTGATGACTCCTAACAATTTAAAAATGTGTTTTCATATAGTAAATGGATCCCGATCAAGCTGTAGCTGATGATGTAGAGAGTAATACGTTTGCTCCCACTCAAGGGACAACGCCGTTTGATTCTATACCTGTGCCAAGTAGTCACAGGGGAGAGGCTAAAGAAGCCTTTTTCCAAATGATGAACGAGTGGTTCACATAATATGTCTGAACAAATCTAGCTACTCAACAACCTCCACCCCCACCTAATCCTCAACCGGTTCCCATGGCTCCTCAAGTTGTGGAACTTCAATGATTGAATAAGCCACTAGTTGAGAAAATTAGAAAACACGGGGCTGAAGAGTTCAGAGCTTCCATTGATGATGATCCTGAGCGAGCTGAATTTTGGCTTGAAAACACTATTTGGGTATTTGATGAACTGTCATGTACTCCAGCTGTGTGTTTAAAATGTGCCATATTATTATTGAGGGACACTGCGTACCAATGGTGGAATACTCTAGTATTAGTGGTACCGAGAGAAAGAGTGACCTGGGAATTCTTTCAAACTAAGTTCCAAAAGAAATACATAAGTCAGAGATTTCTTGATCAAAAACACAAAGAGTTTCTAGAATTGAAACAGGGTCAAATGACTGTGACTAAGTACAAAAAAGAATTTGTACGATTGAGCAATTATGCTCGGGGGTATGTTTCTACTGAAGAAATCATGTGTAAGCGGTTCGTTGATGGGTTGAACGAGGATATAAACTTCAAGTCAGAATTCTAGAATTGAAAGAATTTATTGTCCTGGTTGACAGAGCTTGCAAAGATGAGGAGCTTAGTAAAGATAAGAGAAAAGTAGATTTAGAGGCTAGAGACTCGAGAAATTCAGAGAGTCATTCACTCGTCCAAATGTTTCAATCAGGTATTCGAATAGAGATCGTGAAAACAATACTCAAGTCCTAAAGCTCAAGCTACATTGGTCTCGAGTGTTGGCAGTGTAAGAAACTATAAACCTGAATGTCAATAATGTGGAAGACGACATCTTGGTGAATACAAAATGAATAACCGGGCTTGTTTGAAATGTGTTTCACAAGATCATTTCATACGGGATTGCCCAAAACTAGTAGAGAAAGATAGTATTCAAAATGAAAGATCGAGTAACACAGCCACTAGAGGGAGGCCACAAAGAAATATGGGAAATGCGAGTGGTAACTGTGGTACTACAAGAGATTCTACAGTAAGATCTGAGGCTAGAGCACCTTCTAGAGCTTACGCTATTCGTGCTCGCGAAGAGGCGTCGTCACCCGATGTTATCACTGGTACATTTTCTCTTTACAACACTAATGTGATTGCCTTGATTGATCCTGGATCAACTCATTCGTATATATGTATGAATTTAGTGTTTAGTAAGAATTTTCCTGTTGAGTCTACTGAGTTTGTGATTAAAGTATCGAACCCCTTAGGAAAGTATGTGCTAGTTGATAAAGTTTGCAAGAGTTGTCCTTTAATGACTCGAGGTTACTGTTTTCCTGCGGATTTGATGCTTTTTCCATTTGATGAGTTCGATATAATACTAGGAATGGATTGGTTGACTCTACATGATGCTGTTGTGAATTGTAGACGAAAGATTACTAAACTGAAATGTCAGAATAGTGACATTATTCGAACTAAATCAGATGAATCGAATGAATTGCCTGCTGTGATTTCTTCTATGTCAGCTCAGAGATGTGTGAGAAAAGGGTACGAAGCTTATCTTGCATATGTTTTAGATACAAAAGTGTCTGAATTGAAGATTGAATCAGTGCCTGTGGTCTGTGAATATCCAGATGTATTTTCAGAAGAATTACTTTGGTTGTCACCGATCAGAGAGGTTGAATTTACTATTGAGTTAGTAACAGGAACTTCACCGATATCTATAGCTTCGTATAGGATGGCTTCGACAGAATTGAAAGAGTTGAAATCTCAGTTGCAAGAGTTAACGGATAGAGGTTTCACACGACCTAGTTTTTCACCTTAGGGTACACCAGTATTGTTTGTAAAGAAGAAAGACGGGTTAATGAGAATGTGTATTGATTATCGACAGCTTAATAAAGTTACAATAAAGAACAAGAATCCATTGCCAAGAATAGATGATTTATTTGACCAGTTGAAAAGTGCAACAGTGTTTTCGAAGATTGATTTGCAGTCTGGTTATTATCAATTGCGAGTTAAAGACTCAGATGTGCTGAAAACTGCATTTAGAATGAGGAACGGACATTATGAATTTCTTGTTATGTCTTTCAGATTGATTAATGCTCCTGCAGTGTTTATGGATTTAATGAACTGGATTTTTAGACCGTATTTAGATAGATACATTGTTGTATTCGTTGACAACATTCTGATCTATTCACGAAATGAGTCTGAGCACGCCGAGCATTTGAAAATTGTGCTACAAACTTTGAGAGATAAGCAACTGTATGCTAAACTCAGCAAATGTGAATTCTAGCTCTGAGAAGTCAAATTTTGGGGGCACATTGTTTCAGCGGAAGGTATAAGAGTTGATCCAAGCAAGATTTCAGCAATTGTTGACTGGAAGCCACCGAGAAATGTTTCTGAAGTCAGAAGTTTTTTAGGGTTAGCTGGTTATTATCGACGTTTTGTAAAAGGTTCTCGATGATTGCTACACCTATGACCAGATTGCTACAAAAAGATGTAAAATATGAGTGGTCTGAGAAATGTCAACAGAGTTTCGATCAGTTGAAAGCATTGTTAACAGAGGCACCAATTTTGGTTCAACCTGAGTCGGGTAAAGAGTTTGTGATTTACAGTGACTCTCCATTGAATGGTTTGGGTTGTGTTTTGATGCAAGAAGGAAAAGTTATAGTGTGACACCCTTAATTTGACCCTAGTCGGAAAGTGGTTTCGGGACCACAAAACCAAGTCACAAAAATAATTAATTGTTATATTTTATGCTTATTATTATTTATGAATAAGTATGTGTGAAAATTTCATGCTTTAAATTTTGTCATTTGGATGTGAAATAAATAAAAAGGGCTTATGTGAAAATCTTGAAAATGTCATAGGTTAATTGGAAGTGGCTAAAAATTGCATGGTTTGAAGCATGAGGGACTTGCATGTCAAACATTCCTTTTCTTGGTAGTGGACGGCAAGGATGGGCATGAATGACACATTTTGGCATTTTGTGCTTTGTATGTTAGTAAATAATGTTAATAATATATTTGTTTATATTAAAGAAAATGGTTTCATAAAATAGAAATAATAAAAGTTAATGAAATAAATGAATAAAACATGTTTGAGGTGAAAATAACAAGGCCATTTCTTCTTCTTCTTGCCGTGAGTTGAGAAAGAAAATAGAAACCTTTGAGCTTAGGGCATTCGGCAAAAGAAGGCTTCAAACAAGGTAAGGTTCATGTTATTTTCTTTGAAAAGTTGTGAATTTTGGTTGGTTTTGAAGCTTGCAACAAGACCCATGTGAAAATTTTTGTGTTCATGAAGCATGTAGCAATCGGTCATGAGCTTAATGGGGTATATTTTGTATGTTTGATGATTTTGGGAGGATAATTGATTCTAGTTGAGTATGAACAAACTAAATGTGCTTGATGGCTCAAATGAGCTTGGAAAGTTGGCCAATGTTGTTTAAGTTCATGAATTAGGGCATAATTTCATTCGGCCATGGAAATTGAGCATGGAAAAAAAATCTGGTGTGGGATATATGAAGCTGAAAATTTAGTTTGAAGTGTGGTAATTGTGTTAAAGATGAACATTAAACCTTTATGTTTTTTGGTCTTGTAAGTTAGGTGTAAAACCCATGGCCTTTTTATGCTTGGCATGGAATTAGTGGTTAAATGAGTTATGAACCTATTATAATTTGAAATTTTGATGGTTTTATAGAGAAGGGGGCATTCGGAAATAGAGGTTAAATTATAATAACCTCACCTTAGTGAATTGAAGTAAAATTTGACTCTTTATAGGATTAAATTACCAATGACCAAATGTGATGAAATTGTCAAGAAATAAATTTGATTGAATGAGATTCGGTTAATGGTGGGTGTATAGAATAATTGAATGCTAATTTGATTAACTATCTAATGGTTAAATGTGTTAAACCTTAAAGCATGATTTAGTTTAACCAAGGGAGAACTTGTATATTTGTAGGAGGGCATGTTTGAACGTGTATTGATAATTGATTTTGAAGGTTCGGCTTTATGCCTTGATAGTTGGTTTTGAAGTATATGATGTCTTGGTATAAATATATGTGCATTCGGTTACTTTCATAACATGCATTTAAAGTGTCCTTTGGATGCAATTGCTTATGCACTTGAGGGTATATGAGTTAATTTTCTTTATGGCAAATTTGGATAAGAAGCTAACTAATAATATGCTAAGGTAGTCATGTGGATAATTGGCTTTGTGAATATTATTAAAGGTGTAATTAGTTATATGCATAGGTCATCGGTAAAATTGACCACATAACTAGTATATTTATATAAGGCGACATGGCGATACCTAGGTAAATGTATTTGGGATGGTTTTTATGAAATACCGAATGTGTGCAGATGTATCAAGGTGTTGCCTTATGTATGAGTTTCATTGAGAAGATTTACCTTGTTGTTTTTAATGATATAACAAGGTGATTAAAATAGTTTAAATTTTGTTAATTAGACTCAAAAGCATAGAGGGGCAATTTTGGATAAAGAGAAAGTAAACGAATAGCCGTGGATATCTAGTCGTCGACCACTTCCGAGGTAAGTTTTAAGTGATTAAACGTTGAGTAAATTCAATCATAATAGGACATGATAAGTTGTTTTAATAAGATATGATGTGGCCATGTTATGTTCTAAGCTCAAATGGTAAGTTCTTAAGTGTTTGAGCTTGGGAATTTAAGTGTAATTTGAAATAGTCTGCTTAGGACAGCAGCAGTAACGTGACTTTAGAAAATCACCATAAATTTATGGACTTGAATTAGAGGCTGAATGAAACAAGAAATTAAAGCTTAATGAGTCTAGTTTCTTATAAAAGAAACCGTGTAAGCAAAGGAATTTCCGATAATGAGAGTTGTGTGAGACAGTGCAGAATGACACTGTAATCCTCTGTTCTGTTTTTAGAAAATCATTATAAATTGTACAAAAATTTTTAAAAGACAAAATTTATATTCTAGATGCCTTAGTGAGTCTAGTTTCAAATGAAATAAACTAGAACGTATTTTGAATTTTGTACAATGAGAAATTTGATTCGTAGTGAAGAGTGGTCAGCATAGTCAAACAGTGAAATAGTGGAAACTTGAAGAAAAATCTGGCATTGATTGGCCAAACCAAAAATTCTGAAAATTTGTTGGATAAAATATGTATGAGTCTATTTTCAGGGAAAATTAATGGCACTTCATTTGGAGTTTTGTAGCTCCATTTACGAATAATTTAATGACTGTTGCTCAGGAAAAACAGCTTGTGCTCAATTTGTGATTATGTTGTAAACCTTAATAAAACTATTTGAGTTGCTTATAAGCTATCGATTAAATATTGGTAATCAAAGTACCAAATCCGTATTAAAGTGAAGCTATAAGCCGTAAATGACTAGTATACCTAGTCAATTTTGTTATGATGAAATTGATGTACAAGGTGTGTATATGTGATAAGGCCTAATGGCCGATGTGATGAATGTGAAAGTGTATATATGTGATAAGGCCAAATGGCCAATGTGATGAATGTGAAAGTGTATATATGTGATAAGGCCGAGTGGCCAACGTGATGAATGTGAAAGTGTATATATGAGATAAGACCTAATGGCCGATGTGATGGATGTGAAGGTGTATATATGTGATAAGGCCGAATGGCCAATGTGATGGATGTGAAAGTGTATAAATGTGATAAGTCTCGAAGGGCATTTGTGTTAGTACTATATCCGGGTTAAAACCCCGCAGGCTTTATGCGAGAATATTATCCTGATTAATGTCCGTAGGCTTCGTGCTCATACTATATCCGAGCTTTAAAGACCCGTCGGCTAAATGCTAGGATTCAAGTAAGACTTTGGTATTGAGTATCTGCAATAAGTTACCATCAAATAAGTATTATGTATTTAAGATGTTCAGGTACGTATTACTTACTCATCGGTGGAGTGATTTCGAGGTGAATTATCGAGATCAAAGAGGTAGGTAAATGTGATTAATATTATAACTCCAAATATGAGAATGATCTAATTGGTAATGGTATGCTTGTATAATGAAGTATGTGATGAAATATTCTTATGTATTAGTGCATATTCGCCCAAAAGCCTTATGATTTGAGTATGGGTTGGGTTCACTAGATGTGCCAAGACAAGGTAAGGATTATGTTTTGTAAGCTTACGATATGTGATAAGGAATATGTTTGGTCCTTTATGTGCCTACGGTAATTTAGTACTTGTCATGTTGAAATACTTAAAAATATGGATGTGATTATGAACAAGTGGAAAGGATTATTGAAAGTTGAAAATTGATGAAGAAGGTGCTTTGGAAATATTTGACCATCTAGGTCATTATCATTCAAAGTATATATGTGATGACCAAGTGATGCGTTTATTGATATTATAGTTCGAGATGAAGCTCTAGATTAACTTCATCGAACAGTTGAAATGAATGACCAATGATAGTGAATGAGAACACTTTGTTTTGCTTAAAACTTACTAAGCTTACAAAAGCTTACTCTGTTTGATCATGTTTTGGTTTATAGGTTGTGGATTCTGACTACCAGTTCGGGGATCATCAGCACTTCGTCACACTATCTACCATTATGGCAACTATGTAATTAGACTTAGCTTATGGCATGTATAGGATAGACAATATAGTAGAATGATATTTTGACTATTGTATATAAGCCATATGAAAATGGCATCTTTTGGATGTTTACTTATAGAAGTTTACATTTTATCCCTGGTTGTGTTTAGTGTTTATCCAAATGAATGATCTAAAAAAAAAAAGTTTTACCGTTCTATCATGAGTTACAAGTCCGGTAATGCCCCTTACTTATTCCGGCGATGGTTACGGGATAGGGGTGTTACATATAGTTTATGCCTCTAGACAGTTGGAAAGCTCATGAAAAGAACTATCAGACACATAATTTAGAGTTGGTTGCTATTGTGTTCGCATTGAAAATCTAGCGACATCATTTGTATGGTGAAAAATGCCACATCTTTATCGATCACAAAAGTTGGAAGTATATAATAACTCAGAAAGATTTGAATTTGCAACAACAGAGATGGATCAAGCTATTGAAAGATTATGAGTTAGTAATTGATTATCATCCGGGGAAAGCAAATGTAGTCGTTGATGCTTTGAGTAGAAAATCTCTGTTTGCTTTGATAGCGATGAATACTCAGCTAAGCTTGTTTGATAATGGTTCAATTTTAGTATAGTTGAAAGCTAAACTAGTTTTTCTCCAGAAAATTAGTGACGCTCAAAAGTGTGATACTAAATTACAAGCTAAAAGAATGCAATGTGAGTCGACTAGTGATTCTGACTATCAAATCAGATCTGATGATTGCTTAACATTCTGAGGTAGAATCTATGTACCAAAGAATTCTAAGCTCATTCAGAAAATTTTGCACAAAACACATAGTGGTTGTTTATCTGTTCACCCAGGAAGTACCAAAATGTACAATGATTTGAAAATTATATTAGTGGTCGGGTATGAAACAAGAAATTTCAAAATTTGTATCGAGATGTTTGGTGTGTCGACAAGTCAAAGTTGAACATCAAGTGCTTTGAAGATTACTTCAGCCTGTGATGATACCAGAATGAAAATGGGATAGAGTTACGATGGATTTCGCATCGGGTTTGCCTCTGTCTCTGAAAAATAAATATGTTATCTAGGTTGTTGTAGATTGATTATCGAAGCCTGTGCATTTCATTCCAGTATGTACAGACTATTTGCTTGATAAATTGGCTGAATTATACATATCTGAGATTGTTAGATTGCACAGGGGGCCAGTTTCGATTATTTCAGATCAAGATCTGAGGTTTACATTGTGACACCCCGAATGTGACCCTAGTCGGAGAGTGGTTTCGGGACCACGAAACCGAGTCACAAGAATAATTAAGTGTTATATTCCGTGCTTATTGTATGTGGAATTGGTATGCGTAAATATTTCGTGTCTCGATTTTTATTAATTAGGTGCTAATTTATAAGAAAGGACTTAGTAGTGAACTTTGAAAGTACGATAGGGAAATATGTGATGACTAATTAAAGCATGCATGCAAAATAATGGACTTGCATGTCAAATTTCCTTTTTACAAATGATGGCCGGCCATGACAAAGTGATATGGGCTAAACATGTCATGAAACATGTTTTGTTGGGCATTAGGAGAAATCATAAACAAATAAGCATGGGTAAGAAAAGAATGAAAAAAAAAATGTGTGAGAGAGTAGCATTCCCCCATTGCCGTGCAACCAAGAAGAGAAAACAAAAAATTTGTTCATCCTTTCTCATCTTTTTGGCCGAAAATCATAAGGAGGAAGAAAGGGATTTTTGCTCCATTTTTTGGTTTAGAAGAGAACTAGAAGGAGATTTGGCCATACTTGTACCAAGATTAAGGTATGTATGAGGTTGTGTTTGGAGTTTCATGCATGACTTGGTTACTAACTTGATGTGCATGTTAGCCATGGCTCAAATCTTTGTTATGCCATGGAAATGGTATTTGGGCAAAGTTGTTATGGTAATAAAGCCATTGCATGCTAAGTGTGAAGCTTGATGATGATGCATGCAATGATGGATTTTCTATTCATGAGTAAGATTTTGAGTTTTCTCTTTGTTTTATCATGATTAAAGTTGAAAAGGAGCATGATTGTCATATTCGCCATGATGCATTCTTGAGCATGATTCATGCTTCTTGCATGTTAGTTAAAAATTTGTGTTTTGGATGGCTATGGACACCTTGAAAATTCGCCATGCTCATATATGCATATATATGATTGCACATTATGTTTGGTTATGAACTAAGTGATGAATATATTGATTTAAAGAAGAAAATGTGGAAGAATGCTTGTGAAATTGCAAGCACAATTCGCCTAGCACACATATAAGTGCTTGATGCTATATTATAAGTTTTGGGCCACAATGTGCAAAGCATTAATTAGTAGATTGCATGCTGTTTTTGTGAGGTATTAAGTGCAAAATTGACCTCAACATGTACATGAATATTCGGCCTTGGGTAGCCTATTGAAGGCCTTAGCATTTCCTTGATGCTCAAATAAATTGTATTGAATTGCTTGATGTAGTATAAAATGTGCATGACCATTGTGTATTCAAGCTAAAGAGTGGCCATATGACCATTTAAAATCCTTGTCATATTCGCCATAAGCAAGCACAATGAGATTTTAATAAATTGAATTTGTTTGAATTAGCTCAAGAGCTAAGAGGGCCACAATTGGACAAGGGAAGGAAAAGGTGATCGATAGCCGAAAAAGCCGTTCGACAACATCCGAGGTAAGTCCTCAAGAAGTGACCTTACTTGAATTATGTGAGATGAAATATGGATGTGTATGATTATTGATTATGTGTGTATGAGTATTTGAATTCCACCGGGCTAAGTCCCAAGGCGAATATGCTAATGATTATAATTGTGTTTGAGCCTTAGTAACGAAAATGAAATATGTATGTCCAATGATTTTTGATGTATGTGTGCATGAGAAATTGAATGATATCCGGCTAAGCCCAAGACAACTATGCTGGAAATTATATCGGGTTAAGACCCAAGGCAATTGTGCTAGTGGCTATATCCGGGCTAAGGTTCAAGGCATTCGTATGAAGTTACTCTATCCGGCTAAGACCAAGGCATTTGTGCACGTGATTAAATCCGTTACATTCAAGAATCTTGGGCTGGAGGTGAGTGTTGGTTGCGAAATGAATTTAATTAGTACACTCGGAAAGCCCAAAGGATAAGGTACGTTATATGTGCATTGGAAAGTCGATGTGTTTGAGCAACATTCGCTCAATCGACTAATGAATTTCAGTTATTGAATTGATTGATGCTTTGCGAACTTATATAATGATGAAGTATGAAGTAAGAATGTGTATTAATGAAATGATGCATTTGGCTATGTGAATGTATTGCTGTAAATTTATAGTTCATTATATTCCTTGAGACTTACTAAGCATAAAAATGCTTACCCGTTGCTTTGGCTCTTAGTTTTCTAGATTTCGCCGAGGCAATCGGATTTGGGATCTTGAAGTCAAGTCATCCACACTATCAAGCCTCCATTTTGGTATAAATTTTGGTTGAACTTGAGATGGCATGTATAGGACTACCCTTGTTTGTTAAATATGTTGTAATGTAAGTATGTACGGCCGTGCGAAAATGGCTCGAAAAAGGAAGCATGAACTTAGACTAATTGCGGGTTGTATGTGTATATTTTGTGTCATGATGTGGCTATGGCTTGGAAATGGGAATGTTGGTCATATGATCAGCCATTGGCATGGTTAAAATGATCATATATGAACCTATGTATGGTAAGGCTAGTTGAATCATGGAGACCACCAAATAGGTAAGTCCTATCTTAAAACAGATGCTGCCAGCTGCAGTGGCCTGAATGTGAAAAATCACCAAAATTCATAGGAATGGAATTAGATAGTGAATAAGCTATGTAAATGAACCTTGATGAGTCTATTTTCATATGGAAGAAACGAAACGGTCATAGGAGTTACAGGTTAAGAGATATTAAAGCCATTGTGAGACAGGGCCAGAATGGTTTCTGGGTTCCCTGTCGCAACTTTAAAAATTCACTATAAATTATCCAAAAAGAATTAGGAGATATACCTTATATGTACAGATTCCATTTTGAGTCTAGTTTCATTAGAAACAAACGACACCAGCATTAAAGCCCTGTACAGAGAGATATTCAAGTTATACCGCGCGAAGGTCAGAGCAGTCGATCCCTGTAACAGGGTAACTTTAACTAATAAACTGTACCAATTCGCCCGACCAAAATCCTAGAAATAAATACATGGATGGATATATGAGTCTAAATTCAGGAAAATTTATGAAACCAGTTTCGAGTTTTGAAACTCGAGATATGATTTTAAGGCGACAGTGACGCAGTTTTCCAGCCTGACTGGAAATGTCAAATTGGTGGGCAAAAACATGTGAACTTGGTTTGTTAACCCTCGGGTCCGACACGGCGATGGTCTCGGGTTTGGGGTGTTACAATTTTATTGGTATCGAGCCACGGTTTAGTCGATTCTAGGACTACCGTGATGTGTTTGGGGTCTAGCTATACATGCCATTAAATGATGAATCGATAGTGTGATGAATTCGACAATTTGACTTCATGTTTGTTTATAGCAATGGATCTCGATCCCAACCGAGCGATAGCTGATGATGTGGAGAGTGTGGCGCTGCTCCGCAAGAAGGGACAGCGCCGCGGACTCTCAACCTATGGCCATAATCCTAATGACGAGGCTAGGCAAGCCTTTTATAGTGTGATGAACGAATGGTTTAATCAATACATTCGAACCAACACGGCTGCTCCACCACCTCCATTCCCGATTTAATGCAACCCTGCACCTACAATACCTCCCAGAATCGACCAAATAAGGTCGTAAGCCCCGATCGATAGGATTCGAAAACATGGGGCCACTGAATTTAAGGCTACGGATGATGATGATGCCGAGCGAGCTGAATTATGGTTAGATAACACTATCCGGGTGCTTGATGAGCTATCCTGTACACCCGATGAGTGCTTAAAGTGTACCATCTCCTTGCTACGCGAGTCCGCCTACTATTGGTGGAGTACTCTGACTTCTGTGGTGCCTAGAGAACAAGTGACTTGGGAATTCTTTCTAACCGAGTTCCGAAAAAAGTATATTAGTCAGAGATTCATCGACCAAAAGCGGAGGGAATTCCTTGATCTTAAGCAAGGTTCTATGTCCGTTACCGACTACGAACGAAAGTTTGTGAGGCTTAGCCGGTACGCGCGAGAATGCATTTCGTCCGAAGCTATTATGTGTAAACGCCGAGGATGGGCTGAATGATGATATAAGGATGTTTGTTGGCATTCTCGAGATACGAGAGTTCGTAGTACTTGTTGAGCGAGCTTGTAAAGTCAAGAGCTTAGAAAGGAGAAACAAAAAGCTGATGTGGGGATTGGAGAATTCGAAGAGGTCCTCGGAAAGTCTCTTCAACAAGCATCAAGAGATTTCGAGATGATGCGAGCCGGTCTAGAGGCGTTTGGGCTTTTCTAGACGAGGACGCGATCGACCCCTGTGACCACACGAAGTCACCTCGATCGCGGTGGCGGAAATGATCGCCGAGAGAGGGCGGAGTGTCCACATTGTGGCAAATGGCATTCGGGAGCTGTTGGTTTCGTGATCGCTCTCGCTATAAGTGTGGATCGGCCGACCACTTTATGAAGGATTGCCCGAGGATGCATGAGCAGAATGCAAGTCGAGTGCAAACCCGGGTGCTACCATCGCCGAGGTAGACCACCTAGAAATATGGGCAATGTCGGTGGCGGTCGAGAGGATCTAGAGATGCTACCATCGATCGAGGCTCGTGCTCTGCTAGGACTTATGCCATACGCGCACGCCGAGGATGCTGCCTCTCCGGATGTTATTACCGGTACTTTCACTCTTTTCAATACAAATGTAATTGCTTTGATTGACCTGGTTCTACTCATTCATATATATGTGAAACCTTAGCATCCAAAGAAGACTTTGCCCATTGAGTCTCTCGAGTTTGTAATTCGGTGTCAAACCCTTGGGTCATTACGTGCTTGTTAACAAAGTGTGCAAGAAAAGTCCCCTAGTGTTCCGAGGTTCTTGTTTTCCGGCGGACTTAATGCTTTTGCCATTCGATGAGTTCGATGTTATTCTTGGTTTGGATTGGTTGACCATGCACGATGCGGTTGTAAATTGCAAGAGCAAGACTATCGATTTGAAGTCGCGAATAATGAAATAATTCGGGTTGAGTCCACGGACTTAAAGGGGTTGCCACCGTAATATCGCGATGTTGGCCCGAAATATGTAAGAAAAGGGTGCGGCGTACCTTGCGTCACGTACTCGATGACAAGGAATCGAGAAGAAACCCGAATCGCGCTGCGTGATTTGTGAATACCGGATGTTTTCCCGAAGAATTGCCGGGTTTACCACTGCTCGAAATAGAATTTGGCATCGAATTGGTACCTGGTACCACTCCAATTTCGATAGCTCCGTATCGTATGGCCCCAACGGAATTAAAGGAGTTGAAAGTTCAGTTGCAAGAATTGGTGGATAGAGGTTTTGCTCGCCCGAGTTTTTCGCCTTGGGGTGCGCCGGTGCTGTTCGTGAAGAAGAAGGATGGAACCATGCGACTGTGCATCGACTATCGTCAGCTTAACAAAGCGACGATAAAGAACAAATATCCGTTGCCACGTATTGATGACTTGTTCGATCAATGAAGGAGCCTCGGTGTTCTCGAAAATAGATTTGAGATCGGGCTACTATCAATTGCGAATCCGAGATTCGGACGTGCCCAAGACCGCCTTGAGCGAGATATGGTCACTACGAGTTCTGGTGATGCCGTTTGGGCTCACTAATGCCCTGCGGTATTTATGGATTTAATGAATCGAATCTTTAGACCATATTTGGATCGATTAGTAGTCGTGTTCATTGATGACATCTTGGTCTATTCAAGAAATGAGACCGAACATCTTGAACACCTGCGGTTAGTCTGCAAATTTTACGGGACAAGCAATTATATGCTAAGTTCAACAAGTGTGAGTTCGGTTAAGAGAGGTTAGCTTCTTGGGTCATGTGGTATTCGATCGGTATTCGAGTCGACCGAATAAAATTTCAGCCATACTAAATTGGAAGCCTCAGAAATATTCTCGAGGTTCAAGCTTTTGGGGCTAGGTTATTACCGACGTTTTGTAAAGGGTTCTCAACGATAGCCACGCCGATGACTAAGCTACTCCAAAAGGATGTTAAGTTCGAATGGACGGAGAAATGCCAAAAAAGCTTCGATCAACTGAAAACTTATTTGACTGAAGCCCCAATTCTAGTGCAACCCGAGTCCGCAAGGAGTTTGTTATCTATAGCGACGCCTCTCTACTTGGGTTAGGTTGCGTATTAATGCAAGAAGGTCGAGTTGTGGCCTATGCGTCGAGGCAATTAAAGCCACATGAGAAAAATTATCCGACTCATGATCTCGAATTGGTCGCCATCGTATTCGCCTTAAAGATTTGGCGACATTACTTATTTGGTGAAAGGTGCCATGTATACTCGGATCACAAAAGTCTCAAATATTTGATGACCCAAAGAGACTTAAATCTGCGACAAAGACGTTGGCTTGAGTGTTAAAGGATTATGAATCGATCATTGATTATCACCGGGAAAGGCGAATGTTGTTGCGGATGCCTTGAGTCGTAAATCGTTATTCACTTTACGAGCGATGAATGTGCACTTGTTCCGTCCGATCCGACAAAGTGTGTTAGTGGCTGAATTGAAAGCCAAACCACTATTGACACACCAAATTCGAGAAGCTCGAAAGTCGACGACGAGTTGGTTGCAAAACGGGCTGCGTGTGTTCGAACGAGGACTCGGAGTTTCAAATCGACGATGACGATTGTTTGAGGTTCAAAAGTCGTCTGTGTGTCCCAAGGAATTGAACTCATTTCGATAATTCGAATGAAGCCCATTGTAGCCAAATGGCAATCCACTGGGAGTACGAAGATGTACAATGATTTGAAACGTCGATTTTGGTGGCATGGTATGAAGCGAGACATCTCCGACTTTGTTTCAAGATGTTTAATATGTCAACAAGTGAAAGCGGAACATCGGTGCCTTGAGATTACTTCACCAATCACGATACCCGAGTGGAAATGGGATCGAGTCACAATGGACTTTGTATCCGGACCGCCATTGTCGCAAGTAAGAAGGATGCGGTTTGGGTCGTGGTAGATCGATTGACTAAGTCGGCCCACTTTGTCCCCGTCGACGCACGGATTTTTCAATGGACAAATTAGCGGAATTGTACGTTTCTCGATTGTGAAATTACACGGGTGCCTATTTCTATCGTGTCGGATAGAGACCGAGATTTACCTCGCGGTTTTGGAAAAAGTTGCAAGAAGCTTTGGGTACCAAGTTGCATTTCAGACCGCCTTTCACCCCCAAACCGATGGTCAATCCGAGCGGGTAATTCAGATACTTAAGGATATGTTAAGATGTTGCGTCCTCGAGTTTAGTGGTTCATGGGAGCGGTATTTGCCGTTGATTGAATTCGCTTACAACAACAAACTTTCAATCGAGCATTAAGATGGCACCTTATGAGGCTTTGTACGGGCGTAAATGCCGTACACCATTGTTTTGACCGAGCTTGGTGAAAGCAAGATTTTCGGTGGATTTGATTAGTGATGCTGAATGAAAGTGAAAGTAATCCGTGAAAGTTTGAAGATAGCCTTCGATCGTCAGAAGTAGTACGCGGATATGAAGCGTAAGGATATCGAGTATCAGGTGGGTGATAAAGTGTTTCTCAAGGTATCGCCTTGGAAAAAGATACTCAGGTTCGGCCGTAAGGGCAAGTTGAGCCCGAGGTTCATTGGGCCATATGAGATATCAGAGCGAGTCGGTCCAGTGGCATATCGTTTGACTTTGCCCCCTGAACTCAAAAAAGTTCACGATGTCTTCCACGTGTCGATGCTTCGACGTTATAGATCCGATCCAACGCACGTGATTAATCCATCAGAAATTGAAATTCAAGCTAATATGAGTTATGAGGAAGAACCAATTCGTATCCTATCACGAGAAGTGAAAGAGTTGCGAAACAAGCGGGTTCCGCTAGTGAAAGTGTTATGGCTCAAGCACGGGATAGAAGAAGCTACTTGGGAGACCGAGAACTCTATGAGGGAGCGATATCCGAACCTATTTACCGGTAAGCTTTTCGGGGACGAAAATCTCTTGAGTGGGGGAGAGTTGTGACACCCCGAATGTGACCCTAGTCGGAGAGTGGTTTGGGACCACGAAACCGAGTCACAAGAATAATTAAGTGTTATATTCCGTGCTTATTGTATGTGGAATTGGTATGCGTAAATATTTCGTGTCTCGATTTTTATTAATTAGGTGCTAATTTATAAGAAAGGACTTAGTAGTGAACTTTGAAAGTACGATAGGGAAATATGTGATGACTAATTAAAGCATGCATGCAAAATAATGGACTTGCATGTCAAATTTCCCTTTTTACAAATGATGGCCGCCATGACAAAGTGATATGGGCTAAACATGTCATGAAACATGTTTTGTTGGGCATTAGGAGAAATCATAAACAAATAAGCATGGGTAAGAAAAGAATGAAAAAAAAATGTGTGAGAGAGTAGCATTCCCCCATTGCCGTGCAACCAAGAAGAGAAAACAAAAAATTTGTTCATCCTTTCTCATCTTTTGGCCGAAAATCATAAGGAGGAAGAAAGGATTTTTGCTCCATTTTTGGTTTAGAAGAGAACTAGAAGGAGATTTGGCCATACTTGTACCAAGATTAAGGTATGTATGAGGTTGTGTTTGGAGTTTCATGCATGACTTGGTTACTAACTTGATGTGCATGTTAGCCATGGCTCAAATCTTTGTTATGCCATGGAAATGGTATTTGGGCAAAGTTGTTATGGTGATAAAGCCATTGCATGCTAAGTGTGAAGCTTGATGATGATGCATGCAATGATGGATTTTCTATTCATGAGTAAGATTTTGAGTTTCTCTTTGTTTTATCATGATTAAAGTTGAAAAGGAGCATGATTGTCATATTCGCCATGATGCATTCTTGAGCATGATTCATGCTTCTTGCATGTTAGTTAAAATTTGTGTTTTGGATGGCTATGGACACCTTGAAAATTCGCCATGCTCATATATGCATATATATGATTGCACATTATGTTTGGTTATGAACTAAGTGATGAATATATTGATTTAAAGAAGAAAATGTGGAAGAATGCTTGTGAAATTGCAAGCACAATTCGCCTAGCACACATATAAGTGCTTGATGCTATATTATAAGTTTTGGGCCACAATGTGCAAAGCATTAATTAGTAGATTGCATGCTGTTTTGTGAGGTATTAAGTGCAAAATTGACCTCAACATGTACATGAATATTCGGCCTTGGGTAGCCTATTGAAGGCCTTAGCATTTCCTTGATGCTCAAATAAATTGTATTGAATTGCTTGATGTAGTATAAAATGTGCATGACCATTGTGTATTCAAGCTAAAGAGTGGCCATATGACCATTTAAAATCCTTGTCATATTCGCCATAAGCAAGCACAATGAGATTTTAATAAATTGAATTTGTTTGAATTAGCTCAAGAGCTAAGAGGGCCACAATTGGACAAGGGAAGGAAAAGGTGATCGAATAGCCGAAAAAGCCGTTCGACAACATCCGAGGTAAGTCCTCAAGAAGTGACCTTACTTGAATTATGTGAGATGAAATATGGATGTGTATGATTATTGATTATGTGTGTATGAGTATTTGAATTCCACCGGGCTAAGTCCCAAGGCGAATATGCTAATGATTATAATTGTGTTTGAGCCTTAGTAACGAAAATGAAATATGTATGTCCAATGATTTTTGATGTATGTGTGCATGAGAAATTGAATGATATCCGGGCTAAGCCGAAGACAACTATGCTGGAAATTATATCCGGTTAAGACCAAGGCAATTGTGCTAGTGGCTATATCCGGGCTAAGGCCCAAGGCATTCGTATGAAGTTACTCTATCCGGGCTAAGACCAAGGCATTTGTGCACGTGATTAAATCCGGTTACATTCAAGAATCTTGGGCTGGAGGTGAGTGTTGGTTGCGAAATGAATTTAATTAGTACACTCGGAAAGCCCAAAGGATAAGGTACGTTATATGTGCATTGGAAAGTCGATGTGTTTGAGCAACATTCGCTCAATCGACTAATGAATTTCAGTTATTGAATTGATTGATGCTTTGCGAACTTATATAATGATGAAGTATGAAGTAAGAATGTGTATTAATGAAATGATGCATTTGGCTATGTGAATGTATTGCTGTAAATTTATAGTTCATTATATTCCTTGAGACTTACTAAGCATAAAAATGCTTACCCGTTGCTTTGGCTCTTAGTTTTCTAGATTTCGCCGAGGCAATCGGATTTGGGATCTTGAAGTCAAGTCATCCACACTATCAAGCCTCCATTTTGGTATAAATTTTGGTTGAACTTGAGATGGCATGTATAGGACTACCCCTTGTTTGTTAAATATGTTGTAATGTAAGTATGTACGGCCGTGCGAAAATGGCTCGAAAAGGGAAGCATGAACTTAGACTAATTGCGGGTTGTATGTGTATATTTTGTGTCATGATGTGGCTATGGCTTGAAATGGGAATGTTGGTCATATGATCAGCCATTGGCATGGTTAAAATGATCATATATGAACCTATGTATGGTAAGGCTAGTTGAATCATGGAGACCACCAAATAGGTAAGTCCTATCTTAAAACAGATGCTGCCAGCTGCAGTGGCCTGAATGTGAAAAATCACCAAAATTCATAGGAATGGAATTAGATAGTGAATAAGCTATGTAAATGAACCTTGATGAGTCTATTTTCATATGGAAGAAACGAAACGGTCATAGGAGTTACAGGTTAAGAGATATTAAAGCCATTGTGAGACAGGGCCAGAATGGTTTCTGGGTTCCCTGTCGCAACTTTAAAAATTCACTATAAATTATCCAAAAATAATTAGGAGATATACCTTATATGTACAGATTCCATTTTGAGTCTAGTTTCATTAGAAACAAACGAAACCAGCATTAAAGCCCTGTACAGAGAGATATTCAAGTTATACCGCGCGAAGGTCAGAGCAGTCGATCCCTGTAACAGGGGTAACTTTAACTAATAAACTGTACCAATTGGCCCGACCAAAAATCCTAGAAATAAATCCATGGATGGATATATGAGTCTAAATTCAGGGAAAATTTACGAAACCAGTTTCCGAGTTTTGAAACTCGAGATATGATTTTTAAGGCGACAGTGACGCAGTTTTCCAGCCTGACTGGAAATGTCAAATTGGTGGGCAAAAACATGTGAACTTGGTTTGTTAACCCTCGGGTCCGACACCGGCGATGGTCTCGGGTTTGGGGTGTTACATACATCGCGATTATGGAAGAAGTTGCAAGAAACTCTTGGAACGAGGTTGAATTTTAGTACAACATTTCATCTGCAAACCGACGGTAAGTTTGAAAGAGTAATATAGATTGTCGAACATATGCTTCGATGTTATGTGTTAGAATTCAAAGGAAACTAGGAGAGATATTTGTCGTTGGTTGAATTTATGTATAACAATAGCTATCAATCGAGCATAAAAATGGCACCATACGAAGCTTTGTATGGTCACAAATGCTGAACTCCGAGCTAAGTGAGAAAAAGATTCACGGGGTTGATTTTATCCGAGAGACAGCAGAAAAAGTGAAAGTAATTCACGACAGTTTGAAAACAACTTCAGATCGATAGAAATCGTATGCGGATTTAAAACAGAAAGACATTGAATTTTAGATCGATGATAAAGTGTTTCTAAAAGTATCTCCATGGAAGAAAATTCTTTGTTTTTGTCACAAAGGCAAGTTGAGTCCGCGTTTCATTGGGCTGTACGAGATTATTGAAAGAATAGGGCCAGTGGCATATAAACTATCTTTCACAATGTGTTTTATGTATCGATGTTGCGTCGGTATAGATCAGATCCTTCACATGTAATTTCTCCGGTAGAGATTGAAATTCAACCCGATATGACATACATTGAAGAACCGATCAGAATTTTGGCTCAAGAGACTAAAAAGTTGAGAAATAAATGAATAGCTTTCGAGAAGGTTTTGTGGCAACGACACGGTGTCGAAGAAGCCATGTGGGAACTCGAGGAAGATATGAGAAAACAGTACCCTAACCTATTCATTGGTACGATATTCAGGGACGAAAATCCCTCAGGGGGAGAGTTGTAATAGCCCGTTTTTAGTAAAATTAGAACAGTGGTTTCGAGACCACAAATCCAAGGTTGAAATATTTTTTTATTACTAGTTTAAGGTCTACAGCAAGAATATATGGTTGTGTGAAAGTTTTGTTTAGAAATTTTATCGTTTGAAAGCTTAATCCGGTAAAAAGTACTAAATTGCGTAAAGTGTAAAAGTGTTATTCTATTAGTTAAAAGTGTCTAATAGCTATAGAACCTTAAAGTTAAGGTCCTTAAGTGGTAATTAGACCATTTTAATTGTGAGTTTGATGGTTATTAATTAAGGTTAATTAAGTAAAATGTAAATAAACATAAATTAAATAAAACAAAGCCAATTATCATCTTTATTTTCTCCTCAACCAAAAATAGGTCTTTGGAAGCCATTGTTGAGCTTTTTCATTCGGCTAAGCTTCCTAGCTCAATTGTAAGTCTGTTTTTGTCCCCTTTTAATGATTTCTACATTTTTAAGATCGTTACAGCTAGGTCTAGCTAGCCCAGGGACTATTTTGCAAAACTGTTAAAGATTTTGAATGTTTCCATTAAAGAATACATAAGTATTTTGATGTTTAATAATAGATTTGGAATGTTTGATGGTGGTTATAGAAGTTTTGTTAAGGGGTTTTTAGTGAAAATGTAAATTAGGGATTAAATTATGAATTGTGGAAACTTTGAGGTTAAAATGTGAAATAAATGAAAAACATGGGCTTCTAGGGACCTAATTGAAATCTGGCTAGCATGGATTGTGGTTTAATTGCATTAATTTGTGATTTTATGCAATAAAGACTAAATTGTAAAATTTGTGAAACATTAGAGGCAAATGTGTAAAAGTGCTTTAAAGTGAATTTTTGACTAAATTGAATAAAGAGATGATTAAATAAGTTAATTTCGAATATATTTAGATTAAGAAAGGCAAAATGCGGACTTAGATAGGGGGAAGAACAAAGTCACGGAATAATTGACTCGTTTCGCTATTTTAGCATCAAAGGTAAGTTCGCATGTGATAAATTTCATTATAAACGTATTTTAAATGTTTTGATATTGCATAAATTGTGTTTATGAGACTATGGACACATTCGACAATGATTCGACAACGATTCGGCATTTGAAATCCTAGTTGAAACTTAGGAATAGATTTGGATACTAGTAACATGCCATTAAAGGATTAATGTGATTCTGTGATCTGGGTGCTGGTCCTATACGTCCTACTGGTGGTTGAGTATATTGGCATGTTGCGGATACTTGATAGCTTGTATGAGCAACACCATGTAGCTGCGTCTTGACCCACAGCTTGTGTGAGCAGGCCCGTTGATAGCTCTAATGTTAGCAGTATATATGATATGAGATTGAGTTGGCTTTGGCATGATATTGGCACTTATTGTGTGAGGTTTCTGAGTATCCGATAGTATTCCGAATGGTTCAACGGGTAAATGAAAGACGTGATTGTGTATGAGATTGATACAAGATGGTACAGGTATGTACATGAACCGTATAAGTTTAAATCGAAGAAGTTGTGAAGTTATATATAAGATTATGATTGAAAAATACGGAAGGTTTGTTAGTTACATGAATTACATGTTGATATGTTCAAATTGATGATTTGAATATTCATGTTCAGATTGAGTTTACTTCATATGAGCTTGTTCCACCCCTAACCCATATCCGTCACCAGATTAGGGTTGCAAGGCAATACCTGTAACACTCCTAACCCGTATCCGTTTCCAGAATAAGGTTATGAGGTATTACTTGATTGAACAAAACTTCTATAAGGTCAAAGATACTTACCAGACATAAATTATCAACAATACAAACATGTCTCATTAATTTTCCATAAGAGCTCTTATAAATTTCCAAAATGACTCACTATCAAAACATAACCGAATATCTAATAACAAATTAACTACTGTGAAGTTATAACTAAAACATTTCACCACATTACTTCAATTATGAGGCTTCTCTAAACAAAATGAGCAAGCCATCTTCGCATGGCTATAATGTATACAAAATTGAAATATCATTCTACCTATAGTCTATCCTATACATGCCTTAAACCATGATGATATACAATCTTCTCAACTCACATAATGACTCGATAGTGTGATGATATCTTCGGCCCTTCCAACTCGAGCTAAAGTATAAACCTATAAGAAATGGAAAAGAGAACATGGAGTAAGCTTCAATGCTTAATAAGTTTTAAGGAATACAAACAATTAATTTACTTATAGATCGATTATTTCAAATTTTCAAGAAATCATTCCTAGATAATTGCCATTTTGGCCAAGTATCCATGAACATAATGCATATTTAGCAAATTCACCTCACTTGAATCTGAACTCAATTAAAATCAAATATTGAAATCACAAATAAGATCATAAGAACTCAAAAAGCATCTCATTAACAAGTTTTAACCATGTTTGCAACAAAATCACAAATTCACTACAAGCTGTCTTCCTGAGCAACAGTCACTAAATTATTTATAACTGGAGATAAGAAACTCCAAATCAAGTGCCGTTAATTTTCCCTGAAAATAAACTCATATATCTTCCATCCAACAAATTTTCAGAATTTTTGGTTTGATCAATCAATACCAGATTTTTATTGAAGTTTCCCCTGTTTCACTGTTTGACTATTCTGACCACTCTTCACTACGAATCAATTTTCTCATTATACAGAATTCAAAATATGTTATCGTTTATTTCATTTGAAATTAGACTCATTAAAGAGTATAATAATATAAATTTTATCTTATAAACATTTTTTTACCATTTATAATGATTTTCTGAAAACAGAACAAGGAACCTCGAAGTCATTTTGACTCTATTCCACGCCACTTCAAATATCTCATTATTGGCAATTCTTTTTCTTACACGGTTTCTTTTATAAGAAACTAGACTCATTAAGATTTCGTTACATAATTTATTCAGCCTCTAACTCAACTCTCACAATTTATGGTGATTTTCCGAAATCACGTTACTGCTGCTATCCCAAGCAGATTTACTACCCATTCTTTGCATTCATATTATTTAACATGTATATCACCAAATCAATCTCATATAACCTTTCACCATAACCGAATACACACATATACATATGACTTCTCATTTCGCATTCATGATTCAATTCCGATCAATCTAACATATAAAAGTATATAATACATACTTGACCAACTTAATGTATTCAACATATTCAATGGTAGTTTACTACGAACATTCGAAATCAAAATCTTACTCCAATCATTAGCATTAAGTCTGCTAGGTTTAAAACCCAAATCCAATCACCACCACAAAGCATGCGGGACTTTAAGCTCGGAAATAATACTAACACAAAGCCTATGGGACTTTAGCCCGGATATAACACGAATGCCTTCGAGGCTTAACCCGGATATAACACCAGCATGAATGCCTTCGGGACTTAGCCTGGATATAACACCAGCACGAATGCCTTCGGGACTTAGCCCGGATATAACACCAGCACGAATGCCTTCAGGACTTAGCCCGGATATAATTCTTCATTATCATGCAGATATATATATATATCATAACATATTAGCATTTCATTTACATTTCTTGAACACAAGCACAACATGCTTATCAACCATTCCACTTTCGGCTCAATAGCCACATACAAAGAACACGATTTCGTTTCGCTATCCAACATGATTTCTATAACCATTCGGCTACAAGTCATATGCACAAATTATTTATCCCACTACGTAATTCAAGTAGAACCAATAGGTCACAATTTATTTATTATGCTTATATACCATGATTTTATCAAATCATAAGCTAAGTTTCATTACTCAAAGACTTACCTCGGATATTTTGAACAGTTGTGGATAGGCTACTCGATTGCTTTCTCCTTTCCCCTATCTGATTTAGTTCCTCTTTGCTCTTGAGCTTTAAATTTAAACAAATGAATTTGTTTAATTACTTACTCAACTTTAATTCTATCTACTCGATTGCTTTCTCCTTTCCCCTATCTGATTTAGTTCCTCTTTGCTCTTGAGCTTTAAATTTAAACAAATGAATTTGTTTAATTACTTACTCAAGTTTAATTCTATAATAGTCACATTTGACAATCATATAATTTCAATGCATATTATGTTTTATAAAATATGCCATGACTCGATTTCATGCTTATTATATCAATAGCTAATTAGCATACACAAACAAAGATTCACATAACTTACCATGCTACCTTATACATGAATTCAACCATATATCTGAATATCAACTTATTAAACATTTATCACATTTCCACTTGCTTTTTATCAATAATGCCGCACACACACAAATACATACATACTCATATGCATGCAACCCATTTTTTATTAATATATATCCCATTCATTCTAACTACTCAATTTAAACTTCATATTCAAATTTATAGGTAATGCCGAATGCCCAAACTTAATCAATCTCAAAATTTAGCTTTCATCACTTTAATTAACTACTACTTATTCTTCCAAAACCTCAAATACAAGGTATTTAGCACCTATACACTTATACCGAATTAGCAAGCACATATGATCCTTGGCCGAATGTCATTAAACACAAGTCATCAAAATCTTATTATTTAACATCTTATATATTATTAGATAAATGGATTAATTATACATATATACTACCAAAGCCGAACATAAAAATTTTACTTATGCATAACATTACTCATATTCCAATACTCATATTATTCAAAATCATACTCTAAAAAAAATCATGTACAATGCCGAACACTTAGATGATCAAACATTTAATTTATTCATTTCAAAACACCCCAAATGGCATTTGTTCAAGACATTAAGCAAATCCATGTTCGGCTATTACACATATGAGTATTAGCAATTTATATTTTTAACAAGATCAACTTCTTTCATCAACAATTCTTCATCAAAACTTAAAGGCAATAATCAAATTCCTTCCTTATCTACCATAATCGAATGCTCAATTCATCACTCAAAATTCAAAGTTTTGGCATGGGCTAAGTAAGAAACATGATAATTAACTTAAAACAAGCTACAATTTCAAAATCTAACATAATTTACTAACCTTCCTTATGTTTCAAATGGTCGAATGTCTTGCTCCTCTTTTTCTTTCTTTAAGTTCGGCTAAGAAGAACAAAGATGAGACTTTGTTTTCTTCACCATTATTTCTATCATTATTATGATTTTATTCATCTATATTATAAAATATAAAGCCACTTAACTAATAAATAATACATATATTTTATATAAACCATTATCATGGCCGGCCACTACTAAAAAAAATGGATATTTGACATGCAAGTCTATCCTCTTTATTACATGCATTAATAGACCACTTTAAAATTAACCTATCACATTTCACAATTGTCTCACATAAGTCCTATTTAATAAATTTCACATACAAATGACAAAATTAAAGCATGAAACTTTTCACACATGCATTATCTCATATAATAGACATGAAATTTAACATTTAATTATTTTCATGACTCGGTTTTGTGGTCCTGAAACCACTTCCCGACTAGGGTCAAATTAGGGCTATTACAACTCTCCCCCGTTAGGGATTTTCGTCCCCGAAAATCTTATCAACAAAAAAAATAGTTTCCATTCTGAAAACGGTTTCAAAAATTTCAGAATCACAAATTTCCATTCATCACATGTATCTCTTTTTACCAACAATCTCTAAACTTTAATTCACAAGAAGATCACATTGGCGAGACTATATTATAAATATCTCAACAACTTTGTCGATCGAATTTTGTACATACTAAATCGAAGACACGATTCTTCCTTGTTAAAAGATCGATCATGACCCAATGACATTTCTTTTTCAGAAGACAAATAAATTTTTTTTATTCGGTTTGGATATCAATTCTGTCTCATAACCACTTCTATAACATCACTTATTACTTTTATTCCATATACACAAAATTTCAACTCTGACAGATAGCAACTTGTCATCTAAATATAGTTCTGAAATACGCTACAATACATAGTCACTTATACACCTGATCTATATATCTGTATTATTTATTTTAACTCAGATAAACAAACATTTCACAGTCGGAGCTCATATAAAAATCCTTTAACCCATCTGAATACTTATTCCATATAAGAACAATAATAACATTAACAGAAATTTCATATGTCCAGACATCCATAATCGAATAACTGTTACTCTGAACTCATTTTGAATTAACACATCTCAATATACTTTTATACTTCTCAATTTCACTAGAAGAATAGACCTTGCTTAACGTTCAGTCTTGTCTTGTCTAACAAATAATAACTTTTCAAGACTACTTTTCTTTGTACATGTCGTAACTCTTCAAATATACATTCTATTAGATCTCTTCAGATAACTAATCAAAATTCATTATCACTGCATAACTCGAAAGAACATAACACTCAATCTTTAACTCACTGATATATAAATGAAAACCAATCCATAGGTCTGAGCTAAATTCTCTATCATTCAGACCCTTATTTATGGTCATTCCTTTCATAAGAATCAGAGAAATCCAAATATATAATCATTATAAACATAATTGTTTCAGATAAAAAAATACACTTTAGAACTGAGCTATATCAAATTATTCATATAAGAAAAATGAAAAGAAAACCAGAATACAGAAATCCAAAATACAATGTCGTATCAGAAATGTAACATCCTGATTTTCGGGTTTTTCGCGATTTTGATATTTTAAGTAAGTTTCTAAATTTTGGTATGTGATTATGGAATTCATAATTTGGGTATGTAAATGGGCTTATGGAAGGCCCATGAGTTGGCCAAAACCCGGTAGAATTTTTTAAATTTTAGACTTAGGAGTTAGGGGTTCTGGCGAGGTGCCCTTATATAAAGTTGTGGGTAAAGTGTATCACAAATGAGCCTTTGGTAAAGTGGCTAAGTGACGCCACTAGGGAGCTATAAGGGTGGCGTGTAAGTGTTGGGGGAAGACCTGGGTTCGATTCCCTGGAATGGCAAAGGTAATGTTATTTTTATGCTTGTGCATGCTAGAGTTTAAAGCTAGATGGAACTCTATGGGAGAGAGTTTAAAATAGTCAAGATGCATGGATTAAGGAGGGATAAGGGGAGAGATTTTAGGGATTTGAGAAAGGGATAGAGCCTAGCCGATTTGAAGGGATTAGAGAGGGGATTTCGGCAGAGGGGTATTAGGTTAGCAATTTCGACATTAGGGTCTTAGCTGTGCCGTTTTCTCTTTTCTTTTAGTTTTTCTCTTCTTTCTTCTTCCCTAGTCGAATCTACCATCTTTCCTCTCATCTTTTCTCCCTTTTCTTTTTCAAAAACCAGCCCATTACTTTCCTCTACTCATTTATTATTTCTTTTCTTAATCTCTACTTCTGCCGAAATACCGCAAAAGTTGAAATCAGTGATGATAGGGGGGTGCCGATTCTTTGTGACCAGCAACCTTTTTCCTTCCTTTTTAATTGTTGGCATTCAATTCTTTTACCTTTTAGGCATCCGGATTCAAGAGGAGTAAGATTGTGGTAAGTACTCGAACTCTAAACAATTCCTAGAGTAACTTTTGGCCAAAAACCAAAACCCCTCTAGTTTAGGGAGGTGGCCGAATTTGGGTATAGGCCTTATGGGGTCTTCTTTTAATATTTTTGTGGTTTATTTAGTGGAGGAGCAGCAAGGTGTAGTGTCGACTTGGAGTAGCTTGGATCTCCGGAGTGGCTAGACCTAGTCATCCATCGCGACAAAGTTAAGATTCCTAAGGCCATTATGGATGGTGGCTGAATGTGTAAGTATTAATATTAGATGATTTTTGGTTTAGTTCAATTATGGGAAGCTGATTATTAACGATGGATTATAGGAGAAATCATGTAGGAGATCTCGTCGAGGAATATCGCCAAACAGGTGTGTAATGAACCCTTTTCATAAGCTTAAAGCGATAAATGCCGAAAAGCCGAAATGCCAAAATTCTGGCATTTCGAGGACTCGTGAGCAAGCGAACGCTCATTAGTTAGTTAGATTCATTGAGATGATGATCAGGAACATTGGAAATGGTAAGAACGTGTTTTTGGCGTTCACGGTAAGTTGGGCCTCGAGGGGCTGAACTAGGGCCCAATAGGCTTTCGGGCCCATTTGGGAAAAATTGGTAGAAAATAAAAATCTATTAAAATTGCATGTTAGAACTGTGAATGCTGTTATGGATATAGGCTAAATGGGCCTAGATGACAAAATCGGCTAAGTAGGGCCCATTAGGGGTTTTAGGCCCAATAACTCGATTTCGCTAAAAAAATGGGCCAGAATCACTGTTTACACTCATGAATTGTTAGTAACCGTTAATGAACATGGAAACCCTAATTTTTGGTAAAATTACAAGATTACCCTTATAACATGAAAATGACCGTTTTGCCCCTAAGTAAAAATGACTATTATACCCCTAGGGTTTATGTATGAATTTAATACATGGGATTTTGATAAACATGGTATGTATGATATGCACATGACATGTATGATATGCACATGGTATGTATGATATGCACGTGATGTAATCATAAATGCATTGGGTTGGGTTTTTATATGAATGGAGGAAGTGAAAAAGGGCTTGTGCCCCAGTTGTTAAAGGGCTTATGCCCCAGTTATTAAAGGGCTTATGCCCCAGTTATTAAAGGGCTTATGCCCCAGTTATTAAAAGGGCTTTTGCCCCACTTATTAAAAGAGGCTAGGCCTCCAGATATATGATAAAGAAGCTATGCTGCCAGAGGAGAGTTATGGCAGGGTGGGTCGAGTTAATCCCCACATGGTGTGCTGGTTGGTACGGGTGGAGAGTAGCGAATGGGGGGTTGAGTAGTCTCCCCAATTGGGCTTGCATTCTTTCATTGACATTGTATGTGATATTGAAATGGGCCTATGGGCCATACCGATTTCTGAGAAAGGCTTGCCCAAGAATATGAAATTTGAAAAGGCTTCGCCCAGTGTTATGAAATATGAAATATGAAAAGGGCTATGGCCCAAAGACATGTTTGAGATTGGATTTGGGCTTAGACCCAACAGTGTCATTGTTTTGGGCTCGAAGGGCTTGTTACACTCGAGTTTCCAAACTCACCCCATTTCCTTAACCTTGCAGTGAGCCTTGATGTGGGGACTTGGGTGGAGGGATTGAGTGGCCATGGTGATCGCTTTTGGACCTTTAAATAAGCGTTGGTTTTCATTTAATTTCATTTAATTATTATTTGTTTTGGGTTGTAATAAGGCCATTTTAACTTTTCTTTTATTTCTTCTCGGATTATTTTATTTTAATAACTTCAAACCTGGTTGATAATTGTTCAAATGGGCTAGACTTAGGACGTGTTTTCAAAGCGATGCTTGTTTTCAAAATATCTCAACACCACGATTAATCGATTTATCAAAGACGTCGACTTAAACAAATTTAAACTCGATATAACAAAGTGTGGCTATGGTTGTAGGCATGTCTAGGATTGGATCCAATCAAAGAGCTTGGTACTTAAGCAGCCTTCATGGCTCACTTCCTCTGTCTCGGATACCTACCTGGTGCCTAGCTTCCATACACTTTGTTAACTCAACAAAATATATGGTTTTAAAACCCAAAAACGGAACGTGGGTTTTCAACTCCAATGTGGCACGTCAGATTCGGCCATAACGTTTGGGTCAGGTTTGGGGTGTTACATTTAGTGGTATCAGAGCCAGGTTGCAACAACTCGGCTGTGGATCGGGTCTGAAAATTTTTCGAAAGTTTAGGCCTAAGAAGGGTATTTTTGGAAATGGCTTTTGAAAAGTTCATTTTAAAGATGTTTTGCGGAGAATATATGTTAAAAAAGGTACCAGTTTTTCTGTTTTAAATCAAAAGTTCAAAATAAAGGGAGTTTTCAAATCAAAGTTTTCAAATTTCTATTTTCGGTGATCAAAAACATGGTTTTCAAGTTCTAAATGGATTGGAGAAAGAAGTGGCGCACTGAATCCCCGGCACCAAGTCTGTAAGTATATTTTCTTTACGATATATGATAATGATATGATATTATGAATAGTGCTGAGACTCTACTATGATGCTGTAGATAGGGTTAAACTGTGAAACGGTAGAAATGAGACTGTAGCTAGACTACAACGATGCGAAAACAATTCTTGAACTGCTACATTTCCATAAGACATTTTTCTTAATAAACAGTGGAACATTATACTAATTTCATAAAATTCGTAAATCAGATAAGTCGATATGAGTACAAGAGGAACTCGTGGACGAGGCCGCGGAAGGGTGCAAGCTGAATCTTCATCCTCAGGGCATAGGCCAGCTGAGGAGGCATCTGTGCCACCAGCAACGGAGACTGGGTCCTATGATCAGGCTGCGGGGGATGACGCTTTGTCCCAAGCCATGTTAAGGGTATTAGAAAGAGTTGTTGGAGCTAGTACTGGGACAGTGAATAGGGGGTCTATATCGTAGCGACTCTGGGCCAACGGGGCAGAAGTATTTAGGGGTGTATCTAGAGTAGCCCCAAATGTGGCAAAATATTGGCTAGAGGCAACAGAACGGATCATGGACGACCTAGACTGCTCAGTGGAGCAAAAGTCGAAAGGAGCTGTGTCGCTGCTACGTGATGAGGCATACCGATGGTGGATCACCGTAAGGGAGAGTACCCCAATTGAGCAAGTAACTTGGGAATTGTTCAAAACTGCTTTTAAAGGGAGGTATGTTGGGGCAAGCTATGTGGATGCTCGTCGAAAGGAATTCTTGAATCTAACTCGGGGTGATAAGACATGTAGGCAGTATGAGGCGTAATTTTTGAGGTCGAGTCGATATGCTAGTGGGATAGTGGCAATCTGAATATGAGCGCGATGTCCGATTTGAGGATGGTCTCATGATGAGCTTAGGATATTGATAGCTCCACAGAGGGAGCGTGCTTTTGCTGCATTGGTAGAGAAGGCTAAGATAGCCGAGGAGGTGAAGTCGGTGAGCTGATGTAATTGTGAGAAGGATCGACCCAGATTTAAGAGGGATTTTAGGCCCTCAAGTGCCACGAATCGAAATGTTAAAAGAGCAAGGAGGGAGGAACCGGTTCGAGCAACCTCATCAGCCACACACTCCCGAGCATACCGACTAAGTCTTACGAACTCATGTTCGTATTCAGATACCGTCATACAACCTTGCTTGAGCTCCAAGAATTCCTTACGCTTTTGATCGATAAACCGTTGACTAATGTATTTCTTTGAAATTCGTTTGGAAGAAATCCCAAGTAACTTGTTCGTTTGGGACTATGGAAATTAAGGTCCTCCACCAATAGTAGGTGAGTCTCTTAACAAAGATATAGCACACTTAAGACATTCATCGGTGTGCATGACAGTTCATCAAACACTCTAATGGTGTTATCAAGCGAACTCACCCTTTCAAAGTAAATCAAGAACTATGGCCTTAAACTCCTCGGCCCCACGCTTCCTAATCAAGTCCACGGTGGTTTACTCACCTCACGGGATCAACAATCGATGGCATTACGGGCTCTTGGGGTGGATTATTTAAATTTGGGAATGGTTGGACAGCAGATTGGTTCGGGCATATTACGCGACCCACTCATTCATCATGGTGAAGAAGGCTTGTTTCGCCCTTCATCTTGATTATTCAGCGGATGACCGAGGCTCAACAGCGGTGTCCCTTGCGAGAGCAGCCGCTACACTTTCAACATCATTCGCCAAGGGTCTCTCTACCGGGTTCCATTTGCTAATCAAAACAAAAATTTCAACCGTCGAAGTCATCACATTTTAAGCACTAACACATTGGCATGTATAGCTAGACTCACACGCGCTACGGTAGTCCTAGAACCGACTAAACCATAGCTTTGATACCAATAAAATTGTAACACCCCGAACCCGAGACCGTCGCCGGAGTCCGAGGTGTTAACAGACTTCAAACCACTTATTGAGAATTTCCCAGACTAGCTGCCAATCTGTGTACTAGTCGCTTCAAAAATCATATCTTGAGTTTTACAACTCGAAAATCAGTTTTGTAATTTTTCCCTGAAACTAGACTCATATGTACATCTACAGATTTTTTCTAGAATTTTTAGTCGAGCCAATTAGTACAGTTTATTAGTTAAAGTCTCCCCTGTTGCAGGGATTGACTACACTGACCTTTGTGCGTTACAAATTGGATATCTCCCTGTACAGGGCTTCAATACTGATTCCGTTTGTTTCTATAGAAACTAGACTCAGAGAGGAATCTACACATATATGGCATGACTCCTAATTATCTCTGGTTAATTTACAATGATTTTCCAAAGTCGGAACAGGGGATCCAAAAACCGTTCTGGCCCTATTTCATGAGAACTTCAATATCTCTTAAAATACAGCTCATATGGTCATTTTGTTTCATCCATATGAAAATAGACCCATCAAGATTCGAGTACGTAATTGTTTTAGCTATTAATTCCACTTCTACTATTTTTAGTGATTTTTCGATCTCATATCACTGCTTCTTTCTGCAATAAAGATTCTGCAGAGACTATGCCAATTTCATGAATCCTTCCTTAGCCTTACTACTCATCCATCATACGTGACACAAATTATGGCCACCTTATCAAAATTAAGGTTTCTAAGACTCGTGGCTATAGATTCTAGCATCCCACTCAAACGACCACATAGGCCATTTTCACATGGCTTAAAGTTTACAACCCAAAATTTAACAAAACAAAATAGCTCATACATGCCAAATGTTCTCCTAAGTCGACTAAGAAGACAATACCAAAAATTGCTCTTGGTGTGATGACTTCGTTGTGATTCTGAACACCCAAAAGGAGACGAGCCCAAGGAACCTAAAATGGGTGACAAGAAAACACCGAGTGAGTTTATAACTCGAGAAGTCATAAGCATTCCACAACCATCCATTAATACAATTATCATAAAATGAAATAATGAAACAAGGCCAAATGTTCCGACCATACCGAACTATACCATAGTTCCTTAGATCTTCGGATCAATCTCATACCAAGTCATACATTTACATTTCATATACTATTCAATAGGATATTTGAAGCAATTTCCATACATCATTTCATTTCCGCAACAATCATGCAATCAAATGAACTTTCATCTATTCACGATACCTTATTTACGGAATGCAATTGAGATCATCACATAGATTTAAATCTTACCAACTCCACCCGAGCATGAACATAGCATCTATTAGCCATGAACTCAAGGTACTTACTCTTTCCGCTGTCCATACTCATCTCGATAAAGTCACGCCTCCATATAAATGTTCAATCGGAGATATGTGTAGAGTTCGCACACATAGTGCTTAATACTCAATCACGCACACTTAGTGCCATATGATTCAAGCCATCACACATAGTGCCATATAGTCCAAACTCGCACACTTAGTGCCGTACATTACAAGCTCGCACACTCGGTGCCAATCTAAATCACCGTACACATCTATTTCTCGCACACTTAGTGCCAAGCAAACTTCCTACACATTTCACTATCTCTTTTACGTTCAACATTATCATCTTTTCATACACATACATTTGTATATATTTCATCTTATTAAACACAATTGCATAGATATTACAATCATTTAAGCAATATCAAATATATGTTTAATGACTTACCTTGTGTTGGGTAAAAATAGTCCAAGTCGGCTACTCGATGACCTTCGCCTTTCCCTTGCTTGATTCTCCTTCTTTAACTCCTTGAGCTTAATCAATAAATCAACTAGTTTAACCATCTCGCTAAACATTCATAATTCAATTACACATGCATATGTATGTTTGTATATTCGGCAACCATCCTCACTTATTACCCATTTAGTCAACAATCTAAGCCAAGATAAGGCTTCAATATGGTTGCCTCTAACCAGAATACATGCTCACCAATTTCCTTCATGTGGCGAATATGCATGTCCATGTTGAGGCCATTTATGCACTTATTACCACAGAAGAACAGCATACATTTTACTAACTAATACCTTTCCATATTGTAACTCAATACACATCTATCATTTCCTTCATAACCAAAACATCATCATAAGTAAGTATATACCTTAAGATAGTATATACGTCATACCAATACATCATGCTCAAACATATATACATATATGTATGCTAGAGCCGAATCTCAAGTTGATTGTAACTAAACATGAACATGATTTTGAAACACAAATCTTACTCTCCATGCAAAGAGCATAAATCACACTTGGGGATGCACCATGGCCGAATACATCACAACACCATAATTTTGGTCATGATTACACAAAGAACTTAGTATATCATTCAAAAATGCTCAAAGAAAATCTAAGAGTCCTCAATCCACCATCACATGTATCATCACCAAGCTTCATATTTAACATGCAATGGCATTAACTCAAAATCCACCTTGGCCAAATACCATCCCCATGATATAACAAAGATTTGAACCATGGGCTAATAAGAACATCAAGTTAACAACCAAAACATGCATGAATCTCATGGCACAACATCAAACATACCTTAATCTTGATGCAAATATAGCCAAACCTCTTCCTAATCCTCTTCCAACCCAAGCATGAAGCAAAATTCCTCCCTTCCCTCTAGTATTTTCGGTCAAGAGAGAATGAAATGGATGAGCAAAATTTTTTCTTTTCTTTTCTTCCATGTACGGCAATAGGGGGTTTCACACACACACACATTTTTTTTTCTTTACTACCCATGCTTATTTGTTTATTGTTTCCCCTAATGCACCAACAAAACATGTTTCATGACATGTTTAGCCCATACTCCTTGTCATGGCCGGCCATCACTTGTAAAAGGGTTATTTGACATGCAAGGCCATTGTTTTGCATGCATGCTTTAATTAGTCATCATACATTTCCCCATCATACTTTCAAAGTTTTCTACTAGGTCCTTTCTAGTGAAATTCACATTTATAACTCTAAATTAAAGCATCAAAATGTCACACATGAGTTAACACATATTATAGGCATCAAAATAAATATCAAATTATTTTTATGCCTCGGTTTTGTGGTCTCGAAACCACATTCTGACTAGGGTCGTTTTAAGGCTGTCACAGCAGGCTTACAGGGACTGTGGTAAGGTGCATATGGGGGAGTGCTGGAAATGAACTGGAGCATGTTTTCGATGTGGGTCTAAGGAGCATAAGTTCAGGGAGTGTCCTCGGAGGACAGCTCAGGAGCTAACTACAGAGCAAAGGGATGTCCAACCACGACGAGGAGGACCACCACCATAGAGGGGTCGTGGGCAAGGTAGAGGTGGAAATGGTAATGGACGAGGACGTGGGGCACCTGGAAGAGGTGCTGGACACGCTGAAGCTCGACAATCGGCGTTGGTTTATGCTGCACGACATCGTGAGGAGGGTGACTCTCCTTATGTTATAACTGGTACGTTCTTCATTCATAGCATGCCTTACACTGGTTTGATTGATGTGGGTTCCACTCACTCGTATGTTGCTTGTGATGTATCTGAGGCTTTGGATGTGCTTCCGAGAGAGGCGTGAGTGGGGTATCGGTGATAAGCCCATTGGGACATTCGGTTAAGGTAGATAAACTTTTTAGGCGCGATCAGATTAGTGACACAAGATAAAATTTTGAAGGAGACTTGATGGAGCGCCTTTGGGGATTTTGATCTTATCTTGGGCATGGACTGGTTAGCTAAGCACAAGGCGACGTTGGATTGTGCTGCAAAGAGGATGGTACTACGAACTACTGAAGATGAGGAGATAATGGTCATAGGGGAACGAAGGGATTATTTGTCCAATGTTGTTTCGGCGTTAAGAGCCGAGAAGTTGATTCCGAAAGGTTGTGAGGCGTACTTGGCCCTTGTAAGTCAAACGGGACTTGAGGAGATAACGGTAGAGTCGGTTAGGACTATTAAGGAATTTCAGGATGTATTCCCAGATGAACTTCTTGGATTACCCCCGAACAGAGAAGTCGAGTTTGGAATCGACTTACTACCTGGAACAGCTCCTGTGTTTATTGCGCCTTATCAGATGGCACCAAAGGAGTTGGTAGAATTGAAAGCTTAGATTCAAGAGCTGTTGGATAGAGGGTTTATAAGACCAAGTGTTTCCCCGTGAGGCGCACCAGTACTATTCGTAAAGAAGAAAGATGGGACCATGCGAATGTGTATTGACTATCGGCAGTTGAATAAACTGACAATCAAGAACAAGTACCCGTTACCAAGAATCGATGATCTGTTCGACCAATTGAAAGGAGCCTCAGTGTTTTCTAAGATCGACCTTCGGTCAGGATATCATCAATTAAGAGTTAAAGAGAGGGATATTTATAAGACGGCGTTCAGGACTCGATACGGTCATTACGAGTTTCTGGTAATGCCTTTTGGACTAACTAATGCACCGGCGGCATTCATGGATTTGATGAATCGGGTGTTCCAACCATACTTGGATCGGTTCGTAGTCGTTTTTATTGACGATATCTTGGTGTATTTGAAAACGGAAGAGAAGCATGATGAGCATCTTCGTGTAGTCTTTGCAAGTGTTAAGGAGAAGCAACTTTATGCAAAGTTTAGTAAGTGCGAGTTTTGGCTGAAGGAAGTTACCTTCTTGGGGCATGTTGTGTCACTGAGGGGATCAAGGTGGACCCTCGAAAGATTGAAGCAATTCTGGAATGGAAGCCACCGAAGTCGATATGAGATTCAAGTTTTCTAGGGTTGGCAGGTTATTATCGGAGATTCGTGGAAGGATTTTCTGTGTTGGCAGCACCGTTAACAAAACTTATAAGGAAGGGAGCACCTTTTGTTTGGACAAATAAGCAGCAAGAGGCTTTTGAGAAGTTGAAGAAGGTTTTGACGGAAGCGCTAGTGTTGATTCAGCCAGAGTCTGGTAAGGATTTCACTGTGTACAGCGATGCGTCACATGTAGGTTTGGGCTGCGTGTTGATGCAAGAGGGTAAGGTGGTCACTTATGCTTCACGACAGCTTAAGCCGCACGAGGTGAACTACCCTACGCATGACTTGGAATTGGCAGCGGTAATCTTTGCACTTAAGATATGGAGGTATTACCTGTATGGAGAGAAATGCATCATCTATACGGATCACAAGAGTCTTAAGTACTTGCTGATTCAAAAGGAGCTGAATCTTAGGCAGCGAAGGTGGATAGAGTTGTTAAAGGACTATGACTGTTCGATTGAGTACCATCCAGGGAAAGCGAATGTCGTGGCTGATGCGCTAAGTCGAAGGGCTATGGCGGAATTAAAGGCGATGTTTGCTCATCTAAGTTTGTATGACAACGGAAGTTTGTTGGCAGAGTTACAAGTGAGACCGACTTGGGTAGAACAGATTAAGAAGCAACAGTTGGAGGACGAGTCGTTGGTTTCTCGGTTTTAGCAAGTTGAGAAGGGGGAGAATCCGGACTTTGGGTTAAATAGTGAGGGAGTTCTTTATTTTCGAGAGAGAATTTGTATGCCGAAGAACTCCGATTTGAGATTGATGATTTTGAAAGAGGCACATAATGGACCTTGTGCTGTGCATCCAGGAGGGAGTAAGTTGTATCGCGACTTGCGAGAGCAATATTGGTGGCCTGGGCTTAGCGAAGTGGTGAATTTGTAGGAAGATGTTTGACATGTTAACAAGTGAAGGCCGAGCATCAACTACCTTCGGGATTGTTACAGCCGGTAAAGATACCACTTTGGAAGTGGGAAAGGGTAACTATGGACTTTGTAAGTGGATTGCCGTTGACACCTTCTAAGAAGGATTCAGTTTGGGTGATTGTGGATAGACTCACGAAATCTGCTCATTTCATACCTGTCCGAACCGATTACTCACTTTAGAAGTTGGCCAAATTGTATGTGGCAGAAATAGAACGGTTGCATAGGGTGCCAGCGTCAATAATTTCAGACCGAGACCCAAGGTTTACATCTCAGTTTTGGCAGAAGTTGCATGAGGCATTGGGAACGCGATTGGATTTGATCGACTTTTCACCCTCGATCGGATGGGCGATCGAGAGGGCTATTCAGATTTTAGAGGATATGTTGAGGGGTTGTGCTATTGAGTTTAGAGGCAGCTGGGAGGACCATTTGCCATTGGCGGAGTTCGCGTATAACAACAGTTACCAGAAAAGTATTTAGATGTCTCTATATGAGGCACTATATGGGCGAAGGTGTCGTTCGCCTACTTGTTGGGCAGAATTGGGGGAAAGGCAAATACTTGGACCGAGTTGGTAGCGACATCAAGACAAGATTAAGGTGATCAGAATCGGTTAAAGAGGCGGCGGATCGACAAAAGTCTTATGCCGATCTGAAGCGTAAGGATATTGAATATGCGGTAGGGGACATGGTCTTTTTGAAAGTTTCGCCTTGGAAGAAGATTTTGAGATTTGGTAAGAAGGGTAAGTTAAGCCCACGGTTTATTGGGCCTTACCGAATCATTAAGCAGATAGGGCCGGTGGCTTATCAGCTAGAGTTACCTCTAGAACTAGATCGCATTCACGACGTTTTCCATGTGTCCATGCTAAGGCGATATCATTCTGACCCAACTCATATCGTGCCAGTTACAGAAATTGAGGTACGATCGGATTTGACCTTTGAAGAGGAACCGGTGCAAATACTTGATCGCGATGTCAAGGTGTTGAGAAGGAGGTCAGTCCCGTTAGTGAAGGTACTTTGGAGGAACCATGGCAAGGAAAAAGCTACTTGGGAGACCGAAGAGGCAATGCGTCAGCAGTACCCTCAACTGTTTGGATCAGGTAAATTTCGAGGTCAAAATTTCTTTAAGGAGGTAGAGTTGTAACATCCTGATTTTCGGGTTTTTCGCGATTCTTGGTATTTTAAGTAAGTTTCTAAAATTTGGTATGTGATTATGGAATTCATAATTTGGGTATGTAAATGGGCTTATGGAAGGCCCATGAGTTGGCCAAAACCCGGTAGAATTTTTTAAATTTTGGACTTAGGAGCTAGGGGTTCTGGCGAGGTGCCCTTATATAAAGTTGTGGGTAAAGTGGCTAAGTGACGCCACTAGGGAGCTATAAGGGTGGCGTGTAAGTGTTGGAGGAAGACCTGGGTTCGATTCCCTGGAATGGCAGAGGTAATGTTATTTTTATGCTTGTGCATGCTAAAGTTTAAAGCTGGATGGAACTCTATGGGAGAGAGTTTAAAATAGTCAAGATGCATGGATTAAGGAGGGATAAGGGGAGAGATTTTAGGGATTTGAGAAAGGGATAGAGCCTAGCCGATTTGAAGGGATTAGAGAGGGGATTTCGGCAGAGGGGTATTAGGTTAGCAATTTCGACATTAGGGTCTTAGCTGTGCCGTTTTCTCTTTTGTTTTAGTTTTTCTCTTCTTTCTTCTTCCCTAGCCGAATCTACCATCTTTCCTCTCATCTTTTCTCCCTTTTCTTTTTCAAAAACCAGCCCATTACTTTCCTCTACTCATTTATTATTTCTTTCCTTAATCTCTACTGCGAAATCTCGCAAAGCGAAATCAGTGAAGACAGGGGGGTGCCTATTCTTTGTGACCAGCAACCTTTTTCCTTCCTTTTCAATTGTTGGCGTTCAATTCCTTTACCTTTTAGGCATCCGGATTCAAGAGGAGTAAGACTGTGGTAAGTACCCAAACTCTAAACAATTCCTAGAGTAACTTTTGGCCAAAACCCGAAACCCCTCTAGTTTAGGGAGGTGGCCGAATATGGGTATAGGCCTTATGGGGTCTTCTTTTAATATTTTTGTGGTTTATTTAGTGGAGGAGCAGCAAGGTGTAGTGTCGACTTGGAGTGTCTTGGATCTCCGTAGTGGCTAGACCTAGTCATCAATCGCAACAAAGGTAAGATTCCTAAGGCCATTATGGATGGTGGCCGAATGTGTAAGTATTAATATTAGATGATTTTTGGTTTAGTTCAATTATGGGAAGCTGATTATTAACGATGGATTATAGGAGAAATCGTGTAGGAGATCTCGTCGAGGAATATCGCCAAACAGGTGTGTAACGAACCCTTTTCACAAGCTTAAAGCGATAAATGCCGAAAAGCCGAAATGCCGAAATTCTAGCATTTCGAGGACTCGTGAGCAAGTGAACGCTCATTAGTTAGTTAGATTCGTTGAGATGATGATCAGGAACATTGGAAATGGTAAGAACGTGTTTTTGGCGTTCACAGTAAGTTGGGCCTCGAGGGGCTGAACTAGGGCCCAATAGGCTTTCGGGCCCATTTGGGAAAAATTGGTAGAAAACGAAAATCTGTTAAAATTGCATGTTAGAACTAAGAATGCTATTATGGATATAGGCTAAATGGGCCTAGATGACAAAATCGGCTAAGTAGGGCCCATTAGGGGTTTTAGGCCCAATAACTCGATTTCGCTAAAAAAATGGGCCAGAATCACTGTTTACACTCATGAATTGTTAGTAACCGTTAATGAACATGGAAACCCTAATTTTTGGTAAAATTACAAGATTACCCTTATAACATGAAAATGACCGTTTTGCCCCTAGGTAAAAATGACTATTATACCCCTAGGGTTTATGTATGAATTTAATACATGGGATTTTGATAAACATGGTATGTATGATATGCACATGACATGTATGATATGCACATGATATGTATGATATGCACGTGATGTAATCATAAATGCATTGGGTTGGGTTTTTATATGAATGGAGGAAGTGAAAAAGGGCTTGTGCCCCAGTTATTAAAGGGCTTATGCCCCAGTTATTAAAGGGCTTATGCCCCAATTATTAAAAGGGCTTTTGCCCCACTTATTAAAAGAGGCTAGGCCTCCAGATATATGATAAAGCAGCTATGCTGCCAGTGGAGAGTTATGGCGGGGTGGGTCAAGTTAATCCCCACATGGTGTGCTGGTTGGTACGGGTGGAGAGTAGCGGATGGAGGGTTGAGTAGTCTCCCCAATTGGGCTTGCATTCTTTCATTGACATTGTATGTGATATTGAAATGGGCCTATGGGCCAAACCGTTTACAGTAAAGGCTTCGGCCCCGTAATATGAAATTTGAAAAGGCTTCGGCCTAGTATTATGAAATATGAAATATGAAAAGGGCTATGGCCCAGTACATGTTTGAGATTGGATTTGGGCTTAGACCCAACAGGCTGTCATTGTTTTGGGCTCTGAAAGGGGCTTGTTACACACTGAATTTCCAAACTCACCCCCCTTTCCTTAACCTTGCAGGTGAGCTTTGATGTGGGGACTTGGGCCGGAAGGGATTCAGAGTGGCCACGGTGATCGCTTTTAGACCTTTAAATAAGCGTTGGTTTTCATTTAATTTCCTTTAATTATTATTTATTTTTGGGTTGTAATAAGGCCATTTTAACTTTTCTTTTATTTCTTCTGGATTATTTTATTTTTAATAACTTCAAACTGGTTGATAATTGTTCAAATGGGCTAGACTTAGGACATGTTTTCAAAGCGATGCTTGTTTTCAAAATATATCAACACCACAATTAATCAATTTATCAAAGACGTCGACTTAAACAAATTTAAACTCGATATAACAAAGTGTGCCTATGGTTGTGGGCATGTCTAGGATTGGATCCAATCAAAGAGCTTGGTACTTAAGCAGCCTTCATGGCTCACCTCCTCTGTCTCGGATACCTACCTGGTGCCCAGCTTCCATACACTTTGTTAACTCAACAAAATATATGGTTTTAAAACACTAAAACGGAACGTGGGTTTTCAACTCCAATGTGGCACGTCAGATTCGGCCATAACGTCTGGGCTGGGTTTGAGGTGTTAGAAGAAATCCTAGAATAGAATCTCCCAGTACATAGAAATAAAGATAAAAATAACTCCTCAGCGAATACCAGAAGAAGACTATAATTAATAACCCTGAAATTTCCTCTATAATAGAAATAACACATTCTTCAACATTTTTATAAGATGGAATACCAATCAATAGAAACAGAAGAATAACCTCATCTGAATTTATCCCCGAATTCATTCCGATCATACTACAATGAATTCTCAAATAGAGGAATACGATGATACCGATTATAAACCAATCAAAATGGCAATACTTTTATTAAACAAATGAGTCAGATAACATTCTCACTTTATAGCATTTTCATTAGAAAAAGGAACAATCACACATGTGTCTCTGAGAATAAGAAATATACAGAATATTCAAAAGAAATCATCGAAATTCACTTGACTGTAATTATCCAATTCAGACACTCTTACTATTCATTCGTCATTTTGAATTCCATTCTATTTCATTCACCAATGAAAACCACTCAGGAAGAATTTCCAACAGATACATACTTAGACATCATATCTGATTGAATTAAATTACCAGACCAACTTTCTTTTACTAATGACAATATTCAATCTGAAGAACCTTTGGGACATTGTACAAGTCCTTCCAGCCTTAATTCATTGCCAAATCGTTCTAAACTTTGCTTACTTTATCATTATCTCACTATTTAACTCTTTAATCTTTCTTTGCAAACTCGTTCTATTTCGTTCCATTGAAACCTTATAATCATATCACTGGTAAGGGGGTGAGGTCGTTAAGCCTCGAAAGGGAGTTTCATATTCTGCCAAATCCTTGATTCAAACACTTCATTCAAACATTTCAACTTTTCATCTTGTTACAAACACATTTTCACATATCTCAGTTTCACATGCAACTTTATTTCATGTGAGTTTTAACAAAACATAAGTGAATTTATCACGATTCAAACTTTCATTTCTATTACTCAAATTACCAAATAATTTCTTATCAAATTTCCATATTTAGTCTTGATCTTTTGTCAATATTTATCCCATTGAAAAACGTCTTACGGTTTTGAGTACGTCACTTACTTGATGCCATAGTCCAACTATGGTCTTCTACTAACTTTGCTTTGCCCATGTTGATGCCTATTTCCGATAGGTATTACACTAGCTCATCTGTCTCATGTATTGCCATGGTCCAATCATGGTCTTTTCCGTCAATTCATTATTGAATGATCATACTCATTCCCTGCGTTCTATCCAATTTGATCTTTCATTACCATTTACTTTATACGATCTCATACATCTCTTTACACTGATGCACACATATCATAAAATTCTTTTCATACCTTTTCAATTCCATCATATCACATATATATTACAATCAGTTCAATATCAATTTCAGATCAATTAATAATAACTCGGTTGGAATACATCATTACCTAAGCAAAATAATTTATAAGAGCCGGGAGACCTCACACAATCACACTTTACTTGCGGCATGTATAGCTAGACTCTTACACTTGCTATGTTAGTCCAAGAACCGACTAAACCATAGCTCTGATACCACTAAATGTAACACTCCTAACCCGTATCCGTTGCCGGAATAAGGTTATGAGGTATTACTTGACTGAACAAAACTTCTATAAAGTCAAAGATACTTACCAGACATAAATTATCAACAATGCAAACATGTCTCATTGATTTTCCATAAGAGCTCTTATAAATTTCCAAAATGACTCACTATCAAAACATAACCGAATATCGAATAACAAATTAACTACTGTCAAGTTATAACTAAAACATTTCACCACATTACTTCAATTATAAGGCTTCTTTAAACAAAATGAGCAAGCCATCTTCGCATGGCTATAATGTATACAAAGTCGAAATATCATTCTACCTATAGTCTATCCTATACATGCCTTAAATCATGATGATATACAATCTTCTCAACTCACATAATGACTCGATAGTATGATGATATCTCCGGCCCTTCCAACTCGAGCTAAAGTATAAACCTATAAGAAATGGAAAAGAGAACATGAAGTAAGCTTCAATGCTTAATAAGTTTTAAGCAATGCAAATAATTAATTTACTTATAGATCGATTATTTCAAATTTTCAAGAAATCATTCCTAGATAATTGCCATTTTGTCCAAGTATCCATGAACATAATGCATATTTAGCAAATTCACATCACTTGAATCTGAACTCAATTAAAACCAAATATTGAAATCACAAATAAGATCATAAGAACTCGAAAAGCATCTCATTAACAAGTTTTAACCATGTTTGCAACAAAATCATAAATTCACTACAAGCTCTCTTCCTGAGCAAAAGTCACTAAATTATTTATAACCGGAGATAAGAAACTCCAAATCAAGTTCCATTAATTTTCCCTGAAAATAGACTCATATATCTTCCATCCATAAAATTTTCAGAATTTTTGGTTTGACAAATCAATACTAGATTTTTATTGAATTTTCCCCTATTTCACAGTTTGTCTATTCTGACCACTCTTCACTATGAATCAATTTTCTCATTATACAGAATTCAAAATATGTTATCGTTAATTTCATTTGAAATTAGACTCATTAAGGAGTCTAAGAATATAAATTTTATCTTATAACCATTTTTTTATCATTTATAATGATTTTCTGAAAACAAAACCGGGGACCTCGAAGTAATTTTGACTCTATTCCACGCCACTTCAAATATCTCATTATTAGCAATTCTTTTGCTTACATTGTTTCTTTTATAAGAAACTAGACTCATTAAGATTTCGTGACATAATTTATTCAGCCTCTAACTCAACTCCCAAAATTTATGGTGATTTTCTGAAATCACATTACTACTGCTGTCCCAAGCAAATTTATTACCCATTCTTTGCATTCATATTATTTAACATGTATATCACCAAATCAATCTCATATAACTTTTCACCATAACCGAATACACACATACACATATGAGATTTTCACATATACTTCTCATTTTGCATTCATGATTCAATTCCGATTAGTCTAACATATAAAAGTATATAATACATACCTGACCAACTTAATGTATTGAACATATTCAATGGTAGTTTACTACGAACATTCGAAATCAAAATCTTAATCCAATCATCGGCATCAAGTCTGCTAGGTTTAAAACCCAAATCCAATCACCGCCACAAAGCATGTGGGACTTAAGCCCGGATATAATACCAGCACAAAGCCTACGGGACTTGTGACAGCCTTAAAACGACCCTAGTCGGAATGTGGTTTCGGGACCACAAAACCGAGGCATAAAAATAATTTGATATTTATTTTGATGCCTATAATATGTGTTAACTCATGTGTGACATTTTTGATGCTTTAATTTAGAGTTATAAATGTGAATTTCACTAGAAAGGACCTAGTAGTAAACTTTAAAAGTATGAGGGGGAAATGTGTAATGACTAGTTGATCATGCATGCAAAAATGAGGGGTTTGCATGTCAACTTCCCCAATTATTAGCTAATGGCCGGCCATGACAAGGGTGTATGGGCTAAACATGTCATGAAACATGTTTTGTTGGTGCATTAGGGAGAAACAATAAACAAATAAGTATGGGTGATAAAGAAAGAAAAAAATGTGTGTGTGTGAGTGAAACCCCTTGCCGTGTATTGACGAAAAGAGAAGAAAAAATTTGTTCATCCATTTTTCTCCCTTGACCGAAAATACTAGAGGAAGGAAGGAATTTTGCTTCATGTTTGGTTTGGAAGAGGATTAGGAAGAGGTTGGCTATACTTGCATCAAGATTAAGGTATGTTTGAGGTTGTGCCATGAGATTCATGCATGTTTTAGTTGCTAGCTTGATGTTCTTGTTAGCCCATGGTTCAAATCTTTGCTATGTCACGGGAATGAAATTCGCCAAAGTGAATATGGTGTTAATGCCATTGCATGCTAAATATCAAGCTTGATAATGAAACATGTGATGGGGATTGAGGACTCTTAGATTTTCTTTTAGCATTTTTGAAGGAGATACTAAGTTCTTTGTTTAATCATGACCAAAATTATGGTGTTGTGGTATTCGGCCATGGTATATCCATAAGTATGATTCATGCATGTTGCATGGTAAGTAAGATTTAAGCTTTGGATATGTGTGTATATTTGGATATAAGCCACTTGAGAATTTGGCCCTTGCACCTACATGAATATATGTTTGCACATGATGTATTGGTATAACATATATACTATTTCAAGTGTATATTTGCTTGTGATGATGTTTCGGTTATGAAGTAAATGAGAGAGGTGTATTGAGCTACGATATGTAATGCGTTAGTAGTAAAATGTATGCTGTTTTTGTGTGGTATTAAGTGTATAATTGGCCTCAACATGGACATGTATATTCGGCCACATGAGGGGAAATTGGTGTGCATGCATTTGGTTAGAGGCAAGCATATTGATACCTATTCTTGGCTTAGAAAATTCGGCTAAGAGGAATATTAACTAATGTGCTAAGTTCGATTCATGATTTCGTACATATGCGACTTTGATGCCTAATGAGTATATATATTGACTAAGTACCTTGAATTCCTCTTTCGATGCTCAAATGATTAAATTGATTTATTTGTCAAATTAAGCTCAAGAGCAAAGGGGAGCTAAATCCGATAAAGGGAAGGAAAAAGTAGTCGAGTAGCCGTCGAAATCGCTCGACAACATCCAAGGTAAGTCTTCGAGTAATGACCCTACTTGAATTATATTGAAATCATGCTCCTTGTGTGTGGCTATTGAGCCAAAATTGTAAAGGTTTGATAAATACTTTGTGTTAGAGCCTTAGTAACGAAAATGAATTATGGATGTGTCTTGATTATTGATATATGTGTAAATGAACATTGGAATGATATCGGGCTAAGTCCCAAGGCAATTATGCTAGTAATTATATCCGGGCTAAGACCAAGGCATTCGTATGAAGTTGTTATATCCGGGCTAAGACCAAGGCATTTGTGCAAGTTACCAACCGGTTAAGACCAAGGCAATCATGCGAATCACTATAACCGGCTAGGTCCCAAGACAATCGGCGAGTCACTATATCTTGTTAAACTCAAGGTACGTGATTCGAAGTGAGCAATCTTGCTGTAAAATTTCAGTTTATACACTTGTGAAAATTCCAGCAATGAGGTATGTTTGTATGTGCTTGAATTAGTTGAGTCCTTACAAGTAAGTATCGCCAGTTGATAAACGAGCTACCGCCTTTGGCTAAGTTGTTCTTTTGTGTATGAACATAAGGGTCGGTAATGTGAAATAAGTATGATTATGGGAATGTGTATTAATAAAGTGATTCATTTAGCCATGTGAATGTAATACGTTAGTCAAAGCTGATTCCATTGCTTGAGACTTACTAAGCATTAAAATGCTTACCCCGTTGCTTTGGCTCTCTGTTTTTTTAGGTTTCGCTCGTTAGCTATCGGATTCGGGATCAACGAAGTCGAAGTCATCCACACTATCAAAGCCCCCTTTTGGTACAATTTTGGTTGAGCTTTGAAATGGCATGTATAGGACTACCCTTTTTTTGCGTTTTAAGTACTTTTGTGATGTATGTGTGTACGACCATGCGAAAATGGCTCGTAAAAGTGGAGTATGGCATTAGACCATTTGTGCTTATGTATATATGTATGGTTTTATGATGTGACTACGGACTGAATGGAAGTGTGAGCAAATGATCAGCCATTGGAATGGCTAAAAATGATTATATGTGGACCTATGTATGACAAAACTCTAGTTGGTCCATAGAAACCACGAAATAGGTAAGGTTTACCTGAAAAAACAGATGCTGACAGCAGCAGTGGTGTGGATTTGAAAAATCACTAAAAATTTTAGGAATTGAATTAAATAGTGAATAAATTATATAAATGAACCTTGATGAATATACTTTTATATGGAAGAAACGAAATGGTCATATGAATTATATGTCAAGAGATATTAAAGTTCTCGTGAAACAGGGCCAGAACGGTTTCTGGATCCCCTGTTCCGACTTTAGAAATTCATTGTAAATTACCCATAGATAATTAGGAGTCATTCCATATATGTATAGATTCCTCTCTGAGTGTAGTTTCTATAGAAACAAATGGCATCAGTATTGAAGCCCTGTAAAGGGAGATATCCAATTCGTAACGCACGAAGGTCAGTGTAGTCGATCCCTGCAACAGGGGAGACTTTAACTAATAAACTGTACTAATTGGCTTGACCAAAAATTCTAGAAACAAATTTGTAGATGGAAATATGAGTCTAGTTTCAGGGAAAAATTACGAAACAAATTTTCGAGCTTTGAAACTCAAGATATGATTTTTAAGGCGACACTGACGCAGTAACCAGCTTGTCTGGAAATTTCTAAATGGACTGTGAAGATAGTTAAACTAAGTTTGTGTGCACCTTGTGTTCGATTCCGGTAACGGACTTGGGTACGGGGTGTTACAATTTTATTGGTATCAGAGCTACGGTTTAGTCGGTTCTAGGACTACCGTAATGTGTTTGGGTCTAGCTATACATTCCATTTTTCGTGATTATTTGATAGTGTGGTGATTTCGACGCTTGAAATTGTGTTTATTTATAGTAATGGATCCCGATCCCAACCGAAGCGATAGCGATGATGTGGAGAGTGTGGCGCTGCTCCGACAAGGGACAGCCGCCAATGACTCTCAACCTGTTGCTAGCAATTGAATGATGAGGCTAGGCAAGCCTTTTATAGCGTGATGAATGATTGGTTCAACCAATACATTCGAACTAATACTACTGTTCCACAACCTCCATTCTCAACAAACACATTTCAAGACCTACAATGCCTCCGAGAATCGACCAAATAAGGTCGAATAAGCCCTCGATTGATAGAATCCAAAACATGGGGCTCTGAATTTAAAGCTACGGATAGCGACGATACCGAGCAAGCTGAATTTTGGTTGGACAACACTATCCGGCACTCGATGAGCTATCTTGTACACCGATGAATGCCTAAAGTGTGTTATCTCCTTGCTACGTGATTCGCCTACTATTGGTGGAGCACTCGACTTCACTGTTGCCCCGAGAGCAAGTAATTGGGAGTTTTTCCAAACCGAGTTTGGAAAAAGTATATCATCGAGATTTGTTGATCAAAACGGAAGGAATTTCTTGAGCTTAAGCAAGGTTCTATGTCGCCATCGATTCGAGCGAAAATTTGTTAGACTTAGTAAATACGCCGGGAATGTGTTTCGTCCGAGGTCGTCATGTGTAAACGCTTCGAGGATGGGCTGAATGAAGACATAAAATGTTCGTTGGCATTCTTGAAATACGAGAGTTCGTAGTACTTGTTGAGCGAGCTTGTAAAGCCGAAGAGCTTAGAAAAGAAAAACAAAAAGTTGATGTGGGAACTGGAGAGTTTCGAAAAACATCATCGGAAAGTCTCTTCAACATGCATCGAAGAAATTTAGAGATGATGTGGGCGGTCTAGAGGCGCTTCGGGCCTTTTTAGACGAGATCGTGATCGACCCCCTGTGGGTACACGAGGCACTTCGGTCGCTAGTGTTGGGAATGAACGCCGAGACGTAACGAAGTGTCGACATTGTGGCAAATGGCATTCGAAGTCAGAGGTTCCGTGACCGCTCTGTTACAAGTGCGGATCATCGACCACTTTATTAAAGATTGCCCGAGGTTGTGCGAGCAGAATACAAATCGAGTGGGAAACCGGTGCTACCACCGCCGAGGTAGACCATCCGGAAATACGAGCAATGCTAGTGGTGGTCGAGAGGATCTAGAGATGTTACGACCAGATCCGAGGCTCGCGCTCTGCTAGGGCTTATGCTATACGCCGCACGTGAGGATGCTTCCTCGCCGATGTTATTACCGGTACTTTCACTCTCTTTAATACTAATGTGATTGCTTTGATTGACCCCGGTTCTACTCATTCTTATATATGCAAAACCTTAGCATCCAAAGAAGACTTTACCTATTGAGTCTCTCGAGTTCGTAATTCGGTGTCAAATCCTTTGGGTCGTTACGCTTTGGTCGACAAAGTGTGTAAGAAATGTCCCTAGTAATTCGAGGTTCTTGTTTTCCGCGGACTTGATGCTTTTGCCTTCGATGAATTTGATGCTATTCTTGGGTTAGATTGGTTGACCGCGATGATGCGGTTGTGAGTTGCAAAAGCAAGACTATTGATTTGAGGTGCACAAATAACGAGACGATCCGAGTTGAACCTACGGACTTGAAGGGGTTGCCAGCTGTAATGTCATCAATGTTGGCCCAGAAGTATGTAAGAAAGGGGTGCGAAGCATACCTTGCGTATGTACTTGATGATAAGGAGTTAGAAATAAAACCCGAATCTGTGCCGGTGGTTTGTGAATACCCGGATGTTTTTCCCGAAGAATTACCGGGTTTGCCACCTGTTCGGGAGATAGAGTTTGGCATTGAGCTTGTACCTGGGACCACACCGATTTCGATAGCTCCGTATCGTATGGCACCAACAAAATTAAAGGAGTTGAAAGCTCAGTTGCAAGAGTTGGTGGATAGAGGCTTTGCTCGCCCGAGTTTTTCACCTTGGGGTGCACAGTGTTGTTTGTGAAAAAGAAGGACGGAACCATGAGGTTGTGCATCGACTATCGTCAGCTTAATAAAGTGACAATAAAGAACAAGTATCCGTTATCGTGTATCGATGATTTGTTCGATCAACTGAAGAACCTCGGTGTTCTCAAAAATAGATTTGAGATCGGGCTATTATCGCCATGAATCCGAGATTCGAGACATACCTAAAAGCGCCTTGAGCGAGATATGGTCACTACGAGTCCTTAGTGATGCCGCTTGGGCTCACTAATGCCCCCGCTGTATTTATGGATTTGATGAATCGGATCTTTAGACCATATTTGGATCGGTTCAGTAGTTGTGTTCATTGATGACATCTTGGTCTATTCAAGAGATGAGACCGAACATGCGAGCACCGAGATTGGTGTTGCAAATTTTACGGGATAAGGTTATATGCTAAGTTCAAGCAAGTGCGAGTTCGGTTAAGAGAGGTTAGCTTTTTGGGTCATGTGGTATCTCAGACGGTATTCGAGTCGATTCGAGCAAAATTACAGCCATACTTAATTGGAAACCTCCAAGAAATATTACCGAGGTTCGAGCTTTTGGGACTTGCTTACATTACCGACGGTTTGTAAAAGGATTCTCGATGATAGCCACACCCATGACTTAAACCGCTTCGAAGGATGTCAAGTTTGAATGGACGGAAAAGTGTCGAAAAGTTTCGATCAATTGAAAACTCATTTGATGAAGCTCCGCTTTAGTGCGGCCGAATCGGCAAAGAGTTTGTCATTTATAGTGACGCCTCCTACTTGGGTTAGGTTGCGTATTGATGCAAGAAGGTCGAGTTGTGGCCTACGCGTCGAGACAATTAAAGCCACATGAGAAAAATTATCCGACCCATGATCTCGAATTGGTCGCCATCGATTCGCTTTAAAGATATGGCGACATTACTTATTTGGTGAGAAGTGCCATGTGTATTCGGATCACAAAAGTCTCAAATATTTGATGACTCAAAGAGACTTAAATCTGCGACAAAGACGTTGGCTCGAGTTGTTAAAAGATTATGAGCTCGTCATTGATTATCACCCGGGAAAGACTAATGTGGTTGCGGACGCCTTAAGCCGGAAATCACTGTTTGCTTTACGAGCGATGAATGTACACTTGTCTATCCTACCCGACAATGTGTTAGTAGCCGAATTAAAGGCCAAACCATTGTTGACTCATCAAATTCGTGAAGCTCAGAAAGATGATGATGAGTTGCTTGCAAAACGGGCTGAGTGTGATCCGAACAAGGAATCGGAGTTTCAAATTGATGATGACGATTGTTTGAGGTTCGAAGTCGTCTGTGTGTTCCAAAGAATTGAAACTTATTTCGATAATTCGAACGAAGCCCATTGTAGCCGAATGGCAATCCACCCGGGAGTACGAAGATGTACAATGATTTGAAACGTCGATTTTGGTGGCATGGTATGAAACGAGACATCTCCGACTTTGTTTGAGATGTTTAATATGTCAACAAGTGAAAGCGAACATCAAGTGCCTTGAGGATTACTTCACCGATTACGATACCCGAGTGGAAATGGGATCGAGTCACAATGGACTTTGTGTCCCGACCGCCATTGTCGCAAGTAAGAAGGACGCGATTTGGGTTGTTGTTGATAGACCGACTAAGTCGGCTCACTTTATCCCCGTATGCGTCTGGATTTTTCATTGGATAAACTAGCTGAATTATACGTTTCTCAGTTGTGAGATTACATGGGGTACCGATTTACATTGTGTCGGATAGAGATCCGAGATTCACCTCGCGATTTTGGAAGAAATTGCAAGAAGCTTTGGGTACCAAGTTGCATTTCAGCACCGCCTTTCACCCCCAAACCGATGGTCAATCCGAGTGGATAATTCAGATACTTGAGGATATGTTGAGATGTTGCATCCTCAAGTTCAGTGGTTCATGGGAACGGTACTTACCTTGGATTGAATTCGCCACAACAATAGTTTTCAATCAAGTATTAAGATGGCGCTTTACGAGGCCTTGTGCAGGCGTAGATGCCGTACACCATTGTTTTGGACCGAGCTCGGTGAGAACAAAATTTTGGAGTGGATTTGATTAAAGATCTTTGAAGAAAGTAAAAGTAATCCGTGAAAATCAAGATAGCCTCCGATCGTCGAAGTCGACGCGGATCTCAAACGAAAAGACATTGAGTATCAAGTGGGAGATAAAGTGTTTCTTAAAGTTTCGCCTTGGAAAAAGATACTCAGATTTGGCCGTAAATGAAAATTGAGCCCGAGGTTCATCAGGCCATATGAGATATCCGAACGAGTCGGTCCAGTTGGGTATCGTTTGATTTTGCCCCCTGAACTTGAAAAGATTCACGACGTCTTTCATGTTTCGATGCTTCGGCGCTATAGATCTGATCCGTCGCACGTAATTAGTCCATCAGAGGTTGAAATTCAATCCGATATGAGTTATGAAGAAGAACCGATTCGTATCCTAGCTCGTGAAGTGAAGGAGTTGCGAAACAAAAGGGTTCCGTTAGTAAAAGTGTTATGGCTCAAACACGGGATGGAAGAAGCTACTTGGGAACCCGAGAGCTCTATGAAAGAGCGTTACCCAAACCTATTTATCGGTAAGATTTTCGGGGACGAAAATTTCTTAAATGGGGGAGAGTTGTGACAGCCTTAAAATGACCCTAGTCGGAATGTGGTTTCGGGACCACAAAACCGAGGCATAAAAATAATTTGATATTTATTTTGATGCCTATAATATGTGTTAACTCATGTGTGACATTTTTGATGCTTTAATTTAGAGTTATAAATGTGAATTTCACTAGAAAGGACCTAGTAGTAAACTTTAAAAGTATGAGGGGGAAATGTGTAATGACTAGTTGATCATGCATGCAAAAATGAGGGGTTTGCATGTCAACTTCCCCATTTATTAGCTAATGGCCAGCCATGACAAGGGTGTATGGGCTAAACATGTCATGAAACATGTTTTGTTGGTGCATTAGGGAGAAACAATAAACAAATAAGTATGGGTGATAAAGAAAGAAAAAAAAATGTGTGTGTGTGAGTGAAACCCCCTTGCCGTGTATTGAGGAAAAGAGAAGAAAAAAAAATTTGTTCATCCATTTTTTCTCCCTTGACCGAAAATACTAGAGGAAGGAAGGAATTTTGCTTCATGTTTGGTTTGGAAGAGGATTAGGAAGAGGTTGGCTATACTTGCATCAAGATTAAGGTATGTTTGAGGTTGTGCCATGAGATTCATGCATGTTTTTAGTTGCTAGCTTGATGTTCTTGTTAGCCCATGGTTCAAATCTTTGCTATGTCACGGACTGAAATTCGCCAAAGTGAATATGGTGTTAATGCCATTGCATGCTAAATATCAAGCTTGATAATGTAACATGTGATGGGGATTGAGGACTCTTAGATTTTCTTTTAGCATTTTTGAAGGAGATACTAAGTTCCTTGTTTAATCATGGCCAAAATTATGGTGTTGTGGTATTCGCCATGGTATATCCATAAGTATGATTCATGCATGTTGCATGGTAAGTAAGATTTAAGCTTTGGATATGTGTGTATATTTGGATATAAGCCACTTGAGAATTCGCCCTTGCACCTACATGAATATATGTTTGCACATGATGTATTGGTATGACATATATACTATTTCAAGTGTATATTTGCTTGTGATGATGTTTGGTTATGAAGTAAATGAGAGAGGTGTATTGAGCTACGATATGTAATGCGTTAGTAGTAAAATGTATGCTGTTTTGTGTGGTATTAAGTGTATAATTGGCCTCAACATGGACATGTATATTCGCCACATGAGGGAAATTGGTGTGCATGCATTCGGTTAGAGGCAAGCATATTGATGCCTATTCTTGGCTTAGAAAATTCGGCTAAGAGGAATATTAACTAATGTGTTGAGTTCGATTCATGATTTCGTACATATGCGACTTTGATGCCTAATGAGTATATATATTGACTAAGTACCTTGAATTCCTCTTCGATGCTCAAATGATTAAATCGATTTATTTGTCAAATTAAGCTCAAGAGCAAAGGGAGCTAAATCCGATAAAGGGAAGGAAAAGTAGTCGAGTAGTCGTTAAATCGCTCGACAACTTCCAAGGTAAGTCTTGAGTAATGACCCTACTTGAATTATATTGAAATCATGCTCCTTGTGTGTGGCTATTGAGCCGAAATTGTAAAGGTTTGATAAATATTTTGTGTTAGAGCCTTAGTAACGAAAATGAATTATGGATGTGTCTTGATTATTGATATATGTGTAAATGAACATTGGAATGATATCGGGCTAAGTCCCAAGGCAATTATGCTAGTAATTATATCGAGTGCTAAGACCAAGGCATTCGTATGAAGTTGTTATATCCGGCTAAGACCAAGGCATTTGTGCAAGTTACCAAACCGGGTTAAGACCAAGGCAATCGTATGAATCACTATAACCGGCTAGGTCCCAAGACAATCGAGCAAGTCGCTATATCCGGTTAAATCCTCAAGGTACGTGATTCGAAGTGAGCAATCTTGCTGTAAAAATTTCAGTTTATACACTTGTGAAAATTCCAGCAATGAGGTATGTTTGTATGTGCTTGAATTAGTTGAGTCCTTACAAGTAAGTATGCTCAGTTGATAAATGAGCTACCGCCTTTGGCTAAGTTGTTCTTTGTGTATGAACATAAGGGTCGGTAATGTGAAATAAGTATGATTATGGGAATGTGTATTAATAAAGTGATTCATTTAGCCATGTGAATGTAATACGTTAGTCAAAGCTGATTCCATTGCTTGAGACTTACTAAGCATTAAAATGCTTACCCGCTGCTTTGGCTCTCTGTTTTTTAGGTTTCGCTCGTTAGCTATCGGATTCGGGATCAACGAAGTCGAAGTCATCCACACTATCAAAGCCCCTTTGGTACAATTTTGGTTGAGCTTTGAAATGGCATGTATAGGACTACCCTTTTGTTGCGTTTTAAGTACTTTTGTGATGTATGTGTACGACCATGCGAAAATGGCTCGTAAAAGTGGAGTATGGCATTAGACCATTTGTGCTTATGTATATATGTATGGTTTTATGATGTGACTACGGACTGAATGGAAGTGTGAGCAAATGATCAGCCATTGAATGGCTAAAATGATTATATGTGGACCTATGTATGACAAAACTCTAGTTGGTCCATAGAAACCACGAAATAGGTAAGGTTTACCTGAAAAAACAGATGCTGACAGCAGCAGTGGTGTGGATTTGAAAAATCACTAAAAATTTTAGGAATTTAATTAAATAGTGAATAAATTATATAAATGAACCTTGATGAATCTACTTTTATATGGAAGAAACGAAACGGTCATATGAATTATATGTCAAGAGATATTAAAGTTCTCGTGAAACAGGGCCAGAACGGTTTCTGGATCCCCTGTTCCGAATTTAGAAATTCATTGTAAATTAACCAGAGATAATTAGGAGTCATGCCATATATTTATAGATTCCCCTCTGAGTTTAGTTTCTATAGAAATAAACGGCATCAGTATTGAAGCCCTGTAAAGGGAGATATCCAATTCGTAACGCACGAAGGTCAGTGTAGTCGATCCCTGCAACAGGGGAGACTTTAACTAATAAACTGTACTAATTGGCTTGACCAAAAATTCTAGAAACAAATCTGTAGATGGAAATATGAGTCTAGTTTCAGGGAAAAATTACGAAACAAATTTTCGAGCTTTGAAACTCAAGATATGATTTTTAAGGCGACACTGACGCAGTAACCAGCTTGTCTGGAAATTTCTAAATGGACTGTGAAGATAGTTAAACTAAGTTTGTGTGCACCTTGTGTTCGATTCCGGTAACGGACTCGGGTACGGGGTGTTACAGGACTTTAGCCTGGATATAACACCATCAAGAATGCCTTCGGGGCTTAACCCGGATATAACACCAGCACGAATGCTTTCGGGACTTAGCCCGGATATAACACCAGCACAGCCCAGATATAACACCAGCACGAATGCCTTCAAGACTTAGCCCAGATATAATTCTCCATTATCATGCACATATATATATATCATAACACATTACCATTTAATTTACATTACTTGAACACAAGCACAACATGCTTATCAACCATTCCACTTTCGACTCAATAGCCACATACAAAGAACACGATTTTGTTTCGCTATCCAACATGATTTCTATAACCATTCGGCTACAAGTCATATGCACAAATTATTTATCCCACTACGTAATTCAAGTAGAACCAATAGGTCACAATTTATTTATTATGCTTATATACCATGATTTTATCAAATCATAAGCTAAGTTTCATTACTCAAAGACTTACCTCGGATATTTTGAACAGTTGTGGATAGGCTACTCAATTGCTTTCTCCTTTCCCCTATCTGATTTAGTTCCTCTTTGCTCTTGAGCTTTAAATTTAAACAAATGAATTTGTTTAATTACTTACTCAACTTTAATTCTATCTACTCGATTGCTTTCTCCTTTCCCCTATCTGATTTAGTTCGTCTTTGCTCTTGAGCTTTAAATTTAAACAAATGAATTTGTTTAATTACTTACTCAAGTTTAATTCTATAATAGTCACATTTGACAATCATATAATTTCAATGCATATTATGTTTTATAAAATGTGCCATGACTCGATTTCATGCTTATTATATCAATAGCTAATTCGCATACACAAACAAAGATTCACATAACTTACCATGCTACCTTATACATGAATTCAACCATATGTACGAATATCAACTTATTAAACATTTATCACATTTCCACTTGCTATTTATCAATAATGTCAAGACGCACACAAATACATACATACTCATATGCATGCAACCCATTTTTGATTAATATATATCCCATTCAGCCCTAACTACTCAATTTAACCTTCATATTCAAATTTATAGGTAATGCCGAATGCCCAAAATTAATCAATCTCAAAATTTAGCTTTCATCACTTTAATTAACTACTACTTATTCTTCCAAAACCTCAAATACAAGGTATTTAGCACCTATACACTTATACCGAATTAGCAAGCACATATGATCCTTAGCCGAATGTCATTAAACACAAGTCATCAAAATCTTATTATTTAACATCTTATATATTATTAGATAAATGGATTAATTATACATATATATACTACCAAAGCCGAACATAAAAATTTTACCTATGCATAACATTACTCATATTCCAATACTCATATTATTCAAAATCATACTCTAAAAAAAATCATGTACAATGCCGAACACTTAGATGATCAAACATTTAATTTATTCATTTCAAAACACCCCAAACGGCATCTGTTCAAGACATTAAGCAAATCCATGTTCGGCTATTACACATATGAGTATTAGCAATTTATATTTTTAACAAGATCACCTTCTTTCATCAACAATTCTTCATCAAAACTTAAAGGCAATAATCAAATTCCTTCCTTATCTACCATAACCAGATGCTCAATTCATCACTCAAAATTCAAAGTTTTGGCATGGGCTAAGTAAGAAACATGATAATTAACTTAAAACAAGCTACAATTTCAAAAATCTAACATAATTTACTAACCTTCCTTATGTTTTAAATGGCCGAATGTCTTGCTCCTGTTTTTCTTTCTTTAAGTTCGGCTAAGAAGAACAAAGATGAGACTTTGTTTTCTTCACCATTATTTCTATTATTATTATGATTTTATTCATCTATATTATAAAATATAAAGCCACTTAACTAATAAATAATACATATATTTTATATAAACCATTATCATGGCCGGCCACTACTAAAAAAAATATTTGACATGCAAGTCCATCCTCTTTATTACATGCATTAATAGACCACTTTAAATTAACCTATCACATTTCACAATTGTCTCACATAAGTCTTATTTAATAAATTTCACATACAAATGACAAAATTAAAGCATGAAACTTTTCACACATGCATTATCTCATATAATAGACATGAAATTTAACATTTAATTATTTTCATGACTCGATTTTGTGGTCCCGAAACCACTTCCTGACTAGGGTCAAATTAGGGCTTTTACATTACTGAACAATTCACAGCTTAAGGAAGTCATTCATTACTATACATGTTTAAGATGATATAAACTCAATTATATGAATTATATATATATATATATATATATATATATATATCTCCTTTATAATGTTCAAATAATCAAATTTAAAATAAATACTTTCATGACAAAATCTATACACAAACATTAAGACATTCAACCTCATATATCGAATACATGCCATTAAATCATCTAACTTGGAAAATATCAAACATATCTTTATGAACCATTAATTGAGCAAAACATACAAACTAAATTACATCTCATTCACATACCAAAAATAATTCATAAATTAATCTTATGTAACCAAATACACATGATCATACTATTCCATCAAATAAATATGCCATAAACACTTATAAAATGACTTAGTACTACAGCCGAATATACATTATACTTAACTTTACCCATTTTACCGAAACTTATAACAAACATGACAAACATATATTTCTTGTATTAAAATTTTATAACTTAAACTAATTCATAGTACAAATCATGCGTTCCAAGTAAACCAAATTTTAAGACACAGCCGAAATACATATATGTATATATATATCTCTAATATGAAAAGCTTCCCAAAATGATTAGCCATAATCTATTTACATCATTACTTTAAAACCATGAGCATATACCAAGAACACTATATATGTATATGGCATACATATTACTAACTAATACATTACATATTTTAACTTAATAACATCCATCATTTACTCCATTACTAAAACACATGATCAAGTACCACAACACATATATACTTTGAGATAACGTATGCATATATCATCACCACATTATGTGCCAAAATATATTTATATTGCAAGTACCGAATCATCAATCAAGTATATTCCTTACCTAATTTCAACATTTAATCGAATACATTCGACAACCAAGTTAAACCATTCCTACCAAATACCAGTCAAAATTGAATCATTTTAATCATGAATAACATAACAAATATATTTCATACTTATGAATAAGCCATGGCCGAATCAAACAAACCACATCCAAAATCATCAACCACTTTCCATGTATAAAACACTTATCTACTTGACTAAAGTTTCATATACTCGCATATCATATTAGCCATTTTCGCATGGCTTAATTAGCTTCAAAATCAAACATATTAACTAACGTATACATGCCATAGGTTCAAATTTAAACTTATCAAATTCCAAAAACAGTAGATAGTGTGATGGACTTTGCTGAAAATCCCCGAGCTTGTAACTAGATCTCGAAATCTATAAAACAGAGACAAACATAACACACAGTAAGCTATTAAAGCTTAGTAAGTCATAAGCAAATAACAACTCAATGACATTACCAACTTATTTTAACCAAACCAAGTTATACTATCATAGTCACATTTAATCTCAAGTTTAACATTTCATAATTAACATATGCTTTCATAAATAACCTTATTTTAACCGATTGTACATATATACATATTCCAAGTACCATTCAATTTCAAAGACATAACATCATTATATAACTGAATGTATTTAGACACGTATACATATACTCATGAATCAAAATATAACATCACCTGCTTATACATAAGATATAGCCGAATATACTTTGCAAGTGCACATATGTTCACATTAATAACTTATATAATTTGCATCATATATCAAATGGCCAACTTACCTTATTTTCAAATAGGTAATCAACTAACTCATACCTGATCATTTTAGCTCGTTTACACCTTCATTCACAACTTATCATTGCCCATTGAACCATTCAGAATTGAATAGGATACTCAGATAATCACATATATCAAACAATGCCAACGTCCCAGAATTAGTCTTACATGCTATCTCATATCGATGCCACTGTCCCAGACAGGGTCTTATACGAATCAAATACGATGCCGATGTCCCGGACATGGTCTTACACGTAATCACAGATCGATGCCAGCGTAACAGACATGGTCTTACACGAGAACACATATCGAAAATCCTATGTCATGGCATATGTATCCTAGCTATTCCTAAGGTTCGTAGGGGACTTTCGGACGTTGTAATTCGGTCGAATCGAACTCATAAACTTTGTTTCCATGCATATGTATATTCGAATTTCATATATATAAATTCACATAATTTAATTTTAGCATATAAATTCGTACCTAATTAAAATTAACAATATCTATTTGCTTATAAACTTACCTCAGACGATGAAAATCGGAACTGGACGGCAAATCGACAACTTTGGTTTTTCCCCAATTCAAATCTGATTGCTTTGGTTCTTGATCTAAACATTTAAATTAAATTCATTCAAAATATTTTTACTCAATTTAGTCCAAAAGCACATAAATGAGAAAATTACTATTTTATCCCTGACATTTTACACTTTTTACAATTTAGTCCAAATTGCACAAAACATAAAACATGCAAATTTTGAGTACACCATGCTTAGGTCGAATGTTCCTTGTGTTCATACAAGTCTATACATTTCATTTATTTCACATTTTAATCCCTTAATTTATTATTTTTGCAATTTAGTCCTAATTACTCAAAATTATCAAAAATTCCAAAATAAAACATGTTAATCCAAAACATATCTTTCATATTTCATCAACTAACATCACAAAGCTCAAATATTCATCAACGGAATAACAAAAATATTCATCAAAATCAAAAATTCAAGTATGGGCTTTGTAAATTATACTACAACGATCTCAAAAACATAGAAATTATCAAAAACTGACCTAGTTACATACCTTGATTAAGCTTCACAAGTGCCGACTACCTAAAGCTTTATTTGTTTTCTTTATTTTTTTATTCGGTCATGAGAAAATAATGAACTAATGCCTTTTAATTATGTTATAATATAACATATATTAACATATTATCTAATTTACCTATTTAACCTTATTATAAAATATGAAACCATTATAACATAAGGTTTCAACCGTCCATCCCATATTTTAATGGTCTATTTCCAACTTAAATGCCTCCATTTAAAAAGACAACAACAATTCGACCCTTACACATTAAACTATCAAGTTTTCATTTTACACAATTCAGCCCTTTTATTTAATCGGCCACTCAAAAGACAAAATTAAATAATGAAAATTTTACACATATAAATTCACACAAAATAAGCATAGAAAATAATTTTAAAATATTTTTTTGACTCGGATTCATGGTCATGAAACCACCGTTCCGAATAGGGTCTAAATCGGGCTGTTAGAACTCTCCCCCTTAGGGATTTTCGTCCCCGAAAATCTTACCAGTGAATAGGTTCAAATAGCATTCTTTTATTGCATCTGGCTCCCACGTTGCCTTTTCAACTTCGTGTTTATGCCACAGTACTTTCACTAATGGAATTTTCTTGTTTCGCAATTCTTTAACTTCGCGAGCCAGAATACGAATCGGTTCTTCGTCATATGTCATATCAGACTTAATCTTAATCTCTGACAGACTAATCACATGTGAGGGATCAGATCGATATCTATGAAGCATGGAAACATGGAATACATTATGGATCTTTTCTAACTAAGGTGGCAACAACAGTCTATAAGCAATCGGCCCGATACGCTCTATAATCTCATACGGCCCAATAAATCTTGGACTCAATTTGCCTTTACGACTGAATCTGAGTATTTTCTTCCACGATGAGACTTTCAAAAAGACTTTGTCCCTATCTAAACTCTATATCTTTTTGTTTCAAGTTTGCATACAATTTCTGATGATCTGACGTTGTTTTCAAACTTTTGTGGATCACTTTTACTTTTTGTTCAGTCTCTCTAATCAAATCGACCTTGTGCATCTTATTTTCACTGAGCTCGGTCCAATATAATGGTCTACAACATTTATGACTGTACAAAGCCTCATAAGGTGCCATTTTGATACTCGATTGAAAGCTATTATTGTACGCAAATTCAATCAAAGGTAAGTATCATTCCCATGTAACTTCGAACTCGAGAATGCAACATCTCAACATATCCTCAAGTATTTGAATGATTCGTTCGGACTGACCATCTATTTGTGGATGGAAAGCAGTGCCAGAATGTAATTTCGTACCTAGAGCATCTTGCAGTTTCTTCCAAAACCGCGATGTAAACCTCGGATCTTTATCCGAAACTATAGAAATAGGTACTCCATGTAATCTCACAATCTGAGAAACATACAATTCAGCTAGATTATCAATCGAGTAATCTATACGAACCAGAATAAAATGAGCCAATTTAGTCAATCTATCCACAATAACCCAGATTGCATTTTTCTTGCTCGGTGTCAACAGTAACTAGAAACAAAATCCATCGTGACTCTATCCCATTTCCACTCAGGTGTCATGACCGGCTGAAGCAACCCAGAAGGTACCTGATGCTCGGCTTTTACTTGCTGATAGACAAAATATTTCGAAACAAAGTTAGAAATGTCTCATTTCATACCATGCCATTAGTAAAGTTGTTTTAGATTATTATACATCTTTGTACTAAATGGGTGAACAGATAACCGACTGTTGTGAGCTTCGTTCAAAATCATCTAAATCAACTTTGAATTTCTCAGGACACATATTCAGTTTCTGAACCTCAAACAACCCTCAGCATCAACTCTGAACTCTGAATCAACATTTGAATCACATTGAGCTCATTCTGCTAACAAATCATCATCAACTTTCTAAACCTCACAAATTTGTTGAATAAATAACAGTCTTCCTTTTAATTCAGCTATTATCGAACCATGATCAGAAATAGCCATATGTGTATTCATTGCATGCCAAGTAAATAGTGATTTTCAACTTAAAGCATAAGCAACAAAATTAGCCTTTCCTAGATGGTAATCAATCACAAACTCATAATCTTTTAATAGCTCTAACCATCAATGTTGTCTTAAATTCAGATCTTTCTAAGTCATCAGATATTTCAGGCTTTTGTGATCAGAATAAACATGACATTTCTCACCGAACAGATAGCGACACCATATCTTCAATGCAAACACAATAGCTTCCAATTCTAGATCATGTGTCAGATAATTATTTTCATGCGGTTTTAACTATCTCGAGGCATAAGCTATGACTTTGCCTTCCTGCATCAAAATACAGCCCAAACCATTTAAAGATGCATCACTAAATATAACAAATTCTTTACCTGATTCTGGTTGAACTAGCACAGAGCTTCTGTCAAAAGGACTTTCAACTGATCAAAACTTTCCTGGCACTTTTCTGACCAATCGAACTTAACACCTTTCTGAAGTAGCTTCGTCATCGGGGTTGCAATCACAAAGAAACCTTTCACGAACAGTCTATAGTAATCAACACGTCCCAAAAAACGTCAGACTTCAAAAATATTTCTCGGAGGTTTCCAATCAAGTATAGCTGAAATTTTACTCGGATTAACCTGAATACCCTATGCTGATACAACATGTCCTAGAAAACTGACTTCGCATAACCAAAACTCACATTTACTGAACTTCACATACAACTGTTTTCTCGAAAAGTCTGTAATACAAGTCTCAGATGTTCGGCATGCTCAGTTTCATCATGGGAATAGATAAAAATATCATCTATGAACACAACCACAAACCAATCCAAATACTGTCTGACGATCTGATTCATCAAATCCACGAAAATAGCACGTGCATTAGTAAGTCTGAAAGGCATAACCAGAAGCTCATAGTGTCCGTACCTCGTTCGAAAAGTAGCTCACAAATGATAGTAACCTGATTTCAAATATATCTTTGAAAACACTATAATCCCTTTCAGTTGATCAAACAGGTCATCAATCTGTGGCAACGGATATTTATTCTTTATAGTTACCTTATTGAGCTGTCTATAGTCGATACACATTCTCATAGTTCTGTCTTTCTTTTTCACAAATAAAACTGGTACACCCTAGGGAGAAAAACTCAGTCGCACGAAACCTCTATCTATCAATTCTTGCAACTGAGCTTTCAATTATTTTAGTTCAGTAGGTGTCATTCTGTACGGAGCTATCGATACCGGAGTCGTCCCTGGCTCTAACTCAATACCAAACTCTACTTCTCGGATAGGTGGCAAACCTGGTAACTCTTCAGGAAACACATCTGGATACTCACACACAACTGGTACTAATTCAATCTTTCTATCGGCCACTTTACTATCAAGCACATTTGCAAAGTAAGCTTCACAACCTTTTCTCACATACTTCTGAGCTAACATCGAAGATATCACCGCTGGTAAACCATTCAGATCATTAGAATCAATCTGCATAATCTCATCATTCTGGCATCGTAAATCAATAGCCTTTCTTTTGTAGTTTACAACAGCATCGTGCAAAGTCAACTAATCCATACCCAGAATTATATTGAACTCGTCGAATGGAAACAACATCAAATCAGTCGAAAAACACGAATCTCGAATTATCAAAGGACAATTCTTACACACTTTGTCAACCAGAACACACCGGGCCAAGGGGTTCGATACTCTAATCACAAACTCAGTAGATCAATAGGCAAAGTATTACTGAATACTAGGGTCTCACACACATAAGAATGAGTCAAACCAGGATCAATCAATGCAATTACTCTAGTATCATAGAGAGTGAATGTATCAGTAATAACATCTGGGGATGAAGCCTCCTCACATGCACGTATAGCATAGGCTCAGGTAGGTGCACGAGCCTCGAATCTAACTATTGTATCTTTAGTCCCTCTCTGACTTCTACTCACGTTACCCGTATTTCTAAGTGTTCTACCTCAAACTGCAGTGTTACCCTATCTCGTATTCTATACTAAATTTTGTTCAGCTAACTCAGGGCATTCACGAACGAAATAATCCATCGATCCACATTTAAAACAGACTCGATCATACAATCTACAACTGTCGGAATGTCGCACTCAGGTTGATTCGATTTAACATTACCAACACTAGCTACAGTGGTAGCTCTCGAGCTCACAGTTGGTCTATCCTGATCCCGTCTAGAATAAACAAAAGTAGCCTTAGAACGGCTAAAATCATCTCGGAACTTCTTTGAAGCCGACTGAAATGACTTACTCAATGATCTCTTACATGAATCTCTAGCTTCAAAGTCGGCTTTTCTTTTTTCTTTCCCGAGCTCTTTGGCTTTACACTCTCGCTGAACTAGTACTACGAACTCTTTTATTTCAAGTATGCCAACTAGCAGTTTAATGTCTTTGTTCAACCCTCTTCAAATATTTTACACATTATGGCTTCGGTCGAAACACACTCTCGGACATACCGACTAAGTCTCACAAATTTTCACTCATACTCTATCACGGTCATCCGACCCTGTTTCAACTCCAGAAATTCCTTTCATTTTTGATCAATAAATCTCTGGCTGATATATTTCTTACAGAACTCAGTCTAAAAGAAATCCTAAGTCACTCATTCTTTCGGAACCACCAATACTAGTGTATTCCACAAATGATATGTAGTGTCTTGTAGTAAAGATATGGCACAATTTAAGCACTCATCCAGGGTACAAGATAACTCATCAAATACGCGGATAGTATTATCAAGCCAGAATTCAGCTCTGTAACACCGTTTACCCATACCTGAGACCGGGACAAGGTACGAGGCATTACCAAAAAATAAGAACTATAAAATTTCATTTCAATTTAAAACCTATCAAACAAAATCATATTGTCTCCATTATAGACCTATGAGGTCCAAACCATACATTAAAAGTGATCCGGGACAGAACCGAGAACTTAAGAAAATTTTATAAAAATTGCTAGGGTTAAGCCTCACACGCCGGTGTGGAGGTAATGCGCACTCCCGTGTCCCTTACCCGTGTAGAATTATTAGAATTTATTTTTCATTTCGAACCTACAGGGGTTTTCACACGGCTGAATGACACGCCCAAAGGGCTGGCTGTGCGTCACACGTGGCCTAGACACATGCCCGTGTATCTACCCGTGTAGACCTTTTTAGAGGCTATTTTCCAAGCCAAGGGTCACCTCAACATCCATACACATTTATAAACTTCAATGTTATTTAACATGGCCTAAATATGTCTATACCCTACCTTAGCATAGTCTTTTGCATGTTAACCTCATCTCATTGGCTTAGCACATGCTAGGTTATCCTTTTTGTATTAAGGATTACCACTCTGATAATCACATTGTATACTTGGCTAGTGTGACAGCCCAAAATTGACCCTAGTTGAGAAGTGGTTTCGGGACCGCTAAACCGAGTCACCGAAATGTTTGAACATAATATTTATTGTCTAGAATATGTAATTATGAATGTGTGAAAATTTCAAGCTTCGATTTAGTCGATTGCATGTGAATTCAGTTAGTAGGACTTGTGTGACACTTTTGAAAAGTGATAGGCTAATCTATAAGGACCTAATAGTGCATGTAGTCAAAAGGGAGGACTTGCATGTCAAATTTCCCCCCCCCAAGTGCTAGTGGCCGGCCATGACAAAGAGTGATGGGCAAAAACATGTCATAAAACATGTTGTGACAATGGTGTATGTAAGAAAAAAATAAAATAATGAGCATGGGAATTGAATAATGAAAGGGAAGAAAAAAAAAAGAGAATGGTGTGAGTGTCCCCCCCCCTTGCCGTGAGTTGAAGAAAAAGAAAAGAAAATTTTATTTATCCTTTTTCCTTTCTTTGAGCTGAAAATTTTAAGGAAGAAGAAAGGAGTTCTTGCTCATGGTTGGTTTGGAAGAGGATTAGGAAGAGGTTTGGCCATCCTTGTATCTAGATTAAGGTATGTTTGATGTTGTGCCATGAGATTCATGCATGTTTTTAGTTGCTAGCTTTAGTTCTAATTAACCATGGTTCAAATCTTTGCTAAGTCATGGGGATGATATTCGGCCAAGGTGGATTTTGTGTTAATGTCATTGCATGCTAAATGTGAAGCTTGTTAATGATACTTGTGATGGTGGATTGATGACTCTTAAATCTTCTTTTTAGCATTTTTGAGTGAGGCATTAAGTTCCTTGCTAAACCGTGACCAAAATTGAAATGGTATGGGGTTGTAAGGCATTCGGCCATGGTAGGAAGTAAAAGAAAACTATGGTCGTTGTTCATGTTATTTGGATGAGAAATGGTAGTAAGGTGAAGTACAAATGCTAGTGTTTGATTTACTAGTGTATATGTGCATATTAGCCTAGTTTTGAACTTGAAACGAAATGGTGTTTAGTCGATACAAGCGACCATACTTGTGGAATGTATCAAGTGTTGAAATCGGCCTCAACATAGATGTGTATGTTTGGCCACATGAATGAGTACATATGTTGATGTGTATGTTCGGCCTTAGGTAGCCTATTGATGGCTTTAGCTTGACTTAGAAAATTCGGCTAAGGGGGAATTATTAGCTAGTATGTTGAATTCGATTCGTGATTTCGTACACATGTGACTCTAATGTCTAATGGATATATGGGCTAAGTACCTTGAGCTTATCTTTGATGTTTGAATGAATTGTATTGAATTGCTTGATGTAATTAAAAATGTGCATGACCATTGTGTATTCGAGCTAAAGGGTGGCCATATGACCATTTAAACTCCTTGTCATATTCGCCATAAGCTAGCATAATGAGATTTTAATAAGTTAAATTTGTGTGAATTAGCTCAAGAGCTTAGAGGACCACAGTTGGATAAGGGAAGGAAAAAGTGATCGAATAGTCAGTTTAAATCGCTCGACCACGTCCGAGGTAAGTCTTCGAGTAATGATCCTACTTGAATTATATTGAAATGATTTGTCATGTTATGGCGGATAGCCGAATGTGCGTAGGGACTACGTCGAAAGTCAATTGAAATCATGTTTTGTGTGTGGCTATTGAGCCGAAATTGGAAAGGTTTGATAAATGTTTTGTGTTTGAGCCTTAGTAACGAAAATGAAATATGGATGTGTCGTGATTATTGATTTATGTGTGCGTGAGCAATTGAATTATACCGGGCTAAGTCCCAAGGCATTTATGCTAGTGATTATATCCGGTTAAGACCAAGGCATTTGTGCGAGTTGCTATATCCGGTTAAGACCAAGGCATTTGTGTGAGTTGTTATATCCGGGCTAAGACCAAGGCATTTGTGCGAGTTGCTATACCGGGTTAAGACCAAGGCAATTGTGCTTGTGGTTATATCCGCTAAATTCAAGAAACTTGGTTTGAAGGTGAGCGTTTTGTGCTGCAATAAATTCAACTAATACACTCGAAAAACCCAAACGATAAGGTATGTTTGCATGTGCATCGGAAAAGTCGATTCGCTTGAAACAAGATTCGCTCAATCGACTAACGAACTTTCAGCTCTTAGATAGGTTGATACCTTGTGTGTGTATATGTTGATGAAGTGTGAAGTAAGTATGATTATGAGAATGTGTATTAATAAAGTGATTCATTTAGCTATGTGAATGTAATACTTTAGTCAAAGCTGATTTCATTACTTGAGACTTACTAAGCATTAAAATGCTTACCCGCTGCTTTGGCTCTCTGTTTTATAGATTTCGCCGTTAGCTATCGGATTCGGGATCGTCGAAGTCGAAGTCATCCACACTATCAAAGCCCTTTTGGTACTCTTTTAGTTGAACTCTGGATATGGCATGTATAGGACTACCCTTTGTTGTTTTTCGAGTACGTTTTGTGATGTATGTGTGTACAGCCATGCGAAAATGGCTCGTAGAAGTGGAGTATGGCATTAGACCATTTGTGTTTATGTATATATATATATGGTTTCATGATGTGACTATGGACTGGAATGGAAGTGTTGGACAATGATCAGCCCTTGGAATGGCTAAATATGATCATATGTGGACCTATGTATGACAAAACTCTAGTTGGTCCACGGAAACCACGAAATAGGTGAAGTTTACCTTGGAAACAGATGCTGACAGCAGCAGTGGTGTGGATGTGAAAAATCACTAAAAATAGCAGAAATTGAATTAAATAGTGAATAAATTATGTAAATGAGCCTTGATGAATCTACTTTCATATGGAAGAAACGAAACGGTCATATGAGTTGTATGTTAAGAGATATTTAGGTATTCGTGAAACAGGGCCAGAACGGTTTCTGGATTCCCTGTTCCAACATTGGAAATTCATTACAAATTAACCAGAGATAATTAGGAGTCATTCCATATATTTATAGACTCCTCTTTGAGTCTAGTTTCTATAGAAACAAACGACATCAGTATTGAAGCCCTGTACAGGGAGATATTCAAGTTGTAACGCACGAAGGTCAGTGTAGTCGACCCCTGTAACATGGGAGACTTTAACTAATAAACTGTACTAATTGGCTTGACCAAAAATTCTAGAAAAAAATCTGTAGATGGACATATGAGTCTAGTTTCAGGGGAAAATTACGAAACTTATTTTCAAGTTTTGAAACTCAAGATATGATTTTTAAGGCGATAGTGACGCAGTACCCAGCTTGTCTGGAAATTTTTTTTATGGACTGTGAAAACAATTAAGTTAAGTCTGTGTGCACCTTGTGTTCGACTCCGGTAACGGACTCGGGTACGGGGTGTTACAATTTTATTGGTATCAGAGCTACGGTTTAGTCTATTCTAGGACTACCGTAATGCGTTTGGGTCTAGCTATACATGCCATTTTATGTGATTATTTGATAGTGTGGTGATTTCTGACATTTGCAAATGTGATTATTTTTAGTAAAGGATCCCGATCCCGACCGAGTGGTAGCTGATGATCTTGAGAGTGTAGCGCCTGCTCCCGCACAAGGGACAGCGCCGACGGACTCTCAACCTAATGCTAGAAATCCAAATGATGAAGCTAGACAAGCTTTCTATAGCGTGATGAATTATTGGTTCAACCAATACATTCGAACTAATACGGCTGTTCCACAACCTCCATTCCCAACAAACATGCCCCGCACCTACAATGCCTCCAAGAATCGACCAAATAAGGTCGAATAAGCCCCAGTTGACGAATCCGAAAACATGGGGCTACTGAATTTAAAGCTACGGATAGCGACGATGCGAGCAAGCTGAATTTTGGTTGGACAACACTATCCGGTACTCGATGAGCTATCTTGTACACCGATGAATGCCTAAAGTGTACTATCTCCTTGCTACGCGATTCGCCTACTATTAGTGGAGTACTCGACTGTTGCCCCGAGAGCAAGTGACTTGGGAGTTTTTCCAAACTGAGTTTTGGAAAAAGTATATCAGTCAGAGATTTGTTGATAAAAAAAGAAGGAATTTCTTGAGCTTAAGCAAGGTTCTATGTCAGTTACCGATTACGAGCGAAAATTTGTTAGACTTAGTAGATACGCTCAGGAATGTATTTTGTCCGAGGCTATCATGTGTAAACGCTTCGAGGATGGGCTGAATGAAGATATAAAAATGTTCGTTGGCATTCTTGAAATACGAGAGTTCGTAGTACTTGTCGAGCGAGCTTGTAAAGCCGAAGAGCTTAGAAAAGAAAAACAAAAAGTTGATGTGGGAACTGGAGAGTTTCGTAAAAGATCCTCGGGAAAGTCTCTTCAACAGGCATCGAAGAAATTTCGTGATGATGTGGGCCGGTCTAGAAGCACTTTGGGCCTTTTTAGACGAGATCGTGATCGACCCCCTGTGGGTACACGAGGCACTTCGGTCGCCAGTGTTGGGAATGAACGTCGAGACAGAACGGAGTGTCAGCATTGTGGCAAATGGCATTCTGGAAGTTGTAGATTCCATGACCGCTCCTGTTACAAGTGCGGATCAGTTGACCACTTCATTAAAGATTGCCCGAGGTTGCTTGAACAGAATGTAAATCAGAGTGGGAAACCGGGCTCTACCACTGCTCGAGGTAGACCGTCTAGAAACACGGGCAATCCTAGTGGCGGTCAGAGAGGATCTAGAGATGCTACAACCAGATCTGAGGCTCGTGCGCCTGCTAGAGCTTATGTTATACGTGCCCGCGAGGATGCTTGTGACAGCCCAAAATTGACCCTAGTCGGGAAGTGGTTTCGGGATCGCTAAACCGAGTCACCGAAATGTTTGAACGTAATATTTATTGTCTAGAATATGTATTTATGAATGTGTGAAAATTTCAAGCTTCGATTTAGTCGATTGCATGTGAATTCAGTTATTAGGACTTGTGTGACACTTTTGAAATGTGATAGGCTAATCTATAAGGACCTAATAGTGCATGTAATCAAAAGGGGGGACTTGCATGTCAAATTTCCCCCCCTAATAGCTAGTGGCCAACCATGACAAGGGATTATGGGTAAAACATGTCATAAAACATGTTGGGACAATCTTGTATGTAAGAAAAAATAAAATAATGAGCATGGGAATTTAATAATGAAAGGGAACAAAAAAAAAAAGAGAATGGTGAGTGTCCCCCCCCCCTTGCCGTGAGTTGAAGAAAAGAGAAGAAAAAAATTTGTTGTTCATCTTTTTTTTTCATTTCTTTGAGCTGAAATTCTATGGAAGAAGGAAGGGGTTCTTGCTTCATGCTTGGTTTGGAAGAGGATTAGGAGGAGGTTTGGCCATATTTGTGTCTAGATTAAGGTATGTTTGAGGTTGTGCCATGAGATTCATGCATGTTCTTAGTTGCTAGCTTGAGTTCTAATTAGTCCGTGGTTCAAAACTTTGCTATATCACGGGGATGATATTCGGCCAAGGTAGATTTTGTGTTAATGTCATTGCATGCTAAATATGAAGCTTGTTAATGATACATGTGATGGTGGATTGATGACTCTTGGATTTTCTTTTTAGCATTTTTGAGTAAGACATTAAGTTTTGGAATTGATGGAATGGAGAGTATGCTTAAGTTGTGTTATGAACAACTATGTGTTAAATCGAGGTTTGCTAAGCTAGCTATTAAGGTGAAGTGCAATGTTAGTGATTGATTAATAGTGTATATACATGCATGCATATTCGGCCATCACATTAAGAGCATAGGTGATGACGAGTCTATGCTTTGTACCTTCGGCCATATATATATATATGCATGTGTGATTGGATTATTGATAGTAGGGCTATAGCATATGGTTATGAGCCGAATAGCTAAGAGCATGAGGTAGCAAGATAAAAATTTTTACCATGCCGTTCCGTATGTCATAAAATCATTAAATTGTGAATATCAATACATGTAGCAAAGCGGTTGAATGAGTTAATTTATTTGTTTAAGCTCAAGATCCTAAAGGAGAGGCGTCCAACAAGGGGAAATCGAAGGTCATCGAGTAGCCGACTTGGAATTATTTTACACCACACAAGGTAGGTCACTAAGCATATATTTTGTATTGATTTAAATAGACATAATGTCTATGTAATTAACCCGAAAGGAATGATAAATTTATATACATGTATGTATGTGGTGATGAAAGTATTTAATGAAAAGAAAAGAGGTGAGATGTATTGAGTTGTTGATTTCGGCACTAAGTGTGCGGGTATAAACATTTGTGATCATGAGAATGGCACTAAGTGTGCGGGTTTAAAATTTGTACAGCACTAAGTGTGCGAGTTTGATCATATAGCACTAAGTGTGCGAGTTGATTATATAGCACTAAGTGTGCGGACTCACTATATGCTTTTGAATCACTATTGACACTGAGTGTGCGACATTATTGAGTCGATCACGGACAGCGGATCGGGTAAGTACCTTGAGTTCATGGCTAATAGACGCTATGTTTATATTTGGAGTTGAGCTTGGTAAGTTTGAACCTATGTGACAATTTAAATTGAAGTCACGTACATAAGAATTATCGTGGAATAAGTGAAAGGTCATGTAGATGTATGATTGTAACGAAAACAAAATGGTGTATAAAAATGCTTCAAATATCCTATTGATTAGTATATGGAATGTGAATGTGTAACTTGGTATGAGATTGAATCGAAAGGTCTAAGGAACTATGGTATAGTTCGGTTTGAATGGAGTAATTAGCCTCGTTCCATTTTGTTTCCTCTTGCGATAATGTTATTAATGGTTGGTAGTGCATTGCTTATGACTTACTGAGTTATATACTCATTCGGTGTTTGCTTGTCACCTATTTTAGGTTTCTTGGACTCGACTTTTTTCGTATTCGGGACCGTCATCGAAGTCATCACACCGGCTAACAACTTTTGGTATTTTCTTCGTAGTTGGTCTAGGAGTACATTTCGGCATGTATAGGCTGTTATGCTTTGTTGAAATTTGGTATGTAAACTTTTAGCCATACGAAAATGGCGTAAATGTTCGGTTGGAATTGGTTTTGTGATGTTTGGACACAAATCATGGTTATAATTTGGGACATGCATGATGAATTATTAGTTAAATCAAGGAAAAGTCATGAAATAGGCATAGTTTGTTTTAGTAATAGATGCTGACAGCAGCAGTGGTGTGGATGTGAAAAATCACTAAAAATAGAAGGAGTGGAATTAAATAGTGAATAAATTATGTAAATGAGTCTTGATGAACCTACTTTCATATGGGAGAAACGAAACGGTCATATGAGTTGTATATTGAGAGATATTTAAGTATTCGTGAAACAGGGCCAGAACGGTTCCTGGATTCCCTGTTTCGACTTTAGAAATTCATTATAAATTAACCAGAGATAATTATGAGTCATACCATATATTTATAGATTCCTCTTTGAGTCTAGTTTCTATAGAAATAAACGGCATCAGTATTGAAGCCCTGCACAGGGAGATATTCAAGTTGTAACGCACGAAGGTCAGTGTAGTCGACCCCTGTAACATGGGAGATTTTAACTAATAAACTGTACTAATTGGCTTGACCAAAAATTCTAGAAAAAAATCTGTAGATGGACATATGAGTCTAGTTTCAGGGGAAAATTACGAAACTGATTTTCGAGTTTTGAAACTCAGATATGATTTTTAAGGCGACAGTGTCGCAGTAACCAACTTGTCTGGAAATTTTTTTATGGATTTGTGAAAACAATTAAGTTAAGTCTGTGCACCTTGTATTCGACTCGTAACGGACTCGTGCACGGGTGTTACAATTTATTGGTATCAAAGCTATGGTTTAGTCGGTTCTAGGACTACCATAGCACGTATGAGTCTAGCTATACATGCCTTAATGTTAATGTTTAAATGTGTGATGACTTCGACGGTTAAAATTTTTGTTTTGATTAGTAAATGGATCCCTGTAGAGAGAACCTTGGCGGATGACGTTGAAAGTGTAGCGGCTGCTCCTGCGCAAGGGACGCTACTGTTGAACCTCAGTCATCTGCGAATAATCAAGGTGAGGGGCTAAACAAACCTTCTTTACCATGATGAATGAATGGGTCGCATAATATGCCCGAACCAATCCTACTGTCAAAGAATTCCAATTTGAATAATCCACCCCAAGAGCCCGTAATGCCATCGATTCGATCCCGTGAGGCTGAGTAAGCCACCAGAGACTTGATTAGGAAGCGCGGGCTGAGGAGTTCAAGGCCATAGTTCTTGATGATGCCGAAAGGGCCGAGTTCGCTTGATAACACCATTCGGTGTTTGATGAACTATTATGCACACCCGATGAATGTCTAAAGTGTGCTATATCCTTGTTGCAAGACTCAGCTTACTATTGGTGGAGGACTTTGATTTCCATAGTCCCAAACGAACGAGTTACTTGGGATTTCTTTCAAATAGAATTTCGAAAGAAATATATTAGTCAACGATTCATCGATCAAAAGCGTAAGGAATTCTTGGAACTCAAGCAAGGCCGTATGACAGTATCTGAATACGAACATGAGCTCGTAAGACTCAGTCGGTATGCCCGGGAGTGTGTGGCTGATGAGGTTGCTATGTGCAAGAGATTTGAAGAAGGATTGAATGAAGATTTAAAGCTACTAGTGGGTATTTTGGAGATAAAAGAATTCGTAACACTAGTTGAACGAGCCTGCAAGGCGGAGGAACTTGGAAAGGAGAAGAAGAAGGCTGAATTTGAAGCTAGAGACTATCGCAAAAGATCGACGGGTAAAGCTCCATTCTCGGCTGTAAAGAAGTTCAAGGAGGATACTAATAAATCGAGGACGACTGCGGGAATTTCCATTAGAGCACGACCATCGACGGACTCCCGAGCTACTTCGGTAGCTAGTGTGGGCAATAACCGTCAAGAGAAACTGAATGCCCCAATGTGGGAGAAGACACATAGGTGAATGTTGGGGTAAGTCTACCAACAGGGCCTGTTACGGATGCGGTTCGAAGGACCACTTCATTAGAGATTGCACGGAGCTTGATGAGAAGAATAGGATGCAAGGTGCAAGACCTAGTGGAATGACAGCTAGAGGTAGACCACCGAGAATTTCAAGAGGTAGGGGTGGTAGTCAGAGAGGGGCCTCTAATACGGCTGTTCGGTTCGAGACCCGTACTCCTACTAGAGCATACGCCATTCGCGCACGAGAGGAGGCATCCTCCCCTGATGTTATCACTGGTACTTTCACTCTCTTTGATACTAGTGTGATTGCGTTGATTGACCCTTGCTCTACTCATTCATATGTATATGAAACCTTAGCATCCAGTAAGACTCTACCTGTTGAGTCTACTGAATTCGTAATTCGAGTGTCAAATCCCTTGGGTCAATATGCGCTTGTTGACAAAGTGTGTAATAGATGCCCTCTAATGATCCGAGAATCCTGTTTTCCGGCCGATTTGATGCTTTTACCATTTGATGAATTTGATGTTATTCTTGGTATGGACTGGTTGACCGTATATGACGCAGTGGTGAGTTGCAAAAGAAAAACCATTGATTTAAGGTGCACAAATAACGAGATAATCCGAGTTGAGTCTACGGACTTAAAGGGGTTGCCAGCTGTAATATCATCAATGTTGACTCAGAAATATATAAGAAAGGGGTGCGAAGCATACCTTGCGTATGTACTTGATGACAAAGAGTTAGAAAAGAAACCCGAATCTGTGCCGATGGTTTGTGAATACCCGGATGTTTTTCCCGAAGAATTACCGAGTTTACCACCTGTTTGGGAAGTAGAGTTTGGTATTGAGCTTGTACCTGGGACTACGCCAATTTCGATAGCTCCATATCGTATGGCACCAACCGAGTTGAAGGAGTTGAAAGTTCAGTTGCAAGAGTTGACGGATAGAGGTTTCGCTCGACCAAGTTTTTCACCTTGGGGTGCACCTGTGTTGTTTGTGAAAAAGAAGGACGGAACCATGAGGTTGTGCATCGACTATCGTCGACTTAATAAAGTGACAATAAAGAACAAATATCCGTTATCACAGATCGATGATTTGTTCGATCAACTGAAGGAGCCTCGGTGTTCTCAAAATAGACTTGAGATCGGGCTATTATCGGCCAGAATTGAGATTCGGACATACCCAAAAGCGCCTTGAGCGAGATATGGTCACTACGAGTTCTTAGTGATGCCGTTTGGGCTCACTAATGCCCCCTGTATTTATGGATTTGATGAATCGGATCTTGGACCATATTTGGATCGGTTCGTAGTTGTGTTCATTGACGACATCTTGGTCTATTCAAGAGATGAGACCGAACATGTGGAGCACCTGAGATTAGTGTTGCAAATTTTACGGGATAAGCAGTTATATGCTAAGTTCAGCAAGTGTGAGTTCTTGTTAAGAGAGGTTAACTTCTTGGGTCATGTGGTATCTCAGATCGGGTATTCGAGTCGACCGAGCAAAATTTCAGCCATACTTAAGCTGGAAGCCTCAGAAATATTCTTGAGGTTCGGAGCTTTTGGGACTTCTTAGCTTTACTACCGACGGTTTGTGAAAGGTTTCTCGATGATAGCCACACCCATGACGAAGCTACTTCAAAAGATGTTAAGTTCGAATGGACGGAAAAATGTCGAAAAGTTTTGATCAATGAAAACTTATTTGTGGAAGCTCCAATTTTAGTACAGCCCGAATCATGCAAAGAGTTTGTCATCTATAGTGACGCCTCCCTACTTGGGTTGGGTTGCGTATTGATGCAAGAAGGCCGAGTTGTGGCCTATGCGTCGAGACAATTAAAGCCACATGAGAAAAATTATCCGACCCATGATCTCGAACTAGCTGCCATCGTATTCGCTTTGAGAATATGGCGACACTACCTATTTGGGGAGAAGTGCCATGTGTATTCGGATCACAAAAGTCTCAAATATTTAATGACTCAAAGAGACTTGAATCTGCGACAAAGACGTTGGCTCGAGTTGTTGAAAGATTATGAGCTTGTCATTGACTATCACCTGGGAAAGGCTAATGTGGTTGCGGATGCCTTAAGTCGCAAATCACTGTTTGCCTTGCGAGCGATGAATGTACATGTGACACCCCGAATGTGACCCTAGTCGGAGAGTGGTTTCGGGACCACGAAACCGAGTCACAAGAATAATTAAGTGTTATATTCCGTGCTTATTGTATGTGGAATTGGTATGCGTAAATATTTCGTGTCTCGATTTTTATTAATTAGGTGCTAATTTATAAGAAAGGACTTAGTAGTGAACTTTGAAAGTACGATAGGGAAATATGTGATGACTAATTAAAGCATGCATGCAAAATAATGGACTTGCATGTCAAATTTCCTTTTTACAAATGATGGCCGCCATGACAAAGTGATATGGGCTAAACATGTCATGAAACATGTTTTGTTGGGCATTAGGGAGAAATCATAAACAAATAAGCATGGGTAAGAAAAGAATGAAAAAAAAAAATGTGTGAGAGAGTAGCATTCCCCCATTGCCGTGCAACCAAGAAGAGAAAACAAAAAATTTGTTCATCCTTTCTCATCTTTTGGCGAAAATCATAAGGAGGAAGAAAGGGATTTTTGCTCCATTTTTGGTTTAGAAGAGAACTAGAAGGAGATTTGGCCATACTTGTACCAAGATTAAGGTATGTATGAGGTTGTGTTTGGAGTTTCATGCATGACTTGGTTACTAACTTGATGTGCATGTTAGCCATGGCTCAAATCTTTGTTATGCCATGGAAATGGTATTTGGGCAAAGTTGTTATGGTGATAAAGCCATTGCATGCTAAGTGTGAAGCTTGATGATGATGCATGCAATGATGGATTTTCTATTCATGAGTAAGATTTTGAGTTTCTCTTTGTTTTATCATGATTAAAGTTGAAAAGGAGCATGATTGTCATATTCGCCATGATGCATTCTTGAGCATGATTCATGCTTCTTGCATGTTAGTTAAAAATTTGTGTTTTGGATGGCTATGGACACCTTGAAAATTCGCCATGCTCATATATGCATATATATGATTGCACATTATGTTTGGTTATGAACTAAGTGATGAATATATTGATTTAAAGAAGAAAATGTGGAAGAATGCTTGTGAAATTGCAAGCACAATTGACCTAGCACACATATAAGTGCTTGATGCTATATTATAAGTTTTGGGCCACAATGTGCAAAGCATTAATTAGTAGATTGCATGCTGTTTTGTGAGGTATTATGCAAAATTGACCTCAACATGTACATGAATATTCGCCTTGGGTAGCCTATTGAAGGCCTTAGCATTTCCTTGATGCTCAAATAAATTGTATTGAATTGCTTGATGTAGTATAAAATGTGCATGACCATTGTGTATTCAAGCTAAAGAGTGGCCATATGACCATTTAAAATCCTTGTCATATTCGGCCATAAGCAAGCACAATGAGATTTTAATAAATTGAATTTGTTTGAATTATCTCAAGAGCTAAGAGGGCCACAATTGGACAAGGGGAAGGAAAAGGTGATCGAATAGCCGAAAAAGCCGTTCGACAACATCCGAGGTAAGTCCTCAAGAAGTGACCTTACTTGAATTATGTGAGATGAAATATGGATGTGTATGATTATTGATTATGTGTGTATGAGTATTTGAATTCCACCGGGCTAAGTCCCAAGGCGAATATGCTAATGATTATAATTGTGTTTGAGCCTTAGTAACGAAAATGAAATATGTATGTCCAATGATTTTTGATGTATGTGTGCATGAGAAATTGAATGATATCGGGCTAAGCCCAAGACAACTATGCTGGAAATTATATCCGGTTAAGACCAAGGCAATTGTGCTAGTGGCTATATCCGGGCTAAGGCCCAAGGCATTCGTCGAAGTTACTCTATCCGGCTAAGACCAAGGCATTTGTGCACGTGATTAAATCCGTTACATTCAAGAATCTTGGGCTGGAGGTGAGTGTTGGTTGCGAAATGAATTTAATTAGTACACTCGGAAAGCCCAAAGGATAAGGTACGTTATATGTGCATTGGAAAGTCGATGTGTTTGAGCAACATTCGCTCAATCGACTAATGAATTTCAGTTATTGAATTGATTGATGCTTTGCGAACTTATATAATGATGAAGTATGAAGTAAGAATGTGTATTAATGAAATGATGCATTTGGCTATGTGAATGTATTGCTGTAAATTTATAGTTCATTATATTCCTTGAGACTTACTAAGCATAAAAATGCTTACCCGTTGCTTTGGCTCTTAGTTTTCTAGATTTCGCCGAGGCAATCGGATTTGGGATCTTGAAGTCGAAGTCATCCACACTATCAAGCCTCCATTTTGGTATAAATTTTGGTTGAACTTGAGATGGCATGTATAGGACTACCCCTTGTTTGTTAAATATGTTGTAATGTAAGTATGTACGGCCGTGCGAAAATGGCTCGAAAAGGGAAGCATGAACTTAGACTAATTGCGGGTTGTATGTGTATATTTTGTGTCATGATGTGGCTATGGCTTGGAAATGGGAATGTTGGTCATATGATCAGCCATTGGCATGGTTAAAATGATCATATATGAACCTATGTATGGTAAGGCTAGTTGAATCATGGAGACCACCAAATAGGTAAGTCCTATCTTAAAACAGATGCTGCCAGCTGCAGTGGCCTGAATGTGAAAAATCACCAAAATTCATAGGAATGGAATTAGATAGTGAATAAGCTATGTAAATGAACCTTGATGAGTCTATTTTCATATGGAAGAAACGAAACGGTCATAGGAGTTACAGGTTAAGAGATATTAAAGCCATTGTGAGACAGGGCCAGAATGGTTTCTGGGTTCCCTGTCGCAACTTTAAAAATTCACTATAAATTATCCAAAAAGAATTAGGAGATATACCTTATATGTACAGATTCCATTTTGAGTCTAGTTTCATTAGAAACAAACGACACCAGCATTAAAGCCCTGTACAGAGAGATATTCAAGTTATACCGCGCGAAGGTCAGAGCAGTCGACCCCTGTAACAGGGGTAACTTTAACTAATAAACTGTACCAATTGGCCCGACCAAAAATCCTAGAAATAAATCCATGGATGGATATATGAGTCTAAATTCAGGGAAAATTTACGAAACCAGTTTCCGAGTTTTGAAACTCGAGATATGATTTTTAAGGCGACAGTGACGCAGTTTTCCAGCCTGACTGGAAATGTCAAATTGGTGGGCAAAAACATGTGAACTTGGTTTGTTAACCCTCGGGTCCGACACCGGCGATGGTCTCGGGTTTGGGGTGTTACAGTACACTTGTCTGTTCTATCCGAAAATGTACTGGTGGCGGAATTAAAGGCCAAACCCTTGTTGATTCGTCAAATTCGTGAAGCTCAGAAAGTCGATGATGAATTGGTTGCAAAACGGGCTGAATGTGTTCCGAATGTGGAATCAGAGTTTCAAGTTGATGATGACGATTGTTTGAGGTTCAGAAATCGTTTGTGTGTTCCAAGAAATTCAGAACTCATTTCGATGGTTCTGAACGAAGCTCATTGTAGCCAAATGTCAATTCACCCGGGGAGTACGAAGATGTACAACGATTTGAAACGTCAATTTTGGTGGCATGGTATGAAACGAGACATCTCCGACTTTGTTTCGAGATGTTTAATATGTCAACAAGTGAAAGCGGAACATCAAGTGCCTTCAGGATTACTTCAGCCGATCAAGATACCTGAGTGGAAATGGGATCGAGTCACAATGGACTTTGTGTCTGGACTGCCATTGTCCGCAAGTAAGAAGGATGCGATTTGGGTTGTTGTTGATAGACTGACTAAGTCGGCTCACTTTATCCCCGTGCGTACGGATTTTTCATTGGATAAACTAGCTGAATTGTACGTTTCTCAGATTGTGAGATTACACGGGGTTCCGATTTCTGTTGTGTCGGATAGAGATCCGAGATTCACCTCGCGATTTTGGAAGAAATTGCAAGAAGCTTTGGGTACCAAGTTGCATTTCAGCACCGCCTTTCACCCCCAAACCGATGGTCAATCCGAGCGGATAATTCAGATACTTGAGGATATGTTGAGATGTTGCATCCTCGAGTTCAGTGGTTCATGGGAACGGTACTTACCTTTGATTGAATTCACTTACAACAATAGTTTTCAATCAAGTATTAATATGGCACCTTACGAGGCTTTGTACAGTCGTAAATGCCGTACACCATTGTTTTGGACCGAGCTCAGTGAAGGTAAAATTTTCGGAGTTGATTTGATTAAAGATGCTGAACAGAAAGTAAAGGTAATCCGTGAAAGTCTGAAGGCGGCCACAGATCGTCAGAAATCGTACGCGGATCTGAAACGAAAAGACATTGAGTATCAGGTGGGAGACAAAGTGTTTCTTAAAGTTTCACCTTGGAAAAAGATACTCAGATTTGGCCGTAAAGGCAAATTGAGTCCGAGGTTCATCGGGCCATATGAGATATCTGAACGAGTCGATCCAATTGCGTATCGTTTGATTTTGCCCCCTGAACTTGAAAAGATTCACAACGTCTTCCATGTTTCGATGCTTCGACGTTATAGATCTGATCCGTCACACGTAATTAGTCCATCAGAGGTTGAAATTCTAGCCGATATGAGTTATGAAGAAGAACCGATTCGTATCCTAGCTCGTGAAGTGATGGAGTTGCGAAACAAAAGGGTTCCGTTAGTAAAAGTGTTATGGCTCAAACACGGGATGGAAGAAGCTACTTGGGAACCCGAGAATTCTATAAAAGAGCGATACCCAAACCTATTTACCAGTAAGATTTTCGGGGACGAAAATTTCTTAAGTGGGGGAGAGTTGTGACAGCCCAAAATTGACCCTAGTCGGGAAGTGGTTTCGGGACCGCTAAACCGAGTCACCGAAATGTTTGAACGTAATATTTATTGTCTAGAATATGTATTTATGAATGTGTGAAAATTTCAAGCTTCAATTTAGTCGATTGCATGTGAATTCAGTTATTAGGACTTGTGTGACACTTTTGAAATGTGATAGGCTAATCTATAAGGACCTAATAGTGCATGTAATCAAAAGGGGGGACTTGCATGTCAAATTTCCCCCCCTAATAGCTAGTGGCCAACCATGACAAGGGATTATGGGTAAAAACATGTCATAAAACATGTTGGGACAATGCTGTATGTAAGAAAAAAATAAAATAATGAGCATGGGAATTTAATAATGAAAGGAACAAAAAAAAGAGAATGGTGAGTGTCCCCCCCCCCCTTGCCGTGAGTTGAAGAAAAGAGAAGAAAAAAATTTGTTGTTCATCTTTTTTTTTCATTTCTTTGAGCTGAAATTCTATGGAAGAAGGAAGGGGTTCTTGCTTCATGCTTGGTTTGGAAGAGGATTAGGAGGAGGTTTGGCCATATTTGTGTCTAGATTAAGGTATGTTTGAGGTTGTGCCATGAGATTCATGCATGTTCTTAGTTGCTAGCTTGAGTTCTAATTAGTCCGTGGTTCAAAACTTTGCTATATCACGGGATGATATTCGCCAAGGTAGATTTTGTGTTAATGTCATTGCATGCTAAATATGAAGCTTGTTAATGATACATGTGATGGTGGATTGATGACTCTTGGATTTTCTTTTTAGCATTTTTGAGTAAGACATTAAGTTTTGGAATTGATGGAATGGAGAGTATGCTTAAGTTGTGTTATGAACAACTATGTGTTAAATCGAGGTTTGCTAAGCTAGCTATTAAGGTGAAGTGCAATGTTAGTGATTGATTAATAGTGTATATACATGCATGCATATTCGGCCATCACATTAAGAGCATAGGTGATGACGAGTCTATGCTTTGTACCTTCGGCCATATATATATATATGCATGTGTGATTGGATTATTGATAGTAGGGCTATAGCATATGGTTATGAGCCGAATAGCTAAGAGCATGAGGTAGCAAGATAAAAATTTTTACCATGCCGTTCCGTATGTCATAAAATCATTAAATTGTGAATATCAATACATGTAGCAAAGCGGTTGAATGAGTTAATTTATTTGTTTAAGCTCAAGATCCTAAAGGAGAGGCGTCCAACAAGGGGAAATCGAAGGTCATCGAGTAGCCGACTTGGAATTATTTTACACCACACAAGGTAGGTCACTAAGCATATATTTTGTATTGATTTAAATAGACATAATGTCTATGTAATTAACCCGAAAGGAATGATAAATTTATATACATGTATGTATGTGGTGATGAAAGTATTTAATGAAAAGAAAAGAGGTGAGATGTATTGAGTTGTTGATTTCGGCACTAAGTGTGCGGGTATAAACATTTGTGATCATGAGAATGGCACTAAGTGTGCGGGTTTAAAATTTGTACAGCACTAAGTGTGCGAGTTTGATCATATAGCACTAAGTGTGCGAGTTGATTATATAGCACTAAGTGTGCGGACTCACTATATGCTTTTGAATCACTATTGACACTGAGTGTGCGACATTATTGAGTCGATCACGGACAGCGGATCGGGTAAGTACCTTGAGTTCATGGCTAATAGACGCTATGTTTATATTTGGAGTTGAGCTTGGTAAGTTTGAACCTATGTGACAATTTAAATTGAAGTCACGTACATAAGAATTATCGTGGAATAAGTGAAAGGTCATGTAGATGTATGATTGTAACGAAAACAAAATGCTGTATAAAATGCTTCAAATATCCTATTGATTAGTATATGGAATGTGAATGTGTAACTTGGTATGAGATTGAATCGAAGGTCTAAGGAACTATGGTATAGTTCGGTTTGAATGGAGTAATTAGCCTCGTTCCATTTTGTTTCCTCTTGCGATAATGTTATTAATGGTTGGTAGTGCATTGCTTATGACTTCTGAGTTATATACTCATTCGGTGTTTGCTTGTCACCTATTTTAGGTTTCTTGGACTCGACTTTTTGCGTATTCGGGACCGTCATCAAGTCATCACACCGCTAACAACTTTTGGTATTTTCTTCGTAGTTGGTCTAGGAGTACATTTCGCATGTATAGGCTGTTATGCTTTGTTGAAATTTGGTATGTAAACTTTTAGCCATGCGAAAATGGCGTAAATGTTCAGTTGGAATTGGTTTTGTGATGTTGGGACACAAATCATGGTTATAATTTGGGACATGCATGATGAATTATTAGTTAAATCAAGGAAAAGTCATGAAATAGGCATAGTTTGTTTTAGTAATAGATGCTGACAGCAGCAGTGGTGTGGATGTGAAAAATCACTCAAAATAGCAGGAGTGGAATTAAATAGTGAATAAATTATGTAAATGAGCTTTGATGAATTTACATTCATATGGGAGAAACGAAACGGTCATATGAGTTGTATATTGAGAGATATTTAAGTATTCGTGAAACAGGGCCAGAACGGTTCCTGGATTCCCTATTTTGAATTTGGAAATTCATTATAAATTAACCAGAGATAATTAGGAGTCATACCATATATGTATAGATTCCTGTTTGAGTCTAGTTTCTAAGGAAATAAACGGCATCAGTATTGAAGCCCTGCACAGGGAGATATTCAAGTTGTAACGCACGAAGGTCAGTGTAGTCGACGCCTGTAACATGGGAGACTTTAACTAATAAACTGTACTAATTGGATCGACCAAAAATTCTAGAAAAAAATCTGTAGATGGACATATGATTTTAGTTTCAGGGAAAAAATACGAAACTGATTTTCGAGTTTTGAAACTCCAGATATGATTTTTAAGGCGACAAGTGATGCAAGAACCACTTGTCGGAAATTTTTTATGGATTTGTGAAAACAATTAAGTTAAGTCTGTGCACCTTGTATTCGACTCGGTAATGGACTCAGTGCGGGGTGTTACAATGCTTCTTCGCCTGATGTTATTACCGGTACTTTTACTCTCTTTGAGACTAATGTAATTGCTTTGATTGACCCTGGTTCCACTCATTCTTATATATGCGAAACCTTAGCATCCAAGAAGACTTTACCTCTGAGTCTCATCGAGTTCGTAGTTCGGTGTCAAATCCTTGGGTCGTTCGTGCTTGTCGACAAAGTGTGTAAGAAATGTCCCCTAGTGAATCGAGGTTCCTGTTTTCCTGCGGACTTGATGCTTTTTCCGTTTGATGAATTTGACGTTATCCTCGGTTTAGATTGGTTGACCGTGCATGATGCGGTTGTGAATTGCAAAAGCAAGACTATTGATCTGAGGTGCGCAAATAACGAGATAATCCGAGTTGAGTCTACGGACTTAAAGGGGTTGCCAGCTGTAATATCAGCAATGTTGGCCTAGAAATATGTAAGGAAGGGGTGCGAAGCATACCTTGCGTATGTACTTGATGATAAGGAGTTAGAAATAAAACCCGAGTCTGTGCCGGTGGTCTGCGAATACCCGGATTTTTTTCCCGAAGAATTACCGGGTTTGCCACCTGTTCGGGAGATAGAGTTTGGTATTGAGCTTGTACTTGGGACTACGCCGATTTCGATAGCTCCGTATCGTATGGCACCAACCGAGTTAAAAGTATTAAAAGCCAAACCATTATTGATTCATCAAATTCGTGAAGCTCAGAAAGTCGATGATGAATTGGTTGCAAAACGGGCTGAGTGTGTTCTGAACAAGGAATCGGAGTTTCAAATTGATGATGATGATTGTTTGAGGTTCAGAAGTCGTTTGTGTGTTCCAAGGAATTCGGAACTCATTTCGATGATTCTAAACGAAGCCCATTGTAGCCGAATGTCAATTCACCCGGGGAGTACGAAGATGTACAACGATTTGAAACGTCAGTTTTTGTGGCATGGTATGAAACGAGACATCTCCGACTTTGTTTCGAGATGTTTAATATGTCAACAAGTGAAAGCGGAACATCAAGTGCCCTCAGGATTACTTCAGCCGATCAAGATACCCGAGTGGAAATGGGATCGAGTCACAATGGACTTTGTGTCCGGACTGCCATTGTCCGCAAGTAAGAAGGATGCGATTCAGGTTGTTGTTGATAGACTGAGTAAGTCGGCTCACTTTATCCCCGTACGCGCGGATTTTTCAATGGATAAACTAGCTGAATTGTATGTTTCTCAGATTGTGAGATTACACGGGGTACCTATTTCTATCGTGTCGGATAGAGATCCGAGATTCACCTCGATATTTTGGAAGAAATTGCAAGAAGCTTTGGGTACCAAGCTGCATTTTAGCACCGCTTTTCATCCACAAACCGATGGTCAATCCGAGCAGATAATTCAGATACTTGAGGATATGTTGAAATGTTGCATCCTCGAGTTCAGTGGTTCATGGGAACGGTATTTACCTTTGATTGAATTCGCACAACAATAGTTTTCGGTCAAGTATTAAGATGGCACCTTACGAGGCTTTATACGGTCGAAAATGCCCGACGCCATTGTTTTCGACGAACTCGATGAAAGTAAAATTTTGAGTGGACTTGATTAAAGATGCTGAGCAGAAAGTAAAAGTAATCCGTGAAAGTCTAAAGACGACCGCAGATCGTCGTAAATCGTCGCGGATTTGAAACGAAAAGACATTGAGTATCGTGGGAGATAAAGTGTTTCTTAAAGTTTTGCCTTGGAAAAAGACACTCAGATTTGGCCGTAAAGGCAAATTGAGTCCGAGGTTCATCGGGCCATATGAAGTATCCGAACGAGTTGGTTCAGTTGCATATCGATTGATTTTGCCTCCTGAACTTGAGAAGATTCACGACGTCTTTCATGTTTCAATGCTTCGACGCTATAGATCTGATCCATCGCACATGATTAGTCCATCAGAGGTCGAAATTCAAGCCGATATGAGTTATGAAAAAGAACCGATTCGTATCCTAGCTCGTGAAGTGAAGGAGTTCCGAAACAAAAGGGTTCCGTTAGTAAAAGTGTTATGGCTCAAACACGGGATGGAAGAAGCTACTTGGGAACCCGAGAACTCTATGAAAGAGCGATACCCAAACCTATTTACCGATAAGATTTTCGGGGACGAAAATTTCTTAGGTGGGGGAGAGTTGTGACAGCCCAAAATTGACCCTAGTCGGGAAGTGGTTTCGGGACCACTAAACCGAGTCACCGAAATGTTTGAACGTAATATTTATTGCCTAGAATATGTAATTATGAATGTGTGAAAATTTCAAGCTTTGATTTAGTCGATTGCATGTGAATTCAGTTAGTAGGACTTGTGTGACACTTTTGAAAAGTGATAGGCTAATCTATAAGGACCTAATAGTGCATGTAGTCAAAGGAGGACTTCCATGTCAAATTTCCCCCAAGTGCTAGTGGCGGCCATGACAAAGAGTGATGGGCAAAAACATGTCATAAAACATGTTGTGACAATGGTGTATGTAAGAAAAATAAAATAATGAGCATGGGAATTGAATAATGAAAGGAAGAAAAAAAAAGAGAATGGTGTGAGTGTCCCCCCTTGCCGTGAGTTGAAGAAAAGAAAAGAAAATTTTGTTCATCCTTTTTCCTTTCTTTGAGCTGAAAATTCTAAGGAAGAAGAAAGGAGTTCTTGCTCATGGTTGGTTTGGAAGAGGATTAGGAAGAGGTTTGGCCATCCTTGTATCTAGATTAAGGTATGTTTGATGTTGTGCCATGAGATTCATGCATGTTTTTAGTTGCTAGCTTTAGTTCTAATTAACCACGGTTCAAATCTTTGCTATGTCATGGGGATGATATTCAGCCAAGGTGGATTTTGTGTTAACGTCATTGCATGCTAAATGTGAAGCTTGTTAATGATACTTGTGATGGTGGATTGATGACTCTTAAATCTTCTTTTTAGCATTTTTGAGTGAGGCATTAAGTTCCTTGCTAAACCGTGACCAAAATTGAAATGGTATGGGGTTGTAAGGCATTCGGCCATGGTAGGAAGTAAAAGAAAACTATGGTCGTTGTTCATGTTATTTGGATGAGAAATGGTAGTAAGGTGAAGTACAAATGCTAGTGTTTGATTTACTAGTGTATATGTGCGTATTAGCCTAGTTTTGAACTTGAAACGAAATGGTGTTTAGTCGATACAAGTGACCATACTTGTGGAATGTATCAAGTGTTGAAATCGGCCTCAACATAGATGTGTATGTTCGGCCACATGAATGAGTACATATGTTGATGTGTATGTTCGGCCTTAGGTAGCCTATTGATGGCTTTAGCTTGACTTAAAAAATTCGGCTAAGGGGGAATTATTAGCTAGTATGTTGAATTCGATTCGTGATTTCGTACACATGTGACTCTAATGTCTAATGGATATATGGGCTAAGTACCTTGAGCTTCTCTTTGATGTTTGAATGAATTGTATTGAATTGCTTGATGTAATTAAAAATGTGCATGACCATTGTGTATTCGAGCTAAAGGGTGGCCATATGACCATTTAAACTCCTTGTCATATTCGGCCATAAGCTAGCATAATGAGATTTTAATAAGCTAAATTTGTGTGAATTAGCTCAAGAGCTTAGAGGACCACAGTTGGATAAGGGGAAGGAAAAAGTGATCGAATAGCCGTCGAAATCGCTCGACCACGTCCGAGGTAAGTCTTCGAGTAATGATCCTACTTGAATTATATTGAAATGATTTGTCATGTTATGGCGGATAGCCAAATGTGCGTAGGGACTATGTCGTAAAGTCAATTGAAATCATGTTCTTTGTGTGTGGCTATTGAGCCAAAATTGGAAAGGTTTGATAAATGTTTTGTGTTTGAGCCTTAGTAACGAAAATGAAATATGGATGTGTCGTGATTATTGATTTATGTGTGCGTGAGCAATTGAATGATACCCGGGCTAAGTCCCGAAGGCATTTATGCTAGTGATTATATCCGGGTTAAGACCCGAAGGCATTTGTGCGAGTTGCTATATCCGGGTTAAGACCCGAAGGCATTTGTGCGAGTTGTTATATCCGGCTAAGACCAAGGCATTTGTGCGAGTTGCTATACCCGGGTTAAGACCCGAAGGCAATTGTGCTTGTGGTTATATCCGGCTAAATTCCGAAGAAACTTGGTTTGAAGGTGAGCGTTTTGTGCTGCAATAAATTCAACTAATACGCTCGAAAAACCCAAACGATAAGGTATGTTTGCATGTGCATCGGAAAAGTCGATTCGTTTGAAACAGTATTCGTTCAATCGACTAACGAACTTTCGGCTCTTAGATAGGTTGATACCTTGTGTGTGTATATGTTGATGAAGTGTGAAGTAAGTATGATTATGAGAATGTGTATTAATAAAGTGATTCATTTAGCTATGTGAATGTAATACTTTAGTCAAAGCTGATTTCATTACTTGAGACTTACTAAGCATTAAAATGCTTACCCGTTGCTTTGGCTCTGTTTTATAGATTTCGCCGTTAGCTATCGGATTCGGGATCGTCAAGTCGAAGTCATCCACACTATCAAAGCCCTTTTGGTACTCTTTTAGTTGAACTATGGATATGGCATGTATAGGACTACCCTTTGTTGTTTTTCGAGTACTTTTGTGATGTATGTGTACACCATGCGAAAATGGCTCGTAGAAGTGGAGTATGGCATTAGACCATTTGTGTTTATGTATATATATATATGGTTTCATGATGTGACTATGGACTGGAATGGAAGTGTTGGACAATGATCAGCCCTTGGAATGGCTAAATATGATCATATGTGGACCTATGTATGACAAAACTCTAGTTGGTCCACGGAAACCACGAAATAGGTGAAGTTTATCTTGGAAACAGATGCTGACAGCAGCAGTGGTGTGGATGTGAAAAATCACTAAAAATAGAAGAAATGGAATTAAATAGTGAATAAATTATGTAAATGAGCCTTGATGAATCTACTTTCATATGGAAGAAACGAAACAGTCATATGAGTTGTATGTTAAGAGATATTTAGGTATTCGTGAAACAGGGCCAGAACGGTTTCTGGATTCCCTGTTCCGACATTTGAAATTCATTACAAATTAACCAGAGATAATTAGGAGTCATGCCATATATGTATAGACTCCTCTTTGAGTCTAGTTTATATAGAAACAAACGGTATCAGTATTGAAGCCCTGTACAGGGAGATATTCAAGTTGTAACGCGCGAAGGTCAGTGTAGTCGACCCCTGTAACATGGGAGACTTTAACTAATAAACTGTACTAATTGGCTTGACCAAAAATTATAGAAAAAAATCTGTAGATGTACATATGAGTCTAGTTTCAGGGAAAAATTACGAAACTGATTTTATAGTTTTGAAACTCAAGATATGATTTTTAAGGCGACAGTGATGCAGTACCCAGCTTGTCTGGAAATTTTTTTTATGGACTGTGAAAACAATTAAGTTAAGTCTGTGTGCACCTTGTGTTCGACTCCGGTAACGGACTCGGGTACGGGGTGTTACAGCTAGTTTTATAACTCATTGTCAATTATGACCTAACCATCTCCAAGTGATTCGACCACATTACACTTATCCATCCATGGTATATCACATTAACCATCTCATGAAACATTCAAGTATGACATGCACAATTAGTAGGTTTACAACCTTCATGAAAATGAGCCATATCCTATAGCCATATACAAAATGAATAAGTATATCATTCAAGCCCTTACATTGGCTAGCCCAAAGACACATATAACAAAATAACCAAGAATCCTATACATGCCATTATAACAAAATAAAAGTTTCTATACCAAAGCGAAACAAGTCAATAGTGTTGACAATGCTCCAACCGTCTTCCAATTTTCACGAATCCTCCAGCTCTGTAAGCCAAAAGAAAAGAGAGGGGGTAAGCATTTACATGCTTAGTAAGTCCAAATAACGGGAGAGTAGACCAACCATCCTAAATATTCATGCCACCATGCATAGTATGATTTCCCTATCACATACACTCAATCATCTTGTTAGTCTCATGTCAATACATTTAAACATTAATTCTAGATGAGCTCATCATTTCAAGCATTTCTATTTTTGTTCCTCATATTAATCCCATTGAACTTCTCAGAATCTCAATGGATATCTTATCTACTGTCAAATCATGAAAGTGATCATTTTAAATACACACTCCCGTGAACCTCGCTCTTACGGTGGGATTACTAATCCAGGCTAAATCCCCCGAAATGTAAACTCATAGAGTAATATTGGGATTACCAGTCCAGGCTAAATCCTTTACAATGACATGTACTTTAATGAGCTCGGATTTGAATTACGTCTCCAGGCTAAATTCAGACCCTAATCAAATTACTCGTCTGGGCTAAATCCATTTCAGCACAGTTATTCTTCGGGAAGCTCGATCACTAAAGGAACACCCATCTAGGCTAGTTCCTTTTACCATCATTTCATTTCGAGAAATCCATCAGATATCCTTTTTATTCAATCGGGATCTTCAATTCTCTTTTAAACTATACTACCACATTTCATGGATTATCATGCAATAAATATCTAATTTATCATATATTCAAGTATATACATTTTAATTATATTAAAAGTTTACTTCGAGTTACACGAACTTACCTGGTAATTGTTTTGGATTCGAAATTCGGTTACTCTAAAACCTTTCATTTTGCCACGGTCGACCTTCGGAATTGGTTCCTCAGGGTCTACATCAGTAAAAATAAATTATTAATACCTTACATTGTTCATTTTAGGCCTAAATTTTGCCCCAAGGCAAAATGACCATTTTGCTCTTAAACTTTCACACTTTTACAAATTAGTCCCTACGCTCGTATAATGAAATACATAAAATTTCTAAGTTACCCAAGCCTAGCTGAATAATTTTCATACTTATGGCAACCCACATTTTCCTTCATTTCACATTTTCCTACCTATTTTTACAACTTTTACAAAATGGTCCTTTAAGCCATCTCCATGAAAATACTTAGTAAAAGTTGTTTACCATCCTCTAAACTCTCATATCCCTCCATAACTCATCAAAACACAAGCATCTCATGCATGGGTAAATTCCTAAACATGAACCCTAGCTTGAAATATGGGTATAAATAGAGAGAGCATGTTATGAGGATCTCAAAAATATGAAAAACGCTAAAAACAGGGCTAGGCTGCATTTACTATTGAGCTTGAAAATGTTGAAAACCCTAGCTATGGAGACCCTTCAATTTTCGGCAGCCATGGAGAAGAATATGGCTGAATTTTGCTTCCTTTTTATTAATTTTATTACCAAATGACCAAAATGCACTTCCTTACTAACCTTTTTAAAATTTTCCATGCATGGCCATTTTTGTCCAAAAACTTAAAAATTAGGCAAATTGCTATTTAAGGCCTCCTAATTAATAATCCATAGCAATTTCATACTAATTTCTTCTAGAACTTAAGTTTACCAATCTATTCAATTTGGTCCCTAATTTTCAATTGGACACCTTATACTTAGAATTTCTTCATGAAACTTCAACACATGCTTATTTTCATACCCTAGATCTCTTAATAAGCATAAAATAAATATTTTAACATCAGATTTTATGGTCCTGAAACCACTATTCCGACTAGGCCCTATTTTTGGATGTTAAAAGCTTGCTCAACATCATCATCATCAGTATCTCTGAATTCTTCACCCCCTTGTTTTCTGATTTTATCAACAGGAGGCTTATGTAATCTCAACGGATCACTCACCTGAGGCATAGCAGGAATCAGAGAAGGATTAATCGGGGCTGGAGTTTGTTGTACAGCCAGATTCGTCCGGATATACTGAGTAAACTAGCGGTTCATCACTTGGTAAAAGGCTTGCTTAGCCTCTCCCTCCTGGTTACTCCAGGTCGGTCGAGAATCAACACGCGTTGTCCCTTGCGATGGAGCAGGCGCTATATTCTCGACATCATTAGCAACAACTCTGACAGGATCCATTTACTATACGAAAACACATTTTCAAATGTCAGAAGTCATCATACTATCACAGTATATAATATGGCATGTAAAGCTAGACTCACATGCACTACGTTAGTACTAGAATCGACTAAACAGTAGCTCTGATACCAACTAAATGTAACACACCTAACCCATATCCGTCACCAAAATAGGGTTGCAAGGCATTACCGAACAATTCACAGCTTAAGGAAGTCATCCATTACTATACATGTTTAAGATAATATAAACTCAATTATACAAATTATATATATATATATCTCTTTTATAATGTTTAAATAATTAAATTTTAAAATAAATACTTTCATGACAAATTCTATATACAAACATTTAAGACATTCAAACTCATATATCGAATACATGCCATTAAATCTATCTAACTTGGAAAATATCAAACATATCTTCATGAACCATTAATTGAGCAAAACATACAAACTAAATTACATCACATTCACATACTAAAATCATTCATAAATTAATCTTACGTAACCAAATACACATGATCATACTATTCCATCACATAAATATCCCATAAACACTTATAAAATGATTTAGTACTACAATTTGAATATACATTATACTTATCTTTACCCATTTTAACGAAACTTATAACAAACATGACAAACATATAATCCTTGTATTAAAATTTAATAACTTAAACTAATTCATAGTACAAATCATGCGTTCCAAGTAAACCAAAATTTAAGACACAACCGAAATACATATATGTATAAATATTTATATCTAATACGAAAGCTTCCCAAAATGATAAACCATAATCCATTTACATCATTACTTTAAAACCGTGAGCATATACCAAGCACAGTATATATGTATATGGCAAACATAGTACTAACTAATACATTACATATTTTAAGTCAATAACATCCATCATTTACTCCATTACCAAAACACATGATCAAGTACCACAACACATATATACTTTGAGATAACGTATATGCATATATCATCACCACAATATGTGCCAAAATATATTTATATATGCAAGTACCGAATCATCAATCAAGTATATTCCTTACCTAATTTCAACATTTAACCGAATACATTCGACAACCAAGTTAAACCATTCCTACCAAATACCAGTCAAAATTGAATCATTTTAATCATGAATAACATAACAAACATATTTCATACTTATTTATATGTCATGGCCAAATCAAACAAACCACATCCAAAATCATCAACCACTTTCCATGTATAAAACACTTATCTACTTGACTAAAGTTTCATATACTCACATAGCATATTAGGCATTTTCGCATGGCTTAATATATACACAACTTCAAAATCAAACATTTTAACTAGCCTATACATGCCATAGGTTCAAATTTAAACTTATCAAATACCAAAAACAGTCAATAGTGTGATGGACTTTGCTGAAAATCCCTAAGCTCGTAACTAGATCTCGAAATCTATAAAACAGAGACAAACATAACACACAGTAAGCTATTAAAGCTTAGTAAGTCATAAGCAAATAACAACTCAATGACATTATCAACTTATTTTAACCAAACCAAGTTATACTATCATAGTCACATTTAATCTCAAGTTTAACATTTCATAATTAACATATGCTTTCACAAATAACCTTATCTTAATCGATTGTACATATATACATATTCCAAGTATCATTCAATTTCAAAGACATAACATCATTATATAACTGAATGTATTTACACACGTATACATATACTCATGTATCAAAATATAACATCACCTACATCTACATAACATATAGCCGAATATACTTTGCAAGTGCACATATGTTCATATTAATAACTTATAAAATTTGCATCATATATCAAATGACCAACTTTCCTTATTTTCAAATAAGTAATCAACAAACTCATATCTGATCGTTGTAGCTCGTTTTACACCTTCGTTCACAACTTATCATTGCCCATTAAACCATTCAGAATTGAATAGGATACTCAGATAATCACATATATCAAACAATGCCAACGTTCGGTACCACTGTCCCAGACAGGGTCTTACACGAATCAAATACAATGCCGATGTCCCAGACATGGTCTTACACGTAATCACATATTGATGCCGGCGTCCCGGACGTGGTCTCACACGAGAACACATATCGGAACCCCTATGTCATGACATATGTATCCTAGCTACTCCTGAGGTTCGTACGGGACTTTCAGACGTTGTAGTTCGGTCGAATCGAACTCGTAAACTTTGTTTCCATGTATATGTACATTCGACTTTCATATATATAATTTCGCATAATTTAATTTCAGCATATAAATTCATACATAATTAAAATTAACAATATCTATTTGCTTATAAACTTACCTCGGATGATGAAAATCGGAACGGGACAGCTAATCGACAACTTTGGTTTTCCTCGATCCAAATCTGATTTCTTTGGTTTTTGATCCAAAAATATTCCTGATTAAACTGATTCAAACATATTTTTACTCAACTTAGTCCAAAAACACAAAAATGGGAAAATTACTATTTTACCTCTGACATTTTACACTTTTTACAATTTAGTCCAAATTGCACAAAACACAAAACATGCAAAATTTGTGTACACCATGCTTAGGCCTAATGTTCCTTTTGTTCATACAAGTCCATACATTTTATTTATTTCACATTTTAGTCCCTGAATTTATTATTTTTTCAATTTAGTCATAATTACTCAAAATCATCAAAAATTCCAATACAAAACATGTTAATCCAAAACATAACTTTCATATTTCATCAACATCACAAAGCTCAAATTTTCATCATCAACTAACATCACAAAGCTCAAATATTCATCAATGAAATAACCCAAAATATTCATCAAAATAAAAAATTCAAGCATGGGCTTTGTACATTACACTGCAATGATCTAAAAAAACATAAAAATTATCCAAAATCGAGCTAGTTACATACTTCATTAAGCTTCCAAAGTGCAGAATACCTAAAGCTTCATTTGTTTTCTTTCTTTTTGTTATTCGGTCATGAGAAAATAATGAACTAATGCCTTTTAATTATGTTATAATATAACATATATTAACATTTTATATAATTTACATATTTAATCTTATTATAAAATATGAAACCATTATAACATAAGGTTTCAACCGTCAATCCCATAATTTAATGGTCTATTTCCAACTTAAATGCCTCCATTTAAAAAGAAAACAAAAATTCGGCCCTTAGACATTAAACTATCAACTTTTCATTTTACGCGATTAAGCCATTTTATTTAATCAGCCACTCAAACGACAAAATTAAATCACGAAAATTTCACACATATAAATTCACACAAAATAAGCACAAAAAATAATTTTAAAATATTTTTCTAACTCCAATTAGTGGTCACGAAACCACCGTTCCGAATATGGTCTAAATCGGGCTGTTACAGAGCTTATTAAGCTATAAAGCTTACTTTGTTTACTTTTTCATGTTTTATAGTGACTTGAAAGCTACCTCGGACACGGGGATCGTCGAAGAAATCGTCACACTATCCAGCTATCAATTTGGTACTTTTGAGCTTATGTTTTAAGTATATGGCATGTAACACCCCTCACCCGTATCCGACGCCGGGACTGGGTACGAGGCTTTACCAAACTTGTATTCATACATTCATGTCTGGCTATAAATTTTTTCTTTAAAACAATTTCATTCATACATACACAAATTGTTCCTACTATGGGCCTACGATGCCCAAAATAGCTATCAAAAAAGAATCGGGACTAAATCGGGAACTTTTAGAAAAGTTTAGGAAATTTTCCCTAATACAGAGCTACACGCCCGTGTCCTCCAACCGTGTAACTCTCTTACTGATACCAGCACCAATTTAGGGTCACAGGCCGCATCCCATGCCTGTGTGGCCAGACTGTGTGGTCAATTAAAATTAAATGAATTTTTCATAAAAAGGTGCAGACTGCACACAGCCAGAGTACACGCCCATATAGGTAGGCCGTGTCCCTCACACGACCAAGACACACGCCTGAGTCTTAGCCCGTGTGTTTACTATTGAGCATACTAACTTGCAAAAATAGGGTGCAGGGGGCAGACGACCATTCCATACACCCGTGGGACAGACCATGTGTCACACATGGCCTAGACATATGCCCGTGTGTCTACTCGTGTGAACAATCTGAAGACTATTTTCCAAGCCAATTGCCACCCTTAGTCACTCATGTATTTAAGCATATTTCATTGCATGCAACATGACATACTTAAACACTCAATATTCAACACCATAGCACTTTCACATCTTTATAATATCATCCTATTGCACATTCCCTTAGTCACACCATTTGGGAGCATTTTATACAAACTTCATGCAAATCAACTTAATTATCAAAATTTCAAGTTGCACATTTATAACTACTGTCATCTTAGGTTATTAAACCACCCTTTATCTCATCGTATTTAATCCATACATCTGCACACATCCACCAAGCAATCATATTCCACATCATCAAGACAATATCTCATCATATACACATCACACAATTACATAGAACATCATCAAGGCATCAGCAGATGCATGCATGAACAATTAGATATTACAACCCAAGAATCAATCATGAGCCATATCACATAGCTATTACAAAATGAATCATCAACATCATAGGTCTTCACAATTTGGCCAAATAGCATGACACATACCACAAAATGACCGAGTCCAATCTCAAAATAATAAATTTACTATACCCAATGTTCTTTTGATAATGTGATCGAATGCTCCGACAACTTCCGATCACCGAGGTAGCTTGGTGGAACTAAAAAGGATGGAAAAGAGAGGGGAGTAACCATTTAAGCTTAATAAGTCCACATGCAAATAATATGCAATATTAGTAAACCATTATCATGCAAGACATAATAGCATAACCACCAAGATTATTCATCATTCAAGCATTCTAGCTCATTTATCATGTATTCATATATATATATGAATATACTTTCTCGTCACATATCATCCTTTAACAAGGCATCACTCATGAGTATAACATACGTACCTGTACATATCCATAGCAGATCAAATAACTTTACCTTCATTACTATGCCCATCTTGGGACTTTCCTCGCATCATTCATTATAATATCCGTTGAACACTTGAAATACTATTTGATTCACGAAAACTTGCACATGAGTGCCACATAAACATACATAGCCGAAGCTACCTCATACCATGCAACACTCACAATGGAGCTACTCACGGGCTTGCACACAAAAGCTGTCAGGTATCCGACCACTCAAGGATTACCTAGCCACCGGTAGGACACACAAGACCATTTCCCGGAACTCAATTACATGTATCGCATCCATTATGAACTCAGACCACTCAACGAGCTCTGATGCCACATATATCACGAACCCAGACCACTCAATGAGCTCGGATGCCACATATATCACAAACTCAGACCACTTACTGAGTTCAGACTTCTTAATTCCTAGTGACATGTCACTTGTATCCTAAACTATTCTTAAGGTTCAAATGGGGTTTTCCTCACTTGCACATTGCGCCTCTATTGCACTTGCTCGTGACATCGTGGATAGCAACCATAATATCATTCATGCTTACAATAGTACCATTAGACATAGCATACATAGTAAGTAATAAAATAATTATCACATAATGTTAACACAACATAACATACCACATTGTCACATTATGTACACATGTACTTACCTCAGTACAAAAATTGATGGTAATCGAGCTTAATCGTCATATACTTTATTCTTCCCTCGATCAAAACCCTATTAAAATGTTTCTTTATCTATAATACCAAATTTAACTTGTTTATCGCATTACGCAAATTAATCCATAATTCATGCTTGGGTAAAATTACCTTTTTTACCCCTATCTTTCCATTTATTTACAATTTAGTCCCTAGGCTAGTAAATGAAATGCATGGCATTTTCTTGGTTGGCCAAGCCTAGTTGAACCTTTACTATGCTCATATCAGCCCATATTTTCCTTTATTTCACATTATTACTACTCACTTTTACACTTTTACAAACAAGTCCCCCTTGTAGGTGTTTTCACTAAAAATCACCAAGTAAAAGATGTTTATCATACATCAAACATTCATATTCCTCTATTACTCAACAAAATACATGCATGTTACACATGGGTCAAATTTCATACTTGAACCCTAGCTCAAAATGTAGCTAGAAATGGGTAGATCATGCTTCAAGGACTTTAAAAATACAAAGAACATTAAAAAAACAGGGCTAGGGAACACTTACAATCAAGCTTGCAAATGTTGAACAAAACCCTAGCTCTGGCTATTGAGAAAATCGGCTAGCACTTGGAGAAGATGGACACATTTTTGCTTTGATTTTCCCTTTTTATTCTTTTAATTACCAAATGACCAAAATGCCCTTAGGGTTTTTCTTTCAAATTTTTCCCATGCATGTCCATTTTTGTCCAAAATTATAGAAATTGGTCAAATTGCTAATTAAGACCCTCTAATTCATAATCTGAAGCAGTTTCATGCTTAAAGCTTCTAGAATGCAAGTTTTGCATCTTATTCAATTTGGTCCCTAAAGTTCAATTAGATATTTTATGCATAGAATTTCTTCATGAAACTTTCACATAAGCATGCATTCATGTCATAGACCTTATAAGAATTATATAATAATTATTTCTATCTCAAATTTATTGTCTCAAAACCATTGTTCCAACCAAGCCCTAATCCGGGATGTTACATGGCATGTATAGGAACTTTGGTCATTTTGGTTATGTCTTGGAAGTGAATTTAGCCATTTGAATTGGCTTGTAAATGTATATGTTTTTGGTTTGTATATATAGCCATGAGTGATGGCTTATTTGAGGTTATTTTGATATGTTTGAATCATGTATATAAATATGGCTTGGATTGTGAGTTCATGGATAGGTATATGATAGTTGTGTGATGCTTAATGGTAATAGGCATTATGTGTATCAAATGGTTGATTTGTGAATACTGGTTTGATTGGAAAATTAGGCTAAGTAATGTATATTTGAAAGTGTTTACTTAATTAAATTGTAAATGTGAATTTGGTATGAATGGTAGGACATGTTTTGAGATTAGTGTGTATAGAAAATGGGAGTATTGAATGTGCATGATTTATGTTTGAAATGGTTGAATTGAAATGCCTATTGATACTATGTATTGGTGCCTTTGAGTTTGATGTAGGTGAGCACAAGTTTAGGTGGCAAAATGGCTTCGTAAATAGCCTAGTTTTATCCATATGAGCGGAGACACGGGCGTGTGTCTCAGCCATGTGTAACACACGATTAGGTTACACAGCCGTGTGTCCCCTGGTGTTGAATTAGAAACCAAGTCAGTATGCTCCACACAGCCTCACACATGAGCGTGTGACTTGGCCATGTGGCATAAGTCACTATACCCTACAGGTTTGGCACGGCCTAGCACACAACCTGGCACACGGGCATGTATGGCCATTTTTAGGGCACACAGGTTAGCCACACGAACGTGTGTGTTGGTCGTGTAACCCAAGCTAGTGAGTTACACGAGGTCAAACACAGGCTGGGACACGGCCATGTGCTCTTATTTTGAATGTCCACATGAACTTCAACACGGGAGTGTCTTTGGCCATGTGAGAGACACGGCCAGTGTAACAGCCTAATTTTGGGCTCAGTCAGAACTGTGGCTTTGAGACCACCAATCCGAAGTCAGAGAAATTATTTTATTATTATTTTAAAGTTATAGCATGTTTATATTAGTGCATGAAAAATTTGGTGAAGTAATTTTACCATTTGTGGGCTTAATTGTGAAAAAGGAATAAATCGCAGAAAGTGTAAAAGTCTTAATGTAACACCCCAAACCCAGTCTGGACATTATGGCCGAATCTGTGGTGTCACAATGGAGTGTGTTTCGAAAAGCGTAGTTTCATTGTAATGTCCGTTTTGTATTAAAACCCCGTTGTGGTCTTTAAGAGTAGTTAACATGTTTTGTTTATTGTTAGAACATAGGTTGGTTTAGCAAAACATATGCCATATTAAATTGTTATTACACTTTAAAAAAAATAGTGCTTGATTGCGGTAGCTTTCAAAACGAGTTGCGTATCGTGGTAGTTGAAAATCATTTATCTTTTGAAAACCCAAGTCCTACTGCTAACAGAAATAAACCAACATTAATAAATCCCCAAGTAAAAAATAAAAACTTAAAGCGGCCTTATTACATAAAATTACCCAAATAACCTACTTTTATTTAAAAGTCAAATACGAAAGTATAAACAATGGTGTGGCCATCCCCGAGTCCCTCGCAGCACCGACTCGCCTAAGGATTATCTGCGCAGACAAGTAGAAGGGTGAGTTACAAGAACTCAGTGTGTAATCCTTGTTTATCAAACAGTAAATCATGCAATACAAAACAGTCTAGGCCTAAGCCCATATCAGTGGAAACAATAGCGTGGGCCTTAGCCCATTACAGTAATAGAATCAGTGTGGGCCTTAGCCAAATTCAGTACAGTATCAGAGATGAAAATAGAGATCCTACACATCCATCCTCTACACTCCACTCTGTCCAGCCCTACACTTCATGTGGGGATAAAATCGACCCACACATCCCTACACTCCAAATATAGCACCGGTTGTGGAACTAAATAGTGATTCCAGCAGAGCTACTAGTACAGTACACTTCCTCCAAATATATCAAACCCACCCCCATACAACATGTCATGTCATAACATATACGTGAATTCAAAGTGTCATGCTCGAATATAGTCAAATACAGCATAGGGGTATAACAGTCATTTCATCAGTATGGGGTCTAAGTGTACTTACCAACCTATCAATAAGCCTATAGTCGTCTTAGGCGACCCATGCGACCTTAGCAGTCCAATAGTGGAAACGGACCCGAAGCCCATAATACAGCCCAAGTGGGCCCACACACCTGTGTTGCCCATTAAGCCCAATAATGACCTTTGTCGTGTGATCTACATAGTCTGGCCCACAAAACTCCACACATCCGTGTGATTACTTGTGTGGGGCCCACTTGCCCGTGGGGCCCACACGGCCCATTTCGGCCCAACGTGGCCTAAAACAACCTAAGCCTATGAAATCGCTCGTGGTGATCTCTACAATCACATGCTCATGCTTATGCGTTTAGTTGACCACATGAACAAGCGCACACCCGTGTGGCATTGATGGTACCAGTTTCTTGGCTTTTGCTATTTCACAATTGAAGTAGTGTGATTACACACCTGTTTGTGAAACCGAGCGGAAGGTGTTAGAAGTCCACAAGTAACAATCCTACATTCATTCAAAACATCCCATTAGTTGATTGGAAACTACGCAAAATAACCTTCCCTTTAATACCCAACCCCCAAAACGTTCGGTACTCACTTTGAAAGAACAACAACGATTAGACCCTCTCCACTGTTGTGTATGATCAATCACCAAATCCTCCTAATAAATCGGTAGTACAAAAGAGGGTTAGCTACCGAATTAAAACAACAGAAAGGGAAAGTAAGCGAAGGCCGAAAGGTAGAACCCAAACAGAAACCTACCGAAAAACGTAAGATCACCTTAGAGAAGAGAACAGTCGGCCTACACACCACAAAAGCTGAAAGAAGGCCGAGTGAAAAGTGGTAAAAACGTACCCCTAGCAGCGAACAGTAGAGAAGGGAAGATATTAACAAAAGATTTGAATAGAGAGGAGAAACATAATAAAAACCAAGGCACTTACAAATTGCCAATGAATTCTTAAAAACCTGACCACAAAGCAAAAACGAGAGAGAGTAGAGGGTGAAGTAGTATTTGGCTAGAATCCTAGCTAAAGAGAGATGATAATAAAATGATCTGATGGAGAAAATAAAAGCAGACAATAACTACAAAACCAATAGAAAAAGATGAGGGAAAGGTCAACAATGTTCGGGTTAATTGATGGGAGAAAGTCGCTTAAACTAAAAGAGTAAAAATGAGAAGAGAAAGAGTATTTGGCTAGGGCTAGGAAAAGAAAAAGAGAGTATTCCCAAATGGTCAAATCAGCCTCAAAACCCTAAAAACACAATGAAGAACCAAAAGAGAAAAGTGACGAAACACAATTTCAGCACCCCAAAAGCCTATGACCGAATTGGTACAATGAAGTTCCCACATTCGGCACACTACTCAGACACCTGTCAACTTTCCTTAATTTTCTCCCAAAATGTCTCCACAAATCCTTCACCTGATAACTTCTCTATCCACATCCCCATTTTCCTCCTCAAGTCACTCCCCCATCATTACCTCAACTAACAAGTTCAAACTCTACTCAACCAAATAGAGTTTCGGTCAAACATAACCTCCTCCCTTGGCCATCAATAAAAATAATATTTATACGCACAAGCAAGGAGTCGAACCTTGGACCCCTTGCTCATTCCACACGCCACTTACCACTTGGCTTGTAGGCTTTTTATGACACATCATTCACACATTTATTTAAGAAACTCACTAACAGGAGACAGGGTTTATTCAAGCCAAATTCAAAATTTTGTTCAATCCAAGGCTTGAACTCAGGACCTCTCCTACACTCCTCAGGACACTCAACCACCAAAGCAAGCATACATTTACGCAACACAACATACAAACTAAACACCAAAATTTTTTGGGGCGTTACATTTAATTTGATAGTTAAGGGGGTTAAACTACCATGTATCATAAATTGGGGGTCTTTACAGGGCAAATAGACCCTTAGATTATAGCTTGGCTGGCCATGAGACAAAGAATTAAGGTAGTCAAATGTTAGGTAAATATTTGGTGGCTTATTTGACCAAAAAGAAATAAAATAAAAGAAAGATGATATCATTCCTTTTCACCATTTCTTCTCCACCAAAAATTTAGCCATTAGAGGGGTTTTTGAAGCTTGAAATTTCAACCATTTAGTCTCTCTACAAGTAAGTGATTTTGATGATTCTTCTTGATGATTTTTGCATTTTTAGAACCCTTGTAGCATGAGCTTTAAAAAGAGGGGACTATTTTGCAAAATAGTTGAAAGACTAGTGTTTTACCATAAAAGTGTTCATGTTGCTTTCTAAAATCTTATGGAAGAAAATTAATCATGGGTGTGAAATAAACAACTTTTGTGAAGAGATTTCTCATGAAAACCCTAAAAAGGATTATTTTGCATAAGTTGTAAAATAGGTGATAAATATGGGGAATAATGAGAATTGTAGGCTGTTTTTAGTATAAAAAGTGATCGGCTACGCTTGGTTAGTGAGAAAATGTGATAAAAATTGATTTTTGGACCTAGCGGTAAAATGGTCATTTTGTGAAAGTCTAGGGGAAAAACGGTCATTTTCCCCAATTATGAATTTTTTAGTGTCTAGAGTAATTTTTTGATGAGATGAATGAATTTCTATCATTTTAGATCAAGAATTACAAAATCTGGGCCTAGACCAGGGAAAAGCGAAGCAAGTGGACTAAGCCGAGCTAGTCGTCTACATTTTGTAATACGAGAAAAGTTGTATGTAAATAATACAACTACATTGTTATTATATATGTTTGAATTGATATAGCATAAATTTCTTGTTTGTGGAAATGATTACGTATGATGAATATTGATATAGTAGAACTCTCGTTTGAACCTGAGGAAATAAATTGGATATTCATGTCATGACATTCGGGTTATTTGTGTGCTAGTGTAAGACATATCTAGGACATGCATCGGCCACATTATGAGAGCCAGTGTAAGACCATGTCTGGGACATGGCATCGGTATTAAGACGAGAGCTAGTGTAAGACATGCCTGGGACATGCATCGGCCTCGAGATGTAAGCTAGTGTAAGACATGTCTAGGACATGCATCGACTACAAAATGTGTCAGTGTAAGACCATGTCTGGGACATGGCATCAACTTTATAGATGAGCTAGTGTAAGACCATGTCTGAGACATGGCATTGGCATTATACCCTATATTTGAGGTTTAATAAATATCCGATAGCATTTTGAATGGTTCGATGGTGAGAAATTTAGTTTAAGTTTAGCGAGAAAAATTTAACCATGTTGTGAGTGGTACATGTACCTATTTGAAATGTATGAGATGAGAGCTTAAAATATGCTATATGAGTTGTATTGCGTAGTGACGAGTAAGTGGTGCTTATGCCTACTTTTGTATTATAAGCATGATGATAGATGGTAAAGTTATTGTTATATTTTTTTGCATGCAACTTACTAAGCTTTATGCTTACCCTATTTCCTTTCCATTTTCTTATAGTGCCGTCAGAGTAGCTCGAGGATCATTGCCTACGTCGAAAAAGCTAGTCACACTATCATCCGAAGCATTTGGTATAGTTAGATCTTTTATTTTGATTATGGCATGTATAGGACCCTAACTTTTGAGTTTTGTGTCATTGTTAATTGGCCAAATGTGTTGGCTTACTTTAACATTTGATTCATTTTATGTAAGGCTATGGAAATTGGAAAATGTTGAAAGTTGTTCTATGAATACAAGAAGTGCTTTCATGAATGAGTAATTTATTGGTTGCTTAAGTATAAATGAAATGTGTGAAAGCCTTGGCTATGGTTGTTTGGTTGAGAAATCATATTAAGTTAGACTTTAATATGTTGGTTGTCATTAAATCATGTTTCAGAGTGGCAAAAGGCTTGGTAGATAGCCTTATATTGTCCACACGGGTAGACACACAAGCGTGTGTCTAGGTCGTATGTGATACACGGCCAGCCCCATGGGCATGTTGTCTGGCCGTGTGTCCCCTGCACGTAAAACTTTCAAGTCAGGATGCATGGTAGTAAACACACGGGCATAGACATGGTCATGTGTCTCATTCGTGTGAAGGGCACGGCCTAGCACATGGGCGTGTGCCTTGGCCATGTAACCCTTAAGGATTGCTGACATCAAAAACAGAATGTCAAGGTTTTTAGACACGGGCTAGGACACGGGTGTGTCATGGCCATGTGAGAGACACGAGCCATAGGCACCAGCTTATGTCAGGCCATGTGAAAACCGCTGTAGGTTCAAAACTAGAATTTAATTCACACGGGCGTGTCCCTAAAGGCTTAGGTTGTATGTGTCACACGGGCCATCAGCACGGCCATTTTCTAATGACCACACGGGCGTGTTGCCCATCCACATGGGCATGTCTTCTGATTTAAAGGTCATTTTTCCTAGTGTTGGTTAAAGGATCTGAATTGGTCCCAAATGGTTTCCAATAGGTGTTTTTGACCTTGTAGGCCCTTGATAAGAAGTTTTAGACAAAGTTTGGAAAAAAATTTTAGTATGATTGAGTTTTAATGACATCAAAACGTGGAATGCATGTGTTTGTTTAATAACGCCTCGTATTCTGTCCCAGCATAGGGCACGGGTATAGGGTGTTACATTTATTGGTATCAGAGACTGGTTTAGTCAGTTCTAGGACTAACCTAGCATGAGTACGAGTCTAGCTATACATGCCATAGCTGTATATTGATAGCGTGATGACTCCTGACGATTTTAAATTATGTTTTCATATAGTAAATGGATCCTGACGTAGCTACCGCGGATGATATGGAAAGTAATACGCCGGCTCCCACTGAAGGGACCGCGCCAGTTGATAGTGGGCCCGTGCCGATAAGTCAGGGCAAAGGGGCTAGAGATGTTTACCTCCACATGATGGATGGCTGGTACTCAGAGTTTTTTCGTGCGAATCCAAACACTCCACCTCTCCCACCTCCTCCGATTCCTTAGTATGCCCCTATAGTTCCGCAATGAGTGGATTTAGTTAGGAGAGAGAAACCCTCGGTAGACAAAATATGAAATTAAAGGGCCAAAGAATTTCAGGCCATCGTGTATGCCTGAGGAGCTATTAGGGTATTTGACGAACTATCGTACATGCTTGAGGAGTGCGTGAAGTATGCAGTGTCACTCCTACAAGACTCGGCCTACCAATGGTGGAATGCTCTTGTGTCCATTGTACCGATAGAGAGGATAACTTGGGAATTCATCCAAGAAGAGTTCCAGAAGATGTACATTAGCCAAAGGGTTATAGACCAAAAAAGTAAAGAATTCTTAGAGCTAAAGCAAGGCCATATGACAGTGACGGAATATGAACGCAAGTTCGTGAGGCTCAGTAAATATGCTCGGGAATGTGTATCTACAGAAGCCATCATGTGTAAGAGGTTTGAAGATGGTCTGAATGAAAACATTCATTTATTAGTTGGTATCCTAGAGTTGAGGAAGTTTGTGGTACTGGTTGAATAGGCCAAAGAGAATAGAAAAGCAGATATCGAGTCTCGAGACTCAAGAAAAATACAGGTGGGGAAATTACAACAAACCTCATCTAAGAGATCGAGAGAGTTTCCTACTTAATCAAATATGTCAGTGGGATTCTCAAACAAGAGCAAGAATAAGCATTACGCGGTAAAAAAAAGCCCAAACTGCTTCTATTACTAGTGTTGGTAGTGCTCGCCCAAATAGACTAGAATGTTCACAGTGCGGCAGACGTCATTTTGGTGAATGTCGAAGAAAAGAAAGAGGTTGTTTTAAATGTGGGTTGTTGGACCATTTTATTTGTAACTATCCCGAGATGGTCAAGAAAGATAATGATCAAAGCGTGAGATCGGGTAACGCTCCTTCAAGGGGTAGACCACATAAGAACCCAGGAAGTGGAGCTAGCAGTAAAAGTGCACCTAGAGATGCTGCTCTGAGGACCAAGGGCAAACCACCTACAAAGACTTATGCTATACGTGCCCGTGAAGAGGCAGAGTGTCCCGATGTGATCACGGGTACTTTTTCTATCCATGATATACCTATTGTTGCTTTAATCGACCTGGGGTCTACCCACTCTTATATTTGTATGGAATTGATACCCCGTATGAACATGCTAGTCGAGTCCACTGAATTTGTGGTAAAAGTGTCCAACCCTTTAGGCAGACATGTGCTAGTTGACCAAGTGTGTAGAAATTATCCTTTGACAATTAGAGGTCATTGTTTTCCAGCTAACTTGATGTTATTGCCATTTAATGAATTTGATGTAATCCTTGGGATGGATTGGTTGACTTTTCATAGTGTTGCAGTAGACTGTGGGAGAAAAATTATTGAGTTGAAGTGTGAAAGCGGGGATGTTCTTCGGGTTGAATCAGGTAGAATGAATAACTTGCTTGTGGTGATATCATCTTTTTTGGCAATGAGATATTTAAGAAAATGATATGAGGCTTATCTCGCTTTTGTGCTGAATACTCAAGCGTCTGAGTCAAAGATTGAATCGGTACCAATAGTTTGTAAGTTTACAGATGTGTTTCTGAAAGAATTACCTGAATTACCTCCCGAGAGGGAAGTTGAATTTGAAATCGAGTTAGTCCCGGTACGGCACCAATCTCGATTGCTCCGTATAGAATGGATCCTATAGAGTTAAAGGAGTTAAAAGTTCAACTACAAGAGTTAACTGACAAGGGTTTTGCAAGACCAAGTTTTTCTCTGTGGGGTGCTCTGGCACTGTTTGTGAGGAAAAAGGATGGATCGATGAGATTGTGTATAGACTACCGACAACTCAACAAGGTGACTGTGAAGAATAAGTATCCCTTGCCAAGGATCGATGATTTGTTCGATTAATTGAAGGGACTTACCGTGTTTTTTAAGATCGACTTCAGGTCTGGCTACTACCAGCTAAGAGTTAAGGAGTAAGATGTGCCAAAAATCGCTTTTAGGACGAGATATGGGCACTATGAGTTTCTTGTTATGCCCTTCGGTTTAACAAATGCCCCTTTGGTATTTATGGATCTGATGGACCGCATTTTTCGATCCTATTTGGATAAGTTCGTAGTGGTCTTTATTAACGACATACTGATTTACTCACGTGATGAGAGTGAGCACGCAGAGCATCTGAGAACGGTTTTACAAACCTTGATAGATAAGCAGTTATATGCCAAGTTTAGTAAGAGTGAATTTTGGCTTAAAAAGGTTGGATTCCTAGAACACATTGTGTCAGGAGATGGGATCAGAGTTAACTCGAGTAAGATCTCGACTATTGTTGAGTGAAAACTGCCAAAGAATGTGTCAGAGATTTGAAGCTTTTTGGGTTTGGCTGGATACTACAGGAGATTGTAAATGGGTTCTCGATAATAGCTACTCTGATGACAAGGTTGATACAAAAGGATGTCAAGTTTAAATGGACAAAGAAGTGCCAACAAGGTTTTGAGAAATTAAAGGCTTTGTTGAACAAGGCCCCAGTTTTGGTGCAACCAGAATCGGGGAAAGAATTCGTGGTATATAGCGATGCCTCTTTAAATAGATTGGGGTACATGCTCATGCAAGAAGGAAAAGTGATAGCATATGCCTCGAGATAGCTAAAACCATACGAGAAGAACTACCAGACGCACGATTTAGAGTTGGCCGCCATTGTGTTCACACTGAAAATTTGACTGACCATAAGAGTCTAAAGTATTTGATAACTCAAAAGGAACTGAATTTAAGGCAACGATGGTGTGAGAGTTGATAAAGGATTATGAGTTGATTATTGACTACCACCCCAGAAAGGCGAATACAGTCGCTGATGCTTAGAGTAGGAAATCATTATTCACCCTGAGGGTTATGAATACTCAGCTGACTGTGACTGATGATGGTTCAGTTCTGGCAGAGTTGAGAGCTAGACTGATGTTCCTACAAGAGATTTGCAAAGCTCAAAATAACGACAGTGAATTACAAGCCAAGAGAACTCAGTGTGAGTCGGGTGTCAAATCAGAGTTTAATATTGGTACTAATGATTGTATGATGTACTGAGGCCGAATTTGTGTACCCAAGGATAATGAACTTATTCAGAAGGTTTTATGAGAGGTACATAGTGGTTGTTTATCTATCCACCCGGGTAGTGTGAAAATGTATAACAACTTGAAGAAAATGTACTGGTGGTCGGGGATGAAAAGAGACATTTCTGAGTTGGTTTCCAAGCGTCTAGTTTGTCAACAAGTGAAGGCTGAACACCAAGTACCCTCGGTTTACTTCAGCCTGTGATGGTTCCCGAGTGGAAATGGGACCGAGTAACCATGGATTTTGTGTCGGGGTTGCCTTTGATACCAAGAAAAAAGGATTCAATTTGGGTCGTTGTTGATAGACTTACTAAGTTGGCACATTTTTTATCGATGCGTACCGACTTTTCCCTTGAGAAATTGGCTGATCTATACGTTTCCGAGATTGTGAGACTTCATGGAGTACCTTTGTCGATCATTTCAGATAGAGATTCGAGGTTTACCTCACAGTTTTGGAAGAAGTTGCAAGAGGCATTGGGAACGAAACTAAATTTTAGTACAGCATTTCACCCGCAAACCGACCGTTAGTCGGAGAGAGTCATTCAGACCTTAGAAAATATGTTACGATGTTGTGTTCTCGAGTTCCAAGGCAGCTAGGAAATGTATTTGCCTCTAGTTGAATTCACTTATAACAATAGTTATTAGTCGAGTTTGAAAATGGAGCCCTATGAGGCTTTATATGGGCGTAAGTGTCGAACGCCCTTATATTGGATGGAACTTAAAGAAAATCAGATTCACGAGGTCGACTTAGGTTGCCTTTGGTTCAGCAGTTATTTCCAGTGAGGTGTAGCTGCTGCTACCAACCTCACTGCACTGCTATTTGGTTCAACATGAAAGTCCAGTGAGAATGCATTTCAACCACACTGGAAGGCTAAAAATTAGCTGGAGATTTCAGCTCCAATGAAAAAAAAGCAACCCCAATCAACATAGTTTTTTACAGTTTTAACCTTTTATTTATATATATGTTTGTATTGCTGATTGTTTTTTAAATAGTGGTTATATATATATTACCATTATAAAATTAATATTAATTAATTAAAAATAAAAATTTTAATAAACATATTTTATTAAATGAATTTATAAATTTACCTATTTTTAATAATTTTGTAAAAGTAAAATAATTTAAAAAATTATTATATATCATTTCTAATTTAATGTCCTTATTAGTCATTTTGTATTTTCACATCACCGCTACAGCAGCGTTTAAATCCAAACAGACACTCCACTATTGTTTCTAACCTCACCGCTACAATATCCAATCTCACCGCTACAGTAACTAATCTCACTGCCACCGCTGTTTTTAACCTTACCGAAAGTAAACACACCGCCCATTCAAACTAAGCCTTAGTCAGAGAAACTAAAGAAAAGGTTAAGGTGATTCGTAATTGCCTGAGAGCCGCATCGGATAGACAGAAATCCTACGCAGATTTGAAACGAAAAGAGATCGAGTTTCAAGTTGGTGATAAGGTGTTTTTAAAGGTATCTACATGGAGGAAAGTCCTTAGATTCGGTAGAAAGAGCAAGCTAAGTCCTCGATTTATAAGACATTATGAGATTACCAAGAGAGTAGGGCCTATTGCCTACCGATTGGCCTTGCCTTCAGAATTAGAAAAGATTCACAATGTGTTTCATGTGTCCATGTTACATCGATATAGATCGAATCCTTCACATGTGATCGCGCCAACAGAGGTTGAGATTAGCTCATACATGACTTATGGCGAAGAACCAGTTAAGATTTTTGCTTGGGAGGTCAAACAATTGAGGAATAAAAGTATAGCACTAGAGAAAGTTTTATGATATAGACATTGAGTCGAGGAAGCCACATGGGAACCCCAGGAGACCATGAGAGACCAATACCTGAATTTGTTCACAGGTAAGATTTTCGAGGACGAAAATCCCTAAGGGGGAGAATTGTAACAGCCTGATTCTGGGCTCAGTCGGAACTGTGGTTTCAAGACCACCAATCCAAAGTCAAAAAAATTATTTTATTATTATTTTAGAGTTATAGCATGTTTATATTAGTGCATGAAAATTTGGTGAAGTAATTTTAGCGTTTGTGGGCTTAGTTGTGAAAAAGGACTAAATCGCATAAAATGCAAAAGTCTTAATTTGATAGTTAAAGGAGTTAAACTGCCATGTATCATAAATTGGGGGCCTTTAAAGGGCAAATAGACCCTTAGATTATAGCTTGGCCGGCCATGAAACAAGGAATTAAGGTAGTCAAATGTTAGGTAAATATTTGGTGGCTTATTTGACCAAAAAGAAATAAAATAAAAAGAAAGATGATATCATCCCTTTTCACCATTTCTTCTCCACCTAAAATTCAGCCATTAGAGGGGTTTTTGAAGCTTGAAATTTTAGCCATTTAGTCTCTCTACAAGTAAGTGATTTTGATGATTTTTCTTGATGATTTTTGCATTTTTAGAACCCTTGTAACATGAGCTCTCAAAAGAGGGGACTATTTTGCAAAATAGTTGAAAGTATAGGGTTTTACCATAAAAGTGTTCATGTTTCTTTCTAAAATTTTATGGAAGAAAATGAATCGTGGGTGTGAAATAAACAACTTTTGTGAAAAGATTTCTCATAAAAACCCTAAAAAGGATCATTTTGCATAAGTTGTAACATAAGTGATAAATGTGGGGAATAATGAGAATTGTGGGTTGATTTTAGTATAATAAGTGATTGGCTAGGCTTGATTAGTGAGAAAATGTGATAAAAATTGATTTTCAAACCTAGGGGTAAAATGGTCATTTTGTGAAAGTCTAGGGACAAAATGGTCATTTTGCCTAATTATGAATTTTTGAGAGTCTAGAGTAATTTGCTGATGAGATGAATGAATTTCTATCATTTTAAATCAAGAATTACAAAATCTGGGCCTAGACCGGGGAAAAGTGAAGCAAGTGGACTAAGCCGAGCTAGTTGTCTACATTTTGTAAATCGAGGTAAGGTGTATGTAAATAATACAACTACATTGTTATTATATATGTTTGAATTGATATAGCATAAATTGCTTGTTTGTGGAAATGATTATGTATGATGAATATTGAGATAGTAGAACTCCAGTTTAAACCTTAGGAAATAAATCGGATATTCATGCCATAACATTCAGGTTATTTGTGTGCTAGTGTAAGACATGTCTGGGACATGCATAGCCACATTATGAGAGCTAGTGTAAGACCATGTCTAGGACATGGCATCGGCATTGCACCCTATGTTTGAGGCTTAATGAATATCCGATAGCATTCCAAGTGGTTCAACGATGAGAGTCACAATTTAAGTTAAACAAGGAAATTATAACCATGTTGTGAGTGGTACAGATACCTATTTGAAATGTATGAGATGTGAGCTTAATATATGCTATGTGAAATGTATTGGCTAGTGATGAGTAATTTGTGCTTATGCCTACTTAAGTACTATGAGCATGATGGTGAATGGGGAAGTTGTTATATTTATTGCATGTAACTTACTAAGCTTTATGCTTACCCTATTTTCTTTCTATTTTCCTATAGTGCCGCCTAGTTAGCTCGTGGATCAACGGACGTCAGAGGCATCAACCATATTATCAATCGAAGCACTAGTTATAGTTAGATCTGTTTATTTTGATTATGGCATGTATAGGACCCTGACCTTATGATTTTGTGTCATTGTTAATTGGCTAAATGTGTTGGCCTACTTTAGCATTTTGATTCATTTTGTATAAGTACATGGAAATGGCTAAAGTTAAAAATTGTTATATGAATACAAGAAGTTATTTTATAAATAGGCAATTTATTGGTTGTTTTAGTAATTATGAAATGTGTAAAGGCCTTAGATGTGGTTGTTGGATTGAAGAATCATATTATGATGATCTTTCGCATGATGGATGTTGTTATTTTGTGTTTCAGGGTGGCAAAGGGCTCGGTAAATAGCCCTCTGTTGTCCACACGGGTAGACACACAGGCGTGTGTCTACACATGGCCAGCTCCATGGACATGTTGTCCGACCGTGTGTCCCCTGCACGTAAAAATTTCAAGTAAGTATGCATGGTAGTAAACACACAGGCAGAGACACGGCCGTGTGTCTTAGCCATGTGGAGGACACGGCCTCTGGCCACGGGAGTGTGCCTTGGCCATGTGCCCCTTATTGGATGCTGACATCAGAAACAGAATGCCAAGGTTTTTAGACACGGGCTAGGACATGGGCGTGTCATGGCCATGTGAGGGACACGGGCCATGGACACGGGTGCATGTCAGGCCGTGTGAAAACCCCTATAGGTTCGAATTTGGAATTAAATTCACACGTGTATAAGAAACGAGAGTGTCCCTAGATGATTAGGCCGTGTGTGTCACACGGGCCCTCAGTACGGCCATGTTATAACGACCACACGAGCGTGTTGCCCTTCCACACGAGCGTGTGCCCTGTTTCAAGAATTATTTTTATTTAGTCGTTTTAAGGACCCGAATTGGTTCTGAAGGGTTTCTAAGGAAAGTTTGAGGCCTTGTAGGCCCACTTTAAGGATTTTAAATAGAGTTCGAAAAAGTTTTCAATTTAATCAAGTCTTGGTGACTCGCAAACGAATGTATGCATGTGGTTAAGTATGGTAATGCCTCGTGCCCAGTCTCAGCCTCGGACTCGGGTAAGGGGTGTTACATGTGAGAGTCAGTGTAAGACCATGTCTGGGATATAGCATCGGCATTATACCCTATGTTTGAGGTTTAACGAATATCTGATAGCATTCTGAATGGTTCAACGGTGAGAAATTTAGTTTTAAGTTTAGCGAGAAAAGTTTAACCATGTTGTGAGTGGTACAGGTACCTATTTGAAATGTATAAGATGAGAGCTTAAAATATGCTATGTGAGTTGTATTGGGTAGTAACGAGTAAGTGGTGCTTATGCCTACTTTTGTATTATGAGCATGATGATGGATGGTAAAGTTATTGTTATATTTATTTGCATGCAACTTACTAAGCTTTATGCTTACCCTATTTCCTTTCCATTTTCTTATAGTGCCGCCAGAGTAGCTCGAGGATCATTGCATACGTGGGAGAAGCCAGTCACACTATCATCCGAATCATTTGGTATAGTTAGATCTTTTATTTTGATTATGGCATGTATAGGACCCTAACTTTTGAGTTTTGTGTCATTGTTAACTGGCCAAATGTGTTGGCTTACTTTAACATTTGATTCATTTTGTGTAAGGCCATGAAAATTTACAAATGTTGAAAGTTGTTTTATGAATACAAGAAGTGCTTTCATGAATGAGTAATTTATTGGTTGCTTAAGTATAAATGAAATATGTGAAAGCCTTAGCAATGGTTGTTTGGTTGAGAAATCATATTAAGTTAGACTTTGATATGTTGGTTGTCATTAAATCATGTTTCAAGGTGGGAAAAGTCTTGGTAGATAGCCTTATATTGTCCATACGAGTAGACACATGGACGTGTGTCTAGGTCGTGTATGACACACAACCAGCCCCATGGGCATATTGTCTGGCCGTGTGTCCCTACACGTAAAACTTTCAAGTCAGTATGCATGGTAGTAAACATACAGGCATAGACATGATCATGTGTCTCAGCCATGTGAAGGGCACGGCCTAGCACATGGGCGTGTGCCTTGGCCATGTGACCCTTGAGGATTGCTGACGTTAGAAACAAAATGTCAAGGTTTTTAGACACGGGCTAGGACACGGGCATGTCATGGCCGTGTAAGAGACACAGGCCATAGACACGGGCGTGTGTCAGGCCGTGTGAAAACCACTGTAGGTTCAAAATTAGAATTTAATTTACAAGGGCGTATCCCTAGAAGCTTAGGTCGTGTGTGTCACACTGGCTATCAGCACGGCCATTTTCTAATGACCACACGGGCGTGTTTCCCATCCACACGGGCGTGTGTCCTGATTTAAAGGTCATTTTCCTAGTGTTGGTTAAAGGATCCAAATTGGTCCCGAGTGGTTTCCAAGAGGTGTTTTGGACCTTATAGGCCGTTGATAAGAAGTTTTAGACAAAGTTTGGAAAAAGTTTTTAATATAACTGAGTTTTAATGACATCAAAACATGGAATGCATGTGTTTGAGTTTAGTAACGCCTTGTATTTTGTCCCGGCTTAGGGCACGGGTATAGGGTGTTACAGCCAGGCCACACGGGCATGTGTCCCTTGTTTTTGGAAGAATTTTCTAAGTGTTCAAAAATTTTTCAAAGTTATCGATTTTGTCTCGAACCACTCCCAATGCATGTTTAGGGCATCATAGGCTCGTATTAGGGGCAAAATGTTTGGTTGTGAATGGAATGTATATGATTTGATTTATTGTATGTGAAATGTATGTTTAATTGTGGTATAAGTTCGATAATACTCCGTAACCCTGTTCTAGCATTGAATACGGGTGAGAGGTGTTACACTTTGCTCTCACAGGGGTTCAAACACGGGACCATAAACAAGTTGACCCCTTACCACTTGAACCATCAAGCTTATTCTGATATGAGTTTACCAAAAGTATAATAAAGCCCACCCAACAAAGATAAGGCTAGGATAAACAAAATAACAAAATTTTCCATAAATGGGACTTAAACCCAAGACCTCAAACACACAATCAGAACACTTAGCCACTAAAGCAGATACATATTTATGATAGAATTTACAGAAATAAAAATAAATTAGTCAGGGCGTTACATAAATTAATTCTTCCAAGGTGATTGTCGGGTTGATTAATCACCCTTTTGTAAAACTGCAAAAATTAACCTAATTTATGTAGAATTATTATAAAAATAATTAAAATTTAAAATCTTTTATAAACTAAGCTTAAATTAATTACTTTATAGTAAGCATAAAATTTGTGAAATTACTTAGAAACTGTATGAATTAATGCTTAAAAGGTGCTAAAAAATTATATATATATTAGTGTTTCCAATTTCCTATAAAGGTAATAGACTTATGACAAAGTCATTGGATGAGCACTAGTCGAGTTGCTTTCATAATGGTATGCCATTAGAGAGAGCTCAATAATGATACTATAGTGGAATGACTTTATGACTAAATGAGTTTATAATTAATAGGCGAAAAGTTGAAACTTAGTTATAAATCAATTAGTTTGATTTCTCCCTATGAAAGAATTTTTTTGTGGGAAATTATTGCTATTGTAGTACTTGTTTGTTTGGTACGATCCTTTTGATTGCATGGTTGACAATGTGCAATGCTTTGCAATTGCAAGCATATATCTTTGCTTTGATTTTGCTACCGTTTCTTCTTTATTTTTTCTTTCACACTACAAATCAGAAAATATTGCGTCTCAATTTCTAACAAATTTTCATTTTATTTGAAAGATAAATATTAGAAAAATGACCACACTTTGACAACAACTTTTTAAACACTGATTTAACAAGTTGTATTAGTTTGGTTCATCAATTTCAAAGTGACTTGTGTAGATAATTGCTTTTTCTTACTAACTGTCCAATCAATAATAGTTTCGGGAAATGTTGTTTCTTACATGAGCACCTTCTCAAACAACTTTCTTTGGGAATAACTCTACATTTGAAACAACTTTTTTGAAAAAAAAAATTTGAAAGGCTAGCAAAATTCCTGGTTATTCCACTTTTGGGATGTTCTAGAGAGTATGACTTGAAGGCTTAGATACGAAAATTGTTAAGAAAATTGTTAAGAGTTTCTTCTAACCTTTCTTTGGGAATGCAACTGTTTTCTTCTTATTTCTTTAATGAACAAAGGTTGCATTGTTCCTTAAAAACCTTTCATTATTAAAATACTTCAAGTGGGTGCAACTTAATTAACCATCATTATACCCATCATCCATATAAGTACTTCCCATTTTCTAATGTTCAAGTACCCGCTTTCAATCCACTACCCATAATTTTAGCATATTCATGCTCACATTTTCTTCATAACTTCCTTTTTCAAGACTTATAAATAGAAGTTTGAGCGTCTCATTTGGACAAACTTAGCTCTCTAAATATTCTCTCAGGAACTTTCTTTCTAGAACCACAACAACTAGAGTGATTGTTGTTCTTCTCAGCTCCTTATTGCCTCTATCACCACTGCTTGCCAACGTACTTGTTTCCTACAGTCTGCTCCGATCTTCCTCTCCGCCATCTCTATATGGTATCTCGTTTTGTTAGATTGTAATGTCTCGTCACCTTACCAAAAGAACCCTAAACAACTTGTTAATAATAATTTGAAGTTAGAGAATTCCTTTCTTTTGTTTTGATGATGGAAACAGGAAATGAAGTTTGGGCTTCCAAGAAGCATAATTTATGGCTCTAATCAAGTAAACATATTCCACCTATAGTAGGTAATAGAGCGTGTGACTTTCCACTATCCATGAATCTAAGCTTTTGAAGAAACTTCTAAGAGAAGCCATCCAAACATATCCTCGAATCCTGGCAGACGGTGGGTCTAGTTATGTTATCTTACAAGCATTGGGACAAACAGGAATCTTATACAGACAAGGGAGGGCCTTCAAGATGTAGGATAAGTTATGGCATTAAATAGTTCTTTTCCAGGGTTGGTTTGTTAGGCTGACCAGCTGATGAGAGTCTGCCTTGTCATTTCGTGATTCAATGGGGCCTTGTCAATGTTAACCAAGTTACCAGCCAGCACTTACCACTCACCACTCATTGCCTCTCACAGATCTTCAATCTATATAATTCCATGTTCCATTCCATGAAGAGCTTTCTTTCATAGAAAGCAAATATACCAGATTCTAAGTTATAATACCAAAAAAACATGTTGGGCTGTAATTGTATATCATGCTTCTGGTTGAACATGGCGGCCGTCTGCCAAAAACCAGCACGAATCCCTAAGCTTCGACTATGGCAGAGATGCTCAAGGCTTGTCAAGGAGCAGGGAACAATATTTTACATTATATGGAGATGTATAGGGCTGCTTTTACGTTGGGAGGAGCAAATTTTAGAAGCTTAGCTGGAATATTTAGAATCCTTGTAAATTTGCAGGTTTGTTAGCTAGGGTTAGGTCTTTACAATGCAAAGCTCAAAACTACTTTTTTTATTTTAATTTCATAGAATCATCTAGGATTATATGCCTAAAGTTTTGTTTGCTTCTATAGCCGACTGGGTTATTTGGGGGATATAAAGTAGTGCACTTATATGACTGACTGCTTCCAAGGGCCACCGATCAGGCAAAATGCTTGGGTAGAACGTTTACTATAAAATTTAGTATTTTTAGAGTGTAAAGTGTTGCTTTTAACATATCGAATGCTATTTTCGAAATCTATTATATGCCTCAACTGATTGTTGGTATCACGCTTGCAAATAATGCAGTTATATCATATCAGATCCCATGAAAGATGTACGGTGATTGAATCATATTGCTTCCTTGACTCAAGAATTCCTCCCGAGGCTCTCTTTAATTGTGCAGCTCTTCAGATTTAACATGTGCGATCAGTTGTCGAACAATCACCCTCAAAAGTACATAAAATTCAAAGCACCCATTACATATATTTATATATGCGCACTGTACTCTTAGAGATAACGGACATGATCAAAGACTGAATTACTTGCTCAAACTTGAAATCTCACCTAGTATTAGTAAGGATTTAATATAAAAACGTTAAACCCAAAAATACATTTAAATAAACAAAATTAAGTTAATTTAAAATATGAATCAACCTTTAATTTTAATATTCAATACCCAGGATCAATACAATCCAACCTGTTTGCTAATTATATATATATATATATATATATATATTATGCAACTTATATAAAATAAGAAATAAATTTATAAAATGATCTGAATTCCACATATAAATTTATAAAATTCAAGTTATTATATTTTAAATTAAAATAACGTCGTCTTTAAAAAAATTGAAATCAATTTGAAATTTATATTTTAAGTCAAGACTGAGCTTAAACAAACAAGAGTTGTAAGAATTCCACATATAACCCTGACCTCAACCCATTCCGATCTGACCCTTAGAATATTGGAGGTTGATAGAGTTAATAATCTTTCCCAAGGACTATAGTTGACACCGAAGAACACAAAGTCCTGAAAACAGTTAAATATGTTTTACCACTGCCATCAACTTGGTTCAGGCAAAGCAGAAAATTCAAATAGATAATTTTATGGCTTGAAGAAGCAGTTCACGAATTGAAATACAGAGATGATAACAAAGCTGCATTCAATGGGGTTTTCCCGATCTAATCTAGTTTCCATTCCCCAGCTGTAGGCTAGTTAACTAATTGTTTATTTCAAGAGGAAAGTTACACCAAAAATTTGAACCAAATCTATCCCCACAAAATCATGGTTCAATTCCATATTTCTTGACCCAAAATGAAAAATATAATATGTTTGGAAGTTTTAATCACATTCTTCCTTATATATAGAGAGAGAAAGCCATTATGCACAAGGGAAAAAAATCATCACGACACAAAGGAATCATGTCAATGAACCCACCCCTCATCGCTGGCATTAATCCGAACAATTATATACTTGTTTCATCTCTTTTTCTCTCAGCAGGTGTACCTTGAAACCTAGTAGAGTGAACCATCCTAGGCAGGTTTCTTCGTGGCTTGACCTTTGCTTTGGACCCCCTGGACGAAATTATAAACAGAATAAACACCAATACTCAAACTCCAACTTTGAGAACTCATTAGGTAGTCTTATAGAATTAAAATTACTTGGAGATGCAGTTTTTGTACTAGTCCTTGTCTGTGGTGTGATGATCATCTCTCACTGAACCTAATACCACCTTATAAAAGTGCACTAAGGGTGTGCTAGATTGAGTGAAAAAGTGGAATGATGGGTGGAGAAAGTAGAAAAGTGAAGAAAGTACATTTTGAGTGTGCTTGATAGGGAAGAAAAATGAGAGGAAAGAAAATAGGATAGATGTGTATGCTAGATCAAAATTATACACTTTTCAAATGTTTTATTTTATTTTCTTTCATTGTTCAACTCTACCAAGCAATGGAGGGAAAGAAAATACTTCTTTAGATTTTTCCATCTTTCCTACCAAGCACATCTATGGAAAGAAAATTTATATTTTCTGTCATTTTAGTTTTCTACCCCTTAATTTTTCGTCCTTCCAATTTTTTTTCCTACTCTACCAAGCAAAACCTAAAAGAATTTGGACAAAATTTCAAGCTCTAAATCTTGTCCGTCTCTAAAAAAATTGTGCATATTCCAATACTAACCATTAAAGCTAGAGAAGCTAGTGATTATGAAGCAGTATACAACTTTTGTAGTACCTTACAATGTGTTTTCTCTGTACTTATAAGCTATTAATTTTTTTATTTAAAAAAGTCATTGATTTATATAATTTTTTTTTTTAGTCAGAGTACGCAAAGGAAAACATTAATGCTTTGTTATTTTATAAATAAATCCGAAACCTTCTTTTTCTTTTTCTATTAAGTTCAAAAGCTTTTGATGTTTCACAAGTAGTTTCAAATCTTTTGAAGATGCAAGTGACTCTGAACAGATTAAGCAGATCCATCCGTGACAGACAAAAAAAAGGAAGAATATGCTAAAAGTAACATTTCCTTACCACTCCCTTCTGACCAGTTAGCCTCCTACTCGATGGTGCACGTGCCACTGATGAAGCAGCTGCAGCTGCAGCAACACGGATTCTACAAAATAGATGATATGGAATCCATTCTTATTTTTCATATTCTTTTAGAACATAATTGAATGAATATTGAAGTTCTAACAGTCCAATACCTTTTATGCACGTCAACATATTCATCAGTTTCATCCACTATCTCCTCCTGTGTTAGTAACAAATCAGTAGCAATACTAAACCCTTTAAAGATGATACAGTTCAGACTAAGAAAAGATTTATTTCAAATAATTTACTTTATTATGGATGAATGAATAAATTATTCATTTACTGTAAATTAATATTTATTAATTGATAAGGAATTTATATTTTCAATCCATATACACTTTATGCTATCATTTTCTTTTAGATAGACGACATATGAATAAACAACACTAGATATAGTGGTGGAATCACCTACAAATGAAAAATTATTCAGAAGGTCATGAATGTGCCCATTGAAAACAATAAAATCCAAAGGACAACAGTGTTTTTACTAACTGTTTCTTCAGAAGAAATATTTCGAGCAAGGCAAATAACTATTATGTTATAATAAAAAGAATGCACTAAGTATTGTGTGTGCAATGCAAAAACTTAAGGATGAAGTTTGGTTTGGTTTGGTTTAGGTACAAAGAAAATACAAACTTTAGATGCATATTTTAAAAGGGAAAAGGAAGAAGAATTAATAGTAGTTGTTAAGAAAAAACTTCTTTATGGTAACCTCATATATATATATATATATATATTCTCTTTTTTCAGGATATGAATTTATTTCTTAGGCCTCAAGAATTATTAAAATTATTATGATATGCATTTAGCAATTAGTTATTTTAATACATTAGTTGAAGACTGGGATTTTATTGATTAAACAAGATTACTAACACATTGATCATTCATTTATTGAGGTTTTACTGTAATTTACCTGCAATAATTCTTCGAAAACATCTTCTAGGGTGATAATACCAATCACTTCACCATCTTCAATGTCCTCTGATGTGACAGACAATCCATTTGTTACAGCATCTAGCCTGCTTGTATTGGTAGGTCTTGACAACTTATCAACGTCAACTACAATGCTCTCTGGCTTCTCATCCAGCTTAGATAACAGAGGAGTAGTCAGCTGGGTATCTGCACTGGAGACTTTGTTTTCTTCAGACTTCAGTCCGTCAACAGTTGGAGGAAGGTTCTTATTTTTTCCTTTAGCCTTCACAACAGCTGCCATATGACTGCTGCCCTTTTGAAACTCATTCAGAATATCATAGAGAGGCATATCAGCTGGAACCCTGTCAAACATCCCATGCATGAACTCTAAACTAGCAGGATATTTTAAGCTTATACAGAAATCATAACCATATTTATCAATAATTAAGAAACCTTGGAATTCTTCGGATGGAAACAGCACTGACAGGTGTCTCAGTTTCAGGGCGTACAGTGAGAAGGCTTTTCACCTTATTCCAATTTCCAAAAAGGATTTCAAATGCAGAATAAGCAAAATGACCAACAAGATCAGCAAAGCTTTAGACCCGAATGCAAGACTGCCATAAGACTTCATCTAAAGTTTAAGACAAACACATACCAGCAGAAGTCCAATAATATTTTTGGGATTCCCTGAGTAGACAGGGACTCGGCTATGACCACGAGCGAGGATCTTACCCATTGCCTCCCTGGAGTAATTCATTCAAGATTAAAGATCAGAGAGAGAGATAACTGAGAAACTTATTACATTATTTAGCATTTCAAGTTTCAACTAAGATTAAGGAAACAACAAAAAAGGAATACATGCAGGTGTTATATTGCTAGACTTCATTGACACATATATAGAAACTAATTATATAAACACGTTAATCAATAGGCATCAGTTAATAGGTAGCTATAAATTGCTCATTCACTTAGAAAGTATAGGAAAAGCGGAAGAAAGTTTTAACATATTTATCTCTTTTTATGACAGATCTGGAAGAAGGAAATAGTTGTAAAAGTACAAACTTTAGCACTTAAGATGATTAAAGTATTAATCCTTATATCAAACTTCAATATGAATTGAGGAGAAATATTACCAGTCCAACTTTGAATTGACATCTAAAGAGAAAGTTGATTCTATAGGTGTCATAGCCTCCTCAGCAGTCTGTCCATTTATCATAACAGAACAGGAAAAATTAGTTTAAGACGCCAAGGAAAATGAAGAAATTGTTTCAATACCGATCCTACTAAAGTCACATGACAAAAAGAAATGAGTAAGCAAAATCTAAATCTTATGTTAATTTATAATATTTCACTTCTGCACAGAAAGTGACCATTACTACAGTAGCAGTCCTCAACCATATCATCTTTGTAGAAGAAGATTAAAACCTATCAATAAAGTTACTTTTATTGTGATGCATACCTTTTCAGTCAAATCTAGTGCTCCACTAATAATTGTTGTTTCATCATGTGTGAGCTCACCTCCTTTTCCAGCCTAAAAAGTTAAATCAAGAAAGAAATCTTCATAGTGAGAAAAAGAAATGAATGTAATGGTTATCTTGTGCTATTTATAGGATTCTTCAAAAATTAGCAAACTTCTGCTAAGGGGTTACTATGTAACGTGCAGTGACATCAAATTGATTTACCTCCTGGCTATGGATGGAGACAAGGGCTTTTAGTTGAGCGCGCCTAAATAGTGCTTCATTATGCCCCAGTACCCAATCCAGAACCTGGAAAACATATATAACTTCAGTGCTTCATCCGTTCTAATGGCCTGTTAAACCACCAAAATGAGAAGACAAAACTGTATAGGCATTAGTGTTGTCTAGGCATGTGCCCAGGCATTGCACTTTAGTGTCAAACACAAAAGTGCCTCAAACCCTTTCAGCAAGATGCATTTGATCAGGCACATGCTTATTGCACCTAGGCAGTCTTTTTGGTAAGGTGATAAGCACAAAAAAGCCCACCTGATTGAAGCTCTATTTTATTTCTTCTATTTTTTACTTTTTTATGCTATACCTTTACCATTAAGAAATAGAACAATATCGAACTATCATTCCATTATAGTCTTTCGTCAAGAAAGTTAAACAATATTTTAAAAAAAATAAAACAAGTGGCACCACCAATCATTGAGAACGTGCCCCATGCCATTCCTTTATAAATGGCATTTGAAGTCAAGGTATCCATTAAAAAACTACTCAAAATTCAAAAAATATATATAATATCTAAAATATATTAAAAATTCAAAAATATACAAATTTATTAAGTTCAAAAGTTTAATTTTTAAAAATATATAAATTATTTAAAATAAAAAATTATAAAGACATTATACAATATATAAAAAACACAAATATATATAAACTCGGAAAACATAAAAATTCAAAAATATATTAAAATTTATGAAATTAAAATTTTTAAAAATTATAATATATTAATTATATAAAATAAAAATTATAAAACATTATATAAAATATAGATAATTCAAAAAAGGAAAAAGGAAATTCTAGTATTTAAATATATATATATTAAAACAGTCAACAATCAATGGTTGATCAACACCAGTCAACGATCAGTCAACGGCCAATCAACAGTTTGCTTTGGTTGCATTTTCACGGTTCTCCTAACTACCATTGGCCACACATGCCTGCTTTCCTTCTTTAAAACTTTGTGGTTTGTTGTGTAATTTCCAGCACTTGTCTCTGGTGTGGCAGTTCTTCCAGCAAGTGCAGAACAATGAATCCTAGTTAATAATCTTGGATCCAATCTGTTGTTGCAGCTCCTTGTTTCCATTGGCCATCTAGATTAAGGCTGAAGCATCACTTCCCTAGTCCTCCAACGTAAGACCTCTTCATCCTTCCTCCACTCATAATTGAGATAACTTCATTTAAGGGTAGCAGATCCTCATTTCCTAAAATCTGCACCCTTACAAGGTCAAATTCAATGTTCAAGCCCGTCAGGAATTCATAGATGTGCTCCTTCTCTATGTATCTTTTCAACATGGCAGCATCTTCAACACACTTCATCTGGATGCATTGCAGGAGCTGATGCAGTTCCTGCCATAGTCCTTGTAGCAAATGAGCATATTCCATGATGGAACATGCTCCTTGTTTGGTCGCTGATATTTTTGTCTTCAGCTCAAAAATTCTTGAAGCTTGCTAGCCTTTGAATAGGTCAAATGAATTGCATCCCAAATATCCTTAGTCAAGCTCAGGAACATCATGGTGTTAATTTCTGGAATCATTGAATTCCAAAGCCAAGACATTATAATGGAATCATGTTCATCCCAGGCTTCAAATCCAGGGTCTTCTCTTGAAGGACAAGTGCCCAGCGAATGGACTTAAGCCAGAAATTTCCAAACCAGTTCGTATCTTGGGCACTTTTCATTTGCTGGAAAATCTCCCTCGAAGATCTTATGATACATAAGAGAAGACCCTGGATTTGGTAAAACACATAACTTCATAGGCCAGACACTTGTGAAAAGGACAGGTGTTAAAACTGTGCCTATTCATGGGGTTAATGTGTCTATGGCAAATGAAGAGTTTATGCATGTTTGAGATTTATGCAAGGAGGATCAATGGGAGGCTTGAGTGGTACAACTAACTAATATTGGTGTGATATCTCTCAAAAGATGTGATGTAGTCCATGGTGTGCAACGGTTAAGAAATCAAGGACCTATTATTTGGGAGTTCCATAAGCTGATCATGCAGTTTTCTGCACCTGACAGTGGGTGACATTTCATGGCCTCAACGATGAAACTGTGGAGTTAGTTAATGACAAGCAGCTAGCAAGAATGCACGTTTATCCCATGTGGACTTAGACCTTGCTGTTGACTAATGAGTGTCACGAAAGGTTGCCTAAGAGGTTTACTAATCATAAGATTCCTCTTATCGATGAGTTCAAGACGTTCAAGATTAAACTTTATAGATAACCCTTAATTAAAAAGGATGCAATTGTGACGGTGGTGGCTGAAATGAAGGCTTCTAGAATTGTTCGGATAGCACCAACTTATTCACATCTCCAGTGATATTGGTTAAAAAACGAGGAAAGCCATTTTACCACTATTCGTCAAACTATCTACACATGATTATGTAAAGCCATTTTACCCCAAATTACCAAAGAACCCTGACTTCAATGCCCTAAGAAGCTAAGAAAGAGGATTTCCTCTAACTTTCTATAGTTTAATAAGGCTTTGTTTCTCATTGCTTTTCAAAAGTGCTTTTGGAGCCATAAGCGATGTTAAACAAACAACTTTTGAAACCAAAAGCGCTTTTTAACCCAAAAGCATATGCATTGATTTTAGCTTTTGCTTATGAGAAAAGTACTTTTGGAGCCAAATGACATTTTTAACCCTTATTTATAATCCAATATATTTTATTTAATATTTGTATTGGGTATATAATTATTTTCCTATTGAAATTTATTCCAAATATATAACATTATATATTTAAATTTAAAATGTTTGTAATTTAATAATAATTAAAGTGTAGATTATATATTCAAATTAAATTCTAGGAATAATTTATTAATTGCTTGCAAATATTTAAAATTTATATTTCATATATTAAAATATTAATAATGAGTTACAACAATAGACTTTTTATTTTTATATTACATTATGCCTTGGCGTAAGATCTAGTCACGTGTCTAGACGAGAAAGTATCCTTGCTTCGACCTATGGTTACTCAAAGGCAGATTCGTTTTTGACTGAACCCCTTCCCAAACTAACGTTTGTGATAAAAAATAAAACCCCCCTTTTATTTCATATTGGCAGCCTTTTTATAGGCTGTTAATTACAAAGGAAAATCCTAATCTAATTCCTAATTTAAAGTCCTAATAGAATTCCTAATTTAAAGTTTATAAGGAAATAAAAAACCTAGTAAAACTAAAACTCCCAAAGAAATTAAATAAATGTAGAATTCTAATTCCTATTCCTCCGTTGATATTGTTTTCCAATGAAAACATCTATATCATTACTCCCCCTCTCGGAGTTGAGCTTGTCCTCAAGCTCAAATTCAGGATAAGCTGCTCGAAAATTATCAATTGGTTCCCAAGTGGCATCTTCTTGAGGGCATCCTGCCCATTGCACTAATAGTTCCCGCCGACCCCGATTAAGCCTGGTATTAATAATAGCTTGTGGAGTAGGCAAGGCCTTGCCATCATATACTAAGGGCAAGTCTCCGACCGCATCTGGTTGAGGTCCCTTGTATTCTTTGAGGAAAGAAACATGAAATACATCATGTATTCTGCTGCCTGTAGGTAATTCAAGCTGATAGGCCACTGATCCTATTTTGTTCAAGACTTTAAAAGGACCAAAATATTTTGGCAATAACTTGTGATGCTTCTGTTTAGTTATCGTCAATTGTCGATACTGTTGAAGCCGTAACCAAACACAATCCCCGACTTTAAAATTCAACTCTCTGTGCCCAAATCATAAGTGGCTTTCATTCGTTGCTGAGCTTGCAAGAGACTATCCCGAGCATTGTGTAAAAGTGCATCCCTATCTTGTAGAGCCTTATCCACAGCTTCAATCCTTGTAGAACCAGCTGAATAGGAGAGAAGTCGAGGTGGATCCCTACCGTATACTAATTGGAAGGGAGTGGCCTTTAGGGTAGTGTGATATGAGGTGTTGTAGCAATACTCAGCCCATGGAACCCAATCGACCCACTGTTGTGGACGATCACTAGAGAGGCATCGTAGGTACATTTCTATTGTTCGGTTAACTACCTCTGTCTGACCATCAGATTGGGGATGGTATGCTGAGGAAAAAGCGAGCTTAGAACCACTTTGACGAAATAATTCCTTCCAAAACAGGCTGAGGAAAACTTTATCACGGTCTGAAACTATGGATTCAGGCAAGCCATGAAGTCGGAATACCTCTGCAAAAAAGACGGTAGCAACAGATATAGCAGTAAATGGATGGGACAAAGGTAAAAAATGAGCGTACTTCGACAGTCTGTCCACAACCATCATAAATACCGATTTCCCTTTTACTTTGGGTAGACCCTCCACGAAATCCATAGAAATATCAGCCCAAACATGTTGTGGTATTGGAAGAGGTTGAAGTAAACCTGCGGGCTGTAAATTTTGCCATTTGTGGCGTTGGCATACTAAACAATGTTGCACAAATTCTGAGGTTGCAAGCTTCATTCCTTTCCAAAAAAAATCTTGGCGAAGACGATGCAATGTTTTCAATTCCCCTTCATGTGCCATAGCATGTATAAAGGAGATAAGAGTGGGAATAATTGGTGAGGTAGGTAAAAGGTACAACCTCCCTTTGAAGAAAATCAACCCATCTTGTGCAACCCAATCGGGCCCCAACTCTCCTTGTAGAATTCTTTGCTGGAGTTGTGATAATTCTGGGGAAGCTTCTATTTCTCGTTTGATGGCTTTAAGAATTTCAACTTGAAGGAATGAAACAGTCATGAGGTGTGGTAAGTCTTCGTCTTTTCTAGATAAAGCATCTGCAGCCCTGTTCAACTTCCCTGCTTTATATTCCACTCGGAAATCAAACCCCATTAGCTTGCTGATCCAATGTTGTTGTGGAGATGTCGTAAGTCGTTGGTCTAACAAATACTTAAGACTGAAGTGATCAGTACGGATGAGGAAATGCCTTCCCCAAAGATAGGGTCGCCAATGAGTCACTGCCTTTGCCAAACCAATTAATTCACGTTCGTAGGCAGCCAACTTAAGGTGTCGATCTGCAATCTTGCAACTGAAAAAGGCAATGGGGTGTCCTTTTGCTGTAGTATAGCTCCAAACCCGTTGTCCGAAGCATCACATTCAACCACAAATTCCTCTGCAAAGTTGGGTAATTGCAAAAGCTGAAATTCTTTGAAGAGAAGTTTTAATTGGGTGAAAGCAACATCAGCTTCCTTAGTCCAGTTGAAGGCATTTTTCTTTAGAAGAGATGTTAAGGGTGCAGCCACTTGTCCATAATTCTTGATGAATTTTCTGTAATATCCTGCCAACCCAAGAAAGCCTCGTAGAGCCTTGGTAGTTTTAGGAGTTAGCCAATCGGTGACATCTTTAATTTTAGTGTGATCAACCTCGACCCCTTCACCATGGATGACATGACCGAGGTAGGTTACCTGAGACTCTCTAAAGAAACACTTGGATTTCTTTAAGAACAACATATTATCCCGCAAGAGTTCAAAAACTAATCTTACATGATGCATATGTTCAGTCCATGTTTTGCTATAAATTAATATGTCATTAAAGAAGGCTAAAACAAACTTACGCAAGTAAGGGCGAAAAATGTCATTCATCAAACTCTGAAATGTGGAAGGGGCATTGGTAAGCCCGAATGGCATGACAAGAAACTCAAAGTGTCCATGGTGGGTTCGGAAGGCTGTCTTTTCCATATCAATAGTTGCCATTCTAATTTGAAAATATCCCGATCGTAAATCCAATTTTGTAAAATATTTTGCCCCATGAAGTTCGTCCAACAATTCATCCACGACAGGAATCGGATATTTATCTTTAACAGTGCAAGCATTAAGCTCTCGATAATCGATGCAAAAATGCCATGACCCGTCATGCTTCTTTACTAATAGTACTGGAGAAGAGAATGGTGATCTACTGGGTCGAATGATTCCTTGCTGTAACATTTGGTCACACCGCTTCTCAATCTCATCCTTTTGAAAATGTGGATATCGATAAGGCCGACTACAATTGGTCCTGTTCTGGTTTGAGAGTTATCGATGGTTACATTTGCGGTTAGGAGGTAACCCAGACGGTTCTTGGAATAAATGCATAAATTCTACGGTAGCTTATCTAATACTATATTAGTTAAATCCATCCTGTATCAAGTGAGTCGTGGAACTTCCTCCGGTCTTGCCCTTGCCGAGTATCTTCTTCTTATTTACGCAAATTGCATAATTAAGGAGTGAAATCCCATAAAATTGGACCAAGGGTACACAACCATTTAACCCCCAAAATCATATCAAATCCTTCTAATGGTATTATATAAAAATCAGCTTGAAAGTTGTCATTGGCCACAACGAACTGTACTGATTTACAAATGCCAATGCTAGGAACCCGTTCTCCGTTTGCCACACATACTTGCAACCCCCTTTTCTTTTGTATTTTCAGTCCCAATCTTGGCACTAGACCTTCGCGTAGAAAGTTGTGTGTACTGCCTGAATCAACGAGAACTAACAACTTTTTTTCGACACCTTTCTTTGGTAGTTGCATAGTAGATGAATTGCAAGTTCCTCTAATGGCATGTAAGGAAATTTCAAGATCATCTACCTCATCATCTTGCTCATCTTCAATATCTGGTACTTCTATCCAAAATAGCCTTTTACATTTGTGCCCCATGGAGTAAGACTCGTCACAATTATAACACAATCCCTTAGCCCTTCTCTCCGCCATCTCTGCTCGTGTCAATCTTTTGATAAATGGTGCGGAAGAACCTATTTTGCTGTTATTCCCCATTGGTTTCGTTGTTTGTCCTCCTCCCTTTGCAAAGCTCTTAGTTGTTGGAATAATGGAATTCTTGCCGGTGTTTTGGGAAGCTGACCGGTTTAGATTGGTTTGAAATAACATCTTGGAAGAGACTTTTTGTTTCCGTTCCAAAGCTCGAGCCATATTCATTGCAACTCCAAGGTTTCCCGGTTGTTGCATCTCGATATCAATTCTAAGTTCCTCTACTAATCCGTGATAAAAGGTTTACTTGTTGTCGAGGTTTAAGATCGATAGTCCTAGCCGGTAGTGATTGAAATTGACGTTGATATTCTTCTACCGTCCCGGTTTGTCTCAAGTTTGCAAGTTCCCCAAGGGTTATTACTCATAGGTGGCCCAAACGACATAACAACACTCTCTAAAACGCTCCCAATCCAAATTTGCCTCCTCTTCCTCGATTTGATCAAACCACAATTGTACTTCTCTAAGAGATGGAATGAAGCTAAGCCGACTTTGTCTTCTTCGTTGGTCCGTGATTGCCAAAAAATTTTCGCATCTTTTAACCATCCTAAAGGATCACCAACACCATCATAAGTGGGAAATTCCATCTTGGAGTATCTTGGCACCATGCCCCCACCGTGTTGTGAATCAATTTCTTTTCTTGCCTCCATTCTTGCCTTGTTCTTCATTATTTTTTCTAAATTCTCTTCGTTGTCTTTTGGACCGAAAGAGATAAAATCATCATCTGCTCCTCTAATACTTGTTGCCTTGTAGCCATTTGTTCCATAAATGCCTCCACTTGGTCATCAAAGTTTTTCGTCACCCATGACAACCGACTCGATACCAAGTTGTTATGCGCCTTGGCGTAAGATCTAGTCACACAGTCTAGACGAGAAAGTATCTTTGCTTCGACCTATGGTTACTCAAAGGCGATTCGTCTTTGATGAACCCCTTCCCAAACTAACGTTTGTGATAAAAATAAAACCCCTTTTATTTCATATTGGCGGCCTTTTTATAGGTCATTAATTACAAAGGAAAATCTAATCTAATTCCTAATTTAAAGTCCTAATAGAATTCCTAATTTAAAGTTTATAAGGAAATAAAAACCTAGTAAAACTAAAACTCCCAAAGAAATTAAATAAATGTAGAATTCTAATTCCTATTCCTCCGTTGATATTGTTTTCCAATGAAAACATCTATATCATATTCTTACTAAAATATCACAATATTAACGAATTTAAACATTATTTAAATGCATATTTTTACTTCACAACATCATGTCTAAAATGAACATTTTATTTTTCAAAAGCACTTTTGGAGAGCAATACTAAACAACATAAACTTTAAATCCAACTTTTCATAAGCAATGAGAAACTGGCTCTAAGTCCCACGGAATTGTTTTTCAGGCCATCGGCCAATTAGCAACAACATAATACTCGAATCTAGCAAACATGGTTCAACTACTCATAAAACCGTCTTATTGAGTAAACAGACAAGACTAACTACAACAAAAGGTTCACAAAATCTACTCCATTTCCCATAGCATGTAGCATAAACTAGGACTTTTATGAAAGTTTCAAGAATAAACAGGAATTTTCCCAATATGGGGGATTAAAAGAGTGCACCTCATGTAATGGCCTTTGAACTTACCTTTCCAATGGGATAAGCTATTGGATAGCAAATAATCATTAAAATCCACACAAGACCTGCAAGGTTTGCACCTACAGCAAGTCCATATCTAGTGCATATTGCTTGTGGAATAACCTAAAAGGTAAAAAGAAACTCTTTTTGGTCAAGGATTCAAAGGTTGAAAGTCAAGCTTAAATAATACAAAAGCTGAACAACCTACCTCACCAAAAGCTAGAACAAAAGTCACAGAAAGTATGATAGCCACATATTGATTGAAAAGCTTATCCAAGTATATAGGGAGGGCCTGCAAGTAATAAATATATCATGCAAGTCAAAGAAAGCCAACCTTCTTTCAAACATCCTCCAAATATGTAATGCAAAGAAAATTTCAAGTCACAAAGCAACTTATTATGCCCATTAGATAGCCTCAACCCCCACAGCAAGCATAAATAAAGCAACAATTTTAAAACATCCTCCGATTATGTAATACATAGAAAATTTCAAGTAATATTAAATGGTCACAAAGCAACAACGTTATGCTCATTAGATAGCATCAAACCCTTAGCAAGCATAAAAAAAGCAATTTCAAGTTTCTAACAAATTACTTGCGGACATGCTGTGAATCAGTTAAATGACACCGTCTGAACTTCCACAGCTAGTTAATTGATAATGGGAAACTACCTAAAATCTTACTCAATATGATATACAAAAGGCTTAGGAAAGAAATCAGCTAATAACTCTAGGTTAAATACTTCTTTGTAATTAGAGCTGAACTGCCTACGCGACAGAATCAAAACTTCATTCATATAATAAGATAAAGGCAAAAAAGTACATGGTGATGGATTCGGCATTCATTCCAAGATGCAAAGTTCCAACAAACGTGTATGTAAGAAACAGTATTATCAACAAGCCATATTACTAGGACCTCACTAATCAACTGAAAACTTCAGTTTGCTATCTCAGAAATTCATCGGAAAATCAGTTTTCTAGCAAATGTAATTCCAATCAAACATTGCTTATTCAAAAACTTTGAACGATCCTTACGTAATTTTCTTTGAGATCAAAAATCAAATAAACAAACATGATAGTTTCACTCAAATTCATATCAAATTGAACCGAAAAAGTTGTTAAATAAGCTTTTACCTCCATAGCAGCAGCATTGCAAAGAAGCAAAGTCACCAAAAGCTGATGCTGTTTTTGAACTACCGGCAAAATAGCAGCTAAAAACCCAAAGATATTTTTAAAAACAGACCAAATTTCACATTAAATAATAATCGAATTTCAATCATTCCTTCACAACTATTCCAAATCAGAACAAAAAAAAAATCTACCTGCTTGTTTTTTCTCGGTGGAAGTGCCGCTCCGTTGAAGAATTTCGAGTTCGACGAGACCAAGCGACATCAGTCCGAGGGTGAGACCCGACATCATCCCCGCGAAAAGTACTAAAAAACAAGAAATCCCGGCGTAGATAAACCACCATGGAGATCCGAACGGAATCCCTTCTCCGACGGATTCACTGACCGAGGCCGCCGTGTTAAATAGCATCCTCGCCGCCAAAACCGCATTTATCGGATGCATCGTGGCTTTTTCAACTTTCAATTACAGGAGTCCAAGAAAGAGAATGAGAGACAAAGGTTGCTTTCTTCTGCTTCTTTTGAGGTCTGTGTAATATACTGACCAAGCAAGTCCGTGAATTGAGTGAAGACACGTGATGGATCTTAAGGTTTTGCTACGGTGTCCTCGCGAGCACGTGTGCACTGAAACGACAGCAATGATTTTAGTTAGCCAACTTCACGTGGCAGAAAATTGTGGCCGTGATCTTCAGATGCTTTTGCTCAAAAGTAGAAAATAAGACTTCACTATTATTGTGTGCTTAAAAAGTCACTTTTTGCTCAAAAATCATTTTAGGAAGAAAAGTCGCTTTGGCTGGAATTTTTGATTTTTAGAAATATTTTTAAAAATAGTTTTAAAAAAAATTACAATTTTAATTTTCCTTTTCTAAGTGTATTTTAGAACTTAATTATTTTTTACCCTTCTAATAAGATAGTAATTTTTTTGTGTTTAATTACAAATGTATTAAAATTATTAATTAAAAATAAAAAATATTTTTAAAATACTAATTACAAATATTTAATGGTTATATTTAAATATTTAAAATGTAGTTTATATATTCTAATTAAATTTTATAAGTAATTAATATTTATTACTTAAAATATTTAAAATTTATATTTCATATTAAAATATTAATAACAAGTTATAATAATTTTTTTATATTCTTACTAAAATATAATAATATTAACTAATTTAAATGTATATTTGTTAATTGATAATAACATGTCTAAAATAGACATTTTATTTCTCAAAAACACTTTTTGTGTAACACCACTCACCCGTATCTAACTCTGGCAGGATTTGAGGCGTTACCAGATTTAAACATTCACAAACATACAAAACCGGGTCACCAAATTTCGCCCAAAATTAAAACTTTTCAAACACATGTATATCGTCCCTTATACAGGCCTTCGAGGCCTAAAACATACATCGGAGCAGTTCGGGACAAAACTGAAAACATTCGATAGACTTTAGGCAACTTAATAAATTTTCTTGCTTTGGAAAGTCACAGCCCGTGTGGGTGGGGCCGTGTGGTCACACACGCTCGTGTGGCTTGGGACACGCCCGTGTCCTCAACCCGTGTAACTCTCTGTTTATGACGTCAGCAAAATAATTTATACCACACGGCCAGGCCACACGTCCGTGTACTAGGCCGTGTCCTCCACATGGTTGAGACACATGGCCATGTCTTTGCCCGTGTAGTTAACACTTAGGCTATTTTCCAAGCCTTATGTTGACCTTATTTTTCCCCCATACTTTTACACATCATAGGCACAAATTATAACATCAATTTAATGTTTAATCAACCTTTGGTGAAATTCAATTAAATAATTTGTATGTTGTCATACATGTGTTTATTACCCAACACTTAATCTCTACACATTCAACAATTGTCCATGTTCAATCATTATCATCTTACTACCATGCCACACATTCACTCCATGGCCACGACCATCTTGAATGGTTCCGGGGCATTCATCATTTACATGTGCCATATACTTCTTATACATAGTGAACAAGCATAATCACATAACCACATCACTAGACATTAACACATACCATGGACAAATGGGCTTACAAGCCAAAATCATTATAAGCCACATCTCATGGCTATATACAATGAATTAATATAAGCTAACATCTTGGCCAAAACATAAAAACACATATCAATAATTAAGTCCCTATACATGCCACTCACTTAAAGAAATTAAGTTTCAACAATACTCCAAAGATGGTAGCTTGATAGTGTGAGATTGCCTCCGAGATCTCCAACCCCGAGCTGACCTGAAGACACTAGAAGAAATGGAAGGGGAGTAAGCTTTACACTTAGTAAGCCATATGAAAATAATAAGCATTATAGCAACATGTTTCCTTAGGTAAAACAACTATAATTACACTTTTATTCATATTCTAGTCAAGCTGTCTACTCGAGTCATAGTAGATAAATTATTTATATCTCGAGCTACAGGACTCTAAATTAAGATCTGTTAATTTTCTTTTAAACTATACTCATATATCTTCTTACCATAAAATTTCTAGAATTTTTGTCTAGCCAATAAGTACATTTTACTCTTTAAACTCTCCCCTATTTCGCTATCCAATAGCTTCGACCTCTATCTACTAAAAATCAAATATCTCGTAGTACGAGACTCGGATAATGTTCTTGTATCTTTCTCCTGAAAGTGTACTCATTAAGGATTTCAGTCATATGATTCCTAACTCATAATTATTTTTGTACAATTTCTATGATTTTCCAAAGTTAAGATAGGGGAGTTTGGAATCACTCCAACTCTATCTCACAAGAATTCAAATATCTCATAATACATAATTCTTTTACTTACATCGTTTCCTTTATGTGAAACTATACTCATTAAGCTTTAATTTCATACATTATTCAGACTCTAATTTGACTTCCACCATTTATGGTGATTTTTCAAAGTCGAGGTACTGCTGCTGTTCAACACTATTTCGGTGCAAAATCACAATAGCTATCATAATTTCATTGTCACATTGATCATGGACTCATTATTTCATAAATCCCATATTCAATTGCACAATGTAAGTTAACATGATATTGCAACACAATTCATAATCATAAGCATAATGATGGTTCGTCTTTCAAATCTTTTCACTTGTTCATCATGTATACACATACATATGCATGAATTCGCTTACTCATCATTTATCACATTTCAATAAGGCATCACTTATGAGTATAACGTACGTACCTGTACATATCCATAGCATATCGATTAACTTTACCTTTATCACTACGCCCATCTCGGGACTTTCATTGCGTTATTCATTATAATACCCATTGAATTTCTCAAAAATCTCGATGGATAATCCATTTACCGTCAAGTCATACAAGTGGTCATCTTAAGTACGCACTCCTGCGAACCTCACATCTTATGGCGGGATTACCAGTCCAGGCTAAATTTAGATCCTAATCGGATTACCCGTTCGGGCTAAACCCTTAATGCACACATATTCTTCGAGAGGCTCGATCACTCAAGGAACACCCATTTGGGCTAGATCCTTTTCTATATTTGAGATCAACGGATTACCCGTCCGGGCTAAATCCTTTTCTACAACACATGCAGGATCTTAAGCCATGTAAGCTATGGTTTATTCATCGGGTTTCCCTTTTTATTCAACTGGGATTTTTTATTTTCATCAAGTATCTCATTATGCATAGCTGATCATGCAATCTACATCCAATTCAACACATTTCCATGTTTATTTAGACATTAGTCCATGAAATAAACATGGTATTACATACATTTATATTTAGGCATTTGTTACAATATATAATCTTTATATCAACTAAATAAATATCCATCACACAATGCTAACACATCAATTTAAGTTCAAGCATGAACAATAATATCATTGCATTATCATTAACATATGAACTTACCTCGGTTTCGAGTACGACTATTTATTTTGAGTTTGTGCTTAACCTTGTTCAACCTCGTTCTAAGCCCGAATCTTGTTTTCCTTGATCTATAATATCACATTTAGCCTACTAATTAGTCACATTATTCATATGGGTCCAAAAATCATATTTTTACAAATTTGTATTTTAACCCCTAAACTTTCACATATTTGCACTTTTTCCCAAATGCTCGTAAAATGATTTTTATTCAATTTCCTTGCATTTCAAGCCTATCCAAATCATTTTCGTAACTATGGCAGCCCCTAATTTCCGCTAAATCACCCTTTTATGACCAATTTTACAATTTTGACAAAACGATCCTTTCGGACGTTTTCATCAAAAACCGCTTAATAAAAATCGTTTATTACGCACCGAGCCTTCATATTCTACCATTAAACATCAAAATACATGCATATCATTCATGGGTAAATTTTTAAACACAAATCCTAGCTCAAATAAATGGTAGAAATAGCTAGAACATGTTACCGAGACTTCAAAAATGCATAGAACGTTAAAAATGGAGCTCGAAATCACTTACTATTGAGCTTGGAAGCTTGGCCAAACCCTAACCATGGCTGCTCTTAGTAAATATGGCTGAAGCAAGAAGAAAGGGACACATTTGGGTTTTAAAGTTTGTCTTTTAATTCATTTTACCCCTAAATGACCAAAATACGCTTTTTACTATTCTTTCAAATTTTACCCAACCAAGGCCATTTTTGTCCAACAAGTTATACAATGGTTTAATTACCATTTAAGGACCTCCCATTTAAAATTTCATAACAATTAGACACCTCTAACATGTAGAACTCAACTTTTGCACTTTTTACAATTTAGTCCTTTTGACCAAATTGAGTGTCCAAACGTCGAAATTTTCGAACGAAATTTTCACAAAATTATTTCGTAAAATTGTATACCATAAAAATATAATGAAAATAAATATTCTTACGTCGGATTTGTGGTCCCGAAACCACTGTTCTGACTAGGCCCTAATTCGGGATGTTACATTTTGATAGCATTGCTAAACACTCAAATTTTAAACCAAACTTTTCAAAAGCACTTCTCAAAAGCACTTCTCCACAGCACTTTTCAAAAGCACTTTTTAAAAGTATTGCCAAACTAACCCTTCGTTTCTTTTACAATATTTTATGCTTTTATTTTAACAAATTAATATTCATTTTTTTATTTGGGAAGATAAAATATATATATTTAAGGAATAAAAAATTATTTTAATAAAAATATAGAACATATTAATAAAAGGAAAGTATTTGGTACATTAGCAGAGAGTAGCCCATGGGTGGGGTTGGGCCAAGTAAAAATTTAGGCTTCTTTTCTAGGCTCGGCTCGAAAAATAGGTTTAAAATTTTGCCCAAGTCCAGTCCAAATAAAAATGTTAAAACTTGAGTACGGCTCGACTCACCCATATTAAAACTTTTTATGTTACTTTTTTATATAAAATAAATTTTAAAAAATATAATATATCAAATACATTAAAAACATTAAAATAAATGTTTCTTAACAAATGGAAAAAAACATATTTAAATAGTACTAAGATAACTGTAACTTAGCAAACAAATATCTCTAAAATAGTAGCAAAATTAATAATGAAACAAGAGCTATACAATATCCAAACAATAACAACAAAAATGGTAGCAGTATAATAGTGAAATGATAGCAAAACAATGAAAAAAACAATATCAAAACAGTAAAAAACAGTAGCAGTTTTTTTTTTTGTAAATTCGGGCCAGGCCGAACCAGGCTCAGGCCAAAAAAACTTACCCGAGGCCTAGCCCATTTAAAAAAGAGCCTTATTTTATTGTCAAAGCCCATTTTTCGAGCCTATATTTTTGTTGCCCAAACCCTCTCACTTTTCAGGTAAGTCAGCCCATGAACAAGTCTATTATACATCAGTAACCATGACCCAAGCCCTGAAAGGATCTGGGTTTTCAGCCCAGGCACCGAATAGATCCCACTAGAAGAAAAAGTATAAGGAGAATCATAAGAAGACAGCGAGGCAAGGTCACAAACATAGCTCGCAAGGAGAGCTCACGGGTATGGCTCGCTAAAAGGGTATGCGAGCATGGGTCACAGATTGAGCTCGTAGGAATCCAGGGATGGCCACATCTGTAACACCCCTAACCCATATCCATAGCCGGACTAAGGATAACAAGCACAACCGGACATATCAGAATATTTAACAATCAAAAGTCATACATGTAATCGCCTAAATTCAAGGTTATCGGAACAATGGTTTTGTAAACATAGATCCGATTTAAAGAGAAATTTATTTCAATATTTTTGCTTGAAAATTGATATGATAGGAAAATCGTATGAAAATATTGATAGAAAAATTTTACCAATTTAGTGATTAGATAGAAAAAGAAATTATTGAAGAAATTGGGTAAAAACAAGGTATCGAGACCTCTATCTCGTAAAAACGAGTCAAAAATAATTTTATAAATATTTATGAAATGTTATTAATGTGGTAGTAAAATTTCGTTAGGAAATTTTAATGTTTGGGTAGTCAATTAAATGAAAAGGACTAAATTGTAATAGATGTAAAAGTTGCTAGAGTGATTAAATAGCTTAAGAGTCTAATGAGAAAGGATTTAAAAGGCAATTAGACCCAAAAGTTATTTGGGTTGGACAGCAAGGGTATGAAATCAGCAGAAAAATTGATAAATTAAGGGTAAAATTGGAATATTGCAAAATTAACTAAATAAAGCTAGGACTAAATAGGAAATATCTAGATTTCTCTTCATTTCTCTTCAATTCCAGCAGCTAAAACTGCCATAGCAGGGTTCTCTAAGCTGATATTTCATAATTTTTTCACCAAGTGAGTTAATCATTGCCTTTTTCTTGTAATTTTTGTGTTTCTAAGACTTTTACAACTAGGTCCTACTATTAAATTCATTAGTTTTTGATTTCATGGATGAAATTGAAAGTCGCCATGGTTGAGTGCTATAAGTTTATGATGAAATAGAATTAAATTAAAGCTTTAATTTGTTTATGAAATGATTTTATTAGGTAATTTCAATAGAAATTGATTTTTAGGACCTAATTGTGAAAATGCTTGGAATTAAAGTCTATTGCTGAAATTCTGATTCCTAAAGGTTGTAAACTAGTTTAAGGTGATAGAATAAAATGTTAATTGAGAAAAATCAGCTCAATTGAGAGGCTAATTGAGTAGGGACGAAATTATCATTTATTAAAAACTTAGGGGAAAAATGGTAATAAACACCTTGCACAAAAACAGTTTGGACAGCAGCAGTAGACTAACTTTGAAAAATCACCATAAATTGTAGAAATCGAATTAGAAGATGAAAAAAATATGAGATTAAAGCTTATTGAGTCTAGTTTTTCATAAAAGAAATAGTGTAAACAATGGATTTGTAAAGTTTTAGATATAATAAATTTTGTCAGACAAGGTCAGAATGAATTCGGGTTCCCTGTTCTGACTTTGAAAAATCATAAAAAATTTAAGAAAAACGATTATGGGATTAAATTTATATTTCTAGAATCCTTAATGAGTCTATTTTTAAAAGAAACAAACAAGAACATTATTTGAATTCTGTATGAAGAGATAATTAATTTTTAGTGAAGAATGGTCAGAACTGTCGACAGCAGAATAGGGGTGACTTTAAAGAATAAAATGTACTTATTGGCTAAACCAAAAATTCTGAAAATTTTATGGTAAAAATATATATGAGTCTAGTTTTAGGGAAAATTAACGGATCTTAATTTTGAGTTCCCTATCTCAAGTTATAAATAATTTAGTGACTATGACTCAAGTAGACAGCTTTGAATGAACTATAAATAATAGTTGAATTATAGAGAATGTTGCATATTAAATTGATAATTAAATTTATTTATTTAGATCCGGAAGATTCAAATACGAAGCTAGATCGAGAAAAGGAAAAAGTTTGGGATTAGTAGATTTTATTGTTTACAAACAAGTATCAAGGTAAGTTCATGTAACTTGAATTATATTCTTAAATGCTTGAAATGCATGTTTTTGATATGAATATGATTTGAATGTTCATTATATGAAATTTTATGAAACATTGACATATTTGATAAAGAGGAAGAAATCGGTTGAATGAAAGGAAAATTCGATGGATCTCGAAAAGGAATTGACGGTAAAAGGATCTAGCAGGACGGGTGATCCTATCTGATATAGCCCTCCGAAGAATATGTGGAAAATGGATTTAGCCTGACGGGTAATCCAAATTAGGTCTGAATTTAGCTTTGGTGGTAATTGGATCCAAGCTCATTAGAGTAATTGTCGTTGTAGGGATTTAGCTTTGGTGGTAATCCAGACAATACTCTATGAGTTTATATTGCGAGGATTTAGCTTCGGGTGGTAATCCATTTGCAAGGTTGAGGTTCATGAGTGTGCTCTCTAAAATGGATATGTGCGCACATGAATATGAATTGACGGACTCGAAAATGTACACTAAAAGTGTATCTCTAAAAATCCATCGAAAATTCCAAGAAATTCAACGGGATAAATATGGAAAAATAATAAGGAAATGGAAATCATGGTATTGACGAGCTCATCAATCATGGTATATATATATTATTGATACATGGAAATTATTGTACTAACTTGAATGTTGAGTTTGTGCATGTTAGGGTAATAATGCATTGAATGGATATATGAATGTTTATTATATTGTATTGAAAATATTAGGTAAGTATAATTCTTGTTACATGAGCTTACTAAGCACAAAGTGCTTACACCGTTTCCTTTTTCCCTGTTTTGTAGTGTTAAGAGCTCGGAGGTCAGATTTGATCGGAGACACATCACACTGTCAACCTCAGGATTTCGGTATATAAAGAAACTTTATTTTGGAAATCAATGGCATGTATAAGCTAACAAAGTAAATGTTAACGTGAAATGAATGTAAAGTTAGCCATTAGTATGGTTAACAAACCTGGTTTTAGATATGTAATGACGTTATCTTATAAAATGCATGAATTTATCTTGAAAATATGTTGAATTGATTTGGTTGATGTGGATTGGTCTCGATTTAATATTGCAGGGAAGGTTAGATATTTATAAAGGGGATATATTGAATATAAAAAAAATTAATTCGTAAACTCCGCTAATGCCTCGTACCCTATTCCGACAATGAATACGGATAGGGGTATTACATTTATTGGTATCAGAGCTACGGTTTAGCCGGTTCTAGGACAGATGTAGCAAATACGGGATTAGCTATACATGCCATTTAAATTATTATTGATAGTGTGATATCTCATGACCATTTAAAATGTGTTTTTCTTATAGTAATGTCATCCGACCGAGCTCAATCTGAGGAAGCTGGGAGTCATGCTCTGGCTTCAGTACAAAGAGAAGAAACTAGCAGTAGAAGGCCCGAGACAGAGGGTCGAGTGGAAGAGGCAAAAATAGCCTTCTTTCAAACGATAAATGAATGGTTTAATCAATACTTAAGAACTAACCCTGTAGTGCAGCAAGTTCAAGCTCCCCCTCCTACTCCTCCACGAGTTCCCAAGATCCCACAAGGTGCAGTCTTGAATCATCGAGAAAGGAAAGCTCCAGAGATAAAATTCTAAAATATGGGTAGAAGAATTTGACGACAATTGATGATGATTCGAGCGGGTGAATTACGGTTAGAAAACACTACTCGGGTTCGGAGGAATTATCTTGTACACCGAAGAATGTAAAATGTACCGTCTCACTTTGCTAAAAGACACAACTTACCATTGGTGGAATACTAAAGCTTGATTGTTAGAAGAAGAAATTACATGGGAATTCTTTTAGACCGAGTTCGAGAAAAAATATATCGGCCAGAGGTTTCTCGATCGAGAAAAGAAAAGAATTTCTTGAGTTGAAGCAGGTAATGATCGAGATCTGAATATGAAAGAGAATTTGTTCGATTGAGTAAATATGCTCGAGAATGGGTGCAGTCAGAAGCTGAAATGTGCAAACGATTCGAAGAAGGGTTAAATGAAGACATTAAACTACTGGTCTGAATTCTTGAAAGAGAGAGCTTATAAAGCAGAAGAATTGAGCAAAGAAAAGAAACAGGCTGGGAGGGAAGCTCGAATTTTTAGTAAAAGACCGATGGGAAAATCCTAGTTTTCTGCTTCAAAGAAATTGAAGAAGTATCAGGATCGTTCTACTTCAGCCATTGTGTATTTGGGCAAAGAGCGAGGTTCTTAACGCACTAATCCAAGGCCTTCTACTCCATCAGTGACCAGTGTTGGCAGTGTTGGCACTCCTAAACCGAGATGCCAGTATTGTAATAAAGCTCATTTTGGTGAATGTCGATTAAAGAGCGGGGCTTGTTACCAATGTGGTTCTTTTGACCATTTCCTCAGAGATTGTCCAGAAAGGGGTGAAAAAGAAGCTGAACAGATATCGAAGCTGAGTAATCTAGTTTCGAGAGGTAGACCACCTCGACCATCCGGTAATTTCAATGGTAGTCGAGGAGCTACAAAAGATACTGCAGGTAGGCCTAAGGCACGAGCACCTGCTAGGACATATGCCATTCGTGCCAGAGAAGATGCCTCAGCACCCAATGTTATTACTGGTACATTTTTTTTACTTGATACTGATATTACTGCATTGATTGATCCTGGTTCTACGCATTCATATATATGTGTTAAACTTGTAATTATTAAAAATTTATTTGTTAAACCTACTGAATTTGTGGTTAAAGTCTCAAACCCCCTGGGCCAGTCTGTGTTGATGGATAAAATTTGTAAAAATTATCCAATAATGGTAAGAGGTTATTGTTTCTCGGCTGATTTGATGTTACTGCCATTTGATGAATTTGACGTGATATTGGGCATGGATTGGTTAACCCAGCATGATGGGTAATAAATTGTAGACAAAAATATATTGTACTAAAATGTCAGAATGGTGAGTTGCTCTGGGTTAAATCTGATCAGACAGAGGGGTTATCTGATATGATTTCGGTAATGGCAGCATAGAGGTATGTCAAAAAAGGGTATGATGCTTACTTGGCTTATGTACTTGACACCAAAGTATCTGAGTCAAAAAAACAGGCAGTTCCAGTGGTATCTGAATTTTCCGATGTGTTTCCAGAGGAATTACCAAGATTGCCACCAGAAAGAGAAGTGGAATTTTCTATAGATTTGATTCCGGGAACTACTCCGATCTCCATAGCTCCATATCGTATGGCTCCTACAGAATTAAAGGAGTTAAAGACACAGTTGCAAGAACTTGTTGACAGGGGTTTTGTCCGACCGAGTCATTCACCTTGGGGTGCTCCGGTTACATTTGTGAAAAAGAAAGATGGGTCTTTGAGATTGTGTATCGACTACGTGACTTAATAAAGTAACCATAAAGAATAAGTACTGTTACCCCAGATTGATGATTTATTTGATCAGCTGAAAGGTGCTACTGTGTTTTCAAAGATTGATATTCGATCAGGTTATTATCAGTTACGGGTAAAGGAGTCAGATGTGCCAAAAACAGCCTTTAGAACTAGGTACGGGCATTATGAGTTTCTAGTTATGCCATTTGGGCTAACTAATACACCTGCAGTATTCATGGATTTGATGAATCAGATATTCAGACCGTACTTAGACAGATTTGTAGTAGTATTCATTGATGATATTTTGGTTTATTCTCGGGATGAAGAAGAACATGCAGAACATTTGAGAATTGTGTTGCAAATTCTACGAGAGAAGCAGTTATATGCTAAATTCAGTAAATGTGAATTTTGGCTTCGAGAAGTGGGTTTTCTTGGACACATTGTATCTGCCGAAGGCATCAGGGTAGATCCAAGTAAAATATCAGCTATTGTCAATTGGAATCCACCAAAGAATGTATCTGAAGTTAGAAGTTTCTTGGGTTTAGCTGGTTATTATCGGAGATTTGTACAGGGATTCTCTATGATAGCTTCTCCAATGACTCGATTATTGTAGAAAGATGTAAAGTTCGAGTGGACTGATGAATGTCAACAAAGTTTCAACCGATTGAAAGACCTATTAACGAAAGCACCTGTATTAGTGCAACTGAGCAGGGTAAGGAATTTGTTATTCTGGTGATGCCTCATTAAATGGTTTAGGTTGTGTTTTGATGTAAGAAGGTAAAGTAATAGCCTATGCTTCAAGACAACTTAAACCACATGAAAGAAATTACCCAGTACATGATCTTGAATTAGCTGCTATTGTATTTGATGTGAGCACACTCGGGGCATCCTCAATGCACACCAAGGATCTATTGAGCTGCCAAAAGGTCCCATGACCCGAGCTCGAACTAAGCAACTTCAAGATGCTATATCAGCCTTTGTGATGCGCATTTGGGAAGATAACTAGATCTATAACATTGGAGGATCTAAGAATAACTCCTTGAAGACTCCATGCACCATTTTGCAATCCGACCTCAGCTCCTCTTCAGCTCCCCCATGCGCCATTCAGTTCCCATCAGCTCACTTGAGCTTGTTTTAGCTCGTTTGAGCTAGAATTTAGCTTGTTTCAGCTCATTCCTTTTCATTTCAATAAATTAAGTATTAATCTAGCTTATAACTAAGTTTGTTACAGACTCATGCCGAATTCCTAGCTCAATTTAGCTCACTAAGTGTTTTTGACTATTTGAGCTAGTGAATTTATTATAAGTTGACTTATAATTATTGTGTTCAAATTTAGTTAGTGATATTAAGTTATTTATTTATTATTTTAAATTATAATTATATGAATAGTTGTGTGTTATTTAATTTTGTAGGTTAGCCAAATTTGGAAGATACATTCATGGCATTTAATGCAAGGTGCATGAACGGGAAAGTTCATTGAATGGGAGGATACATGCATGGACCTGTTCAATGTTTGAAGGACATACATTCATGTACATGGAAGGTTAATGCATATTAAAAGGTGCATCTCCCTTGGACGGCACACATGCATGAATGGGGGGTAATCAATGCAAGTGCATGTACGGCTAGGTTCAAGGCCCCTTCCAAGTTCCATGTACAACCGATGCATGTGGGAGGACCCTTGGAGTTTCCTAAGCACCTATTTAGCCAAGAGACACCCTTTGGGAGTTTCATGCATCCCATGGCCGAACCTAAACAATCCCATTGGCTTCCAAAGCTTGCTCATACATGAAGCTGCCCATTCATCTCCCATTCGGCTGAACATGGACAAGGACACCATTGGTCATTTTTCTAGAAGGTTCATGTCTTAATTAGGTTCATTACTTAATCGTTAAGTTCATGAATGGACTATTCGGTTAGCATAAGAAACTAGTATAAATAGTTTGTTGATTTCATTTGTAAAGGACTTTTGCCAAATTTGTTAATGAACATTTGTTCTTGTGAGGTTGCTTCCTCTCATATCTCGTACAAGTTTCGAAAGACTTATCTGGCTTGTGCTAGTGGCGTCAATCGTCTTGTTTGAACTTATCACCAATCTTGGTGTGGCGTTCACCTATCCATCTATCCATCTTTTCACCTTAACAATATAGGAACCGGGGTGACACTTCTTAGTGTTGAATCATTCCTGACGTTAAGTTCATTTTCCATTCCCATCCTCCAAATTATTTTCTTGTTATTCCAAACCGAGCCATTTAACCATCATCCATCTTTGCTACTAAATCGAACCTATTACTAAATTCACCCTACTTTGAAACCTTCCGCTTACCCGTATCTTTTCATTCACTTCTAGTTCTAAAACCCGAAGCACGAACGACTCTCTCGAACGACGATCGGGCAACTAAGTGAATTCGACTCATCATCCCGAGCGGATCACATCATTTGGTATCGAGCTTGTAAATCGAGAAGCCGAGGCGTTAGTAACAAGATCGAAATAGGTTCGTAGTTAAAAAATTGAATTAAAAAATTCAAGTTGTAATTTTCGTTCTCTCTCTTGTAATAGTGATATTGTGAAGTATTAAAAAAAAGAGACAAAAAAAACACGAAATTAAAAAAAAAAAGAAGAAGGAAAGTGTGTGATCAAGATTTATTCTTTTGTTTACATTTTTGTTCCGACCTTCAATCTTTCTTTCCAGCAACTTTTACCCCTCCCCCAAAACGCCACACTACACCAAAGACTATTTTTCTTTTAGCCTACCCGTACACCGTGACATTCTAACCTTTGTAACCACCTTGAAACCGACCCCAAGGCACCAAGACAAGTCGAAAGAAACAAAATACGAGGTTACGAGAGTAAGCTTGAGTGGTAAAAGGCTAGAGTGTGTGAGAACATTCGAGAGTTAAAAAGCCAAAAACGAGCGAAAACACGAGTATGAGTGCCATCATTCTTTCTTTCCGAGTTAACTCGTGAGGATTTTGTAGTGAGGACTTTGTGTCTATTTTACTTAACAATTTTCCTTTCGTGATAACATCATGTCTCATGAAGAATTTGCGAATCGAATATCAATATTTGGTGCAAGAAATGCGAAGAATGGTGACAACTAAGTTTGACAAATTGCACGAGAGATTAGATCGTGTGGAGAAAAGAGACCAACGGGCACGAATGTCATCAAGTCAAAAAGTGGATTTGAGAGCATCATGGAGATACACATCCAACGACTACTCAAGAAGAGATTACAATCGAGATTCTTTTTCATCAAGGAATTCAAGACGAAGAGAAGCTGATTTTGATTTTGAATCCTTCCGAGAAGACGTGCGAGATGAAAGATACACCTCTTCAAAAGCTCCAAAAAAATAGCCATGGAGAGATCTTCACGAAAGATTGTTCGTGAATCATATGTAAATGATTTTTCTTCTTTTGAACAAAATGATTTTTCTCCTAAATCTTTTGTAACCTCTTGTAAAAAGCAAGCGAGAAAAGAAGAAGTCGAAAAGTAAAAAGAGATCAAAAGAAAAGAGAGGCAAGAAAAGATAATGAGAGAAAATGAAAGGATTTTGAATGAAATCAAGAGAAGAAACAAAGAAAAGAGAGAAAAACAAAGAAAAGAAAATGAGATTGAGATTGAAAAAGAGAACGAAAAGAAATTTGAGAGTGAAAAGGAAATTGAAAAAGAGATTAAAAAGAAAGAAATTGAAACAAAAGAAACGAGAGTTTCCAAAGAAAAAGATTCGAGTGGAAAAGATGTTAGTGAGCAAGCAAGGATTGTTTCCACTAACCCACTTATTAGTTTTTCTTGCGATTTCTCTTCCCAGGTTTTTGAAAATTCGTGTGACCACTTCCAACTTCAATACCTTCCCAACGAAGGGTGATTTTTGTTCTATAAGAAAGGTAAGAATGAGAAAGACAACCGCCCACTTTTGTCCGAAGGTAAGAGAGGTAAGGACTCTATGATTATTGAGTCACGACCATTTGACTTAAAAGCGCTAATAAAGGTTTTGATGGTTCAATTTCGAAAGGTCTCAAAATTTTGATTTGGTTAATTCTTGTTCAAATTTTAATGTTAATGACCTTGTCACAAGAAGAACCACGAAAAATTTGTCTTATGAAATGTTTAACCTTTCTGTTGAGTTGGTTTTGCCTATGCAAATCATGGCGGTGTGTGATAAAAGTTTTGCACATAAAAATTTTGATGTGTTTGAATTCTTAAACTCTTTGAATATATGTGCTAAACCTTTTTCTTAAACATGCCTATTCAATTGGTCTATGATGATTTTGAACTTTTGAAAGGAGACATGTACACAACTTCTTTGTTCAACATATGTGTTCAAAGGTTTTCGCATACAATGAATAATCCGTTTGATTTTGTCATTCAAGAGAAATCTTTAAATTTTTGTCTGAAGTTTCCATGTATTGATCGCCTATTCGATTGAGTTTTGTGAAGTATGAATGTTTGCATGTTCGTCTGCCTAAACCTTCTTTGATCTACTTTTGTGATTTATTTGAGAAATTGAAATTCTTGCTGTATTTTGGGACAAGTGATCAAAATCAAGTGTTTAAGCCTGAAGCTAGCCACTTTAAGTTGTTACTAAGAGAAGGTAAGCATCATAATTTCCATGTAGATAAATTTGTTGTACCTTTTCATCCATTGCGAATTTTATCTTCATTTCTGAAAATAAATCTTGTGGTTAGTTTACAAAGTCAAAATCAAGCCTTTGATTCTGGAAATTTTGTTTTTAAACCCAAAATTGATTTATGCGATCAACTTGTGAATAGCATATCAATTTGTCCTTTTAAGTGCATTATCCATGGTGACCTTGACATCTTCCATCTTTGTGGTAATTTCATTTTGAAGAGCGCGAGTTACTTATTTGATTTTTCACCTTTTCAGGTTTATTCGAGTTCAAAGTATCGATTACATTACCTTGCTAAGGAGCGAAGGTTTGTTTTGCGCAAATAAGAAAACGATGTTTTTGATGATGGCTTTGTGGAAGGTGGTAATATTGTTCATCCTACTATTGTAAGTCCATTTAATCGAATACAGCAAGGTGAGATTGTTCAAATCAAAAAGCCAAGTGAATATGTCCTTTGTTTTGATCCATTTGGAATGTTGTGGTTGAGACGGCGAATGCATTCTTGTTTGCTAAATTGCATGATTAATTATTCCCTGTTTTCATTCTGTTCAATTGTTCATATTGATGGCATATTAAAATTGTGCGATAATATGAAGCATCCATGTTATGAACGAATAAATTTTTTGCCATATGATCTTTGGACTGGATTTTATGTGTGTTATTTGAATTTGAGTTCGTTGCACTTTTTATTGTCAAATTTGGTGAGTAAATGCAGAAAAGTTTGCGTGATAGCCTTTGTCCCATTTGACTGAGGAAAGCCGCGTGAGAGAAAGTATTTTCCAGTGGACAAATGGCTCGACTTGAGGACAAGTCACTTTGAAGATAGGGGGAATGATGTGAGCACACCCGGGGCATCCTCGAATGCACACCAAGGATCTATTGAGCTGCCAAAAGGTCCCATGACCCGAGCTTGAACCAAGCAACTTCAAGATGCTATATCAGCCTTTGTGATGCGCATTTGGGAAGATCACCAGCTCTATAACGTTGGAGGAGCTAAGAATAACTCCTTGAAGTCTCTATGCACCATTTTGCAATCCGATCTCAGCTCCTCTTCAGCTCCCCCATGCGCCATTCAGTTCCCATCAGCTCACTTGAGCTTGTTTTAGCTCACTTGAGCTCGTTTTAGCTCGTTTGAGCTCAAATTTAGCTCGTTTCAGCTCATTCCTTTTTCATTTCAATAAATTAAGTATTAATCTAGCTTATAACTAAGTTTGTTACAGCTCATGCCGAATTCCCTAGCTCAATTTAGCTCACTAAGTGTTTTTGACTATTTGAGCTAGCTGAATTTATTATAAGTTGACTTATAATTATTGTGTTCAAATTTAGTTAGTGATATTAAGTTATTTATTTATTATTTTAAATTATAATTATATGAATAGTTGTGTGTTATTTAATTTTGTAGGTTAGCCAAATTTGGAAGATACATTCATGGCATTTAATGCAAGGTGCATGAACGGGAAAGTTCATTGAATAGGAGGATACATGCATGGACCTGTTCAATGTTTGAAGGACATACATTCATGTACATGGAAGGTTAATGCATATTAAAAGGTGCATCTCCCTTGGACGGCACACATACATGAATGGGGGGTAATCAATGCAAGTGCATGTACGACTAGGTTCAAGGCCCCTTCCAAGTTCCATGTACAACCGATGCATGTGGGAGGACCCTTGGAGTTTCCCAAGCACCTATTCGACCAAGAGACACCCTTTGGGAGTTTCATGCATCCCATTGCCGAACCTAGACAATCCCATTGGCTTCCAAAGCTTGCTCATACATAAAGCTGCCCATTCATCTCCCATTCGACCGAACATGGACAAGGACACCATTGGTCATTTTTCTAGAAAGTTCATGTCTTAATTAGGTTCATTACTTAATCATTAAGTTCATGAATAGACTATTCGGTTAGCATAAGAAACTAGTATAAATAGTTTGTTGATTTCATTTGTAAAGGACTTTTGCCAAATTTGTTAATGAACATTTGTTCTTGTGAGGTTGCTTCCTCTCATATCTCGTATAAGTTTCGAAAGACTTATCTGGCTTGTGCTAGTGGCGTCAATCGTCTTGTTTGAACTTATCACCAATCTTGGTGTGGCGTTCACTTATCTATCTAACCATCTTTTCACCTTAACAATATAGGAACCGGGGTGACACTTCTTAGTGTTGAATCATTCCTGACGTTAAGTTCGTTTTCCATTCCCATCCTTCGAATTATTTTCTTGTTATTCCAAACTGAGCCATTTAACCATCATCCATCTTTGCTACTAAATCGAACCTATTACTAAATTCACCCTACTTTGAAACCTTCCACTTACCCGTATCTTTTCATTCACTTCTAGTTCTAAAACCTGAAGCACGAACGACTCTCTCAAACGACGATCGGGCAACTAAGTGAATTCGACTCATCATCCCGAGCCGGATCATATCAGTATTTGCGCTGAAGATATGGCGGCATTACTTGTACAGTGAGAAATGTCATATTTATCTTGATCATAAAAGCTTGAAATATTTGATGACACGAAAGATTTGAATTTGAGGCAGTAGCGGTGGCTTGAGCGATAAAGGACTATGATTTGATTATTGATTACCATCCGTAAGGCTAATGTTGTAGTTGATGCTTTGAGCCGAAATCTCTGTTTGCTTTATGAGCTATGAATACCGGTTATCATTGGTGATGATGGTTCAATCTAGCGAATTAAGAGCTAAACCGACATTTTTTTACAGCAAATATGTGAAGCTCGGAAGAATGATGAGAAGTTACAAGTTAAACAGACACAGTGTGAGTCGGTAATGATTCGAATTTGATTGGTTCGATGGTTGTTTATTATTCGGAGGTAGGGTATGTGTACCTCGAATTGAGCTCATCTGAAGATTCTACGCGAGGCTCACGGCGGTATTATGTCTGTACATCCGGGGAGTAATAAAATGTATAATGATCTGAAAAAGATGTACTTGTGGTTGGGAATGAAACGTGATATCTCTGAGTTTGTATCAAGGTGTTTAATATGTCAACAAGTTAAAGCTGAACATCGGTACCTTGAGGTTACTTGACCAATTACTATACCAGAATGGAAATGAGAAAGAATCACTATGGATTTTGTATCGGGGCTACGTTTGTCTCCGAGGAAAAAAAATGCTATTTGGGTGGTTGTTGACCGATTAACAAAGTCAGCTCACTTTATTCCGGTACGTATGGATTATTCTTTAGATAAACTAGCTGAACTGTACATATCTGGGATTGTTAGGCTATATGGAGTGCCTGTCTTCATTATATCAGATAGAGATCCCCGATTTACGTCTCGTTTTTGGGACAAATTGCAAGAAGCCTTGGGTACTCAGTTGTATTTCAAGATCGCATTTCATCCTCGACAGATGGTCAATCGGCGTGTAATTGAAGTATTGGAAGATATGCTCGATGTTGTATACTAGAGTTTGAAGGTAATTGGGAGAGGTATCTACCTTTGATTGAATTTGCTTACAATAACAGTTATCAGTCTAGTATTAAAATGGCTCCGTATAAAGCTTTGTATAGTAGAAAATGTAGAACACCGTTATATTGGACTGAGCTTAGTGAAAGGAAGATACATAGGGTTGATTTGATCCTAGAAATAGAAGAAAAAGTAAAGGTTATTCGGGATAGTCTAAAAGCGACTTCGATCGTCAAAATCGATGCCGACCTTAAACGAAAAGAGATTGAATTTCAAGTCGGTGACAAGGTATTTCGAAAGTGTCTCCTTGGAAGAAAGTCCTTCGATTGATCGAAAGGGTAAACCGAGTCCAAGATTTATCGGCCTTATGAAATCATAGAAAGAATTGGACCGGTCGCTTATCGATTGGCATTACCACCGAACTTGATAGAATCCATAATGTTTTTCATGTATCTATGTTACTGACGATATCGATCGATCCTTCACATGTTATTTCTCCGAAGTAGAGATTCAACCGGATATGACTTACAGTGAAGAACCGGTCAAGATATTGGCACGGGAGACAAAAGATCTTAGAAATAAAAAGATAAATTTGGTGAAAGTATTGTGGAAAAAGCATGGGATTGAGGAAGTGACATGGGAACCGGAGGAGGCAATGAGGAAACAATACCCAAACCTCTTTATTGGTAAGATTTTCGAGGACGAAAATCCTTAAAGGGGGGAGAGTTGTAATGGCCTAAATTCAAGGTTATCGGAACAATGGTTTCATAGCCATAGATCCGATTTAAAGATAAATTTATTTCAATATTTTTGCTTGAAAATTGATATGATAGGAAAATCGTATGAAAATATTGATAGAAAAATTTTACCAATTTAGTGATTAGATAGAAAAAGAAATTATTGAAGAAATTGGATAAAAACAAGGTATCGAGACCTCTATCTCATAAAACTGAGTCAAAAATAATTTTATAAATATTTATGAAATGTTATTAATGTGGTAGTAAAATTTCGTTAGGAAATTTTAATGTTTGGGTAGTCAATTAAATGAAAAGGACTAAATTGTAATAGATGTAAAAGTTGCTAGAGTGATTAAATAGCTTAAGAGTCTAATGAGAAAGGATTTAAAAGGCAATTAGACCCAAAAGTTATTTGGGCTGGACGGCAAGGGTATGAAATCAGCAGAAAAATTGATAAATTAAGGGTAAAATTGGAATATTGCAAAATTAACTAAATAAAGCTAGGACTAAATAGGAAATATCTAGATTTCTCTTCATTTCTCTTCAATTCCAGCAGCTAAAACCGCCATAGGAGGGTTCTCTAAGCTGATATTTCATAATTTTTGCACCAAGTGAGTTAATCCTTGCCTTTTTCTTGTAATTTTGTGTTTCTAAGACTTTTACAACTAGGTCCTACTATTAAATTCATTAGTTTTGATTTCATGGATGAAATTGAAAGTCACCATGGTTGAGTGCTGTAAGTTTATGATGAAATAGAATTAAATTAAAGCTTTAATTTGTTTATGAGATGATTTTATTAGGAAATTTCAATAGAAATTGATTTTTAGGACCTAATTGTGAAAATGCTTGGAATTAAAGTCTATTGCTGAAATTCTGATTCCTAAAGGTTGTAAACTAGTTTAAGGTGATAGAATAAAATGTTAATTGAGAAAAATCAGCTCAATTGATAGGCTAATTGAGTAGGGACGAAATTATCATTTATTAAAAGCTTAGGGGAAAAATGGTAATAAACAGCTTGCACAAAAACAGTTTGGACAGCAGCAGTAGACTAACTTTGAAAAATCACCATAAATTGTAGAAATCGAATTAGAAGATGAAAAAAATATGAGATTAAAGCTTATTGAGTCTAGTTTCCCATAAAAGAAATAGTGTAAGCAATGAATTTGTAAATTTTTAGATATAATGAATTTTGTCAGACAAGGTCAGAATGAATTCGGGTTCCCTGTTCTGACTTTGAAAAATCATTAAAAATTTAAGAAAAATGATTATGGGATTAAATTTATATTTATAGAATCCTTAATGAGTCTATTTTTAAAAGAAACAAACAAGAACATTATTTGAATTCTGTATGAAGAGATAATTAATTTTTAGTGAAGAATGGTCAGAACTGTCGACAGCAGAATAGGGGTGACTTTAAAGAATAAAATGTACTTATTGGCTAAACCAAAAATTCTGAAAATTTTATGGTAAAAATATATATGAGTCTAGTTTCAGGGAAAATTAACGGATCTTAATTTTAAGTTCCCTATCTCAAGTTATAAATAATTTAGTGACTATGACTCAAGTAGACAGCTTTGAATGAACTATAAATAATAGTTGAATTATAGAGAATGTTGCATATGAACATGAAATGTATTAAATTGATAATTAAATTTATTTATTTAGATCCAGAAGATTCAAATACGAAGCTAGATCGAGAAAAGGAAAAAGTTTGGGATTAGTAGATTTTTATTGTTTACAAACAAGTATCAAGGTAAGTTCATGTAACTTGAATTATATTCTTAAATGCTTGAAATGCATGTTTTTGATATGAATATGATTTGAATGTTCATTATATGAAATTTTATGAAACATTGACATATTTGATAAAAGAGGAAGAAATCCCGGTTGAATGAAAGGAAAATTCGATGGATCTCTGAAAAGGAATTGACAGTAAAAAGGATCTAGCTCGGACGGGTGATCCTATCCTGATATAGCCTATCCTGATATAGCCCTCCCAAAGAATATGTGGAAAATGGATTTAGCCCGGATGGGTAATTCAATCTGAATTTAGCCTGGACTGGTAATTCAGATCCAAGCTCATTAGAGTAATTGTCGTTGAGGATTTAGCTTTGGTGGTAATCCCGACAATACTCTATGAGTTTATATTGCGAGGATTTAGCTTTGGTGGTAATCCATTGCAAGGTTGAGGTTCATGAGTGTGCTCTCTAAAATGGATATGTGCGCACATGAATATGAATTGACGGACTCGGAAATGTACACTAAAAGTGTATCTCTGAAAATCCATTGAAAATTCCAAGAAATTCAACGGGATAAATATGGAAAAATAACAAGGAAATGGAAATCATGGTATTGACGAGCTCATCAATCATGGTATATATATTATTGATACATGGAAATTATTGGACTAACTTGAATGTTGAGTTTGTGCATGTTAGGGTAATAATGCATTGAATGGATATATGAATGTTTATTATATTGTATTGAAAATATTAGATAAGTATAATTCTTGTTACATGAGCTTACTAAGCACAAAGTGCTTACACCGCTTCCTTTTTCCCTATTTTGTAGTGTTAAGAGCTCGGAGGTCGGATTTGGTGGAGACACATCACCTTTATTAACCTCGAGATTTGGTATATAAAGAAACTTTATTTTGGAAATCAATGGCATGTATAAGCTAACAAAGTAAATGTTAACGTGAAATGAATGTAAAGTTAGCCATTAGTATGGTTAACAAACACGGTTTTAGATATGTGATGACGTTATCTTATAAATATGCATGAATTTATCTTGAAAATATGTTGAATTGATTTGGTTGATGTGGATTGGTCTCGATTTAATATTGCGGGGAAGGTTAGATATTTATAAAGGGCTATATTGAATATAAAAAAATATAATTCGTAAACTCCGGTAATGCCTCGTACCCTATTCCGGCAATGAATACGGGTAGGGGTATTACAATACATCATCATTATACAATCAAAAATCAACATAAAGTCCCTTTCTTAAGTCAACGGGACCTTAAACATATATTAGAAAGAGGTCGGGACTAAACCGAACACATTCAAAAAATTTTCCGAAACCTAACATTTTTTCAAAGTTACAGAGGTCACACGCCTGTGTGGTCAGGCCGTATGCCTCACACGGCATTAGATACGCCCGTGTGTCTAGGCCGTGGCAAAACAGAGCATACATACTGACTTGTCCATAGGGACACGAGACATGCTCATGTGCCTGGCCATGTGAAAATTAGGGAGGCTACTGAGTTGGCCACACGGTCTGGCACTCGCCCGTGTGTGCGACTGTGTGGTCTGCCCAAGCTCACTTCGAAGTGGCCCTCGAGCAACATGGCAGAAACACACGCCAGTGTCCATGCCTGTATGGGCACAAAATAGGCCATTTTCAAGGCCAAAATGCCACCCAATTTGAGTCCTCCCTACAAGGATCATTCAAGCTACCACATTTTTAGCCAATTTTAATATCAAAACATACACTATTCAAGTCATGTAATCATCAATCTATTTCATGCTCAATATCTATACCAAAACATACCAAACTCATAAGCCAAATTCATTCAATCATACATTACCAACATCTCAATTTCTTATCCATTTTCATGCCAAACTTGTACCAAATTTAACAATTAAGCATATACCAAATTGACCATTTCATTTAGCCATTCATATGCATCAAATCATACCATTTTCTCATCACATAAACCATAACAAAACCAAACCATATTCACATCCATTATGTAATGCCCCAATTTTCGGGTTTTTCTGTGTTTCTGTGGTTTTTAAAATTTTTGTGTGTTCTGGTTGGTTAAAATATATATTTTAGTAGTTTAGTGGGCCTTTGGAAGGCCCAAACTTAAGTTAAATCCGTGGTAGTCTTCGGAATTTTAATTTTATGAATAGGTGATGCAATTGGTGTTTGGGATTGTAAGAGTAAAGGGGTAAAAGATGACACAAAAAGGAGTGTGGTGTAGTGGAAAGGTGGCACCACTTAGGGGACAAGGAAGTGACGCCATAGAGGAAGCAAGGGGTCCAAGGTTCAAGTCTTGGCTCTTGCAATATATTTTGGTTTTTCTTTTCAATAAATATGGAAGCAAGTAGGTGCGCTTTAAAGTTTAATGTGTTGGATTTATGACACAAATGAGTTGATGGCCTAGTGGTGGTGGCGTGAGTTGGCATGTGAGAGGACTTTGGTTCGAATCCCTTGGCACGCAAAGGTTGATTATTTTGCTATGTTGGGATGGCAAGAGTTGGTGTTGGTTTTAAACTCTGGTGATGGAGGGATCCCACATCGGTAAGCTAACATAAGAGTAGATGGAGAGCTGGCTTTAAATAGAACAAACCATGAGGAGAGTAGGCATACCCTTCTTGGCTAATCCCTTTGGCTTTGAGACGTGCTCGTTTGGGTTGGGCGTCAGCTAAGAGTGTTTGGAGCGCAGATTAACTGCAGTCTCCTAACAGGTGTCTATTTCTCATTACTCTAGAGTAGGGCGGCTATTTCGGACCGCGATGGGCTGAAATGGGCCATGTGGTCCCAATAGGTCCGTAGGCCCAAGTGGATAAGTTGTAGAATTACCAAAATACCCCTGTAGGATAGAATTAGTAAAATACCCCTATAGGGTAGGACTACCGATTTACCCCTGGGGGTAAAATGACTATTTTGCCCCTCGTGCGTAAATGACTAACTTATGTGATGATTGGGTTAGTTGACGTGGATTTATGTTAGTTATCGTTAATTCGTAAGTCTAATGTGTTAGTGATCGATTGTAGGATTATCGTGTGAGAGATATCGTCATCAATCGTCATCAACCAGGTGTGTAAACGACACCCTCCATTAGACTGAATCGGTAAAAGCCGAAATACCAAAACGTTGGTATTTTGTGAACTCGCGAGCGTGCAAGCACTCGTGAGATAGTTGTTAATGAATATGGTGCATTTGGATGATTAGAGTACAGAGTGTGCATTTTCGTGCACAATGGTATTTTTGGGCCTAATGGGCCGACGGGCCCACTTTGGTAAAAAGACGAGGTAGTTCTTGGTAAATGTTAGAATGAGCATGAAACCTTAGCAATAGGTAATAACTACTGAAATACCCTTATGCATGCAAAATTATGATTTTACCCCTAGGGTTATTTTTTTTCTGGAAAGCATGATGTTACATTTTACGTATCGTATGCCATGACATATTATTTACATTGCATGGGACATGGGTTTATATTGATAGAGGAAGCATTACAGCGACCTCATTTGCAATCGGTGGCCTCGCCACATAGATCTGATACGGTGACTTCGTCACAATATCTGGCAGCCTTGCTGCAATCTGGTGGCTTCACCACACACACAGACATATATATATATATATATCTGTTCTGGTGGCCTAGCCACAATATCTGTATTTGGTAACTTCGTCACAATATCTGGCAGCCTCGCTGCAATTTCTATGGTGTGTAGCGGTTGGGTGGGTCGAGTAGTCTCCCCACATGGTGTAAGGCTGGTACGGGGGTGTTATGGATGGCTCTAGGTTGGGATTTCTACATTCATTATATATTTGTTCTGTATCTACTATGGGCCTATGGGTTTCATTCGATTTACATCTTGGGCCAAGGCCCGATAAGTCGACTCGAGGTTTGATCTGTTTTGGGCTATGGTTGGGTTATGTTACACAATTGAGTTTACGAACTCACCCTTTATTTTCATCTCTGCAGAATTCCCCAACCATAGTGGGCTTGGAGCGTGAGGGATTTGAGTAGCCACATCATCTCGCAAAGTTGGTTTTCTAAGTTAGTTTATTTTATTATTTTATATTCGATTTAATTTTGGGTTTTAAGTTGTAATAAGGCCATTATTTAAATTTCTTTTTCCGCTATGGTTTTATTTTCTGATTATATTTATACTATGTCGAAACTGCTAGTGTTAGGCTGCGTGGGTTTTCAAAATTAATGAACATTTTCCAAGACTCAACAAGCACAACAAATGGATAGCCTAAAGATTGATAAACCGACTTTTCATTCAACCGCTGTTTTTATAAAGACCACCCCAATCACTTAAACCAGTGAATGCATACTAAGTCGTAAGTCCATGTGACACATCAGATCTGGCCATAACGTCTGGGCCAGGTTTGGGGTGTTACACATTATCAGGCCATATCACTTGGCAAAACATATATTTACATCTCCAAACATATTCACATACTTCTAGCCTATACATGCCACATAACCAAATCTCAAAACATTATTTACTGAAATGATAATCGGATAGTGTGATGACATCTCCATCGACTTCCAACCCAAACAGATCTTCGAAAATCTATAAACATAGGAAAAACACACACAGAATAAGCTTCGAGAGCTTAGTAAGCCATAAGAAAATAAATCTTCACAAGATCATGTATATAATTCAACTTGAATAAGCCAAATTTAGTTAACTTCATACACATATTCAATCATTTATCTTATATAATCCAACATCACCACATTAAGTAACTTCATTAGGCTTATTTACCGGTGAACATATAAACCATGCTTTCAATTTCAAATAACGACCATTAGATCATTCATATAAATTAAGCTTGCCCAATTTCATTACATAACTAACCGAAACATGGTCAATTATTACATTTCATGCATAAAAATATATCAATTTCTTTTTATGCATTTCAAAACCCAAATAACCATAACAAATCACACATCCCAACCATGTTCCATTTTTCATAATTCTCATGTTCGAAACATAGGACCACAGTTTCATATAACGAGCATATATAACACATCGTTCATTGTCACATATTTCACATATCATCATTTGAATCATACTCACATTTCATACCAGAATTTCATATACAAATCACATGTACCTGAATCATATATGGCAAAACACAATTATAATTCCACATTTCTCATATAATTCATTTGATAATAGTTCACTTGCTAGTACCCACATCTCATTTTCACATAGATTATATATCAATTGATCATAATCATACTCACTTTCATTGCTTAATTTCATATACATCGCAACATACTTGATTCGGATGCACATTCATATACTCATTTATTTCTCAGAATGCCAGTTGAATCATTCGGAATCAATAAGGGTACTTGGATAGTTTTGTAAGCTCGTTCAATGTCAACATCCTAGACGTGGTCTTATATGTAATCAATATTGATGTCACTGTCCCAGACAGGGTCTTAAACGAAATTAAATACGATGCTGATGTTCCAGACATGGTCTTACATGTAATCTTTAATCGATGCCAGTGTCCTAGACACAGTCTTACACAATATTTCAAGTCGATGCCAACGTCCCAGACGTGGTCTTACACGAAATCATATCTCAGAATCCTATGTCATGACATATGTATCCTTTATTATTCCTATGGTTCGTACGGGACTTTCAAACGTCATAATTCTATGAATTCAATCTCGTAACTAGTTCTCCAACTCTTAATTCAATTCGAAATATACACATATATTTATTATAATTCAATTCAGCACATATAACACATATACATTTGAATTTAACAGCATTTATTTACTTATGACACGAATGGACCGGAACTACTATTCGACAATTTTCGCTTTCCCCGATCCAAATCTGTTTTTCCTTATTTCTAGATCTAAATCAATACAAATTCAACTTATTTAATCATATATTCAATCAAATTTATCCAAAAACACATAAATGGGCTAATTACATTTTTGCCCCTAACATTTCACATTTTTCACAATTTAGTCCCTATTTCACAAAACACAAAAATATTCAAAATTTCACCACACCCATGCTTGGCCGAATTTTCCTTAAGTCCTTAGTAGCCCATTAATTCCATTTATTTCACATTTTAACCCCTCAATTTACAAAATTCACAAATAAATCCCTAATTTGGATTTTTATCAAAAATTACTTAACAAAATATAATAATCTATCAACAAATATTTATTTTTCATCATCAAACAACAGAAACATTAAGCTATCATCAATGGCAACACACAAATTCATCAACCAATCCAAAAATTAAAGCATGGGCTAGCTAGAATACGAAACAACAATCTCAAAAACAGAAAAATTACTAAAAATCTGGTCAAAATGGACTTACAATTGCTCCCCCAAAGTGTCGAACTATTTTGAGCATTCAAACCCTATTTTTCATTGTAATATTCGGTCATTTAATGAAGAAGATGAACCAAAAATTTATTTTGGTTTTATTTATTAAGCATTAATTAAATAATTACTAAAATAACCTTAATAAAATAACGCCAAAATCATCCATTTAATGGCCATTACCGTCCATCAACCATAATAGTGGCATAATTCCATTTTAAGGACTTAGCAATTAATAAACCATAGCAATTTAGTGCTTTAACAATTAGATTGTCACTTTTGCATTTTGCACGATTGAGTCCTTTTTTTTTGCAAATTGAGCACACAAACGATAAAATTTTCATACGAAACTTTCACACATATCAATTCACATACTTTAAGCACGAAAAATAATATTAAAATATTTTTGACTCGAATTCGTGATCCCAAAACCATTGTTCCGACTACGGTCTAAATTGGGCTGTTACAATGGCCTCAGCTTGTACGCACCCAAGGAGTGTGCAAAAAAGGACCGGGTGCCCGCAAGTCACCCAAACAACTGTTCAACAGGTACGGAGCCCGCTCAGGATATCAGTCCCAAGAATAGAAAGGACCGCATACTTCATGGATGTGTGTCCAGTAGGCTTAGAGTTTGTAGAGAATGTCATTATTAGGGATAGAGAATGTTAGTACCGGAGGTAATAGAATCAAGACAAAGTAGTGAGGCCATGCTTTGAGCTGTAATAGTACATGTAACCGCATGTATAAATACCCTAACATTCCTTTCAATAAGACACAAAAAAAGTATTACTCAACAATTGGTGTAGTGAGTGAAGATAGACTTCTGATCATTAGTTTTTTCAAGTTTGATTAAGTTTCTTCATTTCTAGAAACAAATGGCTCACTCGAATGAAAATCCCCCTATCAACTCATCATCAGAATAGGCTAGAGGTCAGGTTTCGGTGCCCAGCACGACGAAACAGACTTGCTGTCGTATGGTTCACCGATAGACCGAAAAACTTTGACAATGCAATTTACCGGGGAGTTTCTGTTCCTTTGGATTTGAACCTCTATACCGGCCAGAGGCCACCACTCCCTCTCAACCCAGAGGCACCCCTAGTAGTTCTTGGCCATCCAGGAGCAAGTAAAGTTCATGAGGGAATAGATGGCTACTCAAAAGGCACGGTCATGGAGCAACAGGCCTTCCATTAGAAGTTGTTAAAACAAAATGAGGAGTAGCGAAGAAAGATGCACGCTGATAACTCCAGTTTCCAGGGCAACATAAACACATAGGAAAAAACCTCAGTGAAATAATGGTAAAGTAGGATGGACGAGCTACGGAGAGACGTGTGGGCATTACACCCTGAATCGTAAGACATGGACTAGTTATTTTGTTCTAATAACCCACTGGCCACTGAGATTGTGACAGTAAGCTTACCACATGACTTCAAGGTCTCGAAAGATATGTTCGAGGGAAGAAGGGACCCACGAGCTCATCTGATGCAGTACAACAGCTATATAAACATGTTAGGAGCATCGAATGCAACGAAGTGTAAAGCTTTTTCCACAACACGCAAAGGAAGTACCTAGGACTAGTATTTCTCCCTTCCATAAGGTTCGGTTCAAAACTTCTCACAGTTGGGTCAAATGTTCTTGGGCAGATTCAGGGCCCATAGGGAAATCATGAATACACTTATAAGCCTGATGTCAATGAAGCAGAGGGAAGGTGAATCCCTTCACGATTACGTAAAAAGATTCTATGTGGCAATAATAAACACAAAAAACTTACAGGACTAGTGGGCCATAGATGGCTTCATTATGGTAGTGTAGAATGACCACACCCAATATTCCTTTATGGATAACAGACCGTAGAGTCTAGTTGATTTGTATGAGTGAGCTCACAAGTTCACAAAAGCAGATAAAATAAAGAGAGCATCACGTGCCACATTTCAGAGGGAAGATAAAGAGTTTCTGTAACAGCCCGATTTAGGGCCTAGTCAGAACAGTGGTCTCGGGACCACAATCTGAAGTTGGGAAAATTATTTTATTATAATTATGAGATTATAGCATGATTATATTAGTTTTTGAAAAATTTGACGAGTTTATCTTAACGATTGTGAGCCCAATTGCGAAAAAGGACTAAATCGCATAAAGTGCAAAAGTCATAATTTGATAGCTAAAGGTGTTATTTTATTAAATAACCAAAATTGGGGGTCTTTAGTGGGCAAATAGGTCCTTAATTGATGGCATAGAAGACCATGAGACACAGAGGAGACAAATTTTAAAAGTAGGTAGAAATTTGGTAGCTATTTTGACCAAAAAGGAACAAAATAGAAAAAGGTTGTCAATTTCTTTTCTTCTCATCTCTTTCCACCAAAATTTTCAGCCATGAAAGGGGGTTTGAAAGCTTAAATTTTTCAGCAACTTATTCCTCTCACAAGTAAGTGATTTTAATGAGTTTTCTTCAATATTTTCACAATTTTTAGACCCTTGAAGCATGAACTTTCAAATGAGGGTGATATCTTGCAAAATGGTCAAGAGTTTAGGATTTTTCCATGGATGTAATTATGATAGATGCTGAGTTTTTATGGAGGAATATGATTCCTAGTTGTGTTATAAGCAACTTTTGAAAAATGTGTTAGCTTGAAAACACCTAAAGGAACCATTTTGCATAAGTTGCAAAATAGGTAATAAGTGTATGAAATAGTGAGAATTTGGGGTTTCTATAAGAGTAAAAAGAGTTTAGCTAGGCTTGAAATACGAAGAAATTCGATAAAAATCGATTTTTGAATATAGGGGTAAAATGGTCATTTTGCCAAGGCCTAGGGGCAAAATGGTCATTTTACCAAAGATATGAAATTATGAATGCCTAATTGTAATTTAATGACTAAATAAGTACATTTTTTCTATTATAGATCAAGATTTACCAAAACTGAGCCTAGACTGGGGCAAAGCCAAGCAATCCGATTAAGCCGTCTAGTCAAGTACTTTTTGTAAACTGAGGTAAGTTGTATGTAAATAATATAAATATATTGTTAAATGCATGTATTTGATTGTTATTGATTTTGATATAGTATAAATTTCTAGATTTTGAACTGAGTATGCATATTTATGATTGAGAAAGTAGAAAGATCAAGTGAGAACCCCAAGAAACCAACCGGATGTTCATGCCATAACATTGGGTTATGTGAGAGCTAGTGTAAGACCATGTCTGGGACATGGCATCGGCATTGAGACGAGGGCTAGTGTAATACATGTCTGGGACATGCATCAGCTACATTACGATAGCCAATGTAAGACTATGTCTGGGAGATGGCATCAGCGTAGAGATGAGTGCCAGTGTAAGACGTGTCTGGGACATGCATCGGCTAAGCTTCATGCTAGTGTAAGACATGTCTGGGACATGCATCAGCACTTATACACGAGAGCTAGTGTAAGACCATGTCTGGGACATGGCATCGGCAACTTAACCCATGTTTGAGGCTTATAGAATATCCGGTAGTATTCCAAAAGGTTCAACTTTAAAGTTAAGAAAGAGATTTAATATGGAAAGTATGATAATGTTTTGAGTGTTATATGTACCTATTTTGGTATACATGTGTAATGATCTCAATTAGAAAATGTGACTTGAATGGGCAGTAATCAGTAAGTCAAGTTATGCTTACCTTTTTGAGCTATGAGCATGATGATAAATGGTGAAACTGTTGTCGTATATTTATTTATATGCAATTTACTAAGCTTTATGCTTAGTTTCTTTCCTTTCTCTTTTCTTTCAGTACTGCCAAATTTTTCAAGGATCCTTTGAAGTCAGAGATATCGATCACACTATTAGCCGTAATACTCGATATAGTTGGATTTATATTTTTGATTATGGCATGTATAGGGCTAGACTAGGAAGTTGTATTATTGAGAAATTGTTTATGTATATTGGCTTAAGATAGAAGCCCTTCATTTGGTATTAAGCCTAGATCATGGCTATTATTTATTTTGGTAAATGTATATGATGTTCCTTCTATGAATGAATTGATGTCTTTTGGGATGGAATTAGTATATTGAAATGATCTTGTGTAGGTTGTGCAAAATGGCTTAGAAGATAGCCTAGTTTGTCCATACGGGCAAGACACACGGGCGTGTGTGACACACGGCTCACCTCCATGGGTTTGTGTTATGGCCGTGTGTCCTCTGCACTTAAACTTTTAAGTCAGTATTGTCCATGGATAGGCCACAAGGGCGTGTGCTATAGCCGTGTCTATAAGTCAGTATTGTCCACGGGTAGGCCACACGGGCGTGCGTCATGGCCGTACCCTAAAGTCAGTGTTGCACACGGGCTAAGGGCATGGGCATGTTTTGAGTCACACGGGCGTGTGGAACCCTAAGGCATGAACTTTTCCAAGTTTTTCTTAAGTTCTTAGTTTAAACTTAAATCATCTCGAATGTATGTTTTGGGTCTCGTAAGTCCTATTAAGGGACAGATTAAGTATGAAATGAAAATTTTTAAATTGATCAAAATTTTATGGCCCAGTTTTGCATGTGTATGCTTGAGTTAAGTCTGGCGACACCTCGAACCCTGTCCCGGCATCAGATATGGGCGAGGGGTGTTACAGTTTCGGAATAGAAAAGGACCTCACAACCAGCAATGACCCCCTCAGCCAATCATTGCAAGTAAGAAACAACATGCCACAAAGAAGTCAAACCTAGAATGATACCCTTAGGGCCTCCTTGTAACACCCCTTACCCGTATTCAATGCTGGAACAAGGTTACGGAGCATTACTGGACTTATACCACAACTAAACATACATTTCACATATAATAAACAAATCATATACATTTTATTCACAACTAAACATTTTGTCCCTAATACGAGCCTACGAGGCCTTAAACATGCATTGGGAGTGGTTCCGGACTAAACCAATAACTTTGGAAACTTTTTGAACACTTAGAAAATTCTCCCTGTGGCCTCGCAATGTCTCTCACACGGCTAAAGACACGTCTGTGTCGAAGTCTGTGTGGACATTTGAAATGGGAGCACATGGCCGTGTCCCAGCTCGTGTCTGACCCCGTGTAACTCACTGACTTGGGTTACATGACCAACACACATGTCCGTGTGGCTGGCTCATGTGGCCTAAAAATATCCATACATGCCCGTGTGCCAAGCCGTGTGCTAGGCCGTGCCAAACCTATAGGGTATACTGACTTATTCCACATGGCCAAGTCACACGCCCATGTGTGAGGCCGTGTGGAGAATATTGACTTGGTTTTTAATTCAACACCAAAGGACACACAGCTGTGTAACCTAACCGAGTGTCACACACGACTGAGACACATGCCCTGTCTCTACCCATATGGACAAAAATAGGCTATTTACCAAGCCATTTTACCACCCAAACTTGTGCTCACCTACTTCAAACTCAAAGGCACCAATACATAGCATCAATAGGCATTTCAATTCAACCAATTCAAACATAAATCATGCACATTCAATACTCCCATTTTCTATACACACTACTCTCAAAACATGGCCTACCGTTCATACCAAATTCACATTTACAATTCAATTAACATTTTCAAATATGAATCATTTAGAGTCCATTTGTTTGCCAGTAAAATGTTTTCCGAAAAATGATTTCGGGAAATGATTTACTTTTCTGATGTTTGGATGAATCTGTGTAAAATATTTTCTGTTGTTTGGTAGATTTCCTGAAAATATTTCATAAAAGCTATTTTAAATTAAACAAATATATATTTAAGAATTTATTATCTTTTCATTATTTAATTGAGTTTATTATATATATATATATTAATAAATTTATGTTTTATATATTTAAATTATGATCATCTTTTGTAATGATTAATTATGATAATAGTTATTTAAAGGTATATTATCTATTACTACAATTTTGATCCTAATTGTACTTAAACTAAAAAAAATTAAATGACTAATCAATATCAAAAGTAAAAAAAATATAAATATTTATATGTTTAATTTGATACCTAAGTCTTCATTGATGTTTAATTTGGTACCATTTTTGTCCCAATTTAATATCTTAATTCAATTTCAATATTCACTTTGATGTTAAACCATTACAATGAATATTTGGGAAAAGCACTCTAAATATAAAATTAAAATAGTTCAAATACCAATTTAATTATTGAAGTCAAACTCAAAATTACATATTAACTTTATATAAATACCAAATTGACTCAAATAAAATGCATCCAATTGAGAAAAGAAAAAGAAAAGCAAATAGAAATGGAGCTATCTATAGGCACAAAATGGAGAAAAATTTAAAGTAAAACGACTACTATAAAAATAGCAAATAAATCATCAATCTAAGGAAGTTAAAAGGTATCGAGTCATTATCTAACATATATATAATTTTAGCTAAGTCCTTCATGAATATAATATATAAATATATAGAATTTATTTTGTACTTCATATCATTTACACATTTCCTTCTTTTTGTCATCAAAGTTGTCATAGAGATGGCAATCTTTTCTCAAGATCATCAACATCAGTGGTAGGCTCAGACCTGCACCAAATCACTAACAACATTTGTTAAAGCTCTGGTGTGTGCCCAACGTGAAGATGTTTCTAGAGGATTTGTGTGAAGGTGGAGTAACATACTCTTACCATACACAACACTTTCGAAAAACAAAGTAAAACATAAAATTTTGGTCAAATTCTGTCTCTCCACTATAATAATCATTTCTAGTTCCTTTACTTTCCAAAATATGTATTTTCAATCTTGAGCAGATAATTTGATGGCTTATTTTTTTTCTTGTGATGATGAGACATATAATTTTTTGTATACACAATTTTTTCACACATTAAAAGAAAAAACTATCAAATGGAGAAAATGTATAATTATTCATCAAATTGTAACAAAAATGCCAAAGACAATATCATAGGTTTTTAAAAACTAAGTGACCAAATTATCATAGAACTAAAGTCACCAAAAATGCATAGTATAAGACCTATATATTTTGACCTAAAAATTTAAATAGTCCATCTTTCATGCTAATTGGATTTTCATAAAATAGGTTTAAAAACATCAGTTTCAGATAATGCCATACTAGAAGGACTAGAAATGATCAAATTATAACAAAAGGACTAAATCAAACAAAAATGCATAGTACAGTACCTTCTATCTAATTTGACCATAAATTTTGAATTACAGTTTTTAGAAACATCAATTTCAGGTAATACCCTTAGTTCAATAATCATCTCCTAGGTATGGAAAGAAAGCATTGAGGGTGTAGGCTGGGGGTTAGTGGAAGTGGAATATATAGTGATATGAAGTTGTAAGGGATCAGGCCCTAATCATTTGAACTAAAGAGTCTCGTACTCTACCAGACATCACATGGTTGTTTGTAGAGTACTTTGTGAATGATCAAGGAAAAGAATGCTCAAGTTTTTTAAGTTCAATTAACAGACGCAGACCTATCTAAAGGATATTATAGTGCATAATAAATATTTTTGAATTATGAAGCTTTTGCACGAAAAAAGTCATACATACTTGACATTAACTAGGGGAGCAGCATTCTTTGATGCAATCTGACCCTTTGGAGTCGAAGATAACTGTTAAAAGAATAGGACAAGGTTAAGCCTTTATCGACACATTCTCGTAATTAGAAAAACGGAACATGTTACAGAAATTTTTTTATAAGGTCAATTTCAAGAATCCAACCTGAGAAGCAATATCCATACCAATCTCATCAAGCACTTGATCAGTTAAAAGCTTATAAATTAGAGTAGTAGGGGAAAAACTTAATGGGAATAATGGAAATGAAACAAAAAAAGAAATTAAAACAAATATATATATTAGTAAATAAAATATCTCACTTGGTTGGTGAGCTCCTCCATTTTCTTTTCGGCCTCATCTTTATCTAAAGTTTCATCAATAGCTTCTGACATCATCTTTATCTGTAAAAAATACACTAAACAAACATTACTAGAACATAAAACACACTCGCACAAGCTGATCCAAGCTCTAAGTTTCTCTTGCAAAGATTTATGTATGAACAAAAAATGTAAGCATCCTTGCACTGAGGACAAAGTGAATCGATCTTAATTAATTGTTAGCAGTCAACGTCATGTTCGCAAGGCTCCTTATGTGCTAGTCTACACTGCATCACTTTCTAGGTATGTTCTCAAGGTTAAAGATTGTATGAAGAGAGAATCGTCATATCCATTATGTGTTAGTCTACACACGATTTTTTGTTTCAAAAGGACGTCACGGTTGATAAAAAAACATCGTAAAACATTTACCAAAGCAAGGCTTTAAGTACCTACCTTGTTCATTGCCACCATTGCCTTAGTTGCTCCTTTCGTTCCAGTAGAAATCGAGGTGTTGGCATATAATGCCTGTGAACACATAATATGAAATATGAGGTACTGGCGTACAAACTTTAACCACCACAAGAACCAATGATTTATTGTAGAAACTCATCCTGTGTATGAGTTGTGACACCTCTAATTTGGGCACGACTCCTCTGCAAATTAGTTATTTGTTAACGCAGTCGTACAAGTTGGCGAGCTAAAATTCTAGTAGCAGCCTGAGAAACACATATGAGAGATTAAATACAAAGGAATAAGCTGAGGTTTTGGGGAATTAAGGGAATTACTTGAGCAAACACCAGTGGTAGAGTTCTTGAATTACAACAAATCATCTTAACATACAAAAAACTTCCACAAACATATGGTGAGCTGTTTATGGATCTGTTAACATTTGAGATTACAGTATGGTAATATTTAAATTTCTGCTTCTAGTAATGATAAGGTGTACATTTAGCTGTATGTAAACATTTTTTATCAAATCATTTGCAACTTGTTTTATATGAAAAGCCTCGGTATGTAAATTTTAACCCACTTTGTGCAACTTTAATATAGTCATAATGCAAAATGTTTCAGCCCCAAAAGTTGCAAATAACTAACACATGCACCTCATAGCAAATGATAGAATTTGATGACGTAAAGCTAATTCGATTGTTTATCACCATAAACATAGTCAAAAGGCTTACACCCAAAAATTGAGCATTTTAAATGTTATAAATCATAGAATAAGCTATTTCTTATGCCATGCTTATTGAACTATAGCACATGCAAGCAAATCCATCATGCAAAGCAACTAAAATGTGTTGTTCTTATGTCCATGCCTCACATGAATAATCAACAAAATCTTCTAGGTTTGAAATAACCATTGAATTTTACAACTTCATTACCAATGTTAAGTAAATAGAGGAACCAAAGCATGAAATCAGAAAATTTAACAATCTCACTAAAATAGAACTCGCAAATTGGGGGAAAGTTTTCCATTAGAACTGCTACCTCACTCCTAGTTCCCCTATTAGAACTGATGTACAAAATGGGGGAAAGTTTCACCCCAGTTAAGCGAATGACAGTGGGTAATTTTTCTCATTCTTCCAATTGGAGAAAATAAAGAACGAAGCAGTTGAAAAATGCAAAATCCAAACAGAACAAACAGATGCAAAAAATCCAAACAGATTCTTCAACAAAAAAAAAAAAAGGAAGAAAAAGATTTGAGTGAGAGAGATGACAAAAACATGAAATAAAAAGCATAAAAAAGTTACCTGCATGAAGAAGGAGAAGGAAATGAAGAACGGATACAGGAGAATTGGTGAGATTGGAGGAAGATTTTCTGGAAAATGTCTTACAGAAAAAAATCGGTAAGACATTTTCCCTAAACCCAAAGCCATTTTACCAGTATCTTGGAAAACATTTTCTAGATGTAAAACCTTTTCAGTCAAACAAACACTGGAAAATCAGGAAAACATTATGTTTTCCTGCAAACAAATGGAGCCTTAGCCTAATTTTCCAATCAAACCAATATTCACAAATCAACCATTTGATACACATAATGCCTATTACCATTAAGCATCACACAACTATCATATACCTATCCATGAACTCACAATCCAAGCCATATATATATACATGATTCAAAATATCAAAACAACCCAAAATGAGCCATCGCTCATGGCTATATATACAAACCAAAAACATATACATTTACAAGCCAATTCAAATGGCTAAATTTACTTCCAACACATAATCTAAATGACCAAATTTCCTATACATGCCATATACTTAAAACATAAGCTCAAAAGTACCAAATTGATAGTTGGATAGTGTGACGATTTCTCTGACAATCCCCGTGCCAGAGCTAGCTTTAAAGTCAATATAAAACATGGAAAAATAAACAAAGTAAGCTTTATAGCTTAGTAAGCTCGTATGAAACAAACTCAATCTAAACATGAATATTCAAATCATTAATCTAAACATATCAACATGTAATTCATGTAACTAACAAACCATTCATATTTTTCAATCATAATCTTATATATAACTTCACAACTTCTTCGATTTAAACTTATACGGTTCATGTACATACCTGTACCATCTCATATCAATCTCATACATAATCACATCTTTTATTTACCCATTAAACCATTTGGAATAATATTGGATACTTAGAAACCTCACACACTAAGTGCCAATATTGGCCCGGAGCCAACTCAATCTTATATCACATATACTGCTCACACTAGAGCTATCAACTGGCCTGCTCACACAAGCGTGGGTCAAGACGTAGCTACACGGTACTACTCACACAAGCTGTCAAGTATCCGCAACACATGCCGGTATACTCAACCACCAGTAGGACATACAGGACCAACACCCGGATCAATAATCATATTAATCCTCTAATGTCATGTCACTAGTATCCAAATCTATTCCTAAGGTTCAACTGGGATTTCAAATGCCGAATCATCTTCGAATCATTTTCGAATGTGTCAATAGTCTAACAACCACAGTTTATGCCATATCAAAACATTTAAAATACATTTATAATGAAATTTATCACATACGAACTTACCTCGGATGCTAAGACAGCGGAATGAGTCAACTATTCCGTGACTTTGTTCTTCCCCCGATCTAAGCCCGTATTTAGCCTTTCTTGATCTAAATATAATCAAAATTAACTTATTTAATCATCTCTCTATTCAATTTTGTCCAAAATTCACTTTAAATCACTTTTACACATTTGCCCCTAATGTTTCACAACTTTTACAATTTAGTCCTTATTTCATAAAATCACAAATTAATGCAATTCAACCACAACCCATGCTAGCTAGATTTCAATTAGGTCCCTAAAAACCCATATTTTTATTTTATTTCACATTTTAACCTCAAAGTTTCCACATTTCACAATTTAATCCTTAATTTGCATTTTCACTAAAAATCACTTAACAAAACTTGTATAACTATCATCAAAAATTCAAAATCTATCATTAAACATCAAAATACTAATGTATTCATTAATGGAAACATTCAAAATATCTAACAATTTTGTAAAATAGTCCCTGGGCTAACTAGACCTAGCTACAACAATCTAAAAAACGTATAAATCATTAAAAAAGGGACAAAAACGAACTTAAAATTGAGTTGGGAAGCTTGGCCGAATGAAAAAGCTCAAAAATGGCTTCCAAAGACCTATCTTCGGTTGAAGATGGAGAAAATAAAGATGATAATCGGCATTGTTTTATTTATTTTATGTTTATTTACATTTTACTTAATTAACCTTAATTAATAACCATCAAAATCACTTGATATATGCCCAAAATTGTCCACTCACAATTAAAACCTTAACTTTAAGGTTCTATAGTTATTAGACACTTTTAACTAATAGAACAACACTTTTGCACTTTACGCGATTTAGTCCTTTTTATCGAATTGAGCATTTAAACAATAAAATTTCTAAACGAAAATTTCACACAACCATATATTCATGCTTTATACCTTAAAATAATAAAATAAATATTTCAACCTCGGATTTGTGGTCTCAAAACCAATGTTCTGATTTGACTAAAAATGGGCTGTTACAACTCTCCCCTCTTAGGGATTTTCGCCCTAAAAAATCTTACTAGTGAATAGGTTAGGGTACTGTTTTCTTATAGTTTCCTTAAGTTCCCACGTGGCTTCTTCGACATCGTGTCATTTCCACAAAACCTTTACCAAAGCTATTCGTTTATTTCTCAACTCTTTAGTCTCCCAAGCCAAAATTCTGATCTGTTCTTCATTGTATGTCATATTGGGTTGAATTTCAATCTCTGCCGGAGAAATTACATGTGAAGGATCCAATCTATATCAACGCAACATCAATACGTGAAACACATTGTGAATCTTCTCTAACTCAATCGGTAAAGCTAGTTTATATGCCATTGGCCCTATTCTTTCAATAATCTTATACGGCCAATGAAACACGGACTCAACATGCTTTTGAGATCAAAACGAAGAATTTTCTTCCACGGAGATACTTTTAGAAACACTCTATCACCGATCTAAAATTCAATGTCTTTCCATTTCAAATTCGCATACGATTTCTGTCGATTTGAAGCTATTTTCAAACTGTCGTAAATTACTTTCACTTTTTCTTCTTTCTCTCTGATAAAATCAACCCCGTGAATCTTTTTCTCACTTAGCTCTATCCAATAAAATGGACTTCAGCATTTGTGACCATACAAAGCTTTGTACGGTGCCATTTTTATGCTCGATTGATAGCTGTTGTTATACGCAAATTCAACCAATGGCAAATATCTCTTCCAGTTGCCTTCGAATTCTAACACACAACAACGAAGCATATCTTCGAGAATCTATATTACTCTCTCAGACTGACCGTCGGTTTGCAGATGAAATGCTGTACTAAAATTCAACCTTGTTGTAACACCCCTCACCTTTATCCGATGCCGGGATAGGGTTCAAGGCGTTACCTGGGTTTCACATTCACAAACATATTAAATCAGGTCACTGAGTTTCACTCAAATTTAAAACTTTTCAAACATGTACGTCTCGTCCCTTAAACAGGCCTTCGAGGCCTAAAACATACTTAGGGGCAGTTCGGGACAAAACCGAGGACATTCGATAAACTTTGGGTACCTTGGAAAATTTCCTTTACTTTGAAGTGTCGCACGCCCGTGTGGGTGGGGCCGTGTGATCACACACACCTGTGTGGCTTGGGACATGCCCATGCCCTCAGCCGTGTGTAACATTGACTTTAACCTTATCATACAATTAAGGGCACACGGCCAAGACACACGCCTATGTGGCCTGCCCGTGTACAACATTGACTTAAACTTTTAGGTGCAGGGGACGCACGGCTATACCACACACCCATGGGAGTGTCCCGTGTGTCACACACGGCCTAGACACACGCCCGTGTGTCCAACTGTCTGGACCCTAATAGGCTATTTTCTAAGCCTTTGGTCACCCTTTTCAACAGTTATACTTAATGATTATCAAATGCAAAGCAAAACATGATTATATTTTTATAAATGTTCTTGGCAAAACTCATTGCGTAAAAACCTCATATCATTGGTTTCACACAGGCCAAGTTATTTCCCATCTTGTATTTATGGGTTTCTATGTCACTTTAACACATTAAAGATTGACTCGTTCTTGTGACTCATTGACAATTGGAAACAAACCATCATATATGAATATAAACATGCATGGAAATTTTGTAGGTCATAGCCTACTTCAAAATAAGCCAATTCCTATGGCCATATAAAAAAAAGAAAGAAAGATAGATACTTCTTTACATGTCTTTATTTGGAAAATCAATTGACACATATAACAAAATACTTAAGAGTCCTATACAAGCCATTGAACAAATAGAAATGTCTTTATACCAAAGCTGGTCTAGTTGATAGTGTGCTAACTCTGTAACTGTCTTCCAATCCTTACAAGTCCTCGAGCTTTGTAAAACAGGGGAAAGGAGAGGGGTAAGCATTTACATGCTTAGTAAGCTCGAATAACCGAAAAGTAAACTTACCAAGTAATTAGCATACATCCATAATAGATAATGAAACCAACAAGTATGAAATGGTTCCCTATCACATGCGCTCAATCAATGAGTTAGTCACATAACAAAGCACCATGTAATTTATCCTAGATGAACTCATCATCCATCGTTTCATTGATATACATCCTGCTCATGTTAATCCCGTTGAGTTTCTAGGAAATCTCGATGGAATATCCATTAACCGTCAATTCATAAGGATAATCATTTCAAGTGTGCACTCCCATGAACCTCACATTTTATGGCTGGATTACCAATCCAGGCTAAATCCCCTATTTACAAAACTAATAAGGTGATGTCGGGATTGCCAGTCCAGGCTAAATCCCTTTATAACAACAAACACCTTTATTGAGCTCGGATCTGAATTACCAGTCCAGGCTAAATTCAGACCCTAATTGGATTACCCATCCGGGCTAAATCCATAATGCACATGTATTCTTCGAGAGGCTTGATCATCTAAAGGAACACCCGTTCGGGCTGGATCCTTTTTATAATTGAGATCAACGGATTACCCATCCGGGCTAAATCCTTTCTGCAACACATGCAGGATTTCAATTCGCTTGTAAATCATGGTTTATCCATTGAATTCCCTTTTTAAACCTCAATCGAGACATTTTTCAACATATCATTATCAAAGATGCATTTCATGAAATTTTTATGTCATCAATAAATGCAAACATCATTCATTCACAAATCATATAATTAGGCATATTAGGAGTTTACTTTAAGTTATCCGAACTTACTTGGTATTCGTTTCGGTGTCGTGTTTCGGTTATTCCGAAACCTTTCGTTTTCCTTGATCGACCTTCAGAATTTGTTCCTTGGGGTCTATAACAATAGAATTAAATCATTAATACTCTACATTATATTTTTCAAGTCTAAATTCCTCCTCAGGTCTAAATGACCGTTGTGCCCCTAACCTTTCACAGTTTTACAATTTAGTCCCTAGGCTCGTATAATAAACACATAAAATTTCTATCTTACCCAAGCCTAGCTGAACACTTTTTTTTCCTCTTATGGCAGCCCACATTTTCCATTATTTTCACATTTCTACCACACATTTAACAACTTTTGCAAAAAGGTCCCTTTAGGGGTTTTTCATGAAAATCACCTAGGAAAAGATGTTTAACACACATCCAACTTTCATATTTCTCCATAAACCATCAAAATACAAGTAACTCATGCATAGGTAAATTTTTAAACATAAACCCTAGTATGAAATATGGGTAGAAATGGAGAGAGTAAGCTACCAGGATATTAAAAACGCAAAGAACATTAAAAACGGGGCTTGAGAGTACTTACTAATGAGCTTGAAAAGCTTTAAAATCCTAGCTATGGAGGGCTTGAGAATTTTAGCTGGAACAAGGGAGAAGATGGCTGATTTTTGGTTCATTTTTTCTATTTTATTTCATTAAAATGCCAAATGACCAAAATGCCCTTAAGCCCTTTCTTTAAAATTTCATCCATGCAAGCCTATTTTTTGTCCAAAAACTCAGAAATTGGGAAAATTTCTCTCCAAGGCCTTCTAATTTATAATCTAAAGAAATTTCATACAAATTGCTTCTAGAATCCAAGTTTTTCAATTTATTCAATTTTTTCCCTAATTTCCAATTGGACACCTTACTCAAAGAATTTCTTCATGAAATTTTAACACATGCATAGTCTCATACTCTAAACCTTATAATAATCATAAAATAAATATTTGAAGTTGGATTTGTGGTCCTAAAACCACTATTTTGACTAGGCCCTATTTTGGGATGTTACACTCGTACCAAGAGCTTCTTACAACTTTTTCCATAATCTCGTTGTAAACCTCGGATCTCCATCTGATATAATCAAAACTGGCACCTCGTGCAATCTAAAAATCTCAAATATGTACAATTCAGCCAATTTATCAAGCGAATAGTTTGTACGTACCAGAATGAAATGTGCAAACTTCAATAATCGACCTATAACAACCTGATAAACCGTAATTTATACATATTTTTACCCCATGTTTAATGCATTTTATAGATGATTTTCCATTAGAATTGGTGAATTCGATGCTCCTAATGCTTTAATTTCATGTTGTACAGTTAGGAGAGCATAGGAGAGTGAAAGGAACGAGAAACGGGCCAAAAACGGAGAAAATAGGCCAAAGTACGAAATCAACACGGCTTGGACCTCCTCACACGGGCAGACCACACGGTCGTGTCAATTTGGCAGGCTCGAGAACAGCCTAAAGTAATCACACACGGGCGTGTCCCTGCCGAGCCTAAGTTGAGTCCAATTCGAAAAAGGCTAATTTTGAGGGCTTTTAAGCATTCCAAAGCCTATAAATACACCCTAGAAAAGGGAGGACAGAGTAGGGAGTAAGGAATTACTCCAAGAAAGCCGATTGATTCATCTCAGAAGCCAGATTCATTATCAAGACTGAATATCTCTCTTTAATTCCCCTTCAGGAGTTTGGGTTTTCTTTATGTTTTGTATTCTTTATTATTTTGAGATGTTTTCTTATTTAGTTATTAACTAAATCCCCTAAATACCTAAGGGGAATGAAACCTAAGACGAATCTTGTTATTAGTTTCTGAATTGTATGATAAATATTTGGCTTGTTCTTAATTATGTGTTCTTAATTCTTGTTTTGATATCCCAGGATACCGATTCAAGATAAACTTTTATTCAGAGGAGGAATAAACCCTGTTTAAGAGTACATTTGTCATAATTAAGGGAGTTGATTGCGTTCCTAGACATAGGGTGACAAGATTTTTCCGGATTAGGGTGAAACTTAATAAGGGGATCCATAGATTGAGTTAATGCAACCCTAGAGTGTTAATTAGAGAAAAGTCTCAGTTATTCAATCTAGGGATTAGACGTTATTAGTCTTGAATAGGGATAATAACATAACTTAGGGATCTCTACGAAACAAGTTAAATGAATAAATCGTCCGATTCAGAGCTAGAATAATAAGTACATTCTAGGTGGATTTTTCCTTAGGTATTGTCTTTATTCAATCGATTTTTCCAAAAGCAATTCCCCAATTTCATTCTATGTGCATTCTTAGTTTAGATAATTAGTTAGTTAAAACAAAAACCTCTTAGGCTAGATAATAAAAAGATAGTCATTACTATTACTTTTAGTTCCTTTGGGTTTGACAATCCAGTCTTGCTAAAACTATACTACTATTCGATAGGTACACTTGCCTACATCACGATAATAGTTAGTTCAAGAATGAGTAATTATAAATATTTAAAACCTATCACGAAATCACGCGATCAAGTTTTTGGCGCCGTTGCTGGGGAACTAAAATATTAGGAACACTCAATTTTTATTACTTTAGCCATTTATTTTTCGTGCACTTTAATTTATTATTATTATTTATTAATTTACTTTTTCCTTTTCTTGACAGGTTTTATAGTTTATAACTAGAAGAAATCCGTCAGGACCATTACTTTTTGATGAAGAAATCGATCATATAGTTCACAAAAGTCAAAGAGAAATAAGGCGAAGCTTAAGATACACAGAGAACGAGCAAGAAGACGATACTAAACCCCCAACCGAAGAGATGGCTGAAAACCAAGGCAATCAGCGACCTCCTACAATTACGGTTAATCAAAATCCTGCTCCACGCATTATGTATGATTATGCTAAACCTTCTTTAACAGGAACTGAATTGAGCATAGTTAGACTTGCTGTAGCTGCAAATACTTTTGAATTAAAACTTAACACTATTCAAATGATACAACAATTTGTTCAGTTTGATGGTTTGCAGGGTGACGATCCCAACGCTCATTTAGCCAAATTCTTAGAACTATGCGATACATTTAAAATTAATGGTGTCTCTGATGACGCCATTCGTCTTCGGTTATTCCCTTTTTCATTGAGGAACAAAGCTAAACAGTGGTTGAACTCGTTACCACGAGGGTCAATTACTACTTTGGAACAAATGACCGAAAAATTTTTACTAAAATATTTTCCTTCGACTAAAATGGCTAAATTACGTAATGATATCTCTTCTTTTGTGCAAATGGATCTAAAAACACTCTACGATGCATGGGAGAGATACAAGGACCTTTTGAGAAGGTGCCCTCACCATGGGTTACTGCTTTGGCTACAGGTTTAAACTTTCCATAATGGCTTGAATCCTTCGACTTGACAAATGGTTGACGTAGCTGCTGGCGCAATCATCAATAATAAAACACCTGAATATGCCTATGAGTTTATAGAGGAGATGTCACTGAATAACTATCAGTGGCAAGTCATTAGGACAAAGCCAACGAAAATAGCCGGCGTTTATAATGTTGATTCGGTCACCATGCTCTCTAATCAGGTAGAACTCTTAAATAAAAAGATTGATGGTTTTCTTAGTTCTTCACAGGTTCACCCAGTAATGCAGTGCGAAGTAAGTGGAGGTGGAACAAGCCATTCGGAATACCAACCTTATGGCCACAACATGGATAACGAGCAATTAAACTACATGGGTAATAATCCTCGACCTCAAAACAATCCATATAGTAACACTTACAATGCAGGTTGGAGGAACCACCCCAATTTCTCGTGGAGAGGTCAAGGAAATCAAAGACCACAGCCACCTCCAGGCTACCGACAACCACCATACCAATAGGAAAAGAAGCCGAACCTTGAAGAGATGCGCTCAAAGTTTATTTCAGTGTCAGAAACTCGTTTCCAGAACACCGAGACAGCACTTAAAAATCAACAAGCGTCGATCCAAGGGCTCGAAACTTAGATAAGCCATCTTTCCAAACTAATTTTTGAACCACCACAAGGTTGCCAAGTAATACTAAACCTAACCCAAGGGAACAGCTCAACGCAATTAGTATTCAAGATGAAGAAGGAGTTGTTGAGCCTGAACCAGAACCAGGGCAAGAAACTGTGGTAAGCAAAGGTCAAGGTGAGGTAATAAAACTAAAAACAAAACGGTGAATGTCGAATATAAACCTCGTGTGCAATACCCCAACACGACAAGGAAAGATCGCTGAGATGAACAATTTGGTAAATTCCTTAAGCTCTTAAAAAAATTACATATTAACTTACCGTTTATTGAAGCCTTATTGCAGATGTAACACCCCGTACCCGAGACCATTGCCGGAGTTGGACACGAAGGGTTCACAGACTAAATTCACTGATTGAGCATTTACCGATTAACTTTCACAGTCCATTTTAACATTCCCAGACAAGTTGCCTAACTGCGTCACTGTCACCTTAAAAATTATATCTTGAGTTCCAGAACTCGGAAACCAGTTCCGTAAATTTTTCATGAAACTAGACTCATAATTACATCTACACATTTTTTTCTAGAATTTTTGGTCAAGCCAATTAGTACAGTTTATTAGTTAAAGTCACCCCTGTTTCAGGGTTCGACTACACTGACCTTTTCGAATTACGACTTGGATATCTTCCTGTACAGGGCTCCAACACTTATGCCGTTTGTTTCTAAAGAAATTAGACTCACAAGGGAATCTGTAAATATAGAGCATAAATTCTAATTCTCTCTGGTTAATTTATAGTGAATTTTCAAAGTCGGAACAGGGATCCAGAAACCGTTCTGGCCCTGTTTCATGAGAACTTGAATATCTCAACAAAATCCGATTCATATGGCTGTTTCGTTTCTTCCATATGAAAGTAGGTTCATCAAGGTTCAATTACATAATTTATTCACTATTTTATTCCATTCCTACTATTTTTAGTGATTTTTCACATCCACATCACTGCTGCTGCCAACATCTATTTTAAGGGTAAACTTTACCTATTCCATGATCCTCCATGGATCAACTAAGGTTTATCATACATATACCAAAAGTGATCATGCATAACCATTCCCATGGCTAACCGTTACCAACATTTCCATGCCTCTCGACGGGCAACTTACCAAATGATTATAATGCTACGATCAAGGTATACTTAAGCCATTTTCGCATGGCTATCCAAATTTACACAAAACCGAAAGGTACATGACCTACAACAAAAGGTAGTCCTATACATTGACCAAAATATCCTCTCACTACTAGTCTATTCTATACATGCCATAAGATATTCCAAAACGTAGCAGTACCAAACGGTGGATGGTGATAGTGTGACTAGTTGTTGACGATCCCGAGCACTGTAGCTTCAGAATGAGACCTATAAGACAGAGGAAGCAGAATAAGCGGAGTAAGCATTACAATGCTTAGTAAGTTTTAAGCAGTGTCAACAGATAACAATCAAATTATAACGTAGTTGTTCGTAATTTCATTTCACTCTTCCTTCTAGCATACCATCCCTTTACCGAATATGCACATCTCATCATATACAATAGGCGGATAAACTCTCACATAAAAGTGAGCTCATGTGACATAGATATATCGTATGATTTCACATAACCTCTCACACTAATCCGATGTCACATAATCATAGGAATAGTCCCATAGATTGCTCTCGTATGCATCATATATAAACTCGGAGTACATACCTGTTTAACCTTTTGCATTGAATATATTTATAAGCAATTCTTATTACGAAGTCTTACCCGGACATAATCTCCACATGTAGTCATCGGGTCTTACCCGGACATAATCTCCACACGTAGTCATCGGGTCTCACCCGGAATATATTTCTAAGTTTCATGTACATTTAATCGCAGTTACAACATTCTCATTAGCCATTCGGCTTTACCACATATTCATATCTCATCGCATTTCACATTCGCCATTCGGCTTTACGACATATACACATCTCATATATATTTCACATTAGCCATTCGGCTTTACCACATATACATATCACACATGTATTTCACATTAGCCATTCGGCTTTACCACATATACATATCACACATGTATTTCACATTAGCCATTTGGCTTTACCACATATACATATCACACATGTATTTCACATTAGCCATTCGGCTTTACCACATATATACACTTTCACATTCATCACATCGCCATTAGGCCTTATCACATATATACACTTTCACATTCATCACATCGGCCATTAGGCCTTATCACATATATACACTACGAGCTGTTTTTCCTGAGCAATTGTCACTAAATTATTTATAACCGAGCTACAAGGCTCGAATCACTTGCCGTTAATTTTCCCTGAATATAGACTCGTACATCTTCCATTGATAAATTTTTCAGAATTTTAGGTTTGGCCAATCAATACCAGATTTTTCTTAAAGTTTCCCTGTTTCACTATTTGACTAACCTGACCAGTCTTCACTATGAATCAAAATTCTCATTGTACAGAATTCAAAGTATGTTCCATTTGATTTCATTTGAAACTAGACTCATTAAGAAGTCTAAGCATATAAATTTTATCTTGTAACCATTTTTGTACAAATTATAGTGATTTTCTTAAAACAGAACAGGGATTTTTGAGTCATTCTGACCCTGTCCCACACAACTTTAAATATCTCTTTATAGGAAATTTCTTTGCTTCCACGGTCTCTTTTATAGGAAACTAGACCAACTAAGCTTTGATTACATATTTTATTCAGCCCATAATTCCACACAAAAATTTATAGTGATTTTCTAAAATCACATTACTGCTGCTGTCCAAGCAAATTATTACAATTTGCTCTTAAATTTCCAAGTCCAAACACATATGAACTTACCATTTGGGTTTAAGACATATCATGACCACATCATATCTTATTAAATCAACTCATTATGTCCTATTATGGTTGAATTTACTCAACGTTTAATCGCTTAAAACTTACCTCGAAGTGGTCGACGACTAGATATCCACGGCTATTCGTTTATTTTCTCTTTTCTCCTATCCGACTTGATCCTCTTTGCTCTTAAGCTTGATTCAACAATAGATTTTATTAAATAACTTATCAATTCAGCTATTCGATTTAATACATGCATACCATACAATTAAGTACAATTGATGTTATTAACTCGACATTAAACATCATACATATGCTCTACTTATGTACCGATTTAACATAATACTAGCTTAATACCATGCATAATCGGATTTATTTAACATTTTGACCGAAATCCTCAATTGGCTAACATAGCTTTAATATTTCAATATAACCACATATACATCAAAGGCAATTTAGAACACTTAACCCTTATACTCAATAATGAAACCAAACCATATACCTAATTATTAAACACATCACCTCCAAATGCATGTATTAACTAACATATATCCAATCCACATGCCAAGTTACCATGAATAAATTAAACTTACATATATGTAACATAGCGAATATTTCCTTAACATAAAGGCACTTAGTGACATTTTAGAAAAGTAGAATAACCATTCCCATAAGTATATTTTCATGCCAAGACCGTACCTAAATCACCAACATTTTAACTCCCAACTACTTAGACTTAACCTTCAACACTTTAATTTTCCACAACCTACTCTTCAAGGCTTCAAATATAAACTAATTAACATTTATACTCTTATGCGAATACACATATACTTATAATAAGTGCATATGACATCTTCTTCAAGACACATTCGCCATGGCATACTTTCCTTGTAAAACCCAATTGATCAATCCACCATAACCGAAACTTAACTCATACAAAACCTATCTTCAAACCATAAAATAGGTAGAATTGAAACAAATCATCCAAATGGTGCATAAGTTTTTCCAAGAATGACATTGAACTTACCTTACTTTAGCTATCCACCTTAGCAGAACCTTCTTCCCCAAAGACTTTTCTTCCTCTCCTTTCCCTAGTTACGGCAATGGAGGAGAATACATAGGCTAACCCCTTTTTTTCCACTAACTAGTATTTTATCAACCTTATTCATTATTTCTTTTGTTTTATATAAAATATTAACATATAATATATTTTGATCCATAACATGGCGGCCACTATCATGAAAAATGGGGACTTTGACATGCAAGTCCCCATATTTAATCCATGCAACAATTTGGCCATTTTAAAAATTAACCAACACATTTTCAATGTTTCTCACATAAGCCCTTTTGATTAAATTCGCATTCAATTGAAAAAATCAAAGCATCAAAATTTCACACACAAATTGTAACATAATATAGACATGAAATATAACAATCAATTACCGGTGTGACTCGATTTTGTGGTCTCGAAACCACTTCCTGACTAGAGTCAAATTAGGGATGTCACAGCAGATGCCAAACGCAATGAAATTTTTAAAGGAACTTTTAGCAAATAAGCGAAAGTTGGACAAGGCGTCGCATGTGGAGCTAAACGCAGTTTGCTCAGCTATTCTCTAAAATAGACTACCGAACAAACTAAAAGATCTAGGGAGTTTTACAATTCCTTGCTTAATTGGTAGTTTAGATGTTAATAATGCATTAGCTGATTTAGGGGCTAGTATTAACGTCATGCCCTACAAAATGTTTAAGCTATTAGGTCTCGAGAAACCCAAACAAACTAGGATGAGCATTCAATTAGCATATAAAACTATAAGGTTCCCTAGGGGTATTATTGAAAATGTACTAGTTAAAATCGATAAATTTATATTTCCCGTTGACTTTATTTTCTAGATATAGAGGAGGATAGCAACACTCCTTTAATTCTGGGAAGACCCTTTTTAGCAACTGCTAAAATGATTATTGATGTTGGCACAGGTGAACTCACACTCTGTGTGGGAGACAAAACAATCACCCTTCAAGCTCGCAATTCTGGCAACACATCGGGAATTGAAGGTGAGCGTTTAACCCATTCTCCTAGAACTGAAAATATGGTACAACCTACTTTATAGGAAATGAGTTTGAAGGAAGCACATGAGTCATTCTTAAGCAATAGTAAAGGACCTGTTCATGAAGATCGAAGATTACAAATCGAGGAACTCGATGAATGGAGGACGCATAAACCAAGAACACTCGACAAACCAAATCTACGACAGAACGAGCTCAATACCTTTCCAAATCAACTTAATATTGGAATAGAGTCTTATTAGATTCCACAGATCCCCACATTGTCGTTACCACACCGAATGAAGAAATCCCTCTTACGGTACTTAGTATCTTTCCATTCGGTACGGTCGAGGTAAGGCACCCCAAGTTCGACACTTTTAAGGTAAACAACACCCATTTAAAACCTTATTTTGATGAGATTGATGACAGGAATGAGGAGTATAAACTCCTCAAACCACCATGATTATTCAGCGGAGAGGTAAGTCAAGCTTAGACTATAAATAAGCGCTTTTCGGGAGGCGACCCGAGCACCAACTGTATTAACTTCTTTAAAAATTTAGTCTTCAACATCTAACTTACTAACGGAGCTCTCAAATACAGGTTTTCCACAGAGACACGGCCAAGCACACGGGCGTGCTTATGGATGTGTGAAAATAGGGCAAGGATTTTCCCAAACACGGGCTACGGTAAAATGCCACAACCGTGCGACATGGCCGTGGTCGAGCCTGCCAAAACAACACGGGTGTGCGACACGCTCGTGTGGAAGACCCGTGGTTGAAACTGAGAAACTAGCACGGGCGTGTGACACACCCGTGTCTAACACCCATGGTCGAACCTGTTAGATTGACACAGGCGTGGGGATTTCCCACACAGGCGTGGGAGAAGCGAGCAATGCCAGACACGACCGTACGACATGGCCGTGTCACCTACATGCCCAAGGAACACGGGCGCGTACTAAATATCAGATGTGCCCAAATTCAAAATTCGCGAATCACACGGGCTGAAATTAGGGAACACAGGCGTGTGCCCTGGCCGTGTGGCCCAAAATCTATAAATACCCTGCACTATTCACTTTCTTCCCCATTCAAAAACCCTAACCCTAGCCGCTGCAACTCCACTCGGCCTCCCTGCCACGTCCGTGCACCGCTTCCCACTTCATTTTTGACGCTCAATCTCTTTGCCTTAGCGTTTGTTTACTGCTTTCACTTCTATTTTACTTATTTCTAATGCTTATTATCAACATAATATTCATATATTTTGAACTATTTTTATTCTTCTATCATTTAATTTGCATTCTTTAGTTAGTTATCATACATTCGTGTTAAATCAAGTTATTAGGAACACCTCATACCCATGACATTATTATGCTTATTCTCATGCTATTACCATGCCAATGTCTATCATTTAATTTGCATTCCTAGGTTAGTTATCATACATTCCGTGTTCAATTGAGATTAGAAAAACCTCATACCCATTACATTTCTATTCTCATTCTCATTGTTATTGTGGTTGAATTTGCTTCATATTAGTAGTCTTGGCTGAAATAGTTAGTTCAAATTCATGCATTTTACTTCTTCAAATTCGTTTACCTATTATTATTATTCTTTATATTCCAGGCTTTTAATGTCGTCTTCACGAGGAAAGAAAATCGCCATAACTGCCTCGAAGAAGAGGAAGGGAGCCTCATCTTCCACGGGTCCAACCACGAAAATTCATCACCCTCTCCTGCAATTCCCCTGAGGGCCCCAAGAAGAGCTTTTCCAAATACTTCGGCCTCGACCCTTAATTGCGGGCCGCTACATTGACTTGGCTATCGTAGAACAAGTTTAGATGGCTGATGTGATTCGGACCCTCCTAACCACTGACCCTTAGGAGCTGTTCTTTGGGATCATCGAACTAACATACCTCGAGCTCACGATAGAACTATGCTCAACGCTCCATCTTCAAACCATAATGATAAATTACGATGATCCCGGCACGGTTCAGTTTTGCCTACGCGGGTTAGTCTGCCAGCTCAGTGTCCCAAAATTTGGTACGACATTGGGTTTATATACGGAGGAGTTTAAGGAAGAGAATGGCTTAGATGCTCTCACTCGCCACATACATTTCTCTCCCTCGAAGTGCTGGCACACTTTGGCCCCTGGCGCAGCCTCCTACAATCCTAGCCGCTCCAAGGTATCAGTTCTCCCACCATCTTTGAGGTACCTACAAGCTATTTTGGCTCACACGATTACAAGGATGCGAGAGAGCACTGGCGTCACGAACACTCACGACGCCTACTTTTTATGGTGCATGTCGCGCGGGCACGTCATCGACCTTGCCTATTTCATCGCCCTTGCGATTCAGCACCAGACAGAGTGGCATAGGAAGGGGGTCATATCCATTGGCCCCTGTGTGATGCGATTGGCTCGACACTTCGGGCTCCTCGACACCGCGGCCCAAGAATCGTCCTTGACCCTCATTGGCCAGATGTCTCCACAAGGCATCCCGAGCATGCTTAGCATAAGGATGATTGAGAGGCGCCGAGGAACCTACCCTCCTCAATATCGTCTTGCCCAATCTACCGAGGATGAGGCCTACGAGGACATTCCTGATGATGTCCATCCGCAGCACGAGGACCCACCGACTCAGCCACCATCACCCTCTCATCCCGTTCATGCGGCAGCTTCATATGCTGACATCTCTGAGCGCCTCACTCGATTCGAGTAGCAGTGTTTTCAATGATTTGACAACATTGATGCTACTCTACAACAGATTTGTCAGCACCTCCATATCTCATCGCCAGTCCCACCTTGCGAACCATCCAGCGATGAAGATGTTTAAAAACATTTATTTATTATTTTATGTTTTTAATTTTCATTAAAGCTACTTTTTATTTTTATTAGATTTTAGAAATTCTATTTTTAATTATTAATTTCGGTTATTTTTTTTGAGTAATTATTCTTCCTAATATCCCCTAAAAAGTTCCTGATTTTATCACAGTTATATAGAGCTCTTAAGCTCATCATCACATAGGAACTAAAACTCCACCGGGAAAGGTTCTCCACGACTGCCATGTCCTGCTCGCCCACGACCATAGCTACCACTAGAGATAATATCCTTTTGGCGCAGGACTTATGGCCTAATGAACCTCTACGACTGCCGAAGTATCCTCCTCCACTCTCGAACCGATTACCCTCCAGAACAATAGTTCGAGGAATTCATCATACAGGAAGTTTCACTTCTCTCCCTATCTTATTTTTATATTCTAATATCTATCTTTGTACATTGAGGGCAATGTACATCTTAATTAATGGGGGTATTTATTTCATTATCGAAAAATCCACGAATGACCGCCTTGTTCTCTTGAAAAGCTCTCCTATCATATTTAGGATAAATTTTGATTGATTTATGATTTTGATTGATATATATTGAATTAAAACATAGGCATTTATGCATTGATTGTTTAAACTTTAAGACATTAGAGAATCAAGCATGATAAGTTGATTTTTAAGAATTTAAATCTTAGGTTGTTTCCCCAAAGTTTAGGTATTACTTTGAGTTGGGATTCACAAGTTTTAAACATCAAAAAGCCATAATTTTTGTGAGATTTTTTAGCCTTTTGAGCATCTATTAATTCTTTCATGCTCGCTTTTATTATTGCTTTGAGTGCGTCAGTAGTAAACTGTTATTCTAGAACTTGCTTGATTATTCATGTTGAGACCACACCATTTGATTTGATATGTCAAAATGATTAAGGCACTTAGGATTAACCCACTCATGCCATGAAAAGCCTACCTCCACAATTAACCCCCAGTGAATCCCCCTTGAGCCTAACTAGTCATTTCTTGTATTACCCTTAATATTAACTTTTAACCTATTATTGTTGAAATCCCCTAAATTAATTTAAGCCCCATTTTTGTCCCAGATTTGAATTGAAATAGTTGCTTAGCTATGTTTTATTCTACTCTGTAATTTAATGTGTTCTTAAAAAAAATGTATACATATTAGTAGTGATCTTCTATTTGTAAGCTTCAGAAGTTAAATCCCTTAGTCTGAGAAGAAGCTCTGTTGTACGCAAGTGATGATTGGCTCTTTTTCTAGTTAGGTAATTTTTCAATTCAATCTCGATTCTAATCCTTTTTTTCAGCTTGTGACCACACCCCCTAACCAAACCTCATTACAACCCTCTAAATACCTTTTGATTGATGTATCATCTTAAATTATAGTGGTGGAGATTTGATTTTCATGCAAGCTTATGGTAATAACTTTTCATTATTGACTATTGAGTGCTTCATTTATTGTCCTTAAACACCTCGAATGATTTGAGTGAATTTGTAGTGAGGATGTGAAACTCTGTGGTATTCTGAATCAAAGGTAATTACTTAAATGATGAGAGACACCTATGTTTGCATGATTAAATACTCAACTTGGAATGTTTGAAACTTTTATGTTCTTTTAGTTGAATTCTCAATGTATGATTACCTATGGATTATTCTGAGATATTATCGATAGAAACTATAAGTTGAGAAGAATTTATTTTGATTATGAGTTGAGAATTTTGCTTGAGGACAAGCAAATGCTTAAGTGTGGGGGTATTTGATAAACCGTAAATTATACATATTTTTACCCCATGTTTAACGCATTTTATGCATGATTTTCCATTGGAATTGGTGAATTCGATGCTCCTAATGCTTTAATTTCATGTTTTACAGTTAGAAGAGCATAGGAGAGCAAAAGGAACGAGAAAAGGGCCAAAAATGGAGAAAATGGGCCAAAGTACGAAATCAACACAGGCTGGACCTCCTTACACGGGCAGACCACATGGCCGTGTCAATTTGGCAGGCTCGAGCACGGCAAGAAGTAATCATACACGGGCGTGTCCCTACCGAGCCCAAGTTGAGTCCAATTCAGAAAAGGCTAATTTTGGGGGCTTTTAGGCATTCCAAAGCCTATAAATACATCTCAGAAGCTGGATTCATCACAAGACTAAAGATCTCTCTTCAATTCCCCTTCAAGATTTTTGGGTTTTCTTTATGTTTTGTATTCTTTATTATTCTGAGATGTTTTCTTATTTAGTTATAAACTAAATCCCCTAAATACCTAAGGGGAATGAAACCTAAGATGAATCTTGTTATTAGTTTCTGAATTATATGATAAATATTTGACTTGTTCTTAATTATGTGTTCTTAATTCTTGTTTTGATATCCCGGGATACTGATCCAAGATAAGCTCTTATTTAGAGGAGGAATAGACCCTGTTTAAGAGTACATTTTTCATAATTAAGCGGAGTTAATTGTGTGCCTAGACATAGGGTGACAAAATTTTGCCGAATTAGGGTGAAACCTAATAAGGGGATCCATAGATCGAGTTAATGTAACCCTAGAGTGTTAATTAGAGAAAAGTCTCGGTTATTCAATCTAGGGATTAGATGTTATTAGTCTTGAATAGGGATAATAACATAACTTAGGGATCTCTACGGAACAAGTTAAATGAATAAATCGTCCGATTCAGAGCCAGAATAACAAATACAGTCTAGGTGGATTTTTCCTTAGGTATTGTCTTCATTCAATCGATTTTTCCAAAAGCAATTCCCCAATTCCATTCTTTGTGCGTTCTTAGTTTAGATAATTAGTTAGTTAAAACAAAAACCTCTTTATTCTTAGGCTAGATAATAAAAAGACAGTCATTACTAGTACTTTTAGTTCCTTTGGTTCGACAATCTGATCTTGCTAAAACTATACTACTGTTCGATAGGTACACTTGCCTACATCGCGATAATAGTTAGTTCAAGAACGAGTAATTATAAATATTTAAAACCTATCACGAAATCACACGATCACAACCCAGATAGCATCTTTCTTTTGCAGAGATAGAGGCAAACCCGATATGAAATCCATCGTAACTCTATCTCATTTCCATTCTGGTACCATCACAGGCTGAAGTTATCTTTAAGGCACTTGATGTTCAGCTTTAACTTACTGACACAGCAAACATCCCGATACAAATTCTAAAATGTCTCGTTTCATACTCGACCATCAATACAATTATTTCAAATCATTGTACATTTTGGTACTTTCTAGGTGAATAGATAAACAACCATTATGTGCTTCGTGCAAAATTTTCTGAATGAGCTTAGACTTCTTTGGTACACAGATTCTACCTCAGAAGGTTAAGCAATCATCAGATCCGATTTGATAGTCAGAATCACTAGTCGACTTACATTGCATTCTTTTAGCTTGTAATTCAGTATCACACTTTTGAGCTTCACAAATTTGTTGTAGAAAAACTAGTTTAGCTTTCAACTCTGCTAAAATTGAACCATCATTAAACAAGCTTAGCTGAGTATTCATCGCTCTCAAAGCAAACAAAGGTTTTCTACTCAAAGCATTAGCGACTACATTTATTTTCCCCGGATGATAATAAATTACTAACTAAGCCATATCCGTTGTCACAAATTTAAATCTTTCTAAGTCATTATATACTTTAAACTTTTGTGATCGGTAATGATGTGGCATTTTTCATCGTATAAATGATGTCGCCAGATTTCAATGCGAACACAATATCAACCAACCCTAAATCATGCGTCGGATAGTTCTTTTCATGAGGTTACAACTGTCTAGAGGCATGAGTTATAACTTTTCCTTCTTGCATCAAAACATAACCCAAACCATTCAATGACCCGTTGCTGTTAATCACAAACTCTTTACCTGACTTAGGTTGAACAAAAATTGGTACCTCAGTTAACAATGCTTTCAACTGATCGAAACTTTGTTGACATTTCTCGTACCACTCATATTACACATCTTTTTGTAGCAATCTGGTCATAGGTGTAGCAATCACCGAGAACCTTTTTACAAAACGTCGATAATAACCAGCTAACCCCAGAAAACTTCTGAATTCAGATATATTTCTCGGTGGTTTCCAGTCAACAATTGCTAAAATCGTGCTCGGATTAACTCTTATACCTTCCTCTGAAACAATGTGCCCTAAAAATCTGACTTCTCCGAGCCAGAATTCACATTTGCTGAATTTAGCAACCAATTTCTTATCTCTTAAAGTTTGTAGCACAATTCTCAAATGCTCGGCGTGCTCAGACTCATTTCATGAATAGATTAGAATGTTGTTAATGAATAAAATAATGAATCTGTCTATGTGACAGCCCTAATTTGACCCTAGTCGGAAAGTGGTTTCGGGACCACAAAATCGAGTCATAAAAATAATTAACTGTTAAATTCTGTGTTTATTATATGTGTAAATGCATGTGTGAAAGTTTCATACTTTAATTTGGTCATTTGTATGTGAAATTTATAAGATAGGACTCATGTGATAAAACTTGAAAGTGTGATCGGTAAATTCTAAAGTACCAAATAATGCATGAAATGATGACATGAGGGATTTGCATGTCAAATGGACCAATTTTATTTAGTGGCCTGCCATAAATGATGGTTGATGTATAATATATGGTTTATTTTAGTATTATAATAAGTGATGGCTTTATTTTTGAAATAAATTAATTAGTAAAACAATAAAAGATGACAAAAAAAATGGATGTTCATCTTTTATCTTGATTGCCGAAATCGGGGAAAGAAAATATTGAAGAAAGAAAAGGGGGAAGACTTTTGGTCATTTGAAGGCTTAAGAAGGTTAGTATATTGTGTTAAAGTTGTGAAATTTTAGCTTGTTTTAGGTTAATCATCATGGTTCTTACTTAGCCCATACTAAATTTTAAATTTTGATGGATGGATGAGCATTCGGCTATGGTTATCAAAGAAGGAATTTGATTATTTCCTTTAAGTTTTGATGAAGAATGTGTTGAGGAAAGAAATTGATCTTGCTAAAAATATGAATTTTTAATGCTCATATATGTAATAGCTAAAAATAAAAAAAAATGCTTGATGTCTTGAACAAATGTTGTTTCGATGTGTTGAATTGAGTAAATTAGATGATAGAACACCTAAGGATTCAGCATTGTTCATGATTCTTTTATTTAGAATGTGATTTCGAATGTTATGAGTATTGGAATGTAAGTATATGTGTGCTCGGTCATAGGAGTTTGATTTGAAGCTTTGTTAGGTTTGAGTGATGAATGGCCGAATGAGCTATAGGCTATGTAAGGATGAATTTTGTATATAAGTTTTGTGTGTGGCTTTATTAGTTAATGGCATTCGGCATTATTATTATTATTATTTTTTTATATATATGTACATTCGGTCTTTGGGGGTAATAAGATGAAGTTAAAATGTTAAAGAATGTTTCTAAGACTTGTTAAGTCATTGTGACCATTGCCAAATGTATGTTTGGTTAAAGGAAATTTTCAAATCGTTGATGTATGTGTATGTGATCTAAATATTTAATGAATATTCGGCAAAATGGGGTTAAGGGTTAAGTCATAAGAATTTTGGGTGGTATTAATATTTGGACATTAAGGTTATATGTACTTTGGCTATGTGAGTTAGGTGTTAAGTAACCTAATTATCTTGATATGCATATTACAAGGTATATATGATTTGTGTTTTGGTTGCATAACTATGTTTGGTTAATAATATGAATGTAAAGAGTTGTGAATTAGTATATTGTAATAAATCTGCTTGAGACAGCAGCTGTAATGTGATTTTGGAAAATCACCATAAATTGAGGGAAATGAGTTAGAAGCTGAATAAATTATGTAATTAAAGCTTAATGAGTCTAGTTTCTTATAAAAGAAACCGTGTAAGCAAAAGAATTTCCGATAATGAGATATTTGAAGTGATGTGGGACAGGGTCAAAATGACTTCTAGATCCTCTGTTCTGTTTTTACAGAATCATTATAAATTGTAAAAAAAATGGTTATAAGATGAAGTTTACATGATTAGACTCCTTAATGAGTATAGTTTCAAATGAAATAAACGAGAACATATTTTGAATTCTGTACAATGAGAAATTTGATTCGTAGTGTAGAGTGGTCAGATTAGTCAAACAGTGAAAGAAGGGAAACTTTAAGAAAAATCTGGTATTGATTGGCCAAACCAAAATTTCTGAAAATTTTATGGATAGAATATATATGAGTCTATTTTCAGGGAAAATTAACGGCAATTGATTTTGAGTTTCGTAGCTCCAGTTATAAATGATTTAGTGACTGCTGCTCAGGAAGACAGCTTGCAGTGAAATTATAATTATGTGGTAAACATTAACAAAAAATTGTTAATGAGTTGCTTGATTTCTTATAAGCTTACTATGATCTGTATGTGTGAAAGTCGAATAATGACTAAGTTTAAAATTGTTGAATTTAAGCTCAAGAGCATAGAGGGGCAAATTCGGAAGGGAAAAGAGAAAGTAATCGAATAGCCGTTGTAATCGTTCGGCAACATTCAAGGTAAGTTCTTAAGTGTTTAAGCTTGATTCCTTTTTATATGCCCAAGAGTTAAATTAATATGGAAAAGGGACTGTAATTTTTATTTAGTTAATGTGCCGAATATGTAATGATTTAAGGGTATAAGCCGGTTATGGCTATTATGCTTAAGTTGAATTGGATTTGGAAATTTGATGCACTAAATGAGTGTTACAATGAATAAACTGTGCCGTATATGTGCTGGTGGAGATATCACGATTTGTGATTATTAAATACCTAAAGGAAACCATGATGTGTATAAAATTATTATTATTAGTCCTTTGTGGTAGCCAAATATGGCTTGGCACTAAAGCGATTAAATGTGAACTTCGATGAGGTAAACTATTAAAAGTGTGGTGCTATAAGACTATGGGCTAATACAATGTGTGGATTTGTTCGGTAAAGTAAATTATTAAGGTATGTGATATGTACTTATGCATGTTAAATCGATTGGAATTGAATCATGAATGTGAATTGCGAAGCATAGGTAAAAATGCCTATGACATATATGTGAGTAAGGGTAAAACCATCGTAAATTATCGATAAGGATGGGCTATGTGCGGAACCATCTTATAATTGCTAATTTGAAAGGTTGTGTGTGAATCATGAGCAATATGTATATATTAGATGAATCGTGACCTTTTGGTTCTACTTGAATTAAGTTGTGCGATAAATAATTTATGTATATGACTTATAGTCGAATGGTCACTACGGGTTAAGTTTGAATGGTGAAATGGATATGTGATATTTATGAATGACTTTTGAACCGAAATGTAAACGATGGTGTTCATATGGAGCTTATACCCGAATGTTGCAAATGACTACGAATGTGATATGTTGAATGAGATGTATTAATATAAGATTAAATATGCATGATATTTGATGTGTATTCGGGTTAAATCCCGCAGGCTTCGTGCTGGTATTATATACGGGCATTCGTGCCTAGGAAGCTTAGTGCCGGTGATGTGTATTCGGGCCTTCGTGCCTAGCAGGCTTAGTGCCTGTGATGTGTGTTCGGGCCTTCGTGCCTAGCAGGCTTCGTGCCAGTGATGTGTATTCAGGCCTTCGTGCCTAGCAGGCTTCGTGCCTGTGATGTGTATGCGGGCCTTCGTGCCTAGCAGGCGTAATGCAGGTGAAATGATATGTTATGTGAATTCGGTGTTCCTTGTAAGATAAGGGTTTAGCCGAATGTTAAAGATGAAATGATAGTGTATTGTATCATGCTTATATGGCCTAATGGCAAGTATAACATGTTGGTAAAAATGCAATATGCTTTTATAATCGAATGATAAGTTTGAAATGAACGTGAGTGAAATGTTATGCATAAGATATCAAATGCTAAGTGTGAAAATGAGATGAAAGAAAAGTGTTTGAGATGTATAATTATATACTTTCGAATGATGTTAGTACTTAACTGATATGAATATGTTATATAGAACTTGTTGACTTGATTATTCGGGCCTTTGAGCTTAGCAAACTATAATGCTAGTTAGATACTATTCGGGCCTTCGAGCCTAGCAGGCTATAATACCGGTGAACTGATATCGGGCCTCGAGCCTAACAGGCGAAATGCTGGTGATTTGGGAAAAGTCCATGACTAAGGTACCTTGTGTTAGGTTGACAAATGAATACATTGAGACGTTAAGTGGTAGATGCGCATTATGTACTCATATGTGAGTTTGATCGCAATGAATCATAAGCGTGCATTGTGATACATACGTGAATAAATGTTATAACTATATCTATGATCATGATACACCGTGTCGGTGTGAAAGTATGTGAAAGTATTCGATTTAATTATGTTATACGAATTGATTAAGTGTGATAAGAATGCTGAACGTGCATTATGTGTTTGTGTGTATTCGGCCAGATGGCAATATACCTAGAATATGGCCACTTAAGAAATTAAATAATCGAAGTATAATTGCCTTTATTTGTTTGCATTGCTTAAGACTTACTAAGCTTATGAAAGCTTACTCCGTTGTTACATTCCTCTATTTTATAGATTGTTGACTTCGGTTACCTGCTCGGGTTGGAGTTCGCCGGAGATATTATCACACTATCGAGCTCACGCTATTGGTGTAAGTAAATCCTAGTATTTCGAGTCTATGGCATGTATAGGGTTTTAATGTTGAGTATGTGATATTATAATTTAGCCAAAGGTGTTGGCTAATGATGTTTTGGGCCTCGTAAGCCCATATATGGGACAGATTGCATGTGAAAAGAAAAGTTTTAAATTGATTGAAATTTTTTGGCACTGTTTTTGTGTGATTGACTGAGTTTAAGTCGGGCAACACCTCGAACCCTGTTCCGGCAAGGGATACGGGCGAGGGGTGTTACATTTAGTGGTATCAGAGCTATGATTTAGTCGGTTCTTGGACTAACATAGCAAGTATAAGAGTCTAGATGTACATGCCAGAAGTAAAGCGTGATAGTGTGATATCTCCCGGCTCTTATAAATTGTTTTGCTCAAGTAATGATGTGTTCCAACCGAGCTATTATTAATTGATCCGAAAATGCTATTGAACTGATCGTGATATATTTGTGATATGACGGAATTGAAAGGGAATGAGTACGATCGTTCACTAATGAATTGATGGAAAGGATCATGGTTGGACCATGGTAATACATGAGACAGATGAACTAGTATAAGACCATAGTTGGACTATGGCATCAAGTAAGCGATGTACTCAAAACAGTAAGACGTTTTCCGATTTGATAAATATTGACAAGTGATCAATACTAAATGTGGAAACTTGATAAGACATTATTGGTAATTTGAGTAAGAGAAATGAAAGTGTGAATTATGATAAATTCACTTATGTTTTTCTAATATTTGAAATAAAGTTCCGAATATGTAATGATTTAAGGGTATAAGCCGGTTATGGCTATTATGCTTAAGTTGAATTGGATTTGGAAATTTGATGCACTAAATGAGTGTTACAATGAATAAACTACTACAGATATGTCTTTGGTGGAGATATCACGATTTGTGATTATTAAATACCTAAAGGAAACCATGATGTGTATAAAATTATTATTATTAGTCCTTTGTGGTAGCCGAATATGGCTTGGCACTAAAGCGATTAAATGTGAACTTCGATGAGGTAAACTATTAAAAGTGTGGTGCTATAAGACTATGGGCTAATACGATGTGTGGATTCGTTTCGTAAAGTAAATTATTAAGGTATGTGATATGTACTTATGCATGTTAAATCGATTGGAATTGAATCATGAATGTGAATTGCAAAGCATAGGTAAAAATGCCTATGACATAGATGTGAGTAAGGGTAAAACCATCGTAAATTATCGATAAGGATGGGCTATGTGCGGAACCATCTTATAATTGCTAATTTGAAAGGTTGTGTGTGAATCAGTGAGCAATATGTATATATTAGATGAATCGTGACCTTTTGGTTCTACTTGAATTAAGTTGTGCGATAAATAATTTATGTATATGACTTATAGTCGAATGGTCACTACGGGTTAAGTTTGAATGGTGAAATGGATATGTGATATTTATGAATGACTTTTGAACCGAAATGTAAACGATGGTGTTCATATGGAGCTTATACCGAATGTTGCAAATGACTACTGAATGTGATATGTTGAATGAGATGTATTAATATATGATTAAATATGCATGATATTTGATGTGTATTGGGTTAAATCCGCAGGCTTCGTCTTTGGTATTATATCCGGATAAATCCATGAGCGTAGTCTTTGGTATTATATACGGGCATTCGTGCCTAGCAAGCTTAGTGCTTGGTGATGTGTATTCGCCTTCGTGCCTCAGCGTGCTTAGTGCTTGGTGATGTGTATTCGCCTTCGTGCCTAGCGTGCTTCGTGCTTTGATGTGTATTTGGGCCTTCGTGCCTAGCAGGCTTCGTGCCTGTGATGTGTATTCGGGCCTTCGTGCCTAGCAGGCGTAATGCCGGTGAAATGATATGTTATGTGAATTCGATATTCCTTGTAAGATAAGGGTTTAGCCGAATGTTAAAGATGAAATGATAGTGTATTGTATCATGCTTATATGGCCTAATGGCAAGTATAACATGTTGGTAAAAATGCAACATGCTTTTATAATCGAATGATAAGTTTGAAATGAACGTGAGTGAAATGTTATGCATAAGCTATCAAATGCTAAGTGTGAAAATGAGATGAAAGAAAAGTGTTTGAGATGTATAATTATATACGTTGAATGATGTTAGTACTTAAGCGATATGAATATGTTATATGGAACTTGTTGACTTGATTATTCGGGCCTTTGAGCTTAGCAAACTATAATGCCGGTGAGATACTATTCGGCCTTCGAGCCTAACAGGATATAATGCCGGTGAAGCGATATCGTGCCTCGAGCCTAATAAAGAAATCTTTGGTGATTTGAGAAAAGTCCATGACTAAGGTACCTCGTGTTAGGTTGACAAATGAATACATTCAGTACGTTAAGTGGGCCAGGTACGCATTTTGTACTCATATGTGAGTTTGATCTGCAATGAATCATAAGCGTGCATTGTGATACATACGTGAATAAATGTTATAACTATATCTATGATCATGATAGACCGAGTCAGGGTGTGAAAGTATGTGAAAGTATTCAATTTAATTATGTTATACGAATTTAGATTAAGTGTGATAAGAATGCTGAACGTGCATTATGTGTTTGTGTGTATTCGGCCAGATGGCAATATACCTAGAATATGGCCACTTAAGAAATTGAATAATCGAAGTATAATTGCCTTTATTTGTTTGCATTGTTTAAGACTTAGTAAGCTTATGAAAGCTTACTCCGTTGTTACATTCCTCTGTTTTATAGATTGTTGACTTTGGTTACCTGCTCGGGTTGGAGTTCGCCGGAGATATTATCACACTGTCGAGCTCACGCTATTGGTGTAAGTAAATCCTAGTATTTCGAGTCTATGGCATGTATAGGGTTTTAATGTTGAGTATTTGATATTATAATTTAGCCAAAGGTGTTGGCTAATGATGTTTTGGGCCTCGTAAGCCCATATATGGGACAGATTGCATGTGAAAAGAAAAGTTTTAAATTGATTGAAATTTTTCGGCATTGTTTTTGTGTGATTGACTGAGTTTAAGTCGGGCAACACCTCGAACCCTGTTCCGGCGAGGGATACGGGCGAGGGGTGTTACAGTCTAAATACAGTCTAAAAATCTAGTTCATCAAATCCATAAAGATTATAGGAGCATTAGTCAATCTAAAAGGCATAACAAGAAATTCATAATGTTTTTACCTTGTTCTAAATGCAGTTTTCGGCACATCTGAGTCTTTAACTCGTAACTGATAATAACCAGACCTCAAATTAATCTTCGAAAACACTGTTGCACCTTTCAACTGGTCAAATAAATAATCTATTCTCGGCAGCGGATACTTGTTCTTTATTGTAACTTTATTGAGCTGTCGATAATCAATACATATTCTCATTGACCGGCCTTTATTCTTTACAAACATTACTGGCGCACCCTAGGGTGAAAAACTAGGTCGTGCAAAACCTATGTCCGTTAACTCTTGCAACTGAGATTTCAACTCTTTCAATTCTGTCAGAGCCATTCTGTACGAAGCTATAGATATCAGTGACGTTCCCGATACAAACTCAATAGCAAATTCAACCTCTCTAATCGGTGGCAGCCCAGGTAATTCTTCTGGAAATATATCTAGATATTCATAGACCACAGAGACTGATTCAATCTTCGATTCAGACACTTTTGCATCTAAAACATAAGCAAGATAAGCTTCGCACCCTTTTCTCACACATCTCTGAGCTGACATAGACGAAATCACAACAGGCAATTCATTCGATTCAATTCAAATGATTTCACTATTCCGGCATTTCAATTCAATAATCTTTTGTCTACAATTCACAACAGCATCATGCAGAGTCAACCAATCCATACCCAGTATTATATCAAACTCATCAAATGGCAAAGCATTAAATCTGTAGGAAAATAGTAACCCTGAGTCATTAAAGGACAGTTCTTGCAAACTTTATCAACTAGCACATACTTGCCTAAGGGGTTCGATACTTTAATCATAAACTCAGTAGACTCAATAGAAATAATTCTTACTAAACACTAAATTCATACAGATATATGAATGAGTTGATCCAGGATCAATTAAGGCAATCACATTAGTGTCGTAAAGAGAAAATGTACTAGTGATAACATTGGGTGACGACGCCTCTTCACGAGCACGAATAGCATAAGCTCTAGCAGGTGCTCCTGCCTTGGATCTTACTATAGAATCTCTCTAGTACCATGATTACCACTTTCATTTCCCACAATTCTTGGTGGTCTCCCTTTAGTGGCTGTGTTACCCGATCTTGCATTTTGAATATTATTTTTCTCTACTAGTGCTAGGCAATCCCGTATGAAATGATCTTGTGAACCACATTTAAAACAAGCCTGATTATTCATTCTATATTCACCAGGATGTCGTCTTTCACATTGTTGACATTCAGGTCTATAGTTTCTCACACTGCCAACACTCGAGACCGATGTAGCTTGAGCTTTAGGACTTGAGTATTGTTTTCCATGATCTCTATTCGAATACCCGATTGAAACATTTGGACAAGTGAACAAATCTCTGAATTTCTTTGACAAAGATTGATATGGCTTATTCATAAACCTTTTTCTCGAGTCTCTAGCCTCTGAATCTACTTTTCTTTTTTCTTTGCTAAGCTCCTCGGCTTTACAAGCTTTGTCAACTAGGAGAACAAATTCTTTCAATTCTAGAATTCTGACTAGAAGCTTAATATCCTCTTTCAACCCATCAGCGAACCATTTACACATGATTTCTTTAGTAGAAACATAATCCTAAGCATACTTGCTCAACTGTACAAATTCTCTTTCGTACTCAGTCACAGTCATTCGGCCTTGTTTCAATTCTAAAAACTCTTTGTGTTTTTTATCAACAAATCTCTGACTTATGTACTGAAAGAATTCCCAGGTCACTCTTTCTCTCAGTACCATTGATACTAGAGTATTCCACCATTGGTACGCATTGTCCTTCAATAATGATATGATAGATTTTAAACACTCAGCTGAAGTACAAGATAGTTCATCAAATATCCGAATAGTGTTTTCAAGGAAAAATTCAGCTCGCTCAGAAACATCATCAACGGTAGGTGAACTCTTTAGCCCGTGTTTTCTAATTTTATCAACTAGCGGCTTATTCAGTCGTTAAAGTTCCACAACTTGAGGAGCCACGAGAACCGGTTGGGGATTAGGTGAGGGTGGAGATTGATGAGCAGCTGGATTTGTCTGGACATATTGTGTGAATCACTCATTCATCATTTGGAAAAAGGCTTCTTTAGCCTCTCTACCGTGACTACTCAACATAAGTCTAGAATCAGATGGAACTGTCCCTTGAGTGGGAGTTGGCACGTTACTCTTTACATCGTCAGCTACAACTCGATTGGAATCCATTTACTATACGAAAACACATTTTAAAATTGTTAAGAGTCATCACACTATCACATTTTATTTATGACATGTATAGCTAGACTCTCACACACGTTACGTTAGTCTGAGAATCGACTAAACCATAACTCTGATACCAACAAATGCAACACCCCTCACCCGTATTCAATTCTAGAATAGTGTGACAGCCCTATAGTGACCCTAGTCGGAAAGCGGTTTCGGGACCGCTAAACCGAGTCACCAAATTATTTGAATGTGATATTTATGGTCTAAAGTATGTGAATATGAATGTACGAAAATTTTAAACTTCGATTTAGTTAATTACATGTGAATGTAGTACATAGGACTTGTGTGACACTTTTGAAATGTGATAGGCTAATCTACAAGGATCAAATAGTGCATGTAATCAAAAGGGAGGACTTGCATGTCAATTTTCCCCCCTAATTAGTAGTGGCCGGCCATGAGCATGGGTGGACAAAATGTTATGGCTAAAAAAACATGTCATAGACATGTTGGGTTAATGCATTATGTAAGGAAAAATAAAATAAGGGGCATGGTAATAAAATAATGAAAGGGAATATGATGAAAACAAAGAAAAAAAAAGTGTGTGGTTGTTTCCCCCCCCATTTTACCGAAACTAGAAAAAAAAAAAAGAAGGCTTCATCCTTTGGTTCATCCTTGGCCGAAAATTTTAAGGAGGAAGGAAGAAGAAGGGTTGAAGAGGTTCGGCCATGCATGTAACTAGGCTAAGGTATGTTTGATGATGTTCCATGAGATGCATGCATGTTTTAGTTGGTAGCTTGAGTTCTACCTAGCCCATGGTCTAAATCTTGCTAGGTGATGGAAATGACACTCGGCCATGGATGCATCATTCTTGCTTGGTGTTGATGTCGTTTACATGCTAAAAATGAAGCTTTGTAATGATGCATGTGATGGTGGATTGATGACTCTTGAATCTTCTTTTTAGCATTTTTGAGTGAGACATTAAGTTCTTTGTTTAACCATGACCAAAATCGAAATGGTATGGTGTTGTGATGCATTCGGCCATGGTAGAAAGTAGAGGAGAAATATGGTTGTTGTTAGATGAAGTAGAGTCTAACAAATGAGCACATATGTGCATTAGTTGATATATGGAGAAGAATCGGCTAGCAAGTTGTGTGCCAAGGCCGAATATAATTTTGTAAATTAATGAGTAATGCATGTGTTGAATTGATGGAAAGGGAGAGGATGCTTTAATATTGTATATATGTGTACTAGCCAAGTTTTGAACTTGAAACAAAATGGTGTTTAGTCAATACAAGTGACCATACTTGTAGAATGTATTAAGTGTTGCAATCGGCCTTAACATAGATGTGTATGTTCGGCCACATGAATGAGTACATAAGTTGATGTGTATGTTCGGCCATAGGTAAGCATATTGATGGCTTTATCTTGACTTAGAAAATTCGGCTAAGGGGAATATTAGCTAATATGTTTAATTCAATTCGTGATTTCGTACATATGTGACTCTAATGTCTAATGTATATATGGGCTAAGAACCTTGAGCTTCTCTTTTGATGTTCAAATGAATTGTGTTAAATTGCTTAATGTGATTAAAAATGCGCATGGCCATTGTGTATTTGAGCTAAAGGGTGGCCATATGACCTATTAAACTCCTTGTCATATTCGGCCATAAGCTAGCATAATGAGACTTTAATAAGTTAAATTTGTTTGAATTAGCTCAAGAGCTTAAAGGACCACAGTTGGATAAAGGAAAGGAAAAATTTATCGAATAGCCGCCGAAATCGTTCGACCACATCCGAGGTAAGTTTTTGAGTAATGGAACTTAGATTATGATTTGATTAGATCATGTTTTAAGCAAATCAAAATCATGCTCTTTGTATGCGGCTATTAAGCCGAAATTGCAAGTGTGATAAGTGTCTTGTGCTTGAGCTTTGGTAATGAAAATGAAATACGGATGTGTCATGATTTATTAATAAATGTGCATGGTTATTCGAATGATGTCCGGGCTAAGTCCCGAAGGCTTTGTGCTAAGTGACTATATCTGGACTAAGATCCGAAGGCATTTGTGCGAGTTACTAATCCCGGGCTAAGCCCGAAGGCATTTGTGCGAGTTACTAAATCCGGGTTAAGTCCCGAAGGCATTTACGCGAGTTACTATAACCGGGCTATGTCCCGAAGGTGTTTGAACGAGTAGCTATATCCGGTTAAATGCCAAAGGTACGTGATTTGGGAATGAGCAATCTTGCTATAAAATTTCAGTTAATACGCTTGTAAAATCCCAACAATGAGGTATGTTTCGAATGTGCATTGGAATAGTTTATTCCCTTCGAATAATATTCGCTCAGTCGAGTAATGAGCTTCCGGTATTTGGCTAAGAGGATCCCTTATGTATGAATATAGGGGTTGGAATGTGAAGTAGGAATGATTTGAGAATATGTATATATGGAATCATCCGTTTAGTTATATGAATGCTATACTTCAGTTGTACTTAAATTCTCTGCTCAAAACTTACTAAGCATTTAATGCTTACTCCGTTTCTTTGATTTTCTATTTTATAGATTTTGGTTCTTCAGCTATCGGACTCGGGATTTTGAAGTCGAAGTCGCCCACACTATCAAAGCTCCTTTTGGTATACTTTTGGTTGAACTTTGAAATGGCATGTATAGGACTACCCTTTTGTTGTTGGTCATGTACCCTTCGGTTTTGTGTAAATTTGGATAGCCATGCGAAAATGGCTTAAATATACTTTGATCATAGCATTATAATCATTTTGTATGTTGTCCGTCGAGAGGTATGGAAATGTTGGTAACGGTTAGCCATGAGAATGGTTATTCATGATCACTTTTGGAATATGTATGACAAACTCTAGTTGATCCATGGAGGATCATGAAATAGGTAAAGTTTACCTTAAAAATAGATGCTGGCAGCAGCAGTGATGTGGATGTGAAAAATCACTAAAAATAGTAGGGATGGAATTAAATAGTGAATAAATTATGTAATCGAACCTTGATGAATCTATTTTCATAGGAAATTAACGAAACGTTCATATGAATAGTATATTATGAGATGTTAAAGTTTTCGTGAGACAGGGCCAGAACGGTTTCTGGATCCCCTGATCTGACTTTGGAAATTCATTATAAATTAAACAGAGACATTTAGAAGTCATTCCATATATGTATAGATTCCTTTTTGAGTCTAGTTTCTATAGAAACAAACGGCATCAGTATTGAAGCCCTGTACAGGGAGATATCCAAGTCGTAATGCATGAAGATCAGTGTAGTCGCACCCTGTAACAGGGGAGACTTTAACTAATAAACTGTACTAATTGGCCCAACCAAAAATTCTAGAAAAAAATATATAGATGGAAATATGAGTCTAGTTTCAGAGAAAAATTACGAAACTGATTTTCGAGTTTTGGAACTCAAGATATGATTTTTAAGCTGACAGTGACGCAGTTAGCCAACTGCCTGGAAACTTTTAAAATGGACTGTGAAAGCAAGTGATTTAAGTCTGCAAACCCCTCGTGTCCGACTCCGGCAACGGTCTCGGGTATGGGGTGTTACAATTATATTGGTATCAGAGCTACAGTTTAGTTGATTCTAGGACTACCGTAATGCGTTGGGTTTAGCTATACATGCCATTTTATGTGATTATTTGATAGTGTGGTGATTTCTGACATTTGCAAATGTGTTTATTTATAGTAATGGATCCCGATCTCGACCGAGCGGTAGCTGATGATCTTGAGAGTGTAGTGCCTACTCCCGCACAAGGGACAGCTCCGGTGGACTCTCAACCTATTGCTAGTAATCCGAATGATGAAGCTAGACAAGCTTTTTATAGCGTGATGAATGATTGGTTCAACCAATACATTCGAACTAATACGGCTGTTTCACAACCTTCATTCCCGACAAACACAACCCCCACACCTACCATACCTCCGGTATCTGACCAAATAAGGTCAAATAAGCCCCGGTGATGAATTGAAAACATGGGGCTCTGAATTTAAGGCTACGGATAGTGATGATGCCGAGCAAGCTGAATTTTGGTTGGACAACACTATTGGTACTCGATGAGCTATCTTGCACACCGATGAGTGCCTAAAGTGTGCCATATCCTTGCTATGTGATTACGCCTACTATTGGTGGAATCGTTGACTTCTGTTGTGCCTAGAGAGCAAGTAACTTGGGAGTTTTTCCAAACCGAGTTTTGGAAAAAGTATATCGATCGAGATTTATGGATCAAAAGCGGAAGGAATTTCTTGAACTTAAACAAGGTTCCATGTCGATTCTTCGACTATGAGCGAAAGTTTGTAAGGCTTAGTCGATGCATGCGAGAATGCATTTCCTTAGAAGCCGTAATGTGTAAGCGTTTGAGGATGGATTGAATGATGATGTAAAGTCGTATGTTGGCATTTTGGAAATCGAGAATTTGTGGCACTTGTCGGCGAGCTTGCAAAGCCGAGGAGCTCGATATGGAGAAAAAAAAAAAGTGAGGCGGGAGCAAGGGAGTTTCAGACGAGGTCTTGGGAAGCCCTTCCACGATCATCGAAGAAATTTAGAGATGGCCTAGGCGGTCTAGAGACACCGGGCTTTTCTAGGCGAGATCGCGATCGACCCCTATGAGTGCACGAGTCACTTGATCGCCGATGTGGGACATGATCGTCGAGATAGAGCAGTGCGATGTTGTGGCAAATGGCATTCGGAAGTTGTAGATTCCATGACCGCTCTTGTTACAAGTCTGGTCAGTTGACCACTTTATCAAAGATTGCCCGAGATTATGCGAGCAGAATGTAAATCAGTGGGAAACCGAAAGTGCTACCCTTTGCTCAAGGTAGACCATCTAGAAACACGGGAAATGCTAGTGGTGGTCAGAGAGGATCTAGAGATGCTACGACCAGATCTGAGGCTCGTGCTCCTACTAGGGCTTATGCTATATGTGCACGCGAGGATGCTTCCTCGCAAGATGTTATTACCGGTACTTTTACTCTCTTTGATACTAATGTGATTGCTTTGATTGACCCTGGTTCTACTCATTCTTATATATGTGAAACCTTAGCATCCGAAGAAGACTTTACCTATTGAGTCTCTTGAGTTCGTAATTCAGTGTCAAATCCCTTGGGTCGTTCGTGCTTGTCGATAAAGTGTGTAAGAAATGCCCCTAGTAATTGAGGTTCTGTTTTCCGCGGACTTGATGCTTTTGCCGTTTGATGAATTTGATGTTATTCTTGGTTTGGATTGGTTGACCGTGCATGATGCGGTTGTGAATTGCAAAAGCAAGACTATTGATTTGAGTGCGCAAATAACGAGATAATCCGAGTTGAGTCTACGGACTTAAAGGGTTGCCGACTATAATATCGCAATGTTGGCCCGAAATATGTAAGGAAGGGTGCGAAGCATACCTTGCGTATGTATGATGACAAAGAATTGGAAAAGAAACCGAATCTGTGCGGTGGTTTGTGAATACCGGATGTTTTTCAGAAGAATTACTGGGTTTACCACTGTTCGGAAGTAGAGTTTGGTATTGAGCTTGTACAGGACTACGCCAATTTCGATAGCTCCGTATCGTATGGCACCAATTGAGTTAAAAGAATTGAAAGCTCAGTTGCAAGAGTTGACGGATAGAGGTTTCGCTCGACCAAGTTTCTCACCTTAGGGTGCACCAGTATTGTTTGTGAAAAAGAAGGACGGAACCATGAGGTTGTGCATTGACTATCGTCAGCTAAATAAAGTGACGATAAAGAATAAATATCCGTTACAGCGTATTGATGATTTGTTTGATCAACTAAAGGAGCCTCGGTGTTTTCAAAGATAGATTTGAGATCGGGTATTACCGATTCTGAATTCGAGATTCGGATATACCCAAAAGCGCTTCGAGCGAGATACGACCACTCTGAGTTCTTAGTGATGCCGTTTGGGCTCACTAATGCCCTGCGGTATTTATTGATTTGATGAATCGGATCTTGAACGATTTGGACGGTTCGTAGTTGTGTTCATTGGCGACATCTTGGTCTATTCAAGAGATGAGACCGAACATCTTGAGCACACGAGATTAGTGTTGCAAATTTTACGGGATAAGCGGTTATATGCTAAGTTCGATGAAGTGTGAGTTACGGTTAGAGAGGTTAGCTTCTTGGGTCACGTGGTATCCGCATTGGGTATTCGAGTTGACGAGCAAAATTCAGCCATACTTAGCTGGAAGCCTCAGAAATATTACGGAGGTTCGAGCTTTTGGGACTTAGGTTACTATCGACGGTTTGTAAAGGTTTTTCGATGATAGCCACACCCATGACGAAGTTACTTCAAAAGATGTTAAGTTCGAATGGACGAAAAAATGTCGAAAAGTTTTGATCAATGAAAACTTATTTGGTGAAGCTCAATTTTAGTGCGGCCCGAATCGGGCAAAGAGTTTGTCATCTATAGTGACGCCTCCCTACTTGGGTTAGGTTGCGTATTGATGCAAGAAGGTCGAGTTGTGGCCTATGCGTCGAGACAATTAAAGCCACATGAGAAAAATTATCCGACCCATGATCTCGAATTAGCTGCCATCGTATTCACCTTGAAAATATGGCGACATTACTTATTTGGTGAGAAGTGCCATGTATTTTCGGATCACAAAAGTCTCAAATATTTGATGACTCAAAGAGACTTGAATCTGCGACAAAGGCATTGGCTTAAGTTGTTGAAAGATTATGAGCTGGTCATTGATTATCACTCGGGAAAGGCTAATGTGGTTGCGGATGCCTTAAACCAGAAATCACTGTTTGCTTTACGAGCAATGAATGTACACTTGTCTGTTCTACCCGACAATGTGTTAGTAGCTGAATTAAAGGCCAAACCATTATTGATTCATCAAATTCGTGAAGCTCGAAAGTCGACGATGAATTGGTTGCAAAGCGGGCTGAATGTGTTCGAATATGGAATCCAAATTTCAAATTGATGATGACGATTGTTTGAGGTTTAGAAGTCGGTTGTGTGTTCCAAGAAATTGAACTCATTTCGACGATTACGAGCGAAGCTCATTGTAGCCGAATGTCAATTCACGGGAGTACGAAAATGTACAACGATCCGAGGCGCCGATTTTGGTGGCATGGTATGAAACGAGACATTTTCGATTTTGTTTGAAGTGTTTAATATGTCGCAAGTAAAGGCGGAACATCAAGTGCCTCTGGGTTTACTCCGACCAATCATGATACACGAATGGAAATGGGATCGAGTCACGATGGATTTCAGTATCTGGGTTACCGATGTCGGCAAGTAAGAAAGATGCGATTTGGGTTGTTGTGGATAGACCGACTAAGTCGGCTCACTTTATCCCCGTCGCACGGATTTTCATTGGATAAACTAGTTGAATTGTATATTTCTCAGTTGTTAGATTACACGGGTACCTATTTCTATCGTGTCGGATAGAGATCCGAGATTCACCTCGCGATTTTGGAAGAAATTGCAAGAAGCTTTGGGTACCAAGTGCATTTTAGCACCGCTTTTCATCCACAAACCGATGGTCAATCCGGCGGATAATTCAGATACTTGAGGATATGTTGAGATGTTGCATCCTCGAGTTTAGTGGTTCATGGGAGCGGTATTTACCTTTAATTGAATTCGCTTACAACAATAGTTTTCAATCAAGTATTAAGATGGCACCTTACGAGGCCTTATGCGGTGTAAATGCCGTACACCATTGTTTTGGACCGAGCTCGGTGAAAGTAAAATTTTCGAGTGGATTTGATTAAAGATCTTTGAGCAGAAAGTAAGAATAATTTGTGAAAGTCCAAGGCGACATCGGATCGTCGAAGTCGTATCGGATTTAAAGCGAAGAGATATTGAGTATCGGTGGGAGACAAAGTGTTTCTTAAGGTCTCACCTTGGAAAAAGATACTCGATTTGGCCGTAAGGGCAAGTTGAGTCCGAGATTCATTGGGCGTCTGAAATCTCGAACGAGTTGGTCCGATTGCATATAGGTTGCTTTTACCCCGAACTCGAAAGGATCCACAGCGTTTTCATGTTTCGATGCTTTGACGTTCTGAGATCCGATCCTTTGCACGTAATAAACCCTCCGAGGTCGAAATTCAAGCCGATATGAGTTATGAAGAAGAACCGATTTGTATCCTAGCTCGTGAAGTGAAAGAGTTGCAGAACAAAAAGGGTTCCGTTAGTGAAAGTGTTATGGCTCAAACATGGGATCGAAGAAGCTACTTGGGAACCCGAGAACTCTATGAGAGAGCGATACCCAAACCTATTTACCGGTAAGATTTTCGGGGACGAAAATTTCGTAAGTGGGGGAGAGTTGTGACAGCCCTATAGTGACCCTAGTCGGAAGCGGTTTGGGACCGCTAAACCGAGTCACCAAATTATTTGAAAGTGATATTTATGGTCTAAAATATGTGAATATGAATGTGCAAAATTTTAAGCTTGATTTAGTTAATTACATGTGAATGTAGTACATAGGACTTGTGTGACACTTTTGAAATGTGATAGGCTAATCTACAAGGATCAAATAGTGCATGTAATCAAAAGGGAGGACTTGCATGTCAATTTTCCCCCTAATTAGTAGTGGTCGGCCATGAGCATGGGTGGACAAAATGTTATGGCTAAAAAACATGTCATAGACATGTTGGGTTAATGCATTATGTAAGGAAAAATAAAATAAGGGGCATGGTAATAAAATAATGAAAGGGAATATGATGAAAACAAAGAAAAAAAAAGTGTGTGGTTGTTTCCCCCATTTTGCCGAAACTAGAAAAAAAAAAAGAAGGCTTCATCCTTTGGTTCATCCTTGGCCGAAAATTTTAAGGAGGAAGGAAGAAGAAGGGTTGAAGAGGTTCGGCCATGCATGTAACTAGGCTAAGGTATGTTTGATGATGTTCTATGAGATGCATGCATGCTTTAGTTGGTAGCTTGAGTTCGACCTAGCCCATGGTCTAAATCTTGCTAGGTGATGGAAATGACACTCGGCCATGGATGCATCATTCTTGCTTGGTGTTGATGTCGTTTACATGCTAAAAATGAAGCTTTGTAATGATGCATGTGATGGTGGATTGATGACTCTTGAATCTTCTTTTAGCATTTTGAGTGAGACATTAAGTTCTTTGTTTAACCATGACCAAAATCGAAATGGTATGGTGTTGTGATGCATTCGGCCATGGTAGAAAGTAGAGGAGAAATATGGTTGTTGTTAGATGAAGTAGAGTCTAACAAATGAGCACATATGTGCATTAGTTGATATATGGAGAAGAATCGGCTAGCAAGTTGTGTGCCAAGGCGAATATAATTTTGTATATTAATGAGTAATGCATGTGTTGAATTGATGGAAAGGAGAGGATGCTTTAATAGTGTATATATGTGTACTAGCCAAGTTTTGAACTTGAAACAAAATGGTGTTTAGTCAATACAAGTGACCATACTTGTAGAATGTATTAAGTGTTGCAATCGGCCTTAACATAGATGTGTATGTTCGGCCACATGAATGAGTACATAAGTTGATGTGTATGTTGGCCATAGGTAAGCATATTGATGGCTTTATCTTGACTTAGAAAATTGGCTAAGGGAATATTAGCTAATATGTTGAATTCGATTCGTGATTTCGTACATATGTGACTCTAATGTCTAATGTATATATGGGCTAAGTACCTTGAGCTTCTCTTTTGATGTTCAAATGAATTATGTTAAATTGCTTAATGTGATTAAAAAATGCGCATGACCATTGTGTATTTGAGCTAAAGGTTGGCCATATGACCTATTAAACTCCTTGTCATATTTGGCCATAAGCTAGCATAATGAGACTTTAATAAGTTAAATTTGTTTGAATTAGCTCAAAAGCTTAGAGGACCACAGTTGGATAAAGGAAAGGAAAAAGTTATCGAATAGCCGCCGAAATCGTTCGACCACATTCGAGGTAAGTTTTCGAGTAATGGAACTTAGATTATGATTTGATTAGATCATGTTTTAAGCAAATCAAAATCATGCTCTTTATATCTGCTATTAAGCGAAATTGCAAGTGTGATAAGTGTCTTGTGCTTGAGCTTTGGTAATGAAAATGAAATACGGATGTGTCATGATTTATTAATAAATGTGCATGGTTATTTGAATGATGTCCGGGCTAAGTCCCGAAGGCTTTGTGCTAAGTGACTATATCTAGACTAAGATCCGAAGGCATTTGTGCGAGTTACTAATCCCGGGCTAAGCCCGAAGGCATTTGTGCGAGTTACTAAATCCGGGTTAAGTCCCGAAGGCATTTACGCGAGTTACTATAACGGGCTATGTCCGAAGGCGTTTGAGCAGTAGCTATATCCGGTTAAATGCGAAGGTACGTGATTTGGGAATGAGCAATCTTGCTGTAAAATTTCAGTTAATACGCTTGTAAAATCCCAACAATGAGGTATGTTTCGAATGTGCATTGGAATAGTTGATTCCCTTCGAATAATATTCGCTCAGTTGAGTAATGAGCTTCCGGTTTTTGGCTAAGAGGATCCCTTATGTATGAATATAGGGGTTGGAATGTGAAGTAGGAATGATTTGAGAATATGTATATATGGAATCATCCGTTTAGTTATATGAATGCTATACTTGATTGTACTTAAATTCTCTGCTCAAAACTTACTAAGCATTTAATGCTTACTCCGTTTCTTTGATTTTCATTTTATAGATTTTGGTTCTTCAGCTATCGGACTTGGGATTTTGAAGTCGAAGTCGCCCACACTATCAAAGCTCCTTTTGGTATACTTTTGGTTGAACTTTGAAATGGCATGTATAGGACTACCCTTTTGTTGTTGGTCATGTACCCTTCGGTTTTGTGTAAATTTGGATAGCCATGCGAAAATGGCTTAAATATACTTTGATCATAGCATTATAATCGTTTTGTATGTTGTCCGTCGAGAGGTATGGAAATGTTGGTAACGGTTAGCCATGGGAATGGTTATTCATGATCACTTTTGGAATATGTATGACAAACTCTAGTTGATCCATGGAGGATCATGAAATAGGTAAAGTTTACCTTAAAAATAGATGCTGGCAGCAGCAGTGATGTCGATGTGAAAAATCACTAAAAATAGTAGGGATGGAATTAAATAGTGAATAAATTATGTAATCGAACCTTAATGAATCTATTTTCATAGGAAAGTAACAAAACGTTCATATGAACAGTATATTATGAGATGTTAAAGTTTTCGTGAGACAGGGCCAGAACGGTTTCTGGATCCCCTGATCTGACTTTGGAAATTCATTATAAATTAACCAGAGACATTTAGAAATCATGCCATATATGTATAGATTCCTTTTTGAGTCTAGTTTCTATAGAAACAAACGATATCAGTATTAAATCCCTGTACAGGGAGATATCCAAGTCGTAATGCATGAAGGTCAGTGTAGTCGCACCCTGTAACAGGGGAGACTTTAACTAATAAACTGTACTAATTGGCCTGACCAAAAATTCTAGAAAAAAATCTGTAGATGGACATATGAGTCTAGTTTCAGAAAAAAATTACGAAACTGATTTTCGAGTTTTGGAACTCAAGATATGATTTTTAAGGTGATAGTGACGCAGTTAGCCAACTGCCTGGAAACTTTTAAAATGGACTGTGAAAGCAAGTGATTTAAGTCTGCAAACCCCTCGTGTCCGACTCCGGCAACGGTCTCGGGTACGGGGTGTTACAAATAGGGTTACGGAACATTTTCAAATTTATACCATAATTAAACATACATTTCACATATAATAAATCAAATCATATACATTTCATTCACAACCAAACATTTTGTCCCTAATTCGAGCCTACGAGGCCCTAAACATGCATTAAGAGTGGTTCGAACAAAACCAATTACTTTGGAAAATTTTTTAACAATTAGATAATTCTCCCAAAAACAAAGGACATACGCCCGTGTGGCCCGGCCGTGTCTCTTACACAGCCAAAGACACGCCCTTTTCAAAGTCCGTGTGGACATTTGAAATGGGAGCACATGGCCGTGTCCCAGCTTGTGTCCGACCCCGTGTAACTCACTGACTTGGGTCACACGGCCAAGATACACATTTGTTTGGCTAGCCCGTATGCCCTAAATATGGCCATGTGCCATGCCGTGTGCTAGGCTGTGCCAAACTTGTAGGTTATACTGACTTATGCCACATGGCCAAGTCAGATGCCCGTGTGTGAGGTCGTGTGGAGCATACTGACTTGAGTTCTAATTCAACACCAAGGGACACACGGCCATGTATCCTAACTGTGTATCACACACGGCTAAGACACACACCTGTGTCTCTGCCCGTGTGGATAGAAATAGGCTATTTACCAAGCCATTTTACTTGTGCTCACCTACATCAAATTCAAAGGAACCAATACATAACATCAATAGGCATTTCAATTCAACCAATTCAAACATAAATCATGCACATTCAATACTCCCATTTTCTATACACACTAATCTCAAAACATATCCTACCATTCATACCAAATTCACATTTACAATTCAATTAAGTAAACACTTTCAAATATGAATCATTTAGCTTAATTTTCCAATCAAACCAATATTCACAGATCAACCATTTGATACACATAATGCCTATTACCATTAAGCATCACACAACTATCATATATCTATCCATGAACTCATAATCTAAGCCATATATATATACATGATTCAAAATATCAAAACAACCCAAAATGAGCCATCACTCATGGCTATATATACAAACCAAAAACATATACATTTATAAGCCAATTCAAATGGCTAAATTTACTTCCAACACATAACCAAAATGACCAAAATTTCTATACATGCGATATACTTAAAACATAAGCTCAAAAGTACCAAATTGATAGTTGGATAGTGTGATGATTTCTTCGACGATCCCTGTGTCTGAGTTAGCTTTAAAGTCACTATAAAACATGGAAAAAAACAAAGTAAGCTTTATAGCTTAGTAAGCTCGTATGAAATAAATTCAATCTAAACGTGAATATTCAAATCATCAATTTGAACATATCAACATATAATTCATGCAACTAACAAACCTTTCATATTTTTCAATCATAATCTTATATATAACTTCACAACTTCTTTGATTTAAACTTATACAGTTCATGTACATACCTATACCATCTCGTATCAATCTCATACACAATCACGCATTTACCCGTTGAACCATTCGGAATACTATCGAATACTTGAAAACCTCACACACTATGTGCCAATATCATTGCCCGAAGCCAACTCAATCTTATATCGCATAGACTGCTCACATTGGAGCTATCAATAGGCCTACTCACACAAGCTGTGGGTCAAGACGTAGCTACACGGTGCTGCTCACACAAGCTGTCAAGTATCCGAAACACATGTCGTATACTCAGCCACTGGTAGGATGTACAGGACCAGCACCCGGATCACATAATCACATTAATCCTCTAATGGCATGTCACTAGTATCAAAATCTATTCCTAAGGTTCAACTGGGATTTCAAATGCTGAATCGTCATCGAATAATTGTCGAATGTGTCCATATTCTCATAATCACAGTTTATACAATATCAAAACATTTAAAATACATTTATAATGAAATTTATCTTATACAAACTTACCTCGGATGCTAAAACAATGAAACGAGTCAACTATTCCGTGATTTTGTTCTAACCTTGATCTAAGTCCATATTTCTCATTTCTTGATCTAAATATAATAAAAATTAACTTATTTAATCATCTCTCTATTCAATTTAGTCCAAAATTCACTTTAAAGCACTTTTACACATTTGCTCCTAATGTTTCACAACTTTTACAATTTAGTCCTTATTTCATAAAATCACAAATTAATGCAATTCAACCACAACCCATGCTAGCAGAATTTCAATTAGGTCCCTAGCAGCCCATATTTTTCATTTATTTCACATTTTAACCTCAAAGTATCCACACTTCACAATTTTATCCCTAATTTGCATTTTCGCTAAAAATCATTTAACAAAACTTGTATAACTATCATCAAACATTCAAAATCTATCATTAAACATCAAAATATTGATGTATTCATCAATGGAAACATTTAAAATCTTTGAAAATTTTTCAAAATAGTCCCTAGGCTAGCTAGACCTAGCTGTAACGATCTCAAAAACATAGAAATAATTAAAAAAGATGACAAAAACGGACTTACAATTGAGCTAGGAAGCTTCGCTGAATGAAAAAGCTCAAAAATGGCTTCCAAAGACCTATTTTCGATTGAAAATGGAGAAATAAAGATGATAATTGGCTTTATTTTATTTATTTTATGTTTATTTACATTTTACTTAATTAACCTTAATTAATAACCATCAAAATCACTTAATATATGCCCAAAATTGTCCACTCGTAATTCAAATGGTCTAATTGCCACTTAAAGGCCTTAACTTTAAGGTTCTATAGCTATTAGACACTTTTAACTAATAGAACAACACTTTTGCACTTTATGCAATTTAGTCATTTTTACCGAATTGAGCATTCAAACGATAAAATTTCTAAACGAAACTTTCACACAACCATATATTCATGCTGTAGACCTTAAAATAATAATAAAATAAATATTTCAACCTCAGATTTGTGGTCTAGAATCCACTATTTTTTAATCCGTACCTTTATTTTTTAATCTGTTAAAAATTTTAGATGTTTCCATTGATTAGTCTTGAGTGTTTTTTTATGATAATTATGTATTTGAACCTTTGATTGTGTTATTTGGTGATTTTGTGAAGTGATTTTTGTTAGATTTTCATTCAGGGATTAAATTGTGAAAATGTTAAAATTTTAGGGTTTGATAGTGAATTTGATGTTTAGAAGGGATTTTTGAAGGGCCTAGTATTTTTGGTTGAAATGTTGACTTCATAAAAATGGTTAATTTGATGATTTTTGGGTTAAGGGACCAAATTGCAAAACTTGTAAAAGTTAGGGGTAGTTGTGTAAATTTGAAAAATAAAAGGGTATAAAATGTAAAGTTAATTGGAAGGTGAAAAATAAACTAATAATTGAGAAATTTTATATTTTAGATCAAATCCTAGTTGATACCTGTGGAAAAGGAAAAATTGTAGAATAGTCCCTGAACTTCTGCAATTATTACCATTCAGCTTAGGTAAGTTCATACAGTTTATAATTTAACATCTATATGAAATTGTTGATGATATAATGTGATATAATAGATATATTTGATTATAAATGATGTAAATTTATTTGAGAAAAGTTGTTGAAATTCAATACTTGATCGGATTGAACGCAGGACAGAGTACAATCGAGATATAGTGTATTTTGGGGGATTGGACTGGAGATTGTTGTGGAGTGATATATATATATTTTTCCCGAGTAGACCGAGTTTCAGCATTTGTTGTGAACTCTCGTGTTATAATCCCTATTTTGGTGTGTTTTTGGTTGGACTAGCTCTTTAGAGCCATTGGTATGTTATCAGGTGGACTAACTCTTATGAACATCTAGCGTGTTATCGGGTGGATTAGCTCTTATGAGTATCTAGTGTGTTTCGGTTGGAATATCAATGTACTCATATCCGTAATTCATTCATCAGATTGTAAATCTCTGTAATGTAACTTAATTAGTGATTTTGATGGTTATGACATGTATTTGAGATTTGAATTGAATTTTGCAATTCACCTGGTTGAGATTGTGGATGAGAGGGAACACATATGGTTGTAATATTGTTGAATTATTTGTTGTACTTAATTCAGTAATATTTATTATTTTAGCATGCCAAACTTACTAAGCTTCAATGAGCTTACTTGTGTTATTTTCTGTTCTTGTAGATACTTTGAAGGTTGGATGATCAGATCGACACTCTAGTCACACTATCCATTCATTTTTGGTAGTTTTTGGAACATTCATTTCAGATTAAAGGGCATGTAATAGGCTTTCATGTCATTACTATGGTTTTGGATTGTAAATGTTAAAATATGATTTTAAGTACAAGTAGTAAACCTAATATGATAGGTGAACTAAGGAAGATGTTTTAGTGCAAATATATGATATGTGTTAATGGAATGTTGTGATTGAGGTGCCTATGTTAGGCATATAGGTTGAATGTTAGATGGTGTAATTTAACATACTTTGGATGATAGTTCTTTTTGTTGTGAAATTGAATATACTGGTGGTATCATTGAGGATACATTGGCTAGATACTTAGGATGGTTAATTTAACATGTTTTTAGCTTGTTTAATGTCATTTTAAAGAGGTCTTTCGGCTGGTAAATTGATTACTTAGAGTCCAAGTAAGCTTGAAATGGTAAACTTGTTGTTTAAGATTCATTTTGGGTCCACACGGCTTGAGACAAAGGTGTGTGATTCAGCTGTGTGAGGCACACAGCTGTGTGTCATCTGATGATTTCTTTAGGGTGCAAGTCAGTGGGTTACACAACCTAACACATGGCCTGGCACAGGGCGTGTAACTGTAACACCCCTTACCCGTACCCAAGGCCGGGATAGGATATGAGGCATTATCGAACACATACACAGTCATTCATGCAAAAATTGGGCTATAGCATTTTTCTTTAGAACAACTTCATTTGTAACGCCCCAAATTTGGGCCTAGAAATATTAGGTATTGAGCGAGGGAGCAGTTGGGAAGCTACTCATAAATATTTAATTGTGCAAGGAAGTGACACAGTTGTGTGTTTGGCTAGTGGTTGTGTGCTCTGGATGTGTCTGGGAAGTCATGGGTTCAAGCCCTGGCTTCCACAAAATTTTGGTTTTTGAGGATAAAACGCTTGTCTTTGGCCAGTAGGGTTATAAGTTTATTTTGGCAAAGTATGACATAAAGAGCCTGGTGGTCTAGTGGATAGTGGCGTATGGAGTGTACTAGTGGTCTGAGGTTCAAATCTTTGCTTGTGCAAATGGAGATTATTTTTATTGTTGGCTATTGGAGGTAGTAGTGTTTGTCTGAAACACTGCAGAGTGAAGTGGAGTTTGAATTGGTCATGAAGGGATTGTAGGAGGGAGTTGAGGAGAGATATGAGTAGGGATTTTAGGAGGAAATCAAGGGGATCTAAAGTGGAAGGGATTTGGTGCCTAATTTGAATGCTGGCACAAGAAGAATTCAGCTTTGGTACTCCATCTCCTCATTTTTTGGTTCCTATTAATTGTTTGGGGGTTCCTTTTACTCTGGGTTTTGGATGGCCGAACATTATTTTCTCTCCCTCTCTATCTTATAGTTTTGGGCATGTCTTTTTGTGTATTTTCTTATTCTCTGCTCCTCTCTCTTTTCTTTTGGCACTTTTGCTCTTTTCCCCTACCCTCCAATCAGGCACTTTTCTGTTGTTTATTGTTCTCCTTGGCTGAATGCTCCATCTACTCCCCTCTCTCATATTCTTCAGCTTTTAACTCCTAGTGCTGATCGATTCTCTTCTTATCTTTTATCTCTCTCAACCACAATACATGGCTGAATACTCCTGCCTCTCTTACCCTTACTGTGTTGACTTTTCCTTCGTTTCTATCCGTCATTTCTGTGGTTATTCTTTTCACCGATTTTGCATGGGTAAGTCTGGCTCTTGTTTTAAGTGCACATCGTTATTCTTTCCTTTTTGTATTTCTGCCGTGTTGATAGTCCCCATCTAATGTATTCTTTGCTACCGATGCTTGCTAGGGGTGGTTTGTGCTAAATCTCTGCCTCTGTCGCTTAGGGTGATCATTGTGGAAATAGAACGACTAATTCCCTTCTCTAGAGGCGGTTTTACTATTCGGTAAGTGGTTTACGCTTGGTTCAAATGGTTTTACGAACAGTATGATCAAGGTTAATAGATTTGGTTGGTATGCAGATAATAATCGAAGAAGGGGGAAAGATTATTCTTGATCAATAGTTTAGGTATGTAGAGGCTTGGGGGTTCGAAACAAGGTATGTAACAATTGATCTTTTGGATTAGTATTATGAAAAGGAGTAGTATTAATTTATTTACCTTGAGAAACTAATGGAATGGTTGTGGTTTGGATCAAGGTTTGGAATGCTCAAGAGGCTACGTGCGTGTTTTTGTAAACAAGTGTGTAAAACACTGCCATTACCGTAAATTGGCAAAAGCTGAAAAATAAGACTGTTGATGCAACATGGGCGTGTGATCGCTCGTGTGGTAACCCCAAACGCATAAACGTGGGTACTGAATTTCAAGAGGCCACCATGGGCGATACCATGAACTTAGGCCATTTTGGGCCATGTTAGGCTGAAATGGGCTGTGTGAGCCCCACGGGCTTGTGGTCCCACACGGGTAAATCACACGGATGCATGGAGATTTTTGGGCTAGATTGTGTAGTTCGCACAGTTAAGGCCATTTTTGGGCTTCGTGGGCCACACGGGCGTGTGGGCCCACATGGGCCTGTATTATGGGCTTTGGGTCCATTTTCACTGTTTGATGGTTAAGGTTGCACGGGTTGCCCGACGATGACTGTGACCTTCTGTTGGGTCGGTAAGCATACCTGAACCCTCATGTGATAAAATGACGATTTTTCTCTTATGTGATAAAATGACGATTTTGCCCTTATGTGATAAAATGACGATTTTGCCCTTATGTGATAAAATGACAATTTTACCCTTATGTGATAAAATGACGATTTCGCCCTTATGTGATAAAATGACTATTTTACCCTTATATGATAAAATGACGATTTTGCCCTTATATGATAAAATGAAGATTTTGCCCTTATGTGATAAAATGACGATTTTACCCTTATGTGATAAAATGACCATTTAGTCCTTATGTGATAAAATGACGATTTTGCTCTTATGTGATAAAATGACAATTTTGCCCTTATGTGATCAAATTATCGAAATACCCTCATAGAGTAAAATGATCGAAATACCCCCATAGGGTAGAATGATCGAATACCCCTGTAGGGTAAACTGACTGTAATACCCTAGTAAGGTAAAATGACAGATTTGTTCTCCGATGTGTGTGACTGTATTTGAGCATGCCATGTTATATGTGTGTTGCATCCATGTATGATATTATGTTGCATTGCATGGGGTGGGATATATGATTTTGGAGGAAGTATAGTGTACTGATATGGTCGCACGGGTCGCCCAAGACGATTGTGGACCTACTGATGGCTTTAAGCCTATTACTGGCACCTCTGCTGCAATTATTGATTAGTGACTGGTGCTATATTTAGAGTGTAGGGATGGGTGGTTGATTTTATCCCTACATGGAGTGCAGGGCTGGATGGAGTGGAGTATAGAGGATGGATGTGTACGATTTTCTGTTTGTATTACTTGCGATTCTTCGCTCTTGCATTGATCATGGTTCTTTGACCGATTCATCGCCATCGCTATTGTTATAGAATGGGCCAAGGCCCTAACTGATATTGAACTGTTACTGATATGGGCTTAGGCCCATACTGTGTTGTTCACTGTTTGTTTATCATTAGGATTACACACTGAGTTTTTGTAAAGTCACCCAATTGTTTTAACTGTACAGGTAATCCTTAAGTAGATCAGTGCTGTGAGGGACTTGGAGGTGGACACACAACAACTTACGCTTCTGAATTTATCTTTTAACTTATAAGTAGTTTTATTTGGGTATTTTTATGTAAAAGGCCTCTTTAAGTTTTATTCTTTAATTAGGGCTTTTATTATTTTATTATGATTTATACCTGCTAGTGGTAGGATGCGGGTTTTCAAAAGATATGCATAACTTACCAAAATATCACGAATACGCAAAACCGTTTCAGAAGTTTCCGCGATAAACGAGATTTTGAAATTAATAATGTTCTAAAGTAAATACTTTTTGATAGTGACGCAGGTTATAAATTATTTTCTAGATCACTCAAGAGGCTATATAAACATTGGGCTTTTCAAACGTTATCACATTTTACGAAAAATACTTCAATGTGACATCGCCAGATTCGGCCATAACGTCCAGGCTAGGTTTGGGGTGTTACATCATTCATACATACACAATTTGTCCCTAATATGGGCCTGCAATGACTTTAGAAAAGTTTGGGAAATTTTCCCTAATATAGAGCCATACACCCGTGTAAGACAGGGGACACACCCGTGTGCTCTAGACACGCTCATGTCCTCCAGCTCTGTAACTTTCTGACTATGACGTTAGCATCAATTTAGGTGCAGACCGTGTGGCTAGACCGTGTGGTCAATTAAAATTAAATGAATTTTTCATAAAAAGGTACAGACTTCACACGACCAGAGTACATACCCATGTGGGTAGGCCGTGTCTCCACACGGCCAAAACACATGCCCGTGTCTTAGCACGTGTGTTTACTACTGAGCATACTGACTAGAAAAAATTAGGGTGCAGGGGACACACGACCATTCAACAAGCCCATAGGGCAGACCGTGTGTCACACACGGTCTAGACACATGCCCGTGTGTCTACCCATGTAGACCATTTAAAGGCTATTTTCCAAGCCAATTGTCACCCTCAATCATTCATACATTCAAACATATTTCCTAGCATGCAACATAACATATATAAACACTCAAATATTCAACACCATGGCACTCTCACATCTTTATAATGTCATCCTTGTACATTTATTTTGTTACACCATTTAGAAACATTCCACACCAATTTCATGCATTATCAAACTTGTTATCATAACTTCAAATTATGCATTCATGACTATAGTCATTTTAAACCGTTAAGTCATCCCCTATCTTTTAGCATCTAATCCATACTTTATCATACATTTACCAAGAAATAACATATCACATCACCAAGGCATTAACACATGCATGCATGGGTAATTAGATTAAAACCTTATGATCAAATATAAGCCATATCACATGGCCATTACAAAATGAATCATCAACATCATAGGCTTCACAATTTGGCCAAATAGCATGGCACATATCACAAAATCACCAAGTCCCCTATACATGCCATACTCAAAATAACAATTTCACTATACCCAATAATCTTTTGATAGTGTGATCGAACACTCCGAAAGCTTCTGATCCCCGAGCTAGCTTGGCGGAACTACAAAGGATGAAAAGCAAAAGAGGTAAGCATTAAAGCTTAGTAAGTCCACATGCAAAGAATATGCAATGGTAGTAAGCAATCAACATGCAAAGACATAGTAACATATACATAAAGATTATTCATCACTTAAACCTTTTGACTTACTTATCATATGTACACATATACTTTCCCACCACAAATCATTCTTTACCAAGGAATTATTCATAGGTTTTGCGTACATACCTGTACCCATCGTAGTATATCATATAACCATACCTCTTTAACATGCCCTCCTCGGGACTTTCATCACATCCATTGCATTACCCGTTGAAAACTTGGAATACTATTGGATACGCGGAAAGTTGCGCATAAGTGCCACATAAACACACGTAGCCAAAGCTACCTCTTAACATTTAACTCTCGCAATGGAGCTACTCACGGGGTTGCTCATAAAGGCTATAAATCAAGGTGTAGCTACACGGGCTACTCATTCAAGTTGTCAGGTATCTGACCAACTCAAGGATTACCTAGCCATCGGTAGGACACACAAGACCATTTCCCAGAAGCCAATGACGTGTATCACATCCATAATGAACTTGGACCAACTCAATGAACTCGGACCAACTCAATGAGCTCGGATGTTTCATACATATCACGAACCCGGACCAACTCAACGAGTTCGGATTTCTAAATTCCTAGTGACATGTCACTTGTATCCTAAACTTTCCTAAGGTTCAAACAAGATTTTCCTCACTTGCAAAAGGCATACTTTGTCGTACTTGCTCGTGATGTCGTATGTAACGACCAATTATCATTTATGCTTTCATAACAACCAATAAGTTTATAACTCATAATAATAAGAAAATATTTATCACATAATATCAAAACACTAAAAAACATGCTACAACACCACATTATTTGCATACGCACTTACCTCGGTACGAAATGATAGTAATCGAGCCGAATCATCGTATACTTTATTCTTTCCTCGATTAAGACTCGGTTCACATTTTTCTTGATCTATAATGCCAAATTTAACTTGGTTATTAATCACATTATTCAAATCAATCCATAATTCATACTTTGGTAAAATTACCTTTTTACCCCTAACTTTTCACTTATTTACGATTTAGTCCCTAGGCTCGTTTGAAATGCATGCATTTTCTTTGTTACCCAAGCCTAGCCGAACCTATACCATGCTCATATCAGCCTACATTTTCCTTTATTTCACATTATTACTACCCACTTTTATACATTTACAAACAAATCCTTTTTTTTTGTGTTTTCACTAAAAATCACCTAGTAAAAGATGTTTATCATGCATCAAACATTCATATTCCTCCATCAATCATCAAAATACATGCATGTTACACATGGGTCAAATTTCATGTATTAATCCTAGCTCAAAATATAGATAGAAATGGGTAGATCATTGTGACATCCCTAAAGTGACCCTAGTCGGAAAGCGGTTTCGGGACCGCTAAACCGAGTCACTAAATTATTTGAGTATGATAGTTACTGTCTAAATATGTGAAAATGCATGTGTGAATTTTTTTAATTCTTTGATTTAGTTAATTTGAAGGTGAATTGAAAGAAAAAGGACTCATGTGAAAGGATTTAATTATATGTGGCTAATTTTAAGAGGTTAATAAAGGAATGAAGTAAAATAAATGGAGTTGCATGTCAAATAACCCATTTGACAAGGTTAGTGGCGGCCATGACAAAATTATGGGCAAGGGAACATGTTTCCAACATGTTATGCTAGTGGTGTATGTAGGAAGCCATAAAATAATAGCTAGCATTAAAGAAATGAACAAAAAATGAGCATGGATGCCCCCATTGTGCCAGTAACTAGAGAGAAAAAAAAAAAAAAAAAAGAAGAAAAATGCTCATTCTATTCTCCATTGCCGTGGCTTGAAGGAGGAAGAAGAAGGAATTCTTTTGTGCATGATTTGGCTTGGTTGATGCTTAGGAAGAGGTAAGCACTTTGAAACCCTTGGAAATTTAGATGTAAATGAGGTGATTAGTTCAAGTTCTATTCATTCCATGGATTAAATTTGGTTGTTTGGAGGTTTGGTATTTGGCCAAGTAGTTGAAGCTCTTGGTACATATATTTTTCATGAAAGTTGAAATTGGTTTGTTCATAAGGGGAGAGGGTGCCGAATGTGGCCAATGAAAGGCCTTGATGAACTATATATGTGGCTTGGGTTTATGCTATTTGGTTAAGGAATATTGTGCTAGCAAGGTTGGTTTTATATATACATGTAAGTTACTTTGTATATGATGTTTAGAAAAAAAAAATAGTGAAGGGCAAAGTTAATGATGTTGGATAAATTTTTAGTAGAGTTGTGCTTAGGCATTCGGTCATTGATGAGCATTGTGGTAACCTAGTTGTAGTTGCAACTCCTAATTTTGAGATGGAATTTGTACACATACGTTAAGTAAATGGTTAGGGCCGAATGGGGACTATGTGTTTGAAAGAATAAAATCGATACTATAATTGATAGTATAAGTATTGACCATTCAATCAAGGGTATAGGTGATGTTAGATCAATTTTAGCACATTCGGCTATTTAGGTATACCCAATCATGATATTGCCTTTGATTGTATAAAATCAACTAAAATGGGTGGTTAGTGAGGGTGGCTATTTAATATACGAATATGTATATGTGTATGTGTGATTGGATTATTGATAGAATAGTAAATTGCATAAGGCTATTGGTAGAATAGCCAAGAACATAAGGCGACAAGATAAAAATTTTACCATGTCGTTCGTATGTTATATGATCATTAGAATGTGGATACCAACATATGTACCAAAGCGATTGAATGAGTTAATTTGTTTGTTTAAGCTCAAGATCCTAAAGGAGAGGCGTCCAACAAGGGAAATCGAAGGTCAACGAGTAGCCGACTTAGAATTATTTGTCCAACACAAGGTAAGTCATTAAGCACATATGTTTGATATTGCTTAAATGATTGTAAAATCTATGCAATTGTGTTTAATGGGATGCTATATATATATAAATGAAATTGTATGTGTATGGAGTGATGACAATTGTTGAATGTAAAAGAAATAGTGAAATGTGTAGAAAGTTTGCTTTTGGCACTAAGTGTGCGGGCAATACGTGTGTGTGCGGTGGCAGATTGGCACTAAGTGTGCGTCTTTGAAATATATGGCACTAAGTGTGCGTGCTGGAAATATATGGCACTAAGTGTGCGTCTTTGGAAATATATGGCACTAAGTGTGCGTGTTGGAAATATATGGCACTAAGTGTGCGAGCTCGAAGGGTATGGCACTATGTGTGCGGGCTTAAATCGCATGGCACTAAGTGTGCGAAATCGAGTATTAAGCACGTGTGTGTGCGTACTCTATATATATATATAAATATCTCCGTCGAACAATTATATGGAGGGTGTGTCTCCATCAAGTTGAGTATGGACAATGGATCGGGTAAGTACCTTGAGCTCATGACGAATAGGTAATATGTTCATGCTCGGGGTTGAGCTTGGTAAGCTTTAAATCTATGTGATGATTGCAATTGTATGATTGTGGTGAAAATGAGTTGGTGTGTAAAATGCCTCAAATATCTTATTGTATAGAATATGAAATGTGGATGTATGACTTGGTATGAGATTGAACCGAAGGTCCAAGGAACTATGATATAGTTCGATATGGATGGAGTACTTAGCCTCGTTCATTATTTCATGTTGTAATAATTTTGTTAATGGATGGTTGTGGAATGCTTATGGCTTCTTGAGTTATAAACTCACTCGGTGTTTTCTTGTCACCCATTTTAGGTCTCTTGGACTCGTCTCTTGTGTACTCGGAACCGTCATCGAAGTCATCACACCGTGAACAATCTTTTGGTATTGTCTCCTTAGTCGATCTAGGAGAACATTTGGCATGTATAGGCTGTTTTGTTTTGTTGAATTTTGGGTTGTAAACTTTAAGCCATGCGAAAATGGCCTATGTGGTCGGTTGAGTGTGATTCTAAAACCTATAGTCACAAGTCTTAGAAACCTTAATTTTGATAAGGTGGCCATAGCTTGTATTATGTATGATGAATTATAGTTGGCCATGGAAGAATTATGAAATAGTCATTGTTTGCTTTAGTAATGATCTTGCCAATGATGAGGTGAGATTGAAAAATCACTAAAAATAGTAGAAGTAGAATTAAATAGTGAATAAATTATGACATTGAACCTTGATGAATCTACTTTCATATGGAAGAAACGAAGCGGTCATATGAGTCGATTTTAAGAGATATTCAGGTTTTAAGTGAAGCAGGGCGAGCGGTTTCGGATCCCTGCTCCGACTTTGAAAATTTACCATACAGAAACAATTAGAAGTCATGCCTTATATGCATAGATTCCCTTTGAGTCTATTTTCATTAGAAACAAAGCGGTATGAGCATTGGATCTCATGCGAGATGATATCCAGGTCGTAATGCGCAAAGGTCGGTGTAGTCGAACCCTGAAACAGGGGTGACTTTAACTAATAAACTGTACCAATTGGCCCGACCAAAATTCTAGAAAAAATGTGTAGATGGAATTATGAGTCTAGTTTTAGGAAAATTTACGGAACTGGTTTTCGAGTTCGGGAACTCGAGATATGATTTTAAGGTAACAGTGACGCAGTTAGCTATCTGCACGGCAGAAATTCATAATTTCAAGAGAGAAATAAGGAAGTAAGCCCGGTAACACCTCGTGGTCAAATCCGGTGACGGTCACGGGTTTGGGGTGTTACAATCATGCTTCAAAGACTTCAAAAATACAAAGAACATTAAAAACGGGATTAGGGAGCACTTACAATCAAGCTTGGAAATGTTGAACAAAACCCTAGCTATGGCTATTGAGAAATTAGGCTAGCACTTGGAGAAGATGGACACATTTTTGCTTTGATTTTCCCTTTTTTATTCTTTTAATTACCAAATGACCAAAATGCACTTAGGGTGTTTCTTTCAAATTTTTCCTATGCATGTCCATTTTTGTCCAAAATTATAGAAATTGGTCAAATTGCTAATTAGGACCCTCTAATTCATAATCTAAAGCAATTTCATGCTTAAAGCTTCTAGAATGCAAGTTTTGCATTGTATTCAATTTTGTCCCTAAAATTCAATTAGACATTTTGTAAGTAGAATTTCTTCATGAAACTTTCACATAAGCATGCATTCATATCATAGACTTCATAAGAGTCATATAATAATTATTTATATCTCAAATTTGTGGTCTCGAAACTACTATTCTGACTAGGCCCTAATTCGAGATGTCACAACTCTTCCCCGTTTAGGGATTTTTGTCCCCGAAAATCTTACCGATAAAAAGGTTTGTGTATTGTTTCCTCATAGCCTCCTCGGGTAGCCTCTTCAACCCCATGTCTTTTCCATAAAACTTTCACAAGAGCAACACTTTTTTTTTCTTAATTTTTTAACTTCTCGAGCCAAGATCTTAACCGGTTCTTCACCATAAGTCATATCCAGTCTGATTTCAACCTCTGTCCGTACAATCACATGAGATGGATCGGATCTATATCGGCACAACATTGATACATGAAACACATCATGAATCTTTTCTAACTCAGTCGGTAAGGCCAATGGATAAGCAACGGGCCCTATCCTTTCGGTAATCTCATACGGTCCTATAAAATGAGTACTGAACTTGTCTTTTCTTCTGAATCTCAAAACCTTTTTCCATGGAGACACTTTCAAGGATACTTTATCACCGACATGATACTTAATTTCCTTTCTTTTCAGGTCTACCTATGACTTTTGTCTATTCGGTGCCGCTTTTAAACAATCACGAATTACCTTAACCTTTTCTTCGGTTTCTTTAACCAAATCAACTCCATTTATCTTATTCTCCTTAAGTTCAGTCCAGAACAAAGGTGTACGACATTTACGCCTATACAATGCCTCATAAGGCACCATCTTCAAGCTCAACTTAAACTATTGTTGTAGGCAAATTCAACCCAAGGTAAGTACTTTTCCCAATTACATTGGAATTCAAGAACACAACATCTGAGCATATCTTCAAGTGTCTGAATTACTCTATCAGATTGTCCATCAGTCTGTGGATGAAAAGCGATACTAAAATTTAGCTTTGTACCCAAAGCTTCTTGTAACTTCTTCTAAAACTGCGAAGTGAACCTCAGATCTCTATCCAAAATAATCGATAAAGGTACTCCATGAATTCTCACAATCTCAGAAATATACAATTCGGCTAACTTATCAAGTGAATAATCAACGCGTACCGGTATAAAATGAGCCGATTTAGTCAATCTATCAACCACAACCCATACGACATCTTTCTTTCTTGGTGTCAACAGCAAGCCTGTTACAGAGTCTATAGTAATTCGGTCCCATTTCCATTCGGGAACTAAAATAGGCTGGAGTAAACCTGAAGGTACTTGTGTTTGGCCTTTACTTACTGAAAAATCAAGCACCTCGACAAAAACTTAGATATATCTCTTTTCACGCCATTCCACTAATACATTTTCTTTAAATCATTGTACATTTTCATGCTACCAGGGTGAACTGACATAACCCCGTTATAAGCCTCATGCAAAATATTCCAAATCAACTCAGCATTCTTTGGGACACAAATCCTTCCATGGAACCTCAGACAACCATCAGAATCTCTCTAAAAATCTGATTCACTGCTCGACTCACACTGAGCTTTCTTATCTTGAACTCTTTATCAGCTTCCTGGGTATCACAAATCTGTTGAAGAAAAGCGGTCTTGCTCTTAACTCTGCTAGAATTACACCATCATGAGATAGGGTTAGTCGTGCATTCATAGCTCTCAAAGAAAATAAATACTTTCTATTCAAGGCATCGACAACCACATTTGCCTTACCGAGGTGATAATCAATTACAAGCTCATTGTCTTTTAACAATTCAAGCCATCTTCGTTACCTCAAATTCAAGTCCTTTTGGGTCATCAGATATTTAAGACTTTTATGGTCTGTATAAACATGACATTTCTCCCCGAATAGGTAATGTTGCCAAATATTCAAAGCAAATACAATGGCGGCTAATTCTAGATCATGCATAGGATAGTTTTTCTCATTGGGCTTCAGTTGCCTCAAAGCATAAGCTACTACATTGCCTTCTCGCCTAAGCACACAACCTAGTCCAATCAAGGACGCATCACTATAAATCACAAATTCTTTCCTTGGTTCTGGTTGTACTAACACTGGTCCCTCGGTTAATAACATTTTCAACTTCTTAAAGCTCTGCTGACATTTTTCTGACCATTCAAACTTAACATCTTTTTGAAGTAGTCTCGTCATAGGAGTGGCTATCATAGAGAACCCTTTCACAAATCGTCTGTAATAACCGACTAAACCCAAAAAGCTCCTAAATTCAGTTACATTCCTTGGCGGTTCCCATTCGACAATAGCAGAAATATTACTAGGATCAACTCGTATACCATCTCCTGAAACAATGTGGCCTAAGAACCCGACCTCTCGAAGCCAAAACTCACTTTTACTAAACTTAGCATACAATTGTTTGTCCCTCAAAGTCTGCAAAATAGTTCTCAAGTGTTCGGCATGCTTTGCCTCATCTCTAGAATAAATCAGAATATCATCGATAAACACCACAACAAACTTATCCAAATATGGCTAAAAAATTCGGTTTATTAAATCCATAAACACAGCAGGAGCATTCGTTAATCCAAATGACATAACAAGAAACTCGTAGTGGCCATATCTCGTTCTGAAGGTAGTCTTAGACATATCAGACTCTTTAAATCGTAACTGGTAATATCCAGACCTCAAGTCTATCTTAGAGAACCATGTCGCTCTTTTTAGCTGTCAAACAAGTCATCAATCCTTGGAAGAGGATACTTATTTTTGATTGTCACCTTATTGAGCTACCGGTAGTCAATGCATAATCTCATAGAACCGTCCTTCTTTTTCACGAATAGTACGGGAGCACCCCATGGCGAAAAGCTTGGTCTCATAAAACCTTTGTCAGTCAACTCTTGCAACTGTAACTTAAATTCTTTTAGCTCAGTCGGGGCCATCCTATATGGAGCAATAGAAATAGATGCTGTACCTGACATTAACTCAATACTGAATTCAACTTCTCTAATTGGAGGCAAACTTGGCAATTCCTCCGGGAATACATCCACATACTCACATACAATTGGCACTGCTTTGATTTTCAATTCGAATTCCTTTGTATTCAATATGTATGCCAAATAAGCTTTATACCCTTTTCTCATACATTTCTGAGCAGTCATCGAAGAAATTACATTTGCTGACTTATCCACGTTATCTGATTCAACTTGAAAAATCTCACTGTTTTCACATTTCAATTCCATAAATTTCTATCTACAATTCACTATAGCATCATGTAGTGTCAACCAATCCAGTATGACATCAAATTCATCAAATAGTAACAACATTAAGTCAGCTGGAAAACAATGACCTCTAATCATCAAAGTGCATCTCTTACATACTTTATCAACTATCACATGCTTTCCTAACAAATTTGACACTTTAATCATAAATTCGGTAGACTCAACAAGTATATTCACACTTGATGCCAATTTCATACACACATATGAATGAGTAGAACCAGGGTCTATTAAAGCAATAACATTAGTATCATAGAGAGAAAAATTACCAGTGATCATATCAGGAGAAGTTGTATCTTCACGTGTGCGTATGGCATAGGCTTTAGCTGAAGCCCTAGCTTCAGATCTTACTGTTGTATCTCGTGTCACATTCTTATTACCAGACCCATTCCTGGCATTTCTCGAGGGTCTTCCCCTAGAAACTGTGCCTCTTGGCTTCGAGTCCTGTAATCTTTCTTTCTCTACCATCTCCGGGTAGTCTTTAATATAGTGGTCTTGAGAACCACACTTGAAACAAGATCCCTCACTCACCTTAGAGGTGCCAAAATAACATCTACTACATTGTTGGCACTCGGGCTTGGAAGGTTTACCGTTACCCACACTTACCACGGATGTAGCCTAAGATCTAAAACTGGAATTCTACTTTCTACAGTTCTCGTATGAATGTCCAGTTGACACATGTGAACTAGAGAACATCTCTCTAGATTTCTTAGACTGAGATGGCAATGACTTACTCATATATCTCTTTTTTGTATCTCTTGCCTCAGACTCGGCTTTCCGCTTTTCTTTGATCAAATCCTCCGCTTTACAAGCCCGTTCAACGAGTACCCCAATTTCTTTCAACTCAAGAATACCCATAAATATCTTAATATCCTCATTAAGCCCATCTTCAAATCTTCTACACATTTTAGCTTCGGAGGATACACACTCCTGAGCATACTTACTGAGTCTGACAAATTCTCTCTCATATTCACTAACTGTCACACGACCCTATTTCAAATCCAAAAATTACTTACACTTCTAATCGATGAATAGTTCACTAACATATTTCCTTCGAAATTTCTCTTGAAAGAATTCCCAAGTAACCCTCTTCGGTGGTACCACAAATATCAGCGTTCTCCACCAGTGATACACTGCATTTCTTAACAAAGATATGGCACGTTTTAGGCACTCATCCGGTGTACAGGATAATTAATCAAATACTCGTATAGAGTTCTCTAACAGAACTCTACTTTCTCAGGGTCATCATTGGCATTTGCCCTAAATTCCTTAGCACCTTGTTTCTGAATTTTATCAATAGGTGTTCTAGCAAATCTCATGAAATCCATACATTGAGGCATCACATGTACGGGTTGAGGATTTTGGGGAGGTGGGGGAGGTTAAGCATTCGGGTTCGTTCAAACGAACTCCGTATACCATGCATTCATCATGTGGAGAAAGGCCTTTTTGCCTCCTTCTCCTCCAATGACAGTTTCGGGTCTACCCTCGAATGGCATCGCTCATTCAGCTGGAGTAGGCGCGTTACTTTCTACATCATCCACCACTGCTCTGCTGGGATCCATTTTCTATATGAAAATACCTTTTAATCACTACAGCAAAACAGATTTTTAGCGGCGTTTTTTTTGGCTTTTAGCGGCGCTTTTAGAAGTCTCATAAAAACGCATTTATGTAGCGGCATATAAATTTTGTGGCATTTATGTGAAAAACGCCACTAAAAGTCATCATTTTTAGCGGCGTTTGAACGAAAAACGCCGCTAAAAGTAGATACCTTTAGCGGCGCTTTACCATAAACGCCGCTAATAGTATAGACCTTTAGCGGCGCTTAGCAAACAAATGCCGCTAAAAGCACATACCTTTAGCGACGCTTACCCAAAAACGCCGCTAAAGGTGTAGACCTTCAGCGGCGTTTCCGGGAAAAGCGCCGCTAAAAGTGCAGACCTTTAGCGGCGTTTGTTTGCAAAGCGCCGCTAAAAGTACAGACCTTTAGCGGAGCTTTTGCCCCAAAAAGCCGCTAAATTTACAGACCTATAGCGGTGCTTACACCAAAAATGCCGCCAAAAGTACAGACCTTTTAGCGACGCTTTCTCCACAAATGCTGCCAAAAGTAGAGTCCTTTAGCGGCGCTTTCCCCACAAACGCCGCTAAATTTACAGATTGAAATCGTTGCGTTTTAACCAATATCGAACCCTCCTGCATTAGAAATTCAACCAATAACAGCAAATATGACATACAAATCCAACCAATAACATTAAACCTAAATAATAATTTAAATTCAATGAAAGATATATGATTTACATTAATAAATAAAGTATAACTAAGTATATTGTTACAATAATATTCAATGTAAAATGTTAAAAATATCGTCGAACAATCAAATAAATATCTAAGAAGGTAATTTGCTGCGATTCTTTGAAACATCTTCATCATTTGTTGAAGCTGTAGCTGCAGCTCATCATACTTTCTGCTCTGCTCGCCTCTCTTCTTCTGCCATTGCCTCCCTCATTCTTTTTTTGCCTCCTCTCTCTTGCATCGGCTAGAAGTCATTCTTGGAGTTCTTCATATTTTCTTTGAACCTCGCAATTTGCTCAAGCTGTGCTCGCTTGCATCTGAGCTAGCTGATCTCTTAACCTCTGAACTTCAGCTTGAGCTTGACTTCCGGAAGGCATGTATTGCTGGGAGCTGGATCCAAAATATTGGGTCGGGGTAACACCAGATCCTTGAAATTGAACCCGACCATACCTCTCAGGACCCAAAACTTTATTAATAATTCTGTTATTAATGTCCTCATGATTAACAGAACTATCAGTCGAAGCAGTCGCTTCGTACTCCGCCTTCTTTTCCTTTAGTCGCTCCTAAAAAATAAATGACAGAGTTAGAAACGAAATATATAATGAAAAAAAAATAGAAAATAACATAACATTATTTAAAAAAGAATGCAACATAATTTAGAACAAATCAAATTTTATTAAGTTAATATACCATAATTTCTCTGGCTTCGGATGTCATTGGGGATCCATCTTTCTTCCTATGCGTAATGTCAAAAAGCTGAAGGTGTCCAACTTTTTGACCAGACGAGACTTCCTACAATATAGTAATAAAAATATTATTTAGTAGTAGAGACTCATTGTAAATTGATAAAATTAATAAATTTATAATACCTCGGCCTCAGCTACGCGAGCAAAACTTCTCGACCTTACCGTGTGTGTGAATTTTTGTTTCTGTCTACTACTTGTTCCAACACGCTCACGGTCCTACATTGAGTAATTATTATTATGTATATAGTAAATACTAGAAACCAAACAATTTAGAAGAGTTTGAAAGTACGTAATACCTCTCCTTTTTGTGAATTCCAAAATCTAACTGTATCTTCCCACTGGTACCTCAGCATTCCCGGCGGGACATTGCACAATTTTTCCTCGAGACTTATGTCTTTCTTAAAATATTGTTTTTTTAAAGTACTTTAATTATCTCTCCATTTTTTGCCAAGGTCTTCTTGATATAGTCATCAGAGACCTCTAAAATAAATCTCTCCTAAAAAAACACAAGGTTAAAAAGTAAATAAAAATTAAACTTAAACCAAAGCATTATAGATTAATTTCACGTTTTCTTACCTTAATATTGTCGAGAGCTTGATTTTTGTTCTTTGTCGGTATGTGATGCCATGATTAAGTAGTTGATGGGCAACATATTTGAATTTCGTGCAAGAATGCCCAACTAGCCAGCTAAAACTTGAGCTTCAGTTCCAACAGGCTGACCATGATTATTTCTACGAACTTTGACACGCTCGGTAGGAGCTAAGTCGTACAAATCTGTAAGTAGTGTACGACCTCGACCTCTGTGCGTCCCGGCACTCTCAACTAAAAAATGACATATTATTATATTAAAAACCAAAAATAAATTAATAATAAAAGCGAACACGCATGTAAAACAAACTAAACATTACCACGAACTTCGATATATCGTGAACTGTCTCCGGCACACTTGAAGATCCAACAACTGTTTGTTGTTCACTATTGCCTTCTTCTGAATTTGGATTATTCTGAAAAATATTTAAATGTCGTAACTTTCTTGTATGCATTTTTCCTGCAATAAACATAAAACGGTGTAAATTTTAATAACAAATTAGAACAACAACAGTACACATAAAATAGTTAAATTATATAACATGAGCAAGATTAAAATAATAACATTACATATAAGTAAAAAAATTGTAAATTCTTACTACATTATAATTCGTGAATATCTTCATCCACATCCCGACGAACCCATTGAAAATGCATACTAGTACTAGGGATATTTTCATTTAAGTTTTGTTGTGGAAAAGGCAAAGTTTCTGATCTTTCAATGATATCATCTCTACTTTCATTGCCCATGTCAAACAAGTCTCTAGGGCTGTTTCGGAGTACAACGTACCAACCCTCATCAATTGGATCTTTCGAGTAAAAAACTTGTTTCACTTGAGAAGAAAATACGTACGGCTCATCTATTAATTGTTCTCCGGTGTGAATCAATCGAGAGAAATTCAACATTGTAAACCCGAATTGATCATTTTTAATACCACGAGCAGTATTCACATCAGCCCAATCACCTCGAAATAAGGCAACTTTCTATTTTCCATAGTAATCCAATTCAATAATGTCCGTAAGAAGTCCGTAAAAATCCACATTTCCCTCGACAGGATTACTGTCCCTAGCACTAGCATAACTCGTAATAGAAGAATTAACAATTAGTCCGCAATTTTGGGTTCGCCTCAATCTCTCCCGATATTTGGTATGAAATCTGAATCCATTGATGATGAAGCCACTGTATCTTTTCACTAATCGATTCGGACCCTGGGAAAGCCATTTAACTTCGTCACTAACGGCCTTCCCACTCCAAACCTATTGAATCAAAATATGATTTGAGTAATAATTATAAATGTTACGAGAAAACTTTATGATTTGAATCGGAATATGATTTGAGTAATAATAAAAGAACACGTTGCATACTGTTTGGCTTAACCATTCATGAAAAGATTCAGTGAATAACTTATTAATCTCTCGATGTGGTAATCTTCGTGAGCGTGAACGAGATCTCAATATTTGTTTGTACTCACTATGTTGAAAACAGGTTTAGTTGGTTAGAAAATAAATAAATCAAGAAGATGAATATTTATCATATGTATCATATTCTAGAACTTACTTGCATAATGGTTGAATTGCATCATGGTGGAAAAGAACATATCTATGTGCTTGTATCCAAGATCGGTCATCTAATTCCGCAACTTCAACTTTGCCGATTGGTTCTCCATAACTTTGAAATAAATAAGTTTCAGCCAAGTTAGGATCATTGAGCCCAGCATTTCTACTTGGTCTATTCAATCTTGTTTCAACATCTCCTAAATATCTAGAACAGAATGTCATACATTCCTCTGCCAAGTAGCCTTAAGCAATTGATCCTTCTGGATAACGCTTATTACGGTAATAAGACTTCAATTTGCTCAGGAACCTAAACACGATATACTACATTATCAAAGGTTGTAACTATATGTATAGAGTTGATGAATGAAAGAGCTTGAAATAAATTAGCACCTTTCTAAGGGATACATCCAACGATAGAACACCGGTCCACCAATTATTGCTTCACGAGGGAGATGAATTACCAGGTGCACCATAATAGTGAAGAAGGAAGGTGGAAAGATCTTCTCCAAATTGCATAATGTCAAAGCGGCTCGATTTTATATTTTTTCAAGTTCTTCAACGTTCAGAACTTTGCCACAAATTGCTTTCATTATATTCGACAGTTCAATTATACAGGACGTTACATTCTTTGACATACAACACCGCAAAGCAACTGGAAGTAGATCTTGCATCAAGATGTGATAGTCATGTGATTTTAATGAATACAGTCTTCGATCTTTAAGACTTACACATCGAGATATATTTGATGCATATGCATCTGGGACCTTTATATCCTTCAACACTGTGCAGAACATTTCTTTCTCTTCCTTCGACATTGAAAAAATTGGAGCAGGCAATCGATATCTTCCATTCAGAAGTACTTGGGGATGAAGATCACGTTGAATTCCCATGTCAACTAAATCAAGTCGACTCTGAAGATTATCTTTGGATTTACCATCGACGTTCAAAATTGTCGTGATGATGTTCTCGCAGACATTCTTCTCAATATGCATCACATCAAGATTGTGACGTAATATGTGATGCTCCCAATAAGGCAACTCAAAAAAAATACTTCTTTTCTTCCACAAGTCCGCCTCATTAGGGTCATCCTCCAAATCAGATTCATCATCAGATTCATCCCTCGGTCGTCTATTTGTTTGCCTGTTGGATGGTTGATTGAGCTTTCCGTAACTAAAATCAATATCTTTTAACATGAACAATATTTCAGATCCAACGGTCTGCTCAGGAGCTTTTCTGAACTCTTCAGTACCGTCAAATAAAGCCCTCTGAAATCTAAATCTATGATCTGCATTTAACCACCGTCGATGCCCCATATAGCAGAACTTCTTCCCATTATACAACCACTGTGAACACGTTTGTGCAGCACAACAAGGACAAGCATAACATCCTCTGGTACACCAACCAGATAAATTCGCATATGCGGGAAAATCATTAATTGTCCACATCAAAGCAGCACGTAAGTAAAAGTTCTCCTTTCTAACAACATCATATGTCTCAACGCCCGCCCATAATTGTTTTAACTCATCAATAAGTGGCTGCAAATATATATCAATATCATTTCCGGGACCTTTCTCTCCGGGGATAATCATAGATAAAATCAAAGAAGATTGTTTCATGCAGAGCTATGGAGGCAAATTATAAGGAACAAGCACCACAGGCCAAGTACTGTATGAGGTGCTCATGATCTTAAAAGGATTAAATCCGTCCGATGCTAGGCCGAGCCTCACACTCCGAGGATCACTTGCAAAGCTTGGAAACTTATTGTTAAATGATTTCCATGCTAAAGAATCTGCAGGATGCCTTAGTAATCCATCATCCGTTCGTTGATCATGATGCAACATCATAAACTTGGCTGTCTTCGACGACATGAATAGCCTTTGAAGCCTTAGAATTAGCTGAAAATATCGTAAAATCTTGCTCGGCTTCCTTCTTGATTGTGGCTCATATTCATCCTCATTAACATCTTCTGCATCTGCATTCATCCAACAAGATTTACCGTAAACATGACAAGACTGTTGATTTCTCCGATCACCCCAATACAACATGCAGTCATTTGGGCAACTATGAATTTTGTTGTAACCAAGGCCCAAATCTTTTATCACTTTCTTCATGTCTTTGCATGATTGAGGGATTTTTGCAAATGGGAACATTTCTCTCAAAAGCTCTAACAGCATTGTCAAAGAGTTTCCGCTCCACCCTCCTAAACATTTTAAGTGAAAAAGGCGAACACAGAATGACATTGTCAAAAATTTTGATCCTTCATAAAGTTCTTCATTCATTTCACCAAGTAACGTGTAGAACTTTGCCGCTTCTTCATTCGGCTGTTCATCCGGCACACTTCTTCCCGTTTCCATGAAAGTATTTCCACCGATATTATAATCATCGGATGCAACATAGTTTGGTGGACATGATTGAAAACCTTCGCTCCGCATATTAAATGCATCCCGCAGCATACCTTCCATGTCATCTTCTCTAACATATTGACGGTAACCACTATAAGGATAACCTAAATTAATCGTCGAAGAGGCTCCACTGGGTGTACACTCACCATGGAAAATCCAGTTTTTATACCCCCGAATGAAGCCATCAACAATTAGATGTTCGTAGACAACTTCACGATAATGCCAATAGATATTGCCACACTTCTTACACGGGCAAAGAATCATATTCTCTTGGCTTCAATTGTGAAATGCAATATCTAAAAAAGTTTGCACTCCATTTCGATACTCGTTGCTTCCCCTTGATAAATTCATCCAAGTCCTATCCATTTCGTAGTTGTTGATGTCTAAAGTTGGCAATAAGTTACACGGGTAAGTTGTTGATGTTTTATTTAAGTTACGTAAATTATGTAAGTTATGAAATTTGAACTTTAAACTATATGCTTTTAAAGAAATTATTAGATTAAACTACATGTATTAGTTAAGTTATGTAAGTTATGTGAGTTATGTAAGTTGTTATATACGTTATGTGAGTTATATAAATTATGTAAGTTATGTAAGTTATGTAGGTTGTTATGTAAATTATGTAAGTTACGTGAGTTATGTAACTTATTTAAGTAATGATCAATATTAATACTATTTTGATAAAAATTAGTTATAACTTTTAAAGACATTTAAAATTATTAAATATTAAAATAAAAATTATTAATATAAAACAATAGTAATTTAAATCTTTTTAATACAAATTAAGGTTATATAAATATTAAATAGTCAACGAGCTCGATAAAACATTTTCAACTCTTTTAGCGGCTTTTTAAGATTCATCATACGTGGCGTTGTTACACAGGGAGGATCCGTTATATCTTACAGTGAGATATAAGGCAACCCGTTAAGTTTCCAACCTATATACTTTGAATCTTGTTTTTATACAAATACCTTTAAAAATATTAAGTACTAAAATCAAACATTATTAATATAAAAAATAATAATTTGAATATAATAATATCAAAAAGAATCGTAGTTTAAATTTTATAAGTAAATTACAAATAAATTAAGGTTATATAAATATTCAATAGTAAATGTTGATAGAACTTTTTCGGTCATTTTGAATTTTTAATCCGTTGACCATACATGGCGTTATTACACGTGATATGGACAAGCAAGCTACATTGTAATAAAATGTAATTGAAAAGAACATGGCAAAGCGCCAAACATGGAAAATTTAAAGGAAAATCAACAATTAAATTGATACAAAATCGAAGCCCCAAAAGATTAATTTTCGAAAATCATCATGATAAAAATATTATTCATCATAATTATGAACTAAAAGCGTACCTTAATAATATCAAAAAATATTAATGCAGGAGGAGCAGACCTTTCAAAGAAAGAAAGGAAGTAGATCTTTCTTACCTCAAACAATGTGGATTGAAGCTAAGCTTTAGTTGAACCAATACTTGCAGGAGGAGCAGGAAGCAATAACTGATTAAATGGGAAACTTCTAACAGTGCGTCAAGTGCATATGTCAAAAAACCCCGTTAGTTAAAGCTCAAGAATTTCCGATGTTTCATATATCAAAGAAGATGAAAACATTAAAATAATTATAAGAAAATATATTTTTAATTCATAGGAATATTAGCAGTACTAAAATATTTTGAAATCAAGTTAATTTTTAAGTAGCAAAATAGTGCAACTATGAAATTAAAAATAGATAATAGATTCGACCTTGCAAATTCTGGACAAGATTAGCTAGTTTCCTCCTTCACTTCGTTATGACTAACACGAACAAGCAGAAATTCCAAGTGATCTATCCGTTCATACTATCAGAAGCCTGCATAAAAAGTATCAATTAAATCCAAAGTGAAATTTATATTAATGTTCTCTAAACCAACAACACCTAGCATAAAAAATATATATCAACAAAGCAGATGCATACGCAAAAATTTAATAGTAGAAATGAAGATGTGAAAAGCAAAGCCTAAGTGAAGCTTTAATATTGTAAAACACGAAGAATCACAAGTAAACCAATGTTTGGATCAGGTGAACTCCTTTTCTAATTTTGTGGGCCTATTAATCGAACACAAACTCAAAATGGATACATAGATCAATCTACCATTACACTAATATAAATTACACCCAATGCATCATCGATACATTTGAATTACTATACGCTTTGAGCCTCATCGGTATAAATTAAAGTAATGCGTGTCTAGCACCTTATCAAGTACATCCAAAACAATATGTGTTCGCATCTCATCTGTATAAACTATAAAAATTTCCATAAAACTAATTTTATAATCATCTAAAAATTTGATAATAGTTCATAATAGTTTCATTACATTATCATTCTTTCATATATTATTTCAAGCATTCCAATACATTTTCACCTTAACAAATTATGAACTCATAAGCACATATTCGTCACATTTCTAAGTTGTTTATATATATATTTGAATTTTAATAGAGGTAATTTATAAATTCTAAAAATTATTTTTAAATTATAATTAAATTAATATAATATATAAAAATTTAGGATAATATTAGATAAAATTTCGATTAATTAAAAAATTGACTAAAATGAAAGGACTTGGATGCTTATGGGGTATATTAAAGTGATTAGCCATTGATGTGATCATTGTGGTGTATATTAATAGAAATTACTCCTTAAATTACATTACCTTGTTCCCATAAAGGCGCCTTCCAAAACAGTGAAACACACACTTCAACTCTGTCTCCATATCTCTCTGTTTCCCAAAAAAATGCACCAATGTCAGATGAACCCAAAAAAAGAAACAAAGAACCCAAGATTAGCATAAAACCAATTCCTTTTCCAAAATTAAACCTCTTGCGTTTTATATAATATTTCTTATTAAACCTCAATTCCCCCGAATCAAAACAATAACTTTCAATCCAACAGAATAATATTCAACAAGAGAACTAAAATTGGTTTTAATATTAATGTTAAAATATAAGATTAAACAACATACCCACGTCGGTTTCAGCCTTGGAGATTCGGGGAAAGTTGGAAGCTTGAAAGCTAGATGAATTCGAGGAAGCGAGACGATAGGAAAGGGAAAAGAGTTAGGGATTTGGGAGAAGGGGGAGCTGAATTAGTGAATAAAAACACTTAGGGAAGAAATAGGGAAGAAACACTTGGGAGAAGAGTTAGGGATATGCTGAAAATGAAATAGGGAAAAAAGGAAAGGGATTTCGGGGTTGGGGAATTAGGGAAGAAAGCTGATGAATGGGGGGAAATGACATAGTAAAAATTCACTTAGGGATTTTGGTAAGGATAAATTTCCCGTAACAAAACGACGACGTTCACATGAAAATTTGTGGCGTTTTAAGGATAAACGCCAATATTGTTAAGCTTTAGTCGCGTTTTATCTAAAGCGCCGCTAATGGGATGACAATTTAAACAGAAAACGACGCCGTTTTACATTACTAACACTTTTGTGGCGTTTTTTATATAAACGCCGCTAATACTTTACATTTAAAATTATCTCTTTTACAATTATATAGTAAATTATTTATTATATAAATTAAAAACAATCAGTCATATATATACCCAAAAAATTTAATTTAAAAGTATTTTAAATAATAGTATTTTATTTTATTTTTTCATTTTTAACATATATTTTTCAATGTTATTAGTTCCAAACTCTTTCAACGTGTGATTAATCATTTTGAATATTTTAATTATTAAATTACAAATAAATTGTATTTTAATTAATATAAAAACTAGTCAAAAAATAGTTCGAAAATGATGAAAGAGTGCATGAGTTTTTGAAAATAATTCATGATAGCACTTCGATGATGGATCAGAATACAATGAGCAAAACGGCACCGTTCTCCACAAAATCAGACCCTAAACCCTAAATCTTAAACCCTAAACTCTAAACCATAAACCCCTAACCTTATAAACATTAAACCCTAAATTCTAGATACTAAATCCTTAAATCCCTAAACCACAAACACTCAACCTTAAACCCTATACTATAAACCTGCCTAAACCCACACTAAACCACAAAATCGTAAACACTACACCCTAAACCAGACAAGATAATTTTTAATTTTGAAACACTTGAAAAGCAGACAAGATAATTTTGAAGAATTATATAATTTTTAATTTAACATATAAAAAAATAGTATCATGTTATGTGGATTACCTTGTAGGTTTTCATGTCAGCATCATTAAAAAATTAATTTTATAATTACATTCCTATTAAAAATGAGATTTAACATTTTTTTAAACGTGCGTGGAAGGTTTTTTGGTTCAAAAAAATATAATAATCAACTATATATATAGTTGAAACCACAAAACAAAAACCCTAGCCTAAACCCCTAAACATAAACCATAAACCACAAACCATGCATAAACCCTTAACTTATCCCCTATCCCTTAAACCCTAACCCCTAACCACTAACCCTTAAACCTTAATACCGCTAAACACTAAGATCTTAAACCTTAAACACTAAACCCTAATTAAATAACAAAATTTAAAATAGTAGTTAACCCTAAAAACCAAAGATAACAAACCCTAAACCATAACATTAACATACTAAACCCTAAACATTCAATCATAAAACCCTTAAACCATAGACCTTAAACCTTAAATATTAAACCCTAAACCCAAAAATAAATTTAATCAATATTAAGTAATGCTTCCACACAAATTATAATTTAAAAATATAATTAGTCCGAAAAATATGAAACTCGACATCAAATGATCCTTAAACTCTAATATTGAAGAAACACACCCTAACTAGAGCCACATTACGATTACGATTACACAATCATCGGAACACACGAAATTATTGAATTTCACAAAATTGATTCAATAATTCAAGAATAAAATTAAAGAGCTACAAAACTCATACCTGAATTCACGATTTAAACACCCAAAAACGATCGACGTCTCAAATCCACCAATTCCGAAAACTCCTGTCGACGAAATTGTAAAACCCAACAAAAGAAATGGAGTAGAAGCAAAAGAGTAGAACTCCAATTGAGACGAAAATAACCCATTGAAATGAAGCAGCAGAAGAAAATCAAATATTAAAAGAAAAAGAAGAAAACGTGAAAAAAGAATAGAAGAACGTGTGAGAGGGAGAGGAGATCGCAAAAAAAACATAAACCCATGAACCCCTAACCCCTAACCACTAACCCTTAAACCCCTAAACCCTAAACCACAAAAACATAAACCATGAACCCTTAAACCTAAACCCATAAACCCTTAATACCGCTAAACATTAAGATCATAAACACTAAACACTAAACACTAAACCTCAAACCCAAAATAACAAAACCCTAAACCATAAAATTAACATTTTAAATATTAAACCCTAAACCATAGACCTTAAACCTTAAATATTAAACCGTAAACCCAAAAAATAAGAACTAAACCTTAAAACTTAACTAAGAAAATATAATTCAAAAAAGACGTTTAGCGGCGTTTCTCCAAAAACGCCGCTAATGCTCAGACTTTTGGCGGCGTTTTTCAAAAACGCCGCGAATACTCAGACTTTTGGCGGCGTTTTTCCAAAAACGCCGCGAATACTTAGACTTTTGGCGGCGTTTTCCCAAAAACGCCGCTAATGCTCAATATTTTGGCGGCGTTTTCCGAAAAACGCCGCTAATTCTCAGACTTTTAGCGGCGTTTTTCCAAAAAAGCCGCAAATGCTCAGACTTTTGGCTACGTTTTTTCAACAACGCCGCTAACGCTCAGACCTTTAGCGGCGTTTTTGGAAAAACGCCGCTAACGCTCAAACCTTTGGCGACGTTTTTCTAAAAACGTTGCTAATGCTCAGACTTTTGGCGGTGTTTTTCTAAAAATACCGCTAATTCTCAGACTTTTGGCGGCGTTTTTGGAAAAATGCCGCGAATTCTCAGAATTTTGCCGGCGTTTTTGGAAAAATGTCGCGAATTCTCAGAATTTTGCCGGCGTTTCTTGAAAAACGCCGCTAATTCTCAGACTTTTGGCGGCTTTTCTTGAAAAACGCCGCTAATTCTCGGACTTTTGGCGGCGTTTTTCTAAAAACGCCACTATTTCTCGACTTATAGTGGCGTTTTGGTTCAAACACCGCTAATGTATAATATTTGCGGCGTTTTTACCAAAAACACCACTAAAAATGCCGTTAAAACCCTGTTTTGCTGTAGTGAATATTGTAAGGAGTTGTCACACTATCATTATATATATACGTATGGCATGTATAGCTAGACTCAAATATGCTAGGTTAGTTTGAGAATCGACTAAATCATAGCTCTGATACTACTAAATTTAACACCCCTTACCCATATCCGAGGTCAGGATAGGATACGAGGCATTACTGAACACATACACAGTCATTCATGGAAAGACGGGCTATAGAATTTTTCTTTAGAATAACTTCATTCATACATAAACAATTTGTCCCTGATATTGGCCTGCGAGGACCAAAACAACCTTTTGAAAGGATTCAAGACTAAATCGAAGACTTTAGAAAAGTTTGAGAAATTTTCCCTAATACAGAGCCACACGCCCATGTAAGACAAGGGACATGCCCGTGTGTTCTAGACACGCCCGTGTCCTCCAGCTGTGTAACTCTCTAACTATGACGCCAGCATCAATTTAGGGTTACACGGCCGTGTGCGTAGACCATGTGGTCAACTAAAATTTAATGATTTTTTCAAAAAAAGGTGCAGACTTCACACGGCCAGAGTACACGCCCATATGGGTAGGCCGTATCTCTCACACAGCCAAAACACACACCCATGTCTTAGCTCATGTCTTAGCCCGTGTTGTAACATCCCGAAATAGGGCCTAAATGGAAAAGTGATTGCGAAACCATGAATTTAAGATAGAAAAGTTTATTGTGATTAATTTTATGATTTACTGAGTGATTAGATGCATGTGTTAGGATACCGATAAGAAATTTCAGTGATTGCATGTCTGATTTGCATATTAGGGCTTAATTGCAAAAGTTGATAAATATGAGTTCTAAATGCTAAGGGATTAAATTGAATGCATAATTGAAGTAGAGGTCCTTAAATGATAAAAAGACCATTATATTTTCATGGAAAAAAATGGATATACATAGGTAGAAATAACTAAAAAATTTAATGAAGGGCATTTTAGTAAAGTGTCAAATAAAAGAATTAAAAAGGGAAAAAGATGGCAAAAATGTGCTCATCTTCTTCCTTAGGCCGAATGTCAAGGGTTCTCCAAAGCTAGCATTTGTTTCAAGCTTCCAAGCTCCATATTAAGTGATTCCAAGCCCCATTTTTTAACGTTCTTTGCGTTTTTTGAGTCCCGGTACCTTGATTAAGCTTACTCTAGCAATAATTTAACCTAGGGTTTATATTTGGAAAAATACCCATAGGTGAAATGTGTTTATTTTGATGTTTTATGGTAGAATATGAAGCTTGAAATTGTGTTAAACAACTTTTGCTAAGCGATTTTACGTGAAAACAAGTAAAACGACATAATCGATAAAAATACCTAATATTCATAAGTACATGTTAGAGTGAGAATTTGATGTTGCCATAGAAGGAAAAACTGATCATCATGTCATAAAACATAAGAAAATAGGATGAAGTTTAATTTCTGAGCCTTGGGGAAAAAGTGTAAATATGTCAAAGTTTAAGGGCAAAAGTATAATTTTGCCAAAGTTTGAGTCAAGGAATGTTTTAATAAATGTGAGTATTAAATAAGCTAAATTTGTTATTATAGATCAAGAAAAATGAAATCCAGACTTAGATCGGGGAAAGAAAAAGATAGTGGACTAAATCGATATAGTTGATCGTATTTTGTTTTGAGGTAAGTTTGCGGTAAATAAATGCAATATTCTATTATTTTATGTTAATGTTGTTAATTTCCAGCATGTGTATATTTATTTTATGAAATTATTCAAATAAGACTCAAGCATGAATTGATGGAGAAGTAATTTCAGAAAGTCCCGGTTGAACCTTAGGAATGTGTAGGATACAAATGTCATGACATTAGGGTTTAAGGATACCATGTAAGACCATGCCAAGGCATGGTAATTGGTAAGGTTTCTAAGGCAAGGACACCATGTCAGATCATGTCAAGACATGGCATTGATAAGTTACTATAAGGCAAAGGTCCCATGTAAGACCATGCCAAGGCATGGCATTGGTGAGTTCATAAGGCAATGATACCATGTAAGGCCATGTCGAGACATGGCAATGGTAAGTTTCAAAAGGATACCATGTAAGACCATGAGAATTCATGGCAATGGTAAGGTATCCGTGTATCCTTTGTATTCCAAGTGGTTCAACAATAAAATTTAAAGATAATATCAAGGTAAGGTAAGGTAAGACGGGTTATACTAAAAAGGTAAGACAAGTTCATGCTTAAAGAGTAAAGGTAAGTATATAATGTTCATGTATGCTTGATAAGGAAAAAGGTAAGTAAAATGTATTAATGAATTTGATTAAGTAAGTATTTAAGTAAGAGAGTAAGTGAAGAAGTTTAAAATATGTCTATGACAATTAATGAAGTTGCATTAAGGAGTATCATGCCAAGTAGTAAGATAACTCTTATGAATGTTGTTATTTATTTGCATGAAAAATTACTAAGCTTAATGCTTACCCCATTTATTGTCCTTCTTTTTATAGTTTTGCCAAGCTAACTAGGGGATCGTAAAGTACGTCGGAGGTCCGGGCACACTATCACAATGATTATTTTGGTATAGCTAGACGTTTCATTTTGAGTATGGCATGTATAGCATCGTAGCCATTTTGTGTGTATGATCTTATGATATGGATAATGAATGGTATGTAAATGCTTGATAATGATTAGCTATTGGAATGGCTAATCAAGGACATGTTTAGTGTTATGTATGCCTAAATGCTAGATATTCCATGGAAATCATGAAAAAGGTGAAATTAGCTTTAAAACAGTATCGAGCAGCAGTAATAACATGAATTTGAAAAATCACTAAAAATAGTAGAAATTAATTTATATAGTGAATGAGATATAGAATTAAAGCATATTGCGTCTATTTTCATATGAAAGAAACAAAGTAAATAATTGAGTTGTATTTTATGAGATATATAAATTTTGGTGAGACAAGGTCAGAGTGATTTCTGAATCCCTTGTTTTGAATTTAGAAATTCACTAAATATTGTAAAAAAATAATTATAAGTTATACTTTATATTTATAGATTCCTTATTGAGTCTACTTTTAAGAACAATAAACAGAATGGTTATTTGAATTCTGTACTGGGAGAAAATTAATTTGTAGTGAGCAGAGGTTAGAGCAGCCGAACACTAAAATAGGGGAAATTTTAACTAATAAAATGTACTAATTGGCTAGACCAAAAATTCTGAAACATATTTAGTAAGAAGATATATGAGTCTAGTTTTAGAGAAAATTTACAGATTTGAATTTCAAGTTTCATAACTCAAGTTATGATTTATTTAGTGACTATGACGTAGATGGTCAGTTTATTTATGGAAGATGAAATAAATTGTTTTGATTTGTTTAAGTGATTGGAAAATTTTTATTGATTCCGGTTTGTTCCCAAACCGTTTCAATTTCATGTTTTAGGGTCTCGAGAACCCTTTTTAGGGACATATTGAATGAATGAAACTAAATTAATTTTAAAAACAAATTTTTATGCCCCGAATTAGTAAGCTAAGTCCGGTAACGCCTCGTGCTTGACTCTGGCGACGGTCTCGAGTAAGGTGTGTTACACGTGTGTTTACTACTGAGAATACTGACTAGCAAAAATTAGGGTGTAGGGGACACACGGCCATTCAACACACCCGTAGGGCAGACCGTGTGTCACACACGGTCAAGACACATTCCCGTGTGTCTACCTGTGTGGACCATTTAAAGGCTATTTTCCAAGCCAATTGTCACCCTCAATCATTCATACATTCAAACATATTTCCTAACATGCAACATGACATATTTAAACACTCAAATATTCAACACCATGGCACTCTCACATCTTTATAATGTCATCCTATTGTACATTCATTTTGTTACACCATTTAGAAGCATTCCACACCAATTTCATGCATTATCAAACTTGTTACCATAACTTCAAATTATGCATTCATGACTATAGTCATTTTAAACCATTAAATCATCCCTAATCTTTTAGCATCTAATCCATACTTTATCATACATTCACCAAGCAATAACATATCACATCACCAAGGCACTAACACATGCATGTATGGGTAATTAGATTACAAGCCAATGATCAAATATAAGCCATATCACATGGCCATTACAAAATGAATCATCAACATTATAGGCCTTCACAATTTGGCCAAATAGCACGACACATATCACAAAATCACCAAGTCCCTTATACATGGCGTACTCAAAATAATAATTTCACTATACCCAATAATCTTTTGATAGTGTGATCGAACACTCCGACAGCTTCCGATCCTTGAGCTAGCTTGGCGGAACTACAAATGATGGAAAGGAAAGGGGGTAAGCATTAACGCTTAGTAAGTCCACATGCAAATAATATGCAATGGTAGTAAGCAATCAACATGCAAAGACATAGTAACATATACATAAAGATTATTCATCACTTAAACTTTTTGACTTACGTATCATATGTACACATATACTTTCCCACCACAAATCATTCTTTACCAAGGCATTATTCATAGGTTTAGCGTACATAGCTGTACTCATCGTAGTATATCATATAACCATACCTCTTTAACATGCCCTCCTCAGGACTTTCATCACATCCATTGCATTACCCGTCGAACACTCGGACTACTATTGGATACACAGAAACTTGAGTGCCACATAAACATACGTAGCCAAAGCTACCTCATAACATTTAACGCTCGCAATGGAGCTACTCACAGGCTTGCTCATAAAAGCTATTGGTCAAGGTGCAGCTACACGGGCTGCTCACACAAGCTGTTAGGTATCCGACCAACTCAAGGATTACCTAGCCACCGGTAGGACACACAAGACCAATTCCCAGAACCCAATTACATGTATCACATCCATAATGAACTCGGACCAAGTCAATGAGCTCAGATGTCTCATACATATCATGAACCCGGACCAACTCAACGAGCTCGGATGTCTCATACATATCATGAACCCGGACCAACTCATTGAGTTTGGATTTTTAAATTCCTAGTGACACGTTAATTGCATCCTAGACTATTCCTAAGGTTCAATCGAGATTTCCTCACTTGCACAAGGCATACTTTGTCATACTTGCTCATGATGTCATATGTAATGGCCAATTATCATTTATGCTTTCATGACAACTAATAAGTATATAACTCAAAACATTTATCACATAATATCAAAACATTAAAAACATGCTACAACACCACATTATTTGCATATGCACTTACCTCGGTACAAAATGATGGTAATCGAGCCTAATCGTTTAATTCTTTATGCTTTCATCAATCAAGACTCGGTTCACATTTTTCTTGATCTATAATTCCAAATTTAACTTGTTTATTAATCACATTATTCAAGTCAGTCCATAATTCATGCTTTGGTAAAATTACCTTTTTACCCCTAATTTTTTACTTATTTACGATTTAGTCCCTAGGCTTGTAAAATGAAATGATTCATTTTCTTTGTTACCCAAGCCTAGCTGAACCTATACCATGCTCATATCAGCCCACAGTTCCCTTTATTTCACATTATAACTACCCACTTTTACACTTTTACAAACAAGTCCCCTTTTTAGGCGTTTTCATTAAAAATCACCTAGTAAAAGATGTTTATCATGCATCAAACATTCATATTCCACCATTAATCATCAATTTACATGCATGTTACACATGGTTCAAATTTCATACATGAACTTTAGCTCAAAATATAGCTAGAAATAGGTAGATCATGCTTCAAAGACTTCAAAAATACAAAGAATATTAAAAACAGGGCTAGGGAGCACTTACAATCAAGCTTGGAAATGTTGAACAAAACCCTAGCTATGGCTATTGAGAAATTCGACTAGCACTTGGAGAAGATTGACACATTTTTGCTTTGATTTTCCCTGTTTATTCTTTTAATCACTAATGACCAAAATGCCCTTAGGGTGTTTCTTTCAAATTTTTCCTATGCATGTCCATTTTTGTCCAAAATTATAGAAATTGGTCAAATTGCTAATTAGGACCCTCTAATTCATAATCTAAAGCAATTTCATGCTTAAAGCTTCTAAAATGTAAGTTTTGCATTTTATTCAATTTGATCCCTAAAATTCAATTAGACATTTTATGCATAGAATTTCTTCACAAAACTTTCACATAAGCATACATTCATATCATAGACCTCACAAGAATCATATAATAATTATTTCTATCTCAGACTTATGGTCTCAAAACCACTATTCCAACTAAGCCCTAATTTGGGTTGTCACAGTAACACGGCTGTGTGACCCTACTCAGAGAGTTACACGGGTGAGAACATGGGCTGGGACACGACCGTGTGTCTCTAGTTCGATTGTAGCATGATCGTTTGACCCCTATTTTGTAAATTTTGCATCTTTTCCTAAAATTTCCAAACTATTTCAAATTGGTCCAAAATTGTTTCTAGGTTATTTTTAGGGCCTCGAGGGCTCGATTTAAGGATAGTATGCTTGTGTATGAATATTTTATGATGTGATTATAATACTGAATGATATAATATTCAAATGTTCTTGATTGTTTAGTAATACTCCGTAATCCTAATCTGTCGACTGGAGACGGGTTAGGGGTGTTACATTAGTGCTCTTAAGAGGCTACGTCGACAGGAAAAGTGGAGTACTGAGTTTGGTGGCGACTGTAACACCCCTTACCTGTGTCCAATACCGGGATAGGGTACGAGGCAATACCGGACATAAACAATTATACAAAATTGAGCTATAAATTTCATCAAAATTAAAAAATTTTCAATCACATGCAAATTTTCCCTTGTAAGGGCCTACGAGGCCCAAAACATACATTGAGGGTGGTTTGAAACTAAATTGGGAACTTTCAGAACTTCCAGACAACTTAGAAAATTTTCTTGTTTTGGAGAGTCACATGCCCGTGTGGGTAGGCCCTGCGGTCACACACGTCTGTGTGGCTTGGGACACGCCCGAGTCCTCAGCCCCTGTAACTCTCTGACTATGACGTCATCAACAAAATTATGGTCACATGGCCAAGGCACACGCCCATGTGCTTAGGTTGTGTGATGAATTAAATTCCAAAAATGAAGTGCAGACTTCACACGGCTTGGCCACACGCCCATGTCCTAAGGCCATGTTCTTCACACAACTGAGACATACGGTCGTGTCTCCACCTGTGTATTTATTACTGGGAATTCTATTTTGCAAAATTAAGGTGCAGGGGACACATTGCCGGATCACACGCCCATAGGGCAGACTGTGTATCACACACGACCAAGACACATGCCCGTGTGGACAATTTTTAGGCTATTTTCCAGCCATTTACCACTCATAAGTACTCACGACTTAGATCCACTTCATGACATGTAATATGACACATTTAATCACTTAAGAAAACAGATTCATGGTTAAATTATGACTTGACTATGTCAACATGTCACCTATCCAAATTATTATACTTTCATATGACATTCCACACCAATTTCATATTTGACTACTATCATTACTAACCTATTTTCAAGTTATACATTTGCACCACATTTACCGTCAAACACATTAATGACATTTCGTACACCCAACATACTTGCCACCCATCACACTCATTAACCATAAAAAATTATAACCACATTAAAGCATAAGCACATTTGCATGCATGCATCAATAAATTAAGGTTACCACCCAAAATAATCAATATGAGCCACCTCTCATGGCCATATACAAAATAATCATAATAACATTATGAGCCAACACATTGGTTAATCAATATGACACATAACAAAAGGGCCAAGTCCCTATACATGCCATATCCAAAATGATAAAACTAACTATACCTGAATATTCAATTGATAGTGTGATCGAGTCTCCGACGTTCTCTGATCCCCGAGCTAGCTTGGCAAAACTACAAGAGAAGGAAAGGAAAGGGGGTAAGCATTAAAGCTTAGTAAGTTCACATGCAAATAAAGTGCAATTTAAATAAGCATTAATCATATGTTTAACTTAATGAACATAAACTTGCACTTTATTATCAAATCACTTAAACTTATTCTTCATATACATATACACATGTTCTCACCACAAGTTCATCGTATCTCATGTCATTCTCATGAGTTCGATGTACATACTTGTGCTCACTTGCACATAATAACTTACTTTCTCGTCTTTGACATATTCATTATGATTACTCATTGAACTTCCTTTAGAACTACCCGTTGAACACTCAGAATACTATCGGATATATCGTAATTCTCTCACCTAAGTGCCTCATATGTAGCCAACGCTACCTCATATCATATATCACATGTTGCTCACTTTTGAGCTACTCACGGGTCTACTCACATAGGCTGTCAGGCATCCGCAACACATGCCGGACTACCCAGCCACCAGTAGGAGATGCAAGACTAGTACTCGGATGCCAAAACATGTGTCACATACATCATGAACTCAAACCACAACTCAATGAGATCATATGATACATATATCATGAACTCAGACCACAACACAATGAGTTCAGATCACATAGTTCCTAGTGACATGTCATTTGTATCCTAAACTATTCCTAAAGTTCAAACGAGATTCTTCGATACCATATTTTTGTTGAACTTGCTCGTAACGTCGATTAAACGAGATTCTTCGATACCATATTTTTGTTGAACTTGCTCGTAACGTCGATTTCAATGCTCAAAGTACCAATCACATATTCATGGAATAATCAAAGCATAATTCGTGATACAATTTAGGCAATAAACACAGGATACAACATCACATTAAATATGTAAGAACTTAGCATACATGCAATATTAAAGCATTTAAAGTATGGTACATGTTGCATAATTTGCAAATGAACTTACCTCGGTACAAAATGATAGAAACGAGCCTAATCCTCGTAAACTTTGTTTTTCCCCCGATCAAGACCCGAATCATGTTTTTCTTGATCTATAATGCCAAATTTAATTGGTTCAATACATACATTAGTCAAATCGACCCATAACACATACTTTGGTAAAATTACCATTTTACCTACTTTGGTAAAATTACCATTTTATCCTAACTTTTCACTTATTTATAAATTGGTCCCTAGGCTCGTAAAATGAAATGCATGCATTTTCTTGGTTACCCAAGCCTAGCCGAACCTACGCCATGTTCATATCAGCCCACATTTTCTTTTATTTCACATTTCTACTACTCATTTTTACACCTTTTACAAATAAGTCATTTTTAGGTGTTTCCACTAAAAATCACTTAACAAAAGATGTTTATCAGACATTAAACATTCAATACCTCCATTAAACATCAAAATACAACCATTTCACACATGGGTCAAATTTCATACATGAACTCTTGCTCAAATTAATGGTAGAAATAGCTAGATCAGTTGATGACAACTTTAATAATGTAAAGAACATTAAAAATGGGGGTTGAGAGCACTTACAATCAAGCTTGAAATGTTGAAAACCTAGCTGTGGAGAGCATGAAATTTTCGGCTAGAACTTGGAGAAGATGGACAAGATTTTTCCACTTCATTTTCCATTTTTATTCTTTTATTTACCAAATGACAAAAATACCCTTAAAGCCTTTCTTCATGAAAATTTCACATGAACATGCAATCATATCATGGATCAACAAATAATTATTAAATAATTATTTCTATTTCAAATTTGTGGTCTCGAAACCACTATTCTAACTAGACCCTAATTTGAGATGTTATAACTCTCCCCCTTTAGGGATTTTCGTCCCCGAAAATCTTACCTATAAAAAGGTTTGGGTATTGTTTCCTCAGGGCCTCCTCCGGCTCCCAAGTAGCCTCTTCAACCCCATTTCTTTGCCATAACTCTTTCACCAAGGCAATGCTTTTGTTTCTCAATTGTTTGACTTCTCGAGCCAAAATCTTAACCGGTTCCTCACCATAAGTCATATCCGGTCGAATCTCACCTTCTGTTGGTAAAATCACATGTGAAGGATCTGATCTATAATGGCATAACATAGACACATGGAACACATCATGAATCTTTTCCAAATCGGATGGTAAAGCCAACTGATAGGCAACTGGCCCTATTCTCTCAATGATCTCATACGACCTTATAAAATGACGACTCAATTTGCGCTTCTTACCAAATCTCAAAACCTTTTTCCACAGAGACACTTTCAAAAATACTTTATCATTGACTTGATATACAATTTCTTTCTATTTTAAATCCGCGTAGGATTTGTCTATTCGAAAAGGTTTCAGACAATCACAAATTACCTTCACATTCTCATCGATTTCTTTAACCAAATCAACTCCGTGAATCTAATTTTCTTTAAGCTCGGTCCAATTTAATTGTAACACCCCGTACCCGAGACCGTGGCCGGAGTCGAACACGAGGTGCTAACAGACATAATATATTTATTTTCACAGTCCATTTAAAAACGTATATAAGCCATTTTCGCATGGCTTTCCAAATTTACACAAAATCCATGGGTACATGACCAACAACAAAAAGGGTAGTCCTATACATGCCATTTCAAAGTTCAACCAAAATTGTACCAAAAGGGGGCTTTGATAGTGTGGGAGACTTCGACTTCCAAAAATCCCGAGTCCGATAGCTAACGAGCCAAAATCTATAAAACAGAGAAACAAAGAAACGGAGTAAGCAATTTATCTTAGTAAGTTTTGAGCAAGGGATTCCAGCACAACAAAAGCATAGCATTTATATAGCTAAACGGATAATTTCATATGCACAAATTCTCAATATCATACACAAAAGATCAACTTAGCCAAAGGCCGGTAGCTCGTTTATCAACTGAGCGAATACTTATTTGTAAGGGCTCAACTAATTCAAAGCACATACGAAACATACCTCATTGTTGGGATTTCACAAGCATATTAACTGAAATTTTTACAGCAAGTTCATTCATTCCCGAATCACGTACCTTGAGTTTAACCGGATATAGCTACTCGTTCAAATACCTTCGGGACATAGCCGGTTATAGTAGCTTCGCACAAATGCCTTGACACTTAACCCGGATTTAGTAACTCGCACAAATGCCTTTGGATCTTAGTCCGGATTTAGTAACTTCGCACAAATGCCTTCGGATCTTAGTCCGGATATAGTCACTTAGCACAAAGCCTTGGGACTTAGCAGGACATCATTCAAGAACCATGCACACATATATCAATAAATCATGACACATCCATATTTCATTTTCATTACCAAAGCTCAACACAAGACACTTATCATATTTACAATTTTGGCTCAATAGCCACATACAAAGAGCATGATTTTGATTTACTTAAGACATAATCTAATCGAATCATAATTTAAGTTCTATTACTCGAAAACTTACCTCGGATGTTGTCGAACGGCTTTAACGGCTATTCGATCACTTTTTCCTTTCCCTTATCCAACTGTGGTCCCCTAAGCTCTTGAGCTAATTCAAACAAATTTAACTTATCAAAGCCTCATTTTGCTAGCTTATGGCCGAATATGACAAGGAGTTTGATAGGTCATATGGCCACCTTTTAGCTCAAATACACAATGATCATACGCATTTTTAATCACATCAACAATTTAATACAATTCATTCGAACATCAAAAGAGAAGCTCAAGGTACTTAGCCCATATATATACATTAGACATTAGAGTCACATATGTACGAAATCACGAATTGAATTCAACATACTAGCTAATATTTCCCCTTAGCCGAATTTTCTAAGTCAAGCTAAAGCCATCAATAGGCTACCAATGGCCGAACATACACATCTATGCTAAGGCCGATTGCAACACTTAGTACATTCTACAAGTATGGTCACTTGTGTTGACTAAACACCATTTGTTTCAAGTTCAAAACTTGGCTAATACACATATGTACACTATTAAAGCATCCTCTCCCTTTACACTAATTCAACACATGCATTACCCATAATATACCAAATTACATTCGGCCTTAGCACATAACTTGCTAGCCGATTCTTCTCCATCTAGCAACTAATGCACATACGAGCTCATTTGTTAGACTCTACTTCATCTAACAACAACCTTATTTCTCTTCTATATCCTACCATAGCCGAATGCATCACAACACCTTACCATTTCAATTTTGGTCATGGTTGAACAAGGAACTTAATGTCTCACTCAAGGATGCTAAAAAGGAGATTCAAGAGTTATCAATCCACCATCACATGCATCATTAACAAGCTTCACATTTAGCATGCAATGATATCAACACAAAATCCACCTTGGTGAATACCATCCCCATGACATAGCAAAGATTTGAACCATGGGCTAATAAGAACATCAAGCTAGCAACTAAAAAACATGCATGAATCTCATGGCACAACATCAAACATACCTTAATCTTGATACAAGTATGGCCGAACCTCCTCCTAATCCTCTTCTAAACCAAACATGGAGTAAGAACTCCTTCTTTCTTCCTTAGAATTTTCGCCAAAAGAAATGAAAAGGATGAACACACTTTTTTTTGTTTCCTTTCCTCAACTCACGGCAATGGGGGATCACACACCTTCTTTCCTTTTTCCATTTCTTTATTACCCATACTCCTTATTTTATTTATTCCAACATAACCCATTTACACAACATGTTTTATGACATGTTTTGCCCATCACCCTTTGTCATGGCCGCCACTAGGCTTTAATTTAGGAAATTTGACATGCAAGCCCATCATTTTCACAACATGCATTAACAGGCCACTTTACATTTGCTTAGCACATTTCTAAATTTTCTCACATAAGTCTTATTTGATAAAATTCACTTACAATTAACAAAATTCAAACATGAAATTTTCACACATGCATATGTACATATAATGAGCATCCACTATGACGGCTAATTATTTTTATGACTCGATTTAGTGGTCCCGAAACCACTTTTCGACTAGGGTCAATTTAGGCTGTCACAACAGTGGCGTTCGGAACTTTCGCCCATATAATGCCTTATAAGGCGCCATTTCCAAACTCGAATGATAATTGTTGTTGTAGGCAAACTCCACCAACGGTAAGTACTTTTCCCAATTACCTTGAAACTCAAGAACACAATACCATAACATATCTTCAAGGGTCTGAATTACTCACTAAGACTGACCATCAGTCTACGGATGGAAAGCAGTGCTAAAATTCAGCTTTTTACCTAAATCATTTTGTAACTTTTTCCAAAACCATGAAGTGAACCTTAGATCTCTATCCAATACAATCGATAAAGGCACTCCGTGCAACCTCACTATTTCAGAAATAACAACTCGGCTAACTTATCAAGTGCATAGTCAGTGCGTACCGAGATAAAATAAGCCGCCTTTGTCAATCGATCTACAACAACCCATACAACATCTTTTGTATCACCTCTAACCCATATCCAACACCGGGACAGGGCTCGAGGCATTACCGAAACTTTACACTTTCAGTATACTAACTTGGGTCACAAAATTTCATTTGAATTTAAAACTTTTCAATCATGAACATCTCGTCCCTTGTATAGGTCTTCGAGACCTATAACATATCGGAAGGCAATGCGGGACAAATATGGGCACGTTCGATTAGCCTTGGGCTCCTCAGAAAATTTTCCTTAACTAAAAGTGACACACGCCCGTGTAGGTGGATCGTGTGGACTCACACGCCCGTGTATCTTGGGCACGCCCATGCCCTTCAATCGTGGGCAACACTGACTTATCAACACAGGCATGGAACATGCCCGTGCTACCTGCCTGTGGACGAAACTGTCATTTTAACACGACCATGGTAAACGCTCGTGTGGCCTACCCATGTACAACTTTGAGCTAAGGTTTTAAGTGCAGGGGACACACGACCATAGCACACGCCCATGGGAGGGAACCGTGTGTCACACACGGCCTAGACACACGCCCTTGTGATCAACCAGGTGGACTTTATTAGGCTATTTTCCAAGCCTTTAGTCACCCCTTTTGTAACACCCCTAACTCGTGACCGACGCCGGTGTCGGACACGAGGGGTTAACGGCCAAATCCTCTCAAGATACCAACCAATTTGACATTACCAGTCAGGCTGGAAAACTGCATCACCGTCGCCTTAAAAATCATATCTCGAGTTTCAAAACTCGGAAACTGGTTTCGTAAATTTTCCCTGAATTTAGACTCACATACCCATCCATGGATTTATTTTTAGAATTTTTGGTCAGGCCAATTGGTACAGTTTATTAGTTAAAGTCACCCATGTTACAGGGATCGACTGCTCTGACCTTCGCGAGTTACAACTTGAATATCTCTCTGTACAGGGCTTTAATACTGGTGCCATTTGTTTCTAATGAAACTAGACTCAAAATGGAATCTGTACATATAAGGTATGACTCCTAATTCTTTCTGGATAATTTATGGTAAATTTTCAAAGTCGCAACAGGGGACCCAGAAACCGTTCTGGCCCTGTCTCACGAGAACTTTAATATTTCTCAGTATACTGCTCATATGGTCTTTTCGTTTCGTCCATATAAAAATAGATTCATCAAGGTTCAATTCCATAATTTACTCACTATTTATTTCTACTTATACTATTTTTAGTGATTTTTCAATCTCATCTCACTGCTGCTGTCCGCAACAGTTACTGCAGTAGACTATGCCAATTTCATGAATCTTTCCTTGGCCTTAATCATCCATCATACATGACACAAATTATGGCCACCTTATCAAAATTAGAGTTTCTAAGACTCGTGGCTATAGGTTCTAGCATCCCACTCGACGACCACATAGGCCATTTTCACATGGCTTAAAGTTTACAACCCACAATTCGACAAAATATAATAGCCTATACATGCCAAATGTTCTTCAACAACAAAAACAATACCACAAGATTTCAGCCGGTGTGATGACTTCAACGACGGTCCCGATCACGCAAACAATACGAGTCCGAGAGACCTAAAATGGGTGACAAGAAAAACACCGAGTGAGTTTACAACTCAAGAAGTCATAAGCATTCATCAATCCACTGATAAAGTTACTACAACATGTACAACAAACGAGGCTAGGTACTCATCCATATCGAATCTATACCATAATACCTCGGACCTTTCGGTCCAATCTCGTACCAAGTCATACATCCACATTTCATATTTTACACAACAAGATAATCGAAGCATTTTTACACATTAACTCATTTTCTAGCACAACCATACAATTTCAATCATCACATAGATTTAAGGCTTATCAAATTCAACCCCAAGCATGAACGTATTCTCTATTCGTCATGAGCTCGAGGTACTTACCCGATCCGCTGTCCATACTCAATTCAATGGAGACACACCCTCCATATATATAGAGTACGCACACACAGTGCTTACTACTCGATTTCGCACACTTAGTGCCACGTAATTTAAGCCCGCACACACAGTGCCATACCCTCCGAGCTCGCACACCCAGTGCCGTATTTTTCCAGCTTGCACACATAGTGTCATATTTTTCCAGCATGCACACTTAGTGCCTTATATTTCCAGCACGCACACTTAGTGCCATATATTTCCAGCACGCACACTTAGTGCCGATCTCGTCACCGTACACACGTATTGCCCGCACACTTAGTGCCGAAAGCAAACTTTCTACACATTTCACTATTTCTTTTACATTCAACAAATGTCATCACTCCATACACATACATTTTCATTTATATATATATATCATCCCATTAAACACAATTGCATAAATTTTACAATCATTTAAGCAATATCAAATACGTGCTTAATGACTTACCTTGTGTTCGGTAATTAATTCCAAGTCGGCTACTCGATGATCTTCGATTTCCCCTTGTTGGACGCCTCTCCTTTAGGATCTTGAGCTTAAACAAATAAATTAGCTCATTCAACCGCTTTGGTACATATATTGGTATCCACATTTTAATGATCTTATGACATACGGAACGACATGGTAAAATTTTTATCTTACTACCTTACGTTCTTAGCTATTCGGAATAGCCTTATGCAATTACCATACTATCAATAATCCAATCATATTCATTACTCAAGTATAGTATTTTCACATTCGGCAATAGTATTACATACAATAGCCGATTCTTCTTACTTTGTATTTATGCATCTATTTGATCATTAGTTTAGTTCAAACACCCATACACCAAGATTTATCAAGTTTAGCATGAAACATAACCTTAATCCTCAATGACCACTATGGCGAAAATCCTAGTCAACCCAAAATCACAATTTCTAACACATAATTGTTCATAACACAATTAAAGCATCCTCTCCATTCCAACACTTCAAGACACATACATTTCCCACAAATCTCCAACTTTACATTCGGCCTTAGTGTACATACACAAGCCGATTTTTTTTCTTCCTATCATCCAACCTAACTATATGAATATTTAACTAGCTCACACTTCACCCATCCACAATCACTCATTTAACACAAAGAAAATAATCAACTCCTTCACTATCTACCATGGCGAATACTTCATGCACCACCCAAATCCAAAATTTTAACATGGGCTAGTTAAAGAACTTAGTAATCAACTTACATTAAGCTGAAATTTCAAAATCTAACATGAATTACTAACCTTGTTTTGAGCTTAAAGTTGACCGAAATCTCCCTCCCCTTTCTTTCTTCAATTCGCTAAGAGAGAACCAAAGGAAATGAAGCTCTTTTTTTTTCTTTCTTTGCTCCATTCACGCAGGGGGGCAACCACACACACACACTCATTTTTTTGTTTCTCTTCCTACAACCTTAATATTTTATCAATTTTGACATCAACCATTAACAAAACATGTTTATGACATGTTTTCTTTTGCCCATCATCCTTGTCATGGCCGGCCACTAGGCTATCTTTAGGGAAATTTGACATGCAAATCCCTCATTTTCACAACATGCATTATTAGGCCACTTTGCATTTGCCTAGCACATTTCTAAATTTTCTCACACAAGTCCTTTCTAGTGAAATTCACCTTTATAACACTAAATCAAATCATCAAAAATGTCACACACAATTTAACACATATCATAGGCATCACAATAAATTTTAAATTATTTTTATGCCTCGGTTTTGTGGTCCCGAAACCACATCCCGTCTAGGGTCAATTTTGGGCTGTCACAACTCTCCCCCACTTAAGAAATTTTCGTCCCGAAAATCTTACCGATAAATAGGCTCGGTATCGCTCTTTCATAGAGTCCTCAAGTTCCCAAGTGGCTTCTTCAATTCGTGTTTATGCCACAACACCTTCACTAACGGGATTTTCTTATTGCGCAACTCTTTTACTTCACGCATCATAATGCGAACCGGTTCCTCTTCATAGCTCAAATTAGGCTGAATCTCAATCTCAGATGGAGCAATTACGTGCGATGGATCAGACCTATATCGTCAAGCATCGAGACATGAAAAACATTGTGAATCTTTTCGAGCTCGGGGCAAAATCAAACGATACGCGATCGGACCGACTCGTTTGGATATCTCATATGGCCCGATGAACCTCGGCTCAATTTGCCCTTACGGCCAAATCTAAGCACTTTCTTCGGTGAGACTTTGAAATACCTTGTCTCCAACCCGATATTCAATATCTTTTCTTTTCAAATCCGCATCGACTTTTGGCGATCCGGCGACTTTCAAACTTTCACGAATTACTCGAACTTTTGCTCGGCATCCTTAACCAAATCAACCCGAAGATTTTTCCTTCACTAAGTTCGATCGAATAATGGGGTGCGGCATTTACGACCGTATAAAGCCTCGTAAGGCGCCATCTTGATACTTGATTGAAAGCTATTGTTGTAAGCGAATTCAACCAAAGGTAAATACCGTTCCCATGCACCACTAAACTCAAGGATGCAACATCTCAACATATCCTCGAGTATTTGAATTATCCGTTCGGATTGACCATCGGTTTGGGGGTGAAAAGCAGTGCTAAAATGCAGCTTGGTACCCAAAGCCTCTTGCAATTTCTTCCAAAATCGCAATGTAAATCTTGGGTCTCTATCCGACACGATAGAAATAGGCACCCCATGCAATCGAATAATTTGGGAGACGTATAATTCTGCCAATTTATCAGCGAAAAATCGGTGCGGACAGAATAAAATGAGCAGACTTGGTCAGTCTATCAACAATGACCCAGATCGCATCCTTCTTACTCGCTGACAATGGCAGTCCGGATACAAAGTCCATGGTGACTCGATCCCATTTCCACTCGGGTATCGTGATAGGCTGAAGTAATCCCGATGGCACTTGATGTTCCGCTTTCACTTGTTGACATATCAGACACCTTGAAACAAATTTAGAAATGTCTCGTTTCATACCGGGCCACCAAAATTGGCGTTTCAAATCGTTGTACATCTTCGTACTCCCCGGGTGGATTGCCATTCGGCTACAATGGGCTTCATTTAGAATTATCGAAATAAGTTCCGAATTCTTTGGAACACACAGACGACTTCTGAACCTCAAACAATCGTCATCATCAATTTGAAACTCTGATTCCTTGTTCAGAACACACTCAGCCCGTTTTGCAAGCAACTCCTCATCAACTTTCTGAGCTTCCCGAATTTGATGAGCCAACAATGGTTTGGCCTTTAATTTGGCTACTAACACATTGTCGGGTAGAATAGACAAGTGTACATTCATCGCTCGTAAAACAAAGTGATTTCGACTTAAGGCATCCGCAACCACATTAGCCTTTCCGGGTGATAATCAATGACGAGTTCATAATCTTTTAACAACTCGAGCCATCGTCTTTGTCGCAAATTTAAGTCTCTCGAGTCATCAAATATTTGAGACTTTTGTGATCCGAATACACATGGCACTTCTCACCAAATAAGTAATGTCGCCATATCTTTAAGGCGAATACGATGGCGACCAATTCGAGATCATGGGTTGGATAATTTTTCTCATGTGGCTTTAATTGTCTCGACGCATAGGCCACAACTCGACCTTCTTGCATCAATCGCAACCTAACCCAAGTAGGGAGGCATCACTATAGATGACAAACTCTTTGCCGATTCGGTACGTACTAGAACCGGAGCTTTCGTCAAATGGGTTTTCAATTGGTGAAACTTTTACGACACTTTTCCGTCCATTCAAATTTGACATCTTTACGAAGCGGTTTTGTCATGGGTGTGGCTATCATCGAGAATCCTTTTACAAACCGTCGGTAAGTAAGCAAGCCCAAAAAGCTCCTAACCGGTAACATTCCTTGGAGGTTTCCAATTGACTATGGCCGAAATTTTGTTCGGGTCCACCCTGACACCCGATGCGGACACAACGTGCCCCAAAAAGCTAACCTCTTTCAACCAAAATTCACATTTACTAAACTTTGCGTATAACTGCTTATCTCGTAAGATTTGCAACACTAGCCTTAGGTGTTCAGCATGTTCAGTTTCATCTCTCGAATAGACCAAAATGTCATCGATAAATACAATTACGAACCGATCCAAGTATGGCCTGAAAATTCTATTCATTAAATCCATAAACACCGAGGGCATTAGTGAGCCCAAACGGCATCACCAAGAATTCAGTAGTGACCGTACCTTGTTCTAAAAGCGGTTTTGGGTATGTCCGATTCTCGGACCCTCAACCGATAGTATCCCGACCTCAAATCTATCTTTGAAAACACCGAGGCTCCCTTTAATTGATCAAACAAATCGTCAATTCGTGGCAGCGGATATTTATTCTTTATCGTCACTTTATTGAGTTGACGGTAGTCGATGCACAACCTCATGCTTCCGTCCTTCTTTTCACAAACAATCTGGTGCGCCCCATGGAGAAAAACTTCGATCGGCGAAACCTCTATCCGTCAATTCTTGCAATTGAACCTTCAATTCCTTTAACTCCGTTAATGCCATACGATCACGGAGCTATTGAGATCGGCATAGTGCCCGGTACAACCGATGCGAATTCCACTTCTCGAACCGGTGGCAATCCGGTAACTCCTCCGGAAAAACATCGAATACTCATAAACCACGATACCGATTCGAGTTTCTTTTCCGTCTCTTTACTTTCCAACACATACGCAAGGTATGTTTCACACCCTTTTCACATATCTCCGGCGGTCATAGAAGATATTATCGGCACTCCTTTTAAATCGATGAGACTCGACTCGGACTACCTCATTATTTGCACTCCTCAAATCAATGGTTTTCCATTTGCACTCCACCTTGCATCATGTACGGTCACCAATCCATACCAAGAATAACATCGAATTCATCGGATGGTAGAAGCATCGGATCGGCCGGAAAGCAGATTCTCGAATTATTAGGGGCATCTCTTGCACACTTTATCAACAGTACATATTGACCCAAAGGGTTTGACACTCGAATTACGAACTCGAGAGACTCAACGGTAGAGTCTTCTTGGATGCTAATGTTTCACATACATATGAATGAGTAGAGCCGGGTCAATCAATGCAATCACACTAGTATCAAAGAGAGTAAAAGTACCAGTGATAACGTCGGGGAGGATGCCTCCTCTCATGCGCGGATGGCATATGCTCTAGCAGAGCTCGGGTCTCGGATCGAACAGCCGTATCGGTGGCTCCCCTCGATTACCACCCTACCTCCCGAAACCCTCGGGGTCTACCTCTAGCTGTCGCCCCACTAGATCTCGCACCTTGCATCTTATTCTTCTCATCTAGCTCGTGCAATCCCTAATGAAGTGGTCCTTGAACCACATCCGTAATGAGCAGGTTAACAGACTTACCCCAACATTCACCTAGGTGTCGTCTTCCACATTGGGGACATTCAGGTCTCTCTTGACGATTATTGCCCACACTAGCTACCGATGTAGCTCGGAGTCCGTCAATGGTCGGGCTCTAATGGAAATTCTGCGATCGCCCTCGACTTACTAGTGTCCTCCACGAACCTCTTTACGATCGAGAACGGAGCTTTACTCGTTGATCTTTTACGGTAATCTCTTGCTTCAAATTCAGCCTTCTTCTTCTCCTTCCCAAGTTCTTCCGCCTTGCAGGCTCGTTCGACTAGTGTCACGAACTCCTTTATCTCCAAAATTCCCACTAGTAACTTTAACTCCTCATTCAATCCTTCTTCAAATCTTTTGCACATAGCAACCTCATCAGCCACACACTCCCGAGCATACCGACTAAGTCTTACGAACTCATGTTCAGATTGAGATCTGATCATACGGCCTTGCTTGAGTTCTAGAACTCCTTACGCTTCGATCGATGAACCGTTGACTAATATATTTCTTCCGAAATTCGTTTGAAAGAAATCCCAAGTAACTTGTTCCTTTGGGACTATGGAAATCAAGGTCCTCCACCAATAGTAGGTGAGTCTCGCAACAAAGATATAGCACACTTAAGACATTCATCGGTGTGCATGACAGTTCATCAAACACTCTAATGGTGTTATCAAGCGAACTTCGGCCCTTTCGGCATCGTCGGTAACTATGGCCTTAAACTCCTCGGCCCCACGCTTCCTAATCAAGTCCACGGTGGTTTACTCAGCCTCACGGGATCGATGGAATCGATGGCATCACGGGCTCTTGGGGTGGATTATTTAAATTCGGAATGGTTGGACACGGATTGGTTCGGGCATATTCGCGACCCACTCATTCATCATGGTGAAGAAGGCTTGTTTCGCCTTCATTTTGATTATTCGCGGATGACCGAGGCTCAACAGCGGTGTCCCTTGCGCAGGGCAGCCGCTACACTTTCAACGTCATCCGCCAAGGGTCTCTCTATCCCGGGTTCCATCGCTAATCAAAACAAAAATTTCAACCGTCAGAAGTCATCACATTATTAAGCACTAACAATTTGGCATGTATAGCTAGACTCACACGCTCTATGGTAGTCCTAGAACCGACTAAACCATAGCTCGATACCCATAAAATTGTAAAATCCCTAACTCCTGACCGACCCCGGGTGTCGGACACGAGGGGTTAACGGCCAAATCCTCTCAAGATACCAACCAATTTGACATTACCAGTCAGGCTGGAAAACTGCGTCACCGTCGCCTTAAAAATCATATCTCGAGTTTCAAAACTCGGAAACTGGTTTCGTAAAGTTTTCCTGAATTTAGACTCACATACCCATCCATGGATTTATTTTTAGAATTTTTGGTCAGGCCAATTGGTACAGTTTATTAGTTAAAGTCACCCATGTTACAGGGATCCACTGCTCTGACCTTCGCGCGTTACAACTTGAATATCTCTCCGTACAGGGCTTTAATACTGGTGCCGTTTATTTCTAATGAAACTAGACTCAAAATGGAATCTGTACATATAAGGCATGACTCCTAATTCTTTCTGGATAATTTATGGTAAATTTTCAAAGTCGCGACAGGGGACCCAGAAACCGTTCTGGCCCTGTCTCACGAGAACTTTAATATTTCTCAGTATACTGCTCATATGGTCGTTTCGTTTCGTCCATATAAAAATAGATTCATCAAGGTTCAATTACATAATTTACTCACTATTTAATTCTACTTCTACTATTTTTAGTGATTTTTCAATCTCATCTCACTGCTGCTGTCCGCAACAGTTACTGCAGTAGACTATGCCAATTTCATGAATCTTTCCTTGGCCTTAATCATCGATCATACATGACACAAATTATGGCCACCTTATCAAAATTAGAGTTTCTAAGACTCGTGGCTATAGGTTCTAGCATCCCACTCAACGACCACATGGGCCATTTTCACATGGCTTAAAGTTTACAACCCACAATTCGACAAAATATAATAGCCTATACATGCCAAATGTTCTTCAACAACAAAAACAATACCACAAGATTTCAGCCGGTGTGATGACTTCAACGACGGTCCCGATCACGCAAACAATACGAGTCCGAGAGACCTAAAATGGGTGACAAGAAAAACACCGAGTGAGTTTACAACTCAGTAAGTCATAAGCATTCATCAATCCACTGATAAAGTTACTACAACATGTACAACAAACGAGGCTAGGTACTCATCCATATCGAATCTATACCATAATACCTCGGACCTTTCGGTCCAATCTCGTACCAAGTCATACATCCACATTTCATATTTTACACAACAAGATAATCAAGCATTTTACACATTAACTCATTTTCTAGCACAACCATACAATTTCAATCATCACATAGATTTAAGGCTTATCAAATTCAACCCCAAGCATGAACGTATTCTCTATTCGTCATGAGCTCGAGGTACTTACCGATCCGCTGTCCATACTCAATTCAATGGAGACACACCCTCCATATATATAGAGTACGCACACACAGTGCTTACTACTCGATTTCGCACACTTAGTGCCACGTAATTTAAGCCCGCACACGAGTGCCATACCCTCCGAGCTCGCACACCCGGTCAGTATTTTTCCAGCTTGCACACATAGTGTCATATTTTTCCAGCATGCACACTTAGTGCCTTATATTTCCAGCACGCACACTTAGTGCCATATATTTCCAACACGCACACTTAGTGCCGATCTAAATCACCGTACACACGTATTGCCCGACACTTAGTGCCGAAAGCAAACTTTCTACACATTTCACTATTTCTTTTACATTCAACAAATGTCATCACTCCATACACATACATTTTCATTAATATATATATATCATCCCATTAAACACAATTGCATAAATTTTACAATCATTTAAGCAATATCAAATACGTGCTTAATGACTTACCTTGTGTTCGGTAATTAATTCCAAGTCGGCTACTCGATGATCTTGATTTCCCTTGTTGGGCGCCTCTCCTTTAGGATCTTGAGCTTAAACAAATAAATTAGCTCATTCAACCGCTTTGGTACATATATTGGTATCCACATTTTAATGATCTTATGACATACGAACGACATGGTAAAATTTTTATCTTACTACCTTACGTTCTTAGCTATTGGCTAATAGCCTTATGCAATTACCATACTATCAATAATCCAATCATATTCATTACTCAAGTATAGTATTTTCACATTCGGCAATAGTATTACATACAATAGCTGATTCTTCTTACTTTGTATTTATGCATCTATTTGATCATTAGTTTAGTTCAAACACCCATACACCAAGATTTATCAAGTTTAGCATGAAACATAACCTTAATCCTCAATGACCACTATGGCGAAAATCCTAGTCAACCCAAAATCACAATTTCTAACACATAATTGTTCATAACACAATTAAAGCATCCTCTCCATTCCAACACTTCAAGACACATACATTTCCCACAAATCTCCAACTTTACATTCGGCCTTAGTGTACATACACAAGCCGATTTTTTTTCTTCCTATCATCCAACCTAACTATATGAATATTTAACTAGCTCACACTTCACCCATCCACAATCACTCATTTAACACAAAGAAAATAATCAACTCCTTCACTATCTACCATGGCGAATACTTCATGCACCACCCAAATCCAAAATTTTAACATGGGCTAGTTAAAGAACTTAGTAATCAACTTACATTAAGCTGAAATTTCAAAATCTAACATGAATTACTAACCTTGTTTTGAGCTTAAAGTTGACCGAAATCTCCCTCCCCTTTCTTTCTTCAATTCGGCTAAGAGAGAACCAAAGGAAATGAAGCTCTTTTTTTTCTTTCTTTGCTCCATTCACGGCAAGGGGGCAACCACACACACACACATTTTTTTTGTTTCTCTTCCTACAACCTTAATATTTTATCAATTTTGACATCAACCATTAACAAAACATGTTTATGACATGTTTTCTTTTGCCCATCATCCTTGTCATGGCGGCCACTAGGCTATCTTTAGGAAATTTGACATGCAAATCCTCATTTTCACAACATGCATTATTAGGCCACTTTGCATTTGCCTAGCACATTTCTAAATTTTCTCACACAAGTCCTTTCTAGTGAAATTCACCTTTATAACACTAAATCAAATCATCAAAAATGTCACACACAATTTAACACATATCATAGGCATCACAGTAAATTTTAAATTATTTTTATGCCTCGGTTTTGTGGTCCCGAAACCACATCCCGTCTAGGGTCAATTTTGGGCTGTCACACATTTATACTACTTGTGCCTAATGGTTACCAAGTTTGAGAAGAAGCATGATTATATACTTGTAAATAATCTAATGAAAATAGTTGTATGGAAACCTCATATCATTGGTTTCATACATAAATGGTTATTTCCTATTTAGTGTCATGGGTTCCCATATTACTTTAATCCATCTAAAATTGGCTCATTCATGTGATTCATTGCCAATTGATAGCAACCCATCCTTCGTAATTAAAACCATGAATAAAAGCGTAGGTCATAGCCTACTTAAATTAAGCGAATTTTCATGGCCATATGCAAAGAGATAAACATATTTTTACATGCCTTTACTGGGCAAATCAAATGACACATATAAAAAAATACTAAAAAATACTATACAAGCCATTGAACAAAATAAACTGAGTCTTTATACCAAAGCTTGTTTAGTTGACAGTGTGTTCACTCCCCAATTGTCTTCCAATCCTTATGAGTCCTTAAGCTTTGTAAGATAGGGAAAAAGAGAGGGGTAAGCATTTTCACGCTTAGTAAGCTCGAATAACCAGAAAGTGAACTTACAGAGTAATTAGCAAACATCCATACTTATTTCATGAAATCATCCATTATGAAATGATTTCCTATCACATGCACTCAATCAATGAGTTAGTCATATAATCATGTATTATGTAATTTAACTAGATGAGCTCATCATTCAACATTTCATTCATATATGTGCATCCCATGTTAATCTCGCTGAGTTTCTAAGAAACCTCGATGGAATACCCAATATTCATCAATTCATACGAATGATTATTCCATCTATGCACTCCTGCGAACCTTACATCATATGGCAAGATTACCAGTCCAGGCTAAATCCCCCATTATATAAACTCATAAAGTGTTGTCGGGATTACCAGTCTAGGCTAAATGCCTTATAGCAACAAACACCCTTATTGAGCTCGGATCTGAATTACCAATCCAGGCTAAATTCAGACCTTAATCGGATTACCTGTCCGGGCTGAATCCATCATGCACACATATTCTTCGGGAGGCTTGGTCATTCAAGGATCACCTGTCTGGGCTAGATTCCTTTTCATACCTGAGATCTCGGATTACCCGTTTGGGCTAAATTCTTACTGCAACACATACAAGATCTTAGTTTACCTTTTCAATGAGGGTTTATCCATCAAATTCCCTTTGTCAACCTCAACTGAGATATTTTTCACATGTTATCATCAATATACATTTCTATGATATTTCATACCAATAACAAATACAATTATCAATCATTCATAATTCATACAATTATGCATATCAAGGGTTTACTTTAAGTTATCCGAACTTACCTGGTACTCTTTTCGGAGTTGTGTTTCAGTTATTCTGAAACCTTGCGTTTACCACGATTGACTTTCGAAATTTGTTCCTCGAGGTCTATCACAGCAAAATTAATTCATTAATACCCCACATTATATATTTTAAGTTTAATACCTACCCCCGGTCTAAATGACCATTTTGCCCCTAACCTTTCACATCTTTACGATTTAGTCCCTAGGCTCGTATAATGAAACACATACAATTTCTATCTTACCTAAGCCTAACCAAACATTTCCCTCTCTTATGGAAACCCAAATTTTTCATTATTTTCCTCATTTCTACCACACATTTACATCTTTTGCAAAATAGTCCCTATAAGGGTTTCTCATGAAAACCAACTTGGAAAAGATGTTTAACACACATTTATCTTTCATATTCTTTCATAATCCATCAAAATACCAATAACTCATGAATGGGTAAATTTTTAACATGAACCCTAGCATGAAATATGGGTAGAAATGGAGAGAGTAAACTACCGGGTTTTTAAAAATACAAAGAACATGAAAAATGAGGCTCGAGAGCACTTACTATTGAGCTTGAAAATTGAAGAAACCCTAGCTATGGTGTCCTCCAAATTTCGGCAGCTATGGGAAGAAGATGAGCATATTTTTGCTTTATTTTTCCCTTTTTATTTCATTAAAATGCTTAATGACCAAAATGCCCTCATGCCCTTTCTTTAAAATTTCATCCATGCAAGCCCATTTTTGTCCAAAAGTTTAGAACTTGGACAAATTTATCTCGAAGACCTTATAATTCATAATCTATAGCAATTTCATATAAATTGCTTCTAGAATCCAAGTTTTGCAATTTATTCAATTTAGTCCCTAATTTCCAATTGGACATCTTGTACTTAGAATTTCTTCATGAAACTTTAACACATGCATATACTCATAATCTAGGATGCATAATAATCATAAAATAAATATTTTGATGTCAGATTTGTAGTCCTGAAACCACTATTCTGACTAGGCCCTATTTCGGGATGTTACATTTCTCCCCCCTTGGGGACTTTCGTCCTCGAAAGTCCTACCAGAAAACAGATTCGCATATTGGCTTCTCATGGTTTCTTCCGGCTCTCATGTAGCTTCTTCAACACCATGTCGATGCCATAAAACTTTTACAAGAGCCACATCTTTATTTCTCAACTGTTTAACTTCGCGAGCCAATATCTTAACCGGTTCCTCTCCATAGGTCATGTCCGGTCAAATTTCAATCTCAGTCGGTGAAATCACATGAGAGGGGTCTGATCGGTATCTCCTTAACATGGATACATGGAAAACGTCATGAATCTTTTCCAATTTGGGTGGCAACGCCAAACGATAGGCTAACGGTCCAACTCTTTCAGTGACCTCGTATGGTCCAATAAATTGTGGACTCAATTTACCTTTCCGACCAAATCTCAATACCTTTTTCCATGGAGATACTTTCAAGAATACTCTATCTGCAACTTGAAACTCAATCTCCTTTCTTTTTAGATCAGCATAAGACTTTTGCCTATCTAATGCCGCTTTTAAACAATCATGAATCACTTTAACTTTCTCTTCGATTTCTTTAATCAGATAATTTCCATGAATCCGATATTCCTTGAGTTCTGTCCAGTACAATGGAGTTTGACATTTCCTACCATACAAGGCCTCATAAGGCGCCATCTTCAAACTTGTTTGGAAACTATTATTGTAGGCAAATTCTACCAATGGTAGGTATTTTTCCCAACAACCCTGAAATTCAAGGATGCAACAACGCAACATGTCCTCGGAATCTGAATCATCCGTTCAGACTAACCATCAGTCTAAGGGTGAAAAGTTGTGCTAAAATTTAACTTCGCACCTAAAGCTTCTTGTAACCTCTTCCAGAATCTCGAAGTGAACCTCGGGTCTCTGTCCAAAATAATCTACAGTGGTACTCCGTGCAATCTTACTATCTCAGAAATGTACAAATCGGCAAATCTATCAAGGGAATAATCCATCCTTACTGGGATAAAATGAGCCGACTTTGTCAGTTTTTCCACTATAACCCATATGGCATTTTTCTTTTTCGGAGTCAAAGGTAATCCTGTCACAAAATCCATGGTAACTTTGTCCCCCTTCCATTTGGGAACCGTTACAGGCTGTAACAGACCTGAAGGCACTTGATGTTCAGCTTTAACTTGCTGACATACTAGGCATTTCGATACAAATTCAGAAACATCTCTTTTCATGTTGTTCCACCAGTACATCTTCTTTAAATCATTGTACATCTTGGTACTTCCCGAGTGAACTGACAAACGACTGTTATGTGCTTCTTGCAAAATCTTCGGAATAAGTTCATTGTCTTTGGGTACACAAACCCTATCTCTAAACATTAAACATCCATTAGGACTAATTCAGAAATCTGACTCAACACCAGACTCACATTGAGCCCTTTTTGCTTGCAAGTCATCATCATTAAGTTGAGTATCATGAACTTCTTGCAAAAATGTCGGCCTAGCCTCCAGCTCGGCCAAACCTGAACCATAATCAAGAAAGGTCAAATGAGCATCCATAGCTCTCAAGACATACAAGGATTTTCTACTCAGTGCATCGGCAACCACATTCGCCTTTCCCGGGTGATAGTCGATAACTAGATCATAATTCTTAATTAATTCTAACCATCTCCGTTGTCTCAAATTTAATTCTTTCTGAGTCATCAAGTATTTCAAACTCTTGTGGTTTGTGAATATACGACAAGTCTCACCATACAAATAATGCCTCCAAAATTTCAAAGCAAAAGCAATGGTAGCAAGCTCTAGGTTGTGGGTTGGGTAATTCTTCTCGTGAGGCTTCAATTGTCGTGAAGCATAGGCTATCACCTTGCCATCTTGCATAAGTACACAACCCAATCCATTTAAGGATGCATCACTGTAGACCACAAACTCTTTTCTCGGTTCAGGTAGCACTAAAATATGAGCTTCGGTCAACAATGTCTTTAACTTTTCAAAACTTTGCTGACACATCTCCGTCCATCCAAACTTAACGTCTTTTTGTGGCAGCTTCGTCATTAGAGTCGCTATCATGGAAAATCCTTTTACAAACCTTAGATAGTAACCGGTTAAGCCCAAAAGCTTCTAACCTTAGTTACATTCTTAGGCGATTTCTATTCAACAATTGCAGAAATTTTACTTGGATCAACTCGGATGCCTTGACCCGAAACTATATGACCCAAAAATCCAACTTCCTAGAGCCAAAATTCACTCTTGCTAAACTTAGCATACAGCTACTTTTCCCGCAAGGTCTGCAACACAATTTTCAGATGCTTCGTATGCTCTGTCTCATCTCTAGAGTAGATCAAAATGTTGCCAATAAACACAACGACAAACTTATCCAAATATGGCCGAAAGATCCTGTTCATTAGATCCATAAACACGGCCGGTGCATTCATCAGCCCAAACGACATGACAAGAAATTCATAATGGCCATACCTTATTCTGAAAACTGTCTTGGGTACATCCAAGTCTTTAACTCACAGCTGATAATAGCCAGACTTCAAGTCTATCTTGGAGAATACGGTGGCTCTTCTCAATTGGTCAAACAAATCATTGATCCTTGGCAAAGGATACTTATTCTTGATAGTCACCTTGTTCAGTTGCCGATAATCGATACATAACCTTATCGACCCATCTTCTTCTTCACGAACAACACAGGGGCACCCCAAGGTGTAAAACTTGGCCTTGTGAATCCTTTATCCGTCAGCTCTTGCAACTGTGCCTTCAACTCTTTCAACTTAGTTGGTGCCATTCTGTACGGAGCAATAGAAATGGGAGTCATCCTTGGCATCAACTCAATACCAAACTCTATCTCCCTTTCAGGAGGTAGTCCGGGTAATTCTTCCGGAAATACATCTGGATACTCACATACTATCGGCACAGACTTAATCTTTAATGCAATTTCCTTAGTGTTCATCACAAACGCAAGGTAGGCTTCGTATCCTTTCCCCATATATCTCTGGGCAACCATTGCTATGATTACAACCGGTAGCGAACCCAATTCTCTTGATTCAACCCATAGAATCTTATCATCCGGGCATTTCAACTTAATATACTTACTACCACAATACACAATTACATCATGAAAGGCTAACCAATCCATACCAAGTATTACATCAAATTCATCAAATGGTAACAACATTAGGTTAGCTGGGAAACAACAATCTTGAATCGTCAAAGGACAATTCTTACAGACTTTATCAACTAGAACCAACTTGCCTAGTGGGTTTGACACTCTAATAATGAATTCCGTAGGTTCCACAGGTATGTTCATACTAGACGCCAATCTCATGCAGATATATGAATACGTTGAGCCTGGGTCAATTAAAGTAACAACACTTGTATTAAAAAGAGAGAAAGTATCCATAATGACATCAGGAGCAGAGGCTTCCTCTCGAGCACGTATCACATACGTTCTTTCCGGGGCTCGAACTTCTGATTTTGCAGCGTCTTTAGTCATGACTCGACTGCCACTAGTACTTCTAGGGTATCTCAGAGGTCTACCTCGTGGAATGGGAGCACTCGACTTCAGAGCTAATTCCTCATCTTTTTTAGCTCGTTCCGGACAGTCTCTGAGAAAATGATCAAGAGAACCACATCTGAAACATGCGCCACTTTTCATTCGGCACTCTTCAAAGTGAAATTTGTTGCAGCTCTTACACTTTGGTTTTTGATCATGTACATTCCCCGCACTAGTCACCATCGAAGAGGAAGACTTTTGACCTCGTCACTTAGAGCTTCTTGATCTACTCGAATATCCTACTGACGAAGTAAAGCGTTTATGCAGGCTCCTGGCTTTCTTCATGGAGAACGAAAGTGTTTTACCGCTAGACCTCTTGTTCGCAACTCGAGCCTCTCTCTTAGCTTGTTTTCTTTCATTATTAAGTTCCTCGGCCTTTTTGGCTTGATTGGCCAATGCGGTGAACTCCCGTATTTCCAAGATCCCAATCAACAACTTAATGTCCTCATTTAGACCTTCTTTGAAGTGTTTACACATTTCCGATTCTGTTTGCACCCATTCAGTTGCGTACTGACTTAGTCGTACGAACTCTCTCTCGTATTTCGCTACAGTCTTATTACCTTGTTTGAGTTCTAGGAACTCCTTTCGCTTCGAGTCCAAAAGCTGTTGGCTAATGTATTTCTTCCTAAACTCTGCTTGGAAGAAATCCCAAGTAATATTTTCTTTTGTACTACCGAGGATATGGTTTTCCACCAATTGTATGCAGTGTCCTTCAAAAGGGACACAGCACACTTCAAACACTCCTCGGGTGTGCATGACAAATCATCTAGCACCCGAGTAGTGTTCTTAAGCCAGAACTCAGCTCTTTCAGCATCATCATCAACTTTCGCTCTAAATTCCTCAGCCCATACTTTCTAAGCTTATCTACCGGGGCTTTACCAATTCTTATCGGTGCCATACCTCGTGGCACATCCTCTTCAGATTGGTTAGGGGGTGGGGGTGGTCTCGGTATATTGGGGCAATTTCTTAGATAATCCCCAAACCATTCATCCATCATATCGAAGAAGGCAGCTCAGGCCTCTTCTCGACCTTCTGACATCAGCCTTCTACTACTACTAGATATAGCTCGTTGTACGGAAGCTGGAGCATGGCTCTCAGCTCCATCGGACTCATCTTGTGCTTGATTAGAAGACATTTACTATATTCAAAACAATTTAAACAATTAGGAGACGTCACACTATCAACATTCAAATAATGGCATGTAGAGCGAACCTTAACATCCTCTACTGTAGTCCTAGAACCGACTAAATCGTAGCTCTGAGACCAATAAATGTAACACCTCTAACCCGTACCCAACACCGGGACAAGGCTCGAGACATTACTGGAACTTTACACTTTTAGTATACTAACTCTGGTCACAAAATTTCATTTGAATTTAAAACTTTTCAATCATGAACATCTCGTCCCTTGTATAGGCCTTCGAGACCTATAACATATCGGAAGGCAATGCAGGACAAATACGAGCACGTTCGATTAGCCTTGGGCTCCTCAGAAAATTTTCCTTAACTAAGAGGGACACACGCCCGTGTAGGTGGATCGTGTGGACTCACATGCCCGTGTATCTTGGAGCACGCCCATGCCCTTCAACCGTGAGCAACACTAACTTATCAACACAGCCATGGAACACGCCCGTGCTACCTGCCCGTGGATGAAACTATCATTTTAACACGGCTATGGCGCACGCCCGTGTGGCCTACCCGTGTACAACTTTGAGCTAAGGTTTTAAGTGCAGGGGACACACGCCCATAGGAGGGAACCATGTGTCACACATGACCTAGACACATGCCCGTGTGATCAGCCATGTCGACTTTATTAGGCTATTTTCCAAGCCTTAAGTCACCCCTTTATACTACTTGTGCCTAATGGTTACCAAGTTTGAGAAGAAGCATGATTATATACTTGTAAATAATCTTAATGAAAATAGTTGTATGGAAACCTCATATCATTGGTTTCATACATAAATGGTTATTTCCTATCTAGTGTCATGGGTTCCCATATTACTTTAATCCATTTGAAATTGGTCATTCATGTGATTCATTGCCAAGTGATAGTGACCCATCCTTCGTAATTAAAACCATGCATAAAAGCGTAGGTTATAGCTTACTTAAATTAAGCCAATTTTCATGGCTATATACAAAGAGATAAACATATTTTTACATGCCTTTACTGGGCAAATCAAATGACACATATAAAAAAATACTCAAAAATACTATACATGCCATTGAACAAAATAAACTGAGTCTTTATACCAAAGCTTGTTTAGTCCTTGAGCTCTGTGAGACAGGGAAAAAGAGAGGGGTAAGCATTTTCATGCTTAGTAAGCTCGAATAACCAGAAAGTAAACTTACCGAGTAATTAGCAAACATCCATACTTATTTCATGAAATCATCCATTATGAAATGATTTCCTATCACATGCACTCAATCAATGAGTTAGTCATATAATCATGTATTATGTAATTTAACTAGATGAGCTCATCATTCAACATTTCATTCATATATATATATCCCATGTTAATCTCGTTGAGTTTCTAGGAAACCTCGATGGAATACTCAATATCAGTCAATTCATACGAATGATTATTCTATCTATGCACTCCAGCGAACCTCACATCATATGGTAGGATTACCAGTCCAGGCTAAATCCCCCATTATATGAACTCATAAAGTGATGTTGGGATTACAAGTCCAGGCTAAATCCCTTATAGTAACAAACATCCTTAATGAGCTCGGATCTGAATTATCAATCTAGGCTAAATTTAGACCCTAATCGGATTACCCGTCTAGGCTGAATCCATCATGCACACATGTTCTTCGGGAGGCTTGATCATTCAAGGAACACCCGTCCGGGCTAGATTCCTTTTTATACCTGAGATCTCGGATTACCCGTCCAGGCTAAATTCTTACTGCAACACATACAAGATCTCAGTTTACCTTTTCGATGAGGGTTTATCCATCAAATTCCTTTTGTCAACCTCAACCGAGATATTTTTTACATTTTATCATCAATAGCATTTCTATGATATTTCATACCAATAACAAATACAATCATCAAGCATTCATAATTCATACAATTATGCATATCAAAGGTTTACTTTATGTTATCCGAACTTACCTGGTACTCTTTTCGGAGTTGTGTTTCGGTTATTCCGAAACATTGCGTTTACCATGATTGACCTCTAGAATTTGTTCCTTGGGGTCTATAACAGTAAAATTAATTCATTAATACCCCACATTATATATTTCAAGTTTAATACCTACCCCCAGTCCAAATGACCATTTTGCCCCTAACCTTTCACATCTTTACGATTTAGTCCCTAGGCTCGTATAATGAAACACATGCAATTTCTATCTTACCCAAGCCTAACTGAATATTTTTCTATCTTATGGCAACCCAAAATTTTTATTATTTTCCTCATTTCTACCACACATTTACATCTTTTGCAAAATAGTCCCTATAAGGGTTTTTCATGAAAACCAACTTGGAAAAGATGTTTAACACACATTTATCTTTCATATTCTTCCATAATCCATCAAAATACCAATAACTTATGCATGGTTAAATTTTTGAACATAAACCCTAGCATGAAATATGGGTAGAAATGGAGAGAGCAAACTATCGGGATTTCAAAAATACAAAGAACATGAAAAATGGGGCTCGGGAGCACTTACTATTGAGCTTGAAAATATGGTGTCCTCCAAATTTTAGCAGTTATGGGAAGAAGATGAGCATATTTTTTCTTTATTTTTCCCTTTTTATTTCATTAAAATGCTTAATGACCAAAATGCCCTCATGCCATTTCTTTAAAATTTCATCCATGCAAGCCCATTTTTGTCCAAAAATTTAGAACTTGGGAAAATTGATCTCCAAGACCTTCTAATTCATAATCTATAGAAATTTCATACAAATTGCTTCTAGAATCCAAGTTTTACAATTTATTCAATTTAGTCCCTAATTTCCAATTGGACATCTTATACTTAGAATTTCTTTATAAAACTTTAACACATGCATATACTTATATTCTAGGCCTCATAACAATCATAAAATAAATATTTTGATGTCAGATTTTTGGTCCCAAAACCACTATTTTGACTAGGCCTTATTTCGGGATGTTACATCTTTTTTTCTCGGTGTCAAAGGCAAACCTATCACAAAATCAATAGTAATCCGGTCCCATTTCCACTCGGGAACCATGATAGGCTGAAGTAAACCTAAAGGTACTTGGTGTTTAGCCTTTACTTGCTGACAAACTAAGCACTTTGATACAAACTTTGAGATATCTCTTTTCACACCATTCCACCAATACATTTTCTTCAAGTCGTTATACATTTTTGTACTACCTGGGTCAACTGACAAACAACCATTGTGTGCCTCTTGTAAAATATTCCGAATCAAATCAGTATCTTTCAGAACAAAAATACTACCATGAAATCTAAAAAAAACCATTGGAGTCACTCAAAAAATTCGGTTCACTGCTGGACTTACACTGAATTCTCTTCACTTGCTGCTTTTTATAACTTTCTTAGCATCACAAATCTGTTGAAAAAAAATCGGTCTAGCTCTCAGCTCAGCTAGAATAGAACCATCATCGGACCAAGTCAATCATGTATTCATAGCCCTCAAGGCAAACAATGACTTCCTACTCAAAGCGTTGGCGACCACATTCGCCTTACCCGGATGGTAATCAATCACAAGCTCATAATCTTTTAACAGTTCCAACCATCTTCGTTGCCGTAAGTTCAAATCCTTTTGAGTCATCAAGTACTTGAGACTTTTATGATCGGTATAGACATGTCATTTCTCACCAAATAAATAATGTCGCCAAATATTCAAAGTAAACACTATGGTGGCCAACTCTAAATCAAGTATCGGGTAGTTCTTCTCGTGAAGCTTCAGCTGTCTCGAAGCGTAAGCTACGACTTTACCCTCTTGGATAAGTACACATCCCAAAACATTTAAGGAAGCATCACTATAAATCACAAGTTCTTTACTTAACTCGGGTTGTACCAAAATCGAGGCCTCAGTCAACAATGCTTTTAATTTCTCAAAACTCTGTTAACACTTTTCTATCCATTCTGTAACAAATTCGTCGTTGGAGTAGCAATCATGGAGAATCCTTTAACAAACCATCTGTAACAACCGAATAAGCCTAGAAAGCTTCTAACCTCAGTTACATTCCTTGACAATTTCCATTCAACAATAGCCGAGATGTTACTCGGGTCTACTCTAATACCATCACCTGAAACAATGTGGCCCAAGAATCCAACTTCTCGAAGCCAAAACTCGCTTTTACTAAACTTAGCATACAACTGCTTGTCTCTTAAGGTTTGCAATATAGCCTTCAAGTGTTTGGCATGCCCGGATTCATCGCGAGAATAAATCAATATGTCATTAATAAAAACGATAACAAATTTATCCAAATACGGTTGAAAAATATAGTTTATAAAATCCATAAATGTAGCAGGAGCATTTGTTAAACCAAAAGGCATGACAAGAAACTCAAAATGACCATACCTCGTCTAAAAAGTAGTTTTCGGCACATCCGAGTCTTTCACTCTCAATTGGTAGTAACCGGACCTCAAGTCTATCTTTGAAAACCATGTCGCTCCTTTCAACTGGTCAAACAAGTTGTCAGTCCTTGGCAAAGGATACTTGTTCTTAATTGTTACTTTATTGAGCTATCGGTAATCTATACATAACCTCATAGACCCATCTTTCTTTTTCACAAATAATACCGGAGCACCCCACGGTGAAAAGCTCGGTCTCACAAAACCCTTGTTGGTCAATTCTTACAACTGTGACTTCAGTTCTTTCAATTCAGTTAGGGCCATCCTATATAGAGCTATCGAGATAGGTGCTGTACCAGGAACTAACTCAATGCCAAACTCAATTTCCCTAACAGGAGGTAATCCAGGTTACTCTTCCAGGAACACATTCGGATACTCACATACAACAGGCACTGATTCAATCTTTGATTCAAACTCTTTAGTATTTAACACATAAGCCAAATAAGCCTCGCATTACTTTTTAATACATTTCTAAGAAAACATCGATGAAATCACAATTGGCAACTTATCTAACTCATCTAATTCAAACCGGAGAATTCCATCATTTTCACATTTAAATTCAATAACTTTTTGTCTACAATTCACTATAGAATCATGAAGTGTCAACTAATCCATGCCTAATATAACATCAAATTCATCGAACGGTAATAACATCAAGCCAGCTAGAAAACAATGATCTCTAATTATCAAAGGACATTTCTTACATACTTTATCAACTAAAACATGCTTGCTTAATGGGTTTGACACTTTAATCATAAATTTCGTAGACTCAACAGGCATATTCATGCTAGATACCAATTTCATGCACACATATGAATGAGTAGAACCAGGGTTAATCAAGGCAATAATAGAAGTGTCATAGACAGAAAAAGTACTCATAATCACGTCGGGAGAAGTTACGTCCTCATGTGCACGTATAGCATAGGCCCTAGCCCGAGCTTTAGCTCCGAATCTCACTGCTGTATCCCTTGTTACATTTTTACTACTAGCCCCATTACCGGATTTTCTCGAGGGTCTCCTTTTTGTAGCCATACTACCCGGCCTTCTACTCTGAAATTTTTCTTTCTCGACCATTTCAGGACAGTCTTTGATATAGTAGTCTTGAGAACCAAATAAAAAACAAGATCCATTGCTCACCCTACACTTACCAAAATGACCTCTACCACATTGTTGGCACTTGGGTCTAGAAGCTCTATCATTACCCACACTAGCCACGATGTAGCTTGAGATCTAAAACTCAAATTTTTCTTCTTACGATTGTAGTACAAATGCCCAGCCGACACATGAGAACGAGAATACATATCTCTAGATTTTTTAAACTGAGATGGAAGTGACTTGCTCATCGGTCTCTTCCTTATATCTCTAGCCTCAGCTTCGTCTATTCTCTTCTCTTTGGTCAACTCCTTAGCTTTACAAGCCCAATCAACGAGCACAATAAATTCCTTCAGCTCAAGAATATCCACTAACACTCTAATGTCCTCATTAAGTCCGTCTTCGAACCTTCTACACATTTTAGCCTTGGAGGATACATAATCTCTAGCACATTTACTGAGCCAAAAAAACTTTCTTTTGTACTTAGTAACTGACATGCGACCTTGTTTCAAATTGAGAAATTCCTTACGCTTCTGATCGATGAATCGCTCACTGATGTATTTTTTTCAGAACTCTTCTTGAAAGAATTCCCATGTGACCCTTTCTCTCGGTACCACCGAAACTAGCATTTTCCACCAATGATATGTTGCATCTCTCAACAAGGAGATAGCACACTTCAAATATTCATCAGGTGTGCAGGATAACTCATTGAATACCTGAATGGAATTCTCGAGCCAAAATTTTGCCATTTCGGGATCATCTGTGGCGTTGGCCTTAAACTCCTTGGCTCATTGCTTTTGAATTCTATCACTGGGGTTCTATGAAACATTATAAAATCTATACCTTAAGGCACTTGAGGTACGGGTTGGGGATTTAGAGGGGGTGGAGGAGGTTGAATGTTCGGGTTCATTCGAACGAACTTTGTGTACCAAGCATCCATCATGTTGAGAAAGGCTTCTCTGCCTCCTTCTCCTCTACTAACAGTAGTGGGTCTACTATCAAAAAGCACTGCTCCTTTAGCGAGAGCAGGTGTGTTACTTTCAACATCATCTACCATTGCTCTATCGGGATCCATTTACTATATGAAAATACATTTTTAAATCTTCAGGAGTCATCACACTATCATAATATACATATCGCATGTATAGCTAGACTCATACACATGTAGTGTTAGTCTGAGAACTGACTAAATCATAGCTCTGATACCACTAAATGTAACACCTCTTACCCGTGTCTGACGTCGGGACAGGGTACGAGGCATTACCAGACATAAACATAAACAATCATACAAAACAGAGCCATAAATTTCATCCAAATTAAAAACTTTTCAATCACATGCAAATTGTCCCCTATAAGGGCCAACGAGGCCCAAAACATACATTGAGGGTGGTTTGGGACTAAATCGGGAACTTTCAGAACTTTAGGATAACTTAAAAAATTTTCTTGTTTTGGAGAGTCACACGCCCGTGCGGGTAGGCCGTGTGGTCACACAAGCCTATGTCCTCAGCTCGTGTAACTCTCTGACTATGACGTCATCAACACAATTAGGGTCACACGACCAAGGAAGACGCTCGTGTGCTTAGGCCGTGTGGCAAATTAAATTCCAAAAATTAAGTGCAGACTTCACACGGCTTGGGCACACGCCCATGTTCTAAGGTCGTGTCCTTCACACGGCTAAAACACACGGCTATGTCTCTACTTGTGTGTTTATTATTGGGCATTCTGTTTTGCATAATTAGGGTGCAGGGGACACACAACCGGATTATAACAGCCCGGTTTAGACCTTAGTCAGAATAGTGGTTTTGGGACCAAAAATCTGAGTCAAAAAATATTTTAATATTATTTTTTGTGCTTATTATATGTGAATTAGTATGTGTGAAAATTTCGTACAAAAAGTTGATCATTTGTGTGCTTAATTTGATAAAAGGACCTAATGGTGTAAAATGTAAAAGTTGCCTAATGTTTGTTAAAGTGCCTATTTGCTATGTCTTTTTAATAAGAGGTCCTTATGTTGTTAATATGCCAATTATATTGTTAGTGGACTAAAATAGCCTTATATGTTAATGTTTTTATATGTTATTAATCAAGGGCAAAAATAAAAGAAAAGAGTCTTTAGGGTTAGACACTTGTGATTGTTGATTAAGATCAAGAACCAAAAAAAAAAAAACGAAATTAGATTGGGGGAAGTCGAAAGTCGTTCAATAGCTGACTTTGTTTCTTCAAATCTATACGAGGTAAGTCGATATACAAATAAATATGTTTGAATAGATTTGTTTATACTTATATGTTATTAAAAAGAAATGAATGGTTTTGGAAGATGAATATGTGAAATTGTGAAAGCATCGACAGTGTTTCGACGTCCGAAAAGCCCAGATGAACCATAGGAATAGTTAGGATACATATATCACGACATAGGATCCAATATATGTTTTCATGTAAGACCACGTCTGGGACGTTGGCATCGACTTATGATTTACGTGTAAGTCCATGTCTGGGACATTGGCATCATACTTGATTTTGTGTAGGACCCTGTCTGGGATAGTGGCATTGATATTTGATTACATGTAAGACCACGTCTAGGACGTTGGAATTGTATGAGCTTTTTGAGCTATCCGAGTATCCTTATTGCTTTCGAATGGTTCAACGGGCATTATTAAGAAATAAATGATCAAGTGAATGTCTATCCGATTCAAGTATGTTTGAAATGTATACTATGCTTGTGAATAAAAGGTAAGTACATGTGTAAGTGATGATATGTGATATAAGTATAAGAAAACATGCTATATGTGCAAATGAATTGAGAATATGTGAAAATGTATATGAACTATGTGGTTTATGATAGTTTTTGACTATGGAATATAAGTATTTTATGATGCTTATATGTGTCGAAGCTATGGGAGCTCAGGGATCGTTGAGGATCATCACCACACTATCTAACTATATTTTGGCATCTTTTCAACATGTATATATTAAAGTATAGCATGTATAGGCTAGAAGTTTGTGATTATGTTTTGTGAAGCGTATATTTAGCCATGTAATATGGCTTGGTTTTAGTTATAATTATGAATGTCTTTTTAGCATAAACTATGTGATGCAATAATGTCCATATGATGTGTTCATGAATGACCTAGTGAGAAATGGTCAATTTGGTAAGTTGGTAATGTGATATAATTGTGGAAATGTTATGATTTTGGCATGAGATTGGTTGTGAAATATTGAGATAAAGATATGTTAGAATGAATAGTTTACTAAATGATTTTTGGCACGTTTTGAATTGGTTAAAAAGAATGAAATTTGTTGTTAATGAAATGGCATGAATAATGTATGTTTTAGTTGTGAATTGGTTGAGAATTTGGTATAAAATGTTTGGTTTTGATCATGTAAGGAGGACCCAAAATTAGGGTGGAAAATTGGCCTTGTAAATGGCCTATTTTTGTCTACACGGGTAGAGACACGGGCATGTGTCTTAGTCGTGTGTGACACACGGTTATGTTACATGGTCGTGTGTGGCACACGGTTGGGGTACCCTACGATTTTAAGTCAGTATACCCTACAGTTTTGACACGACCTAGACAAACAGGTGGGTCTACCAGTCGTGTATGGCACACAGGCTGGCACATGGGCGTGTGGTCTACCATGTGACCCAAGTCAGTAGCCTCACTAATTTTCACACGGCCTGGCACACGGGCGTGTCTTGTGGCTATATGGATAAGTTAGTATTATGCCCTGTTTTGCCACGACCTAGACACATGGGCGTGTCTAATGCTGTGTGAGGCATATGGCCTGTTCACACGGGCGTGTGACCTTTATAACTTTGAAAAAAAATGTTTAAGCTTTGAAAAATTTTGTATGAGCTCGGTTTAGTCCTGACCCTTTTCTAAAGCATGTTTAAGGACTCGTAGACCTATATAAAGGACAATTGTGAATGATTATTATATGTTTTGATTATGTTATGCTTAAGTATATGTGAATGTTCCAATATGTCCAGTAATGCCTTGTAACCCTATTTTGGCGACGGATATGGGTTAGGGGTATTACATTTGGTTGGTATTAGAGCTATGGTTTAGTTGATTCTAGGACTAACGTAGCGTATGTGAGTCTAGCTGTACATATCATATTTATGAACTGTGATAGTGTGATGAATCCTGATAATGAAATGAGTTTTTATATAGAAAATGGATCCCGAACAAGCCGTAGCTGATGATGTTGAGAGTAATGCACCTGCTCCCGCGCAAGGGACAGCGCCATCCGAATCTAGACCAGTTACTAGTAGTCATGACGGAGAGGCTAAACAAGCCTTCAATTAAATAATGAATGATTGGTTCACCTAATATATTCGAACTAATTTGGCTGTGCCATAACCTTCACCCCCTGTTAATCCTCCGCAAGTCCCTGTCGTGCCACAAGCTAATTTGATTCAGTTGAATAAGCCTTCTGTCGATAAAATTAGAAAATATGGGGCCGAAAAGTTCTATGCCACCACTAATGATGATGCCAAGAGAGCTGAATTTTGGTTAGAGAATACGATACGAGTGTTTGATGAATTATCATTGACTCTGGACAAATGTCTTAAGTGTGCCATTTCACTTTTGAGAGATACGATGTATCATTGGTGGATGACACTGATATCTGTGGCTTTGAGAGTACGAGTTACCTGGGATTTCTTTCAAGCTGAATTCCGAAAGAAATACATCAGTTAGAGATTTATTGATCAGAAACGCAAAGAGTTTCTTGAATTAAAATAAGCCCGTATGTCTATTACAGAATACGAGTGAGAATTTGTGAGACTGAGCCAATATGCACGAGAATATGTTTTGACTGAAGAAATTATGTGCAAGAGATTCGAGGATGGTTTGAATGAAGACATCAAATTGTTTGTTGGGAATTTAGAAATAAAAGAGTGTGTTGTGCTTGTTGAGCGAGCATGTAAAGTTGAAGAACTCGGGAAAGAGAAAAGAAAAGCTGACTCAGAAGCTAGAGATGTGAGAAAGAGATCTACAATTCAGTTTGTGAAAAAGAAGTTCTGAGATGATTTTATTCGTTCAAAGACTAATGTGGGGCATTCGAGTAGATATCATGCTAGATCACATTCGAGCTTTAGAGCTCCAGCTACTTCTGTTGCAAGTGTTGGAAATGTCCGATCCGATCAACCCAAGTGTAGACATTATGGTAAAAAACATCCAGGAAGTTGTAGATTGAATGACCGAGCTTGCTTTAAATGTGGATTTTTAGATCATTTTATCCGTGATGTCCCGAATCTGTTGAACAAGAGATTGTGCAAAATTCGAGACTGAGTAACACTTCATCTCATGGTAGACCTCCCAGAAATACAGGAAATGTGAGTGGTAGTCAAAGAAGGACTAAAGACACTACTGTTTGATCTGAAGCTCGTGCACCTACCAAAGCCTATGCCATCCGAGCTCGTGAGGAAGCTTCGTCTCCAGATGTGATTACTGGTACTTTTACACTTTATGATACTTTTGTGATTGCATTGATAGATCCTAGATCAACGGATTCTTATATATGCATGAATTTAGTATCCAATAAGACTTTTCCTGTAGAGTCTACTGAATTCATGATTAGAGTATCGAACCCCCTAGGTAAAAGCATTTTAGTTGACAAAGTGTGTAAGAATTGTTCGTTAATGTTTTGAGACATTTGTTTTCCAGCCAATCTGATGTTATTACCTTTTAATAAGTTTGATATAATTCTGGGTATGGATTGACTAACTTTGCATGATGCTATTATGAAAGGCAAATGGGCAATTATTGATTTGAGATGCAAGAATGATGAAAAAGTTCGATTTGAATCTAGCGATTTAAATGGATTGCCAACTGTGATATCTTCGATGAAAGCTCTGAGTATTGTGAGAAAATATTGTAAAGCTTAATTTGCCTATGTAATCGGTTTGAAAGTAACAGAAAAAAAAGTTGAATCAGTGCTTGTTGTCTGTGAATTCCCTGATGTGTTTCTTGATGAACTTTCGGGATTACCTTTGGTTCGAAAAGTTGAGTTTGGCATTGAGTTAGTACCAGGAACTACTCTAATTTAGATAGCTCTGTATACAATGGTCCGATCAAGTTAAAAGAATTAAAGTCTCAGTTGCAAGAATTGACTAATAGAGGATTCGCAAGATCGAGTTTCTCACCTTGGGGTGCTTTTGTTCTGTTTGTGAAAAAGAAAGACGGCATGATGAGAATGTGTATTGATTATCGTCAGTTGAATAAAGTGACAATTAAGAATAAATACCTTCTGCCCTGAATTGATGATTTGTTTGATCAGTTGAAAGGAGCAACCATATTTTCAAAGATAGATTTGAGATCAGATTATTGATCGCGTGATTTGTAACAAGTAATAAATATTTATAATGAAGATCAAACCTAGATAACTATTATCACGATGTAGGCAAGTGTACCTATCAATAGTAGTATGGTTTTAGCAAGACCGGATTGTTGAACCTAAAGGAACTAAAAGCACTAGTAATGACTGTCTTTTTATTATCTAGCCTAAGAATAATGGGGTTTTGTTTTAATTAACTAATTATCTAAACTAAGAACACACAGAGAAAAGAATTGGGGAATTGCTTTTGGGAAAATTGATTGACTTGAGACAATACCTAAGGAAAAATCCACCTAGACTTTACTTGTTATTCTGGCTCCGAATCGGACGATTTATTCATTCAACTTGTTCCGTAAAGATCCCTAAGTTATGTTATTATCCCTATTCAAGACTAATAACTTCTAATCCCTAAATTGAATAACCGAGACTTTTCTCTAATTAACACTCTAGGGTTACATTAACTCGATCTATGGATCCCCTTATTAGGTTTCAACCTAATCCAAAAAAATCTTGTCTCCCTATTTCTAGGCACGCAATCAACTCTGCTTAATTATGAAAAAAGTACTCTTAGACAGGGTCTATTCCTCCTCGAATAAGAGCATGTCTTGAATCAAGATCTGGGATATCAAAACAAGAATTAAGAACACATAATTAAGAACAAGTTAAATATTTATCATATGATTCAGAAAATAATAACAAGATTCGTCTTAGGTTTCATTCCCCTTAGGTATTTAGGGAATTTAGTTCATAACTAAATAAGAAAACATCTTAGAAGAATAAAGAATACAAAACATAAAGAAAACCCAAAACTCCTGAAGGGAAATTGAGGAGAGATCTTCAGTCTTGGTGATGAATCCTGTGACAGCCCAAAATTGACCCTAGTCAGAATGTGGTTTCGGTACCACAAAACCGAGGCATAAAAATAATTTAAAATTTATTTTGATGCCTATAATATGTGTGTGCTCATGTGTGAATTTTGAATTCTTTGATTTAGTTAATTTGATTGTGAATTGAAAGAAAAAGGACTCATGTGAAAGGATTTAAAAATATGTAGCTAATTTCAAGAGGTTAATAAAGGAATGAAGCAAAATAAATGGAGTTGCATGTCAAATACTCCATTTATTTTGAATGAGTGTTGACCATGTCTAGATTATGGGCAAGGGACATGTTTCCAACATGTTTAGTTAGTGCATTATGTAGAAAGAATTAAGAAATGAAAAAAAAAAGAAAACAATGAGCATGGATGCCCCCCCCATGGTGCCGTAGCTAGAGAGAAAGAAAGAAAAAAAAAAGTTGTCATTCATCCTTTCTTTGAGCAAAGACTAAGAAAGAAAAACAAAAAAATTGTTCATCTTTTCCCTCCTTCCTTTGGCGAAATTCTTAAGAGGAAGAAGAGATTTTTGCTTCATTTTCTTTGTTTAGAAGAGATCTAGAAGGAGATTTGGCTAAACTTGCATCAAGATTAAGGTATGTATGAGGTTGTGTCATGAGATTCATGCTTGTTTTGGTTGCTAATTTGATGTGCATGTTAGCCATGGTTCAAATCCTTGCTATGCCATGAAAAATGGTATTTGGCCAAGGTTGATATTGTGTTAAAGCCATTGCATGCTAAATGTGAAGCTTGTTGATGATGCATGTAATGATGGATTGACTACTCTTGAAATTTCTTTTAGTATTCTTGAGTAGGACATTGAATTCTTTGTTTAACCATGACCGAAGTTGAAAGAGTATGGTTGTGATGTATTCGCCATGGTGCATTCATGAGCATGATTTATGCTTGTTACTTGATTGGTAAAAATTTGTGTTTGGATGGGTATGAACCCTTGAGATTGACCTTGCACCTATATGTGTATACATGTTTGCACATGATGTATTGGCATGACATATATACTATTTCAAGGTATATATTTGCTTGTGATGATGTTTGGTTATGAAGTACATGAGAGATGTGTATTGAGCTACAATATGTAATCGTTAGTTAGTAAAATGCATGCTGTTTTTGTGTGGTATTAAGTGCATAATTGGCCTCAACATGGACATGCATATTCGGCCCCATGAGGGGAATTTGGTGTGCATGCATTCGGTTAGAGGCAAGCATATTGATGCCTATTCTTGGCTTAGAAAATTCGGCTAAGAGGAATATTAACTAATGTGTTGAGTTCGATTCGTGATTTCGTACATATGCGACTTTGATGCTTAATGAGCATATATATTGGCTAGGCATCTTGAATTCCTCTTTCGATGCTCAAATGATAAAACCAATTTATTTGTTAAATTAAGCTCAAGAGCAAAGGGGAGCTAAATCCGATAAGGGGAAGGAAAAGTCGTCGAATAGCCGTCGAAATCGTTCGAACACGTCCGAGGTAAGTTTTCGAGTATCGAAACTTAGATTTTGATTCGATTGAATGAAGTAATAAGCAATCAATTTGTGCCTTTGTATGTGGCCATTGAGCGAAATGATATTTTGCTAAGTGAATTGTGCATAAAAGTTGTGTTATGAAATTGAAACAAAGATGTGTATGAATGTTCGAGTGATATCCGGGCTAAGCCCAAGGCAATTGTGCAAAGTGTGATATCGGGCTAAGCCCAAGGCACCAGCGAGTTATGATATCCGGGCTAAGCACGAAGGCAATTGTGCAAATTGTGATATCGGGTTAAGTCCCGAAGGCCTTTGTGCGGGTTACCATAACCGGGCTATGTCCCGAGGGCGTTTCAACGAGTAGCTATATCCGGATAAACTCCGAAGGTATGTGATTCGAGATCTTTGAACTTGCTGTAAAAATTTTCAGTTAATACGCTTGTGAAATTCCCAACAACAAGGTACGTTTCGTGTGTGCTTTGCACACTATGAGTAAGTGTATGTGCGTATTCGCTCCGATGATAAATGAGTTATCGGCCTTGACTAAGCCGTTATTAGTGTATGAATATAAGAGTTGGGATTGTGAATTAAGCATGTCTTTGAGAAATTGTGCATATGAATTATTGTTTAGCTACTTGAATGCTATGCTTTGGTTGTGTGTATATTATGGCTCGAAACTTACTAAGCATAAATTGCTTACTCCGTTTCTTTGTTTCTCTGTTTATAGATTTCGCTCGTTAGCGATCGGATTCGGGATCATAGAAGTTGAAGTCAACCACACTATCAAAGCCCTTTTGGTACTCCTTTAGTCGAGTTTTGAATATGGCATGTATAGGACTACCCTCGGTTGTTTTAAGTACTTTGTGATGTATATGTGTGCGGCCATGCGAAAATGGTTCGTAAAAGTGGAGTATGGAATTTGACCATATGTGGTTTGTAATTATATTTGGTTTCATGATGTGATTATGGTTTGGATTGAGAGAGTTGGTCACATGATCAGCCATTGGAATGGCTAAATATGATCATATGTTGGACCTAAGTATGACTAGACTATAGTTGGTCCATGGGAACTACAATATAGGTAAAGCCTACCTTAAAAACAGATGCTGCCAGCTGCAGTGACGTGGATGTGGAAAATCACCAAAATTTGTAGGAATGGTGTTAAATAGTGAATAAATTATACGATCGAACCTTGACGAGTCTATTTTCATATGAAAGTAACGAAACGATCATATGAACAGTATACCGAGAGATATTAAAGTTCTCGTGTGACAGGGCCAGAACGGTTTCTGGGTCCCCTGTCGCGACTTTGAAAACTTACCATAAATTATTCAGAATGAATTAGAAGTCATGCCTTATATGTGAAGATTCCATTTTGAGTCTAGTTTCATTAGAAACAAACAGCATCAGTATTGAAATCCTGTACAGAGAGATATTCAAGTTGTAACACGCGAAGGTCAGTGTAGTCGACCCCTGTAACATGGGTGACTTTAACTAATAAACTGTACCAATTGGCCCGACCAAAAATTCTAGAAATAAATCCATGGATGGATATATGAGTCTAAATTCAGGGAAAATTTACGGAATCAGTTTCCGAGTTGTGTAACTCGAGATATGATTTTTAAGGCGACAGCGACGCAGTTTTCCAGCTTGCCTGGAAATGTCAAATTGGTCGGTGCCATAAGTGGTTTTGGCTTGTTAACCCCTCGTGTCCGACACCGGCAACGGTCTCGGGTTTGGGGTGTTACAATTTTATTGGTATCAGAGCTACGGTTTAGTCGATCCTAGGACTACCGTGATATGTTTAGGGTCTAGCTATACATGCCATTAAGTGATAATTGATAGTGTGGTGATTTCTGACATTTTGAAATTTGTGTTTGTTTATAGCCATGGATCCCGATCCCAACCGAGCAATAGCTGATGATGTGGAGAGTGTGGCGCCTGCTCCCGCGCAAGGGACAGCAATGGCGGACTTTCAACCTATTGCTAGCAATCCGAATGATGAGGCTAAGCAAGCCTTCTATAGCGTGATGAATGATTGGTTCAACCAATACATTCGAACTAACACTACTGTTCCACAACCTCCATTCCCGACTAATGCAACCCCAGACCTACAATACCTCCGAATCGACCAAATAAGGTCAAGTAAGCCCCTCAATCGATGAATTGAAAACATGGGGCTACTGAATTTAAAGCTACGGATAGCGACGATGCCGAGCAAGCTGAATTTTGGTTGGACAACACTATCCGGGTGCTCGATGAGCTATCATGTACACCCGATGAATGCTTAAAGTGTACTATCTCCTTGCTACGCGATTCCGCCTACTATTGGTGGAGTACTCTGACTTCTGTTGTGCCTAGGGAGCACGTAACTTGGGAGTTCTTTCTAACCGAGTTCCGAAAGAAGTATATCAGTCAGAGATTTATGGATCAAAACGGAAGGAATTTCTTGAACTTAAACAAGGTTCCATGTCGGTTACCGACTACGAACGAAAATTTGTGAGGCTTAGCCGGTACGCGCGCGAATGCATTTCTTCAGAAGCTGTGATGTGTAAACGCTTCGAAGATGGACTGAATGATGATATAAAGCTGTATGTTGGCATTTTGGAAATCCGAGAGTTTGTGGCTCTTGTCGAGCGGCGTGCAAAGCCGAGGAGCTCGATATGGAGAAAAGAAAAGTGAAGTGGGAGCAAGGGAGTTTCAGAAGAGGTCTTGGGAAGCCCTTCCCACGATCATCAAAGAAATTTAGAGATGGCTTAGGCGGTCTAGAGACACTTCGGGCTTTTCTAGACGAGACCGCGATCGACCCCTATGGGCACGCTGAGTCACTTGATCGCCGGTGTTGGCAATGATCGTCGAGATGCGAGCGGAGTGCCAATATTGTGGCAAATGGCATTCAGGAGTTGTAAATTCGTGACCGCTCTGTTACAAGTGCGGATCAGTCGATCATTTCATTAAGGATTGCCCGAGTTTATCTGAACAAAACGTAAATCAAAGTGGGAACCCGGGTGCTACCACAACTCGAGGTAGGCCACCTAGAAATATGGGCAATGCTAGTGGCGGTCAGAGAGGATCTAGAGATGCTACCATCAGATCCGAGGCTTGTGCTCCTGCTAGGATTTATGCCATATGCGCACGTGAGGATGCTGCCTCACCAGATGTCATTACCGGTACATTCACTCTTTTCGATACAAATGTGATTGCTTTGATTGACCCTGGTTCTACTCATTCTTATATATGTGAAACCTTAGCATCCAGTAAGACTTTGCCTATTGAGTCTACTGAGTTTGTAATTCGGGTGTCAAACCCCTTGGGTCATTACGTGCTTGTCAACAAAGTGTGTAAGAAAAGTCCCCTAGTATTCCGAGGTTCTTGTTTTCGGCGGACTTGATACTTTTGCCGTTCGGCGAATTGACGTTATTCTTGGTTTGGATTGGTTGACCATGCACGATGCGGTTGTAAATTGCAAAAGCAAGACTATTGATCCGAGGTGCGCAAATAACGAGATAATTCGGGATGAGTCTACGGACTTAAAGGGTTGCCGGTGTAATATCGCAATGTTGGCCCGAAATACATAAGAAAGGGTGCGAAGCATACCTTGCGTATGTTCTAGATGACAAGGAGTTAGAAAAGAAACCCGAATGTGCTAGTGGTTTGTGAATACCCGGATGTTTTCCGAAGAATTGCCGGATTACCACTGCTCGGAAATAGAGTTTGGCATCGAATTGGTACCGTACCATCCCAATTTTGATAGCTCCGTATTGTATGGCACCAACGAATTAAAGGAGTTGAAAGCTCGGTTGCAAGAATTGGTGGATAAAGGTTTTGCTCTTGAATTTTTCACCTTGGGGTGCACCGGTGTTGTTTGTGAAAAGAAGGATGGAACCATGAGGTCGTGCATCGACTATCGTCGACTTAATAAAGCGACGATAAAGAACAAATATCCGTTACAGCAGATCGATGATTTGTTCGATCAAGCTGAAGAACCTCGGTGTTCTAGAAAATAGATTTGAGATCGGGCTATTATCAATTACGAATTCGAGATTCGGACGTACCCAAGGCGCCTTGAGCGAGATATGGTCACTACGAGTTCCTAGTGATGCCGTTTGGGCTTACTAATGCCCTGCGGTATTTATGGATTTAATGAATCGGATCTTGAGACCATATTTGGATCGGTTCGTAGTCGTGTTCATTGATGACATCTTGGTCTATTCAAGAAATGAGACCGAACATCTTTGAACACCGAGGTTAGTCTTTGCAAATTTTACTGGAATAAGCAATTATATGCTAAGTTCACAAGTGTGAGTTACGGTTGAGAGAGGTTAGCTTCTTGGGTCATGTGGTATCTGCATCGGGTATTCGAGTCGACCAGAATAAAATTTCAGCCATACTTAATTGGAAGCCTCAGAAATATTATCGAGGTTCGGAGCTTTTTGGGGCTTCTTGGTTATTAAACGATTTGTAAAGGTTTCTCAACGATAGCCACGCCAATGACAAAGCTACTCCAAAGGGATGTTAAGTTGAATGGACGGAAAAATGTCGAAAAGTTTTGATCAATTGAAAACTTATTTGGTGAAGCCCCAATTCTAGTGCAACCCGAAGCGGGCAAAGAGTTTGTTATTTATAGTGACGCATCCCTACTCGGGTTAGGTTGCGTATTAATGCAAGAAGGTCGAGTTGTGGCCTATCGTCGAGGCAATTAGAGCCACACGAGAAAAATTATCCGACCCATTATCTCGAATTGGTCGCCATCGTATTCGCCTTAAAGATATGGCGACATTACTTATTTGGTGAGAAGTGCCATGTGTATTCGGATCACAAAAGTCTCAAATATATGATGACTCAAAGAGACTTAAATCTGCGACAAAGGCGTTGGCTCGAGCTGTTAAAGGATTATGAGCTGGTCATTGACTATCACGGGAAAGGCGAATGTGGTTGCGGATGCCTTAAGTCGTAAATCATTATTCGCTTTACGAGTGATGAATGTACACTTGTCCGTTTCTACCCGACAATGTGTTAGTAGCTGAATTGAAAGCCAAACCATTATTGATACGTCAAATTCGTGAAGCTTAGAAAGTCGACGATGAGTTGGTTGCAAAGCGGTGAGTGTGTTCGAACAAGGACTCGAATTTCAAATTGATGATGACGATTGTTTGAGGTTCAAAAGTCGTCTGTGTGTTCCAAAGAATTGAACTTATTTCGATAATTCGAACGAAGCCCATTGTAGCGAATGGCAATCCACGGGAGTACGAAGATGTACAACGATTTGAAACGTCGATTTTGGTGGCATGGTATGAAACGAGACATCTCCGACTTTGTTTCGAGATGTTTAATATGTCAACAAGTGAAAGCGGAACATCAAGTGCCTTCAGGATTACTTCAGCCGATCACGATACCCGAGTGGAAATGGGGTCGAGTCACCATGGACTTTGTATCCGGACTGCCATTGTCAGCGAGTAAGAAGGATGCGGTTTGGGTCGTGGTAGATAGATTGACTAAGTCGGCTCACTTTGTCCCCGTACGTACGGATTTTTCAATGGACAAACTAGTCGAATTGTACGTTTTTCAGATTGTGAGATTGCATGGGGTGCCTATTTCCATCGTGTCGGATAGAGATCCGAGATTTACCTCGCGATTTTGGAAAAAGTTGCAAGAAGCTTTGGGTACCAAGTTGCATTTCAGACCGCCTTTCACCCCAAACCGATGGTCAATCCGGCGGATAATTCGGATACTTGAGGATATGTTGAGATGTTGCATCCTCGAGTTCGGTGGTTCATGGGAGCGGTATTTGCCGTTGATTGAATTCGCTTACAACAACGACTTTCAATCAAGTATTAAGATGGCACCTACGAGGCTTTGTACGGTCGTAAATGCCGTACACCATTGTTTTAATTTGAGCTCGGTGAAAGCAAAATTTTCGGTGGATTTAATTAGAGATCTGAGCGAGAAAGTGAAAGTAATCCGTGAAAGTCGAAGATAGCCTCCGATCGTCGAAGTCGATGCAGGTGCAAAGCGAAAAGACATCGAGTATCGGTGGGAGATAAAGTGTTTCTCAAGGTTTCGCCTTGGAAAAAGATACTCAGATTCAGCCGTAAGGGCAAGTTGAGCCCGAGGTTCATTGGGCCATATGAGATATCCGAGCGAGTCGGTCCAGTGGCATATCATTTGATTTTGCCCCCTGAACTCGAAAAGATTCACGATGTCTTTCATGTTTCGATGCTTCAACGCTATAGATCTGATCCATCGCACTTGATTAGTCCATCAGAGGTTGAAATTCAAGCCAATATGAGTTATGAGGAAGAATCGATTCGTATCCTGGCACGTGAAGTGAAAGAGTTGCGAAACAAGCGGGTTCCGCTAGTGAAAGTGTTATGGCTCAAACACGGGATAGAAGAAGCTACTTGGGAAACTGAGAACTCTATGAAAGAGCGATACCCAACCCTATTTACCGGTAAGATTTTTGGGGACGAAAATTTCTTAAGTGGGGGAGAGTTGTGACAGCCCAAAATTGACCCTAGTCGGAATGTGGTTTCGGTACCACAAAACCGAGGCATAAAAATAATTTAAAATTTATTTTGATGCCTATAATATGTGTGTGCTCATGTGTGAATTTTGAATTCTTTGATTTAGTTAATTTGATTGTGAATTGAAAGAAAAAGGACTCATGTGAAAGGATTTAAAAATATGTAGCTAATTTCAAGAGGTTAATAAAGGAATGAAGCAAAATAAATGGAGTTGCATGTCAAATACTCCATTTATTTTGAATGAGTGGTTGACCATGTCTAGATTATGGGCAAGGGACATGTTTCCAACATGTTTAGTTAGTGCATTATGTAGAAAGAATTAAGAAATGAAAAAAAAGAAAAAATGAGCATGGATGCCCCCCATGGTGCCGTAGTAGCTAGAGAGAAAGAAAGAAAAAAAAGTTGTCATTCATCCTTTCTTTGAGCAAAGACTAAGAAAGAAAAACAAAAAATTGTTCATCTTTTCCCTCCTTCCTTTGGCGAAATTCCTAAGAGGAAGAAGAGATTTTTGCTTCATTTTCTTTGTTTAGAAGAGATCTAGAAGGAGATTTGGCTAAACTTGCATCAAGATTAAGGTATGTATGAGGTTGTGTCATGAGATTCATGCTTGTTTTGGTTGCTAATTTGATGTGCATGTTAGCCATGGTTCAAATCCTTGCTATGCCATGAAAAATGGTATTTGGCCAAGGTTGATATTGTGTTAAAGCCATTGCATGCTAAATGTGAAGCTTGTTGATGATGCATGTAATGATGGATTGACTACTCTTGAAATTTCTTTTTAGTATTCTTGAGTAGGACATTGAATTCTTTGTTTAACCATGACCGAAGTTGAAAGAGTATGGTTGTGATGTATTCGCCATGGTGCATTCATGAGCATGATTTATGCTTGTTACTTGATTGGTAAAATTTGTGTTTGGATGGGTATGAACCCTTGAGATTGACCTTGCACCTATATGTGTATACATGTTTGCACATGATGTATTGGCATGACATATATACTATTTCAAGGTATATATTTGCTTGTGATGATGTTTGGTTATGAAGTTCATGAGAGATGTGTATTGAGCTACAATATGTAATGTGTTAGTTAGTAAAATGCATGCTGTTTTGTGTGGTATTAAGTGCATAATTGGCCTCAACATGGACATGCATATTCGGCCACATGAGGGAATTTGGTGTGCATGCATTCGGTTAGAGGCAAGCATATTGATGCCTATTCTTGGCTTAGAAAATTGGCTAAGAGGAATATTAACTAATGTGTTGATTTCGATTCGTGATTTCGTACATATGCGACTTTGATGCCTAATGAGCATATATATTGGCTAGGCATCTTGAATTCCTCTTCGATGCTCAAATGATAAAACCAATTTATTTGTTAAATTAAGCTCAAGAGCAAAGGGAGCTAAATCCGATAAGGGAAGGAAAAAGTCGTCGAATAGCCGTCGAAATCGTTCGACCACGTCCGAGGTAAGTTTTGATATCGAAACTTAGATTTTGATTCGATTGAATGAAGTAATAAGCAATCAATTTGTGCCTTTGTATGTGGCCATTGAGCGAAATGATATTTTTGCTAAGTGAATTGTGCATAAAAGTTGTGTTATGAAATTGAAACAAAGATGTGTATGAATGTTCGAGTGATATCGGGCTAAGCCGAAGGCAATTGTGCAAAGTGTGATATCGGGCTAAGCCGAAAGGCAATTGTGCGAGTTATGATATCCGGGCTAAGCCTGAAGGCAATTGTGCAAATTGTGATATCCGGGTTAAGTCCCAAGGCCTTTGTGCGGGTTACCATAACCGGGCTATGTCGAGGCGTTTGAGCAGTAGCTATATTCGGATAAACTCGAAGGTATGTGATTCGAGATCTTTGAACTTGCTGTAAAAATTTTCAGTTAATACGCTTGTGAAATTCCCAACAACAAGGTACGTTTCGTGTGTGCTTTGCACACTATGAGTAAGTGTATGTGCGTATTCGCTCCGATGATAAATGAGTTATCGGCTTTGACTAAGCCGTTATTAGTGTATGAATATAAGAGTTGGGATTGTGAAGTAAGCATGTCTTTGAGAAATTGTGCATATGAATTATTGTTTAGCTACTTGAATGCTATGCTTTGGTTGTGTGTATATTATGGCTCGAAACTTACTAAGCATAAATTGCTTACTCCGTTTCTTTGTTTCTCTGTTTATAGATTTCGCTCGTTAGCGATCGGATTCGGGATCATAGAAGTTGAAGTCAACCACACTATCAAAGCCCTTTTTGGTACTCCTTTAGTCGAGTTTTGAATATGGCATGTATAGGACTACCCTCGGTTGTTTTAAGTACTTTGTGATGTATATGTGTGCGGCCATGCGAAAATGGTTCGTAAAAGTGGAGTATGGAATTTGACCATATGTGGTTTGTAATTATATTTGGTTTCATGATGTGATTATGGTTTGGAATGAGAGAGTTGGTCACATGATCAGCCATTGGAATGGCTAAATATGATCATATGTTGGACCTAAGTATGACTAGACTATAGTTGGTCCATGGGAACTACAATATAGGTAAAGCCTACCTTAAAAACAGATGCTGCCAGCTGCAGTGACGTGGATGTGGAAAATCTCCAAAATTTGTAGGAATGGTGTTAAATAGTGAATAAATTATACGATCGAACCTTGACGAGTCTATTTTCATATGAAAGTAACGAAACGATCATATGAACAGTATACCGAGAGATATTAAAGTTCTCGTGAGACAGGGCCAGAACGGTTTCTGGGTCCCCTGTCGCGACTTTGAAAATTTACCATAAATTATTAAGAATGAATTAGAAGTCATGCCTTATATGTGAAGATTCCTTTTTGAGTCTAGTTTCATTAGAAACAAACGGCATCAGTATTGAAACCCTGTACAGATAGATATTCAAGTTGTAACACGCGAAGGTCAGTGTAGTCGACCCCTGTAACATGGGTGACTTTAACTAATAAACTGTACCAATTGGCCCGACCAAAAATTCTAGAAATAAATCCATGGATGGATATATGAGTCTAAATTCAGGGAAAATTTACGGAATCAGTTTCCGAGTTGTGAAACTCGAGATATGCTTTTTAAGGCGACAGCGACGCAGTTTTCCAGCTTGCCTGGAAATGTCAAATTGGTCGGTGCCATAAGTGGTTTTGGCTTGTTAACCCCTCGTGTCCGACACCGGCAATGGTCTCGGGTTCGGGGTGTTACAAATCCAGCTTCTGAGATGGATCAATCGGCTTTCTTGGGGTAATTCCTTACCCCCCTTCTCCGTCTCCCCCTTTTCTCCCCTTCTAGGGTGTATTTATAGGCTTTGGGATGCCTAGAAGCCCTAAAATATGGCCTTTTCCGAATTGGACTTAATTTGGGCTCGACAGAGACACGCCCGTGTGCCACAACCTTGTAAATCGTGAAAGCCTTGGTCGACACCCTCGAAAGACACTAGCGTGTGCGCTACCCGTGTGGCAAGGATCAGGCCGTGTCATCTTCTCGATCTGGTCTGTTTTGTCCCTTTTTGGCTCGTTTTTGGCTCTTTTCGCTCTCCTATGCTCTCCTAAGTATAAAACAAAAAATTAAAGCATTAGGAGCATCAAATTCACCAATTCTAATAAGAAATCATCCATAAAATGCATTAAACATGGGGTAAAAATATGTATAATTTACGGTTTATCAAATACCCCCACCCCCCGAAACGGGGCGCAGCGACATACACAGCGGGTCTATTGTTTCCAAGCCTCGCCCAAGCCAGTCAGATTGGTTTTAAGCATTTGCTTGTCCTCAAGCAAAATTCTCAACTCATAATCAAAATAAATCTTTCTCAACTTATAATTTCTATTAATAATATCTCAAATTAATCTATAGGCAATCATACATTGAGACTTTAACTAAAAGAACATAAAAGTTTCAATCATTCCAAGTTGAGCATTTTATTCCGAAAACATAGGTGTCTTCACTCATCTAAGTTATTACTTTTAATTCAGAATATCACAAAGTTTTACATCCTTACTAAAGATTCACTCAAATCACTCGAGGTGTTTTAAGGACAATAAAGGAAGCACTCAATAGTCAATAATGGAAAGTCATTACCCTAGGCTTACATGAAAATCAAATCTCCACCACTATAATTTAAGATGATACATCAATCAAAAGGTCTTTAGAGGTTTGTAATGAGGCTTGGTTAGGGGGTGTGGTCACAAGCTGAAAGAAAGGGTTAGAATCTAGACTGAATTAAAAAGTTGCCTAACTAGAAAAAGAGTTAATCTTCACTTGCGTACAATAGAGCTTCTCTCAGAATTATGAAATTACAGATATGCATACATAGTTTTTTTTTTAAGAACAAGTTAAATAATATAGAATAAATATCAAGAACAAAACATAGCTAGGCAATCCATTCAACTCAAATCTCGAAAAAAATAGGGATTAATTTAGGGGATTTCAATAATGGGTTAAAGGTTAATATTAAGGGTAATACAAAAATTGGTTTGTTAGTCTCAATGAGGTTTACTAGGGATTAATCGTGGGGGTAGGCTTTTCATGGCATGAGTGGGTTAATCCTAAGTGCCTTAATCATTTTGATATATCAAATAAAATGGTGTGGTCTCGACATGCATAATCAAGCAAGTTCTAGAATAACAGTTCAATACTGACGCACTCAAAGCAATAATAATAGTGAGCATGAAAGGATGAATAGATGTTCAAAAGGCTAAAAAATCTCACAAAATTATGGCTTTTTGATGTTTAGACTCGTGAATTCCAATTCAAAGTAATACCTAGACTTGGGGAAATAGCCTAAGATTTTGAATTCTTAAAAATCAACTCATCATGCTTGACTCTCTATTGTCTTAAAGTTTAAATAATCAATTGATAAATCCCTATGTTTTAATTCAAGATATATCAATCAAAATCATAAATTAATTAAAATTTATCCTAAATATGATATGAGAGTTTTTCAAGAGAACAAGATGATTATTCAGGGATTTTTCTAATAATAAAATAAATACCCCCCACACTTAAGATGTACATTGCCCTCAATGTACAAAGAATAGATATTAGAGTATAAAAATAAGATAGGGAGAGTAGTGAAACTTCCTGTATGATGAATTCCTCGAACTAGAGTTTTGGAGGGTGATTGGTTCAAGAGTGGAGGAGGATACTCCGGCGGTCTAGAGGTTCATTAGGCCATAAGTCCTACACCAAAAGAATATTATATCTAGTGGTAGCTATGGTCGTGGTCGAGCAGGACATGGCAGTTGTGGAGACCCTTTCCCGGTGGAGTTTTAGTTTCTATGTGATGATGAGCTTAAGAGCTTTATATAACTGTGATAAAATCAGGAACTTTTTAGGGGATATTAGGAAGAATAAGTACTCGAAAAGAAATAACCTAAATTTATAATAAAAATTTAAATTTGTTAAAAAATAAAAAAATAAAAAAATAAAAAGTAGTTTGAATAAAAATGAAAAACATAAAATAATAAAATAAATATTTCTAAACATCTTCATCACTGGATGGTTCGCGAGGTGGGATTGGCGATGAGATGTGGAGGTGCTGACAAATCTGCTGTAGAGTAGCATCAATGTTGTCAAATCGTTGAAAACACTACTGCTCGAATCGGGTGAGGTGCTCAGAGATGTCAGCATATGAAGCCGCCGCATGAACTGGACGAAAGGGTGGTGGTGACTGAGTCAGTGGGTCCTCGTGTTGTGGGGGTACAGGCGTGTGGAGGAAAAATGGAGGGAAAAGAGAGGGGAAAGTGAGGATTAATGCAGGTGGAGTGGTTTGGGGGCTGAAGAAGTGAGAATCTGTGGAATAGTGGCCAGAATAGGGATTAGGGAGTGGAGAGGGGGAGATTTCAGCTAGGGTTTTGAAAGGAAAAAGAAAATGAACAGTGGTTTGCTTATATAGGGGGAAGCCACACGGCCTAGGGCCACGCCCGTGCACTCTGAAAGTGAGCCTGTGTGATTTTTTTTTGAATTTTGTAATTTAGGTCATGCCCGGCTACTATCCCACGCCCATGTGTCTTTGGCGTGTGTGGCACACGGCCATATCGGACGGCTGTGCCTAGCTTTGTTCGCTTCTCCCACGCTCGTGTGTTAGGGTACCACGCCCGCGTTTTGTTGTCCACGGCTTCACGGCACGAGCGTGTCTCACGCCCGTGTCGAAGAAACATAATCAAGCCTTGCCCCTGGCACGCTTGTGTTTTTCCATTCCCACACCCGTGTTCACCTATCAAATTCACCCACGGCCAGTCGTACGGCTGTGGGGATTTATCGCATCCCGTGTTTTGGGGAAATCATGTACCTTATTTTCGCACGGCCGTAACGCATAGCTGTGTTGCCCTCCGTGTTGATCACACGGCCTTAAGAAAGACCGCGTTATTGGCCGTGTGGAGCTGGGAACCTGTGCTTCAAATACCCTGTTAGTGACCTAAATGTTTAAAATTTGAATTTAAAATAATTTAAAATTGTTAGTACTCGGGTTGCCTCCCGAGAAGCGTTTATTTATAGTCTAAGCTTAACTATTACCTTGTTGGTATATTCAGGGCGATTTGTGGAGTCGTAGCTCCTCTCCATCGACTTTAAAACTCTCACCATTATAAAGTTTGAGATGGTGTCCAATTACCTTGATTGTATCGTATGATGGGTGACTTACCTCTATTGTGCCATATGGATAAATAGATTGAATTACGAAAGGTCCTGACCATCGTGATTTTAGTTTCCCGGGAAACAATTTGAGTCTTGAATTGTATAATAAGCTCCAACTTCAAATTGTTGCCATTGCTTTAAACGAATGTCATGGCTCTGCTTTGTTGCTTCCTTGTATAGACATGAATTTTCGTATGCATTGTCTCGCCATTCATCTAGCTCGTTCAGTTGCATCAACCTATTTTTTCCTACAAGTTTGAGATTAAGGTTTAGAAATTTAATAGCCCAAAAAGCCTTATGCTCTAGTTCAAATGGTAGATGACAACTTTTTCCATAAACAAGTCTGTAAGGTGATGTCCCTATAGGAGTTTTAAAAGTAGTCCTGTAAGCCCATAAGGCATCGTCTACTTTTATTGCCTAGTCTTTTCTGTTTGATTCTACTGTTTTTTTTTTGCAAGGATCCGTTTGAGTTCTCGGTTTGCTTCTTCAACTTGTCTATTAGTTTGAGGATGGTATGGGGTGGCTGTTCTATGATGAACTCCGTATTTCTTAAGGGTTTTTTCAAATTGGGTATTACAAAAATGAGTGCCCCTGTCACTGATAATTGCTCTAGGTGTTTCGAATCTCGAGAAGAGTTTTTTAAGGAAACATACTACCACTTTAGCATCATTAGTAGGTAGAGCTTGGGCTTCTACCCATTTGGGCATGTAGTCAACTGCTACAAAGATGTAATTATTTCCGAATGAACTAGGGAATGGGCCCATGAAATCGATACCCCAAACATCAAATATTTCATAAGAAAGTATATAGTTTTGAGGCATTTCATCACGTTTAGATATGTTACCTGTTCGTTGGCATTTGTCGCATAAAGTAACATACCTGATAGCATCTTTGAATAACGAAGGCCAATAAAAACCTGATTCAAGTATTTTGTGTGCGGTCTTAGTGCCATTATAGTGTTCTCCGGTTGGCCTTGAGTGGCAATGTTCCACTATTTTTGATATTTCTGATCCTGTGACGCATCGTCTGATGACTTGATCTGCACATCTGCGAAACAGAAATGGATCGTCCCAAAAGTAGGTTTTCACATCATTAAAGAATCGCTTCTTTTGCTGGTGTGTTAACCTTTTTGGGATAATGTTAGCGGCTAAAACATTCGTGATGTCTGCAAACCAAGGTACCTCGGAGTTGGATATAGCGAAAAATTATTCTTCAGGGAATGAATCATTTATTTCCACGTCATCTAGTTTTCTAGTTTTGGATTTCTCGAGCCTGGACAGATGATCATCCGCGAGATTTTCAGCTCATTTCTTGTCTTGAATTTCCAAGTCAAATTCCTGCAATAGGAGAATCTATCGAATGAGTCGAGGTTTTGCATTAGTTTTAGTTAAAAGGTACCGAAGGGCGGAATGGTCAGTGTAAACAACAACTTTAGACAATATGAGATATGATCGAAATTTATCAAATGCAAAAACCACAGCTAACAACTCTTTTTCCGTAGTAGTATAGTTTTCTTGTGTAGCCATTAAAGTTTTGCTGGCGTAATAGATAGGTTGAAAATGGTTGTCTCTTCATTGTCCCAATACTGCACCTACTGCAAAATCACTCGCATCACACATTAGTTCAAATGGCAAGTTCCAATCAGGTGCAATTATGATTGGAGCATTAGTTAATTTATCCTTTAAAGTATAAAATGCTTCTAAACATTCCTGATCGAAGTTAAAAGGTATATCTTTTTCTAGTAATTTAGTCAAAGGCTTAGCTATTTTAGAAAAATCCTTAATAAATCGTTTATAAAAACCATCATGTCCTAAAAAGCTTCTAATAGCCTTAACTGAACTAGGGGGTGGTAATTTTTCGATTGTTTCTATTTTATCCACCTCAATCCCTTTACTATAAATTTTATGCCCTAATACAATACCTTCTTGAACCATGAAGTGACATTTCTCCCAATTAAGCACAAGGTTTGTTTCCTCACATCTTATTAGAACTCGTTTTAAAATTTTAAGGCAGAGATGGACCGAAAAATCATCCATGAAGACTTCTATGATATCTTCCACGAGTTTGTCAAATATGGCTATCATACAGCACTGAAAAGTGGCAGGAGCATTACATAATCCAAAAGGAATTCTACGATAAGCGAACGTACCATATGGGCATGTGAATGTAGTCATTTCTTGATCTTCAGGAGCTATTGGGATTTGGAAGTAACCGGAGAGTCCGTCTAGAAAGCAGTAATACATGTGTCCGAATAATCTTTCCAACATTTGGTCAATGAATGGTAAGGGGAAGTGATCTTTTCTTGTGGCGTCGTTCAGTTTCCTGTAGTCTATGCAAACTCTCCACCCTGCAACTATTCTTGTTGGGATTAATTCATTCTTATCGTTGGTCACAACCGTCATGCCTCATTTCTTGGGGACAACATGCACTGGACTTACCGAAGAACTGTCAAAAATAAGATAAATAATTCTAGCATCTAGAAGTTTAATTACCTCAGTTTTTACAACTTTCTTCATGTTGGGGTTCAGACGTCTTTGAGCTTGCACACATGGTTTGTATTCATCTTCCATCAAAATTTTGTGGGTGTAGAAAGAAGGGCTAATTCCTTTAATGTCAGAAATTTTCCACGCTATGGCCTTCTTATGTTCTTTTAATACTTGGATTAATTCCTCTTTCTCCTTGGGTTGCAAATTAGAAGCAATAATAACTGGTAATGTAGAATTATTTCCAAGAAATGTGTATTCTAAATGGTTTGGTAATTGTTTAAGTTCCAGTTTGGGAGTCTCCTCAATAGAGGGTTTTTGTTTAAGTTCATTGTTTATCTTAATACCCTTATATTCTACTTGTCTTGACGAATGGTCATTAGGTTCCTCATCTGTCTCCTTGTGTGACAGCCCTAATTTGACCCTAGTCGGAATGTGGTTTCGAGATCACAAAACCGAGTCATAAAATTTATTTAAAATTTATTTACATATCTTCTATGTGTGATATTGCATGTGTGAAAAAATTGATGTTTTAATTTAGTTTATTGAATGTGAATTTTCTTGAAAGGACTTAGTTGAGAAAATTAGAAAATATGATAGGTAAATATGTAAGGACATAATAACTAGTGTGAAAGCTTGGGTTTGCATGTCAAAATGCCCAAAATACATGTAGTGGCCGGCCAAGCAATGATGTTCTTCCACTAAGTTTAATTAATTATAATTTCATATTGACAAATGATTAAAATAATCTAAATAAATAAAAAAAGATGAATAAAAGAAATGGAAGGAGAGAGAGAGTGATCATCTTCTTCTTGCAAAGCCGAAACTTAAGTGAAAGAAGAAGGAAATTGGTTAAAGACATTCGGCCATCTTAAGGGTTAATTAAGGTAAGATTTCATGTTATTTTCATTAAATTTTATGAAAATTTAGTTAGTAGTCAAGCTCTTAATATAACCCATATGTTGATTTTTTTTATTTGGTGACAAAATGTGCATACGGTTATAATGGTTAAATGTTAAGAGGATAGTGTTTTGATGCTTTGGTTGGAAATATTAGAAAGGTGAAGAATGAGTTAGCTAATAGATATATGTGCATTTGAATGATGGTATGAATAAATGTGGAGTTTTTGCTAGTTAGAAGTATTCAGTCAAAATGTTTATGTGGTGAAACTATGTGTTAAATGAAAAAGTGATGTGCAATTGTTATTTTGGTAGTGATAATGCATTCGACCTTGAGACATTAGATAAGCATTAGTTGAGGTTTTAATATCTTGAACAAGGATGGTTGTAAGATGAAGTGGAAACCATTAAATTTGTATATGTGAGTAATTAGCAAGGGGTGGTTGCCGTAGAGACATATATATATGTATATAGATGTGTTTTATTGAAGTATTGATTGGTTATCGATAGTAATTGGATATTAGGTGGTCAATAGCCGAATGGCTTAGTTTTAATAAAAGCATAAGGTGGATAAAAACCAAGTTTATGCCGTGTGATTCTTGTGATATGAAACTATTAATAGTATGGGATATAATTAACTAACAAGGTAATTAAATCTTTAAATTTATTTATTCTAGCTCAAGAACCCAAAGGAAGGGAATCAAGCAAGGGCAAAGCAAAGAGTATCGAGTAGTCGATTGGAACCATTTCATCCAACATAAGGTATGTCCATAAGCAATTATAAGATTGGTTATTTTATACATAAATGGTGCTCGCATATCATGAAAGAATTTCTTTTGTTTAGATATTCTTTTGATTGATAAATATATGTGGCCGTATATATTATTTGAATTAAATCAATTGCTTTACTATAATGAAATGACATAGGCACTAAGTGTGCGGATTTTGAATGGCACTATGTGTGCGGAATTGAATAGCACTACGTGTGTTGATTTGAATGTCAATACGAGTGTGTGGATTTCTAAGGCACTATGTGTGTGGGTTAGCATGGCACTAAGTGTGCGGATTTGAATAACACTATGTGTGCGAAATCGATTGATGATATAATAAGTGTAGGAAATGAATGAAGGGTTAGAGCTATTGATTGAAATAAGAAAATTGGAGACATGAAATGTATATGCATGGATCCATCTAGTTCATCATTGTTTAATACTTTGAGAAAAGGATTTAAGCCATCTGTTTGTTTGATATTTGATTGAATAGCAAGACTTGACTTGTAGTTGGATCAATAATCTAAGTAATATATTGCATAGCTCGGTATGGCTAAAATAATTGATTTTACTTTATTTTTTTTATGATCTCAAGTTAATGGTCTTCATTATATTTCTTACGACTTACTGAGTTGAATACTCATTTGGTGTGTTTACTTGTCTCTCATTTAGATTTTCTTTTGATCCATTTTGTGTGCTCGGGACCATCGTCGAAGTCATCACACCTGCCTGCAACGTTTTGGTACTCCTTCTTAGTTAATCTTAAGTATAACATTATGGCATGTATAGATATTATATTTGGGATTTCCATGTTATAATACTAAATTTTGTAATTCTGGCCATACGAATATGGCTTAACCTTTAATATTTCAAAAAATGGCTATGTTTGTTTTTATAATACAAGTCTTTTGATTAAGTAAAATGTTACTGAATGGGTGGTTAAATTATTATATTAATAGGTCAAAGTTAGGCTTCTGGAATGTGGTTATTTAATTGTGTATATGAGCTAAATACTATATGTATTTAAATTTTGCTATGCATTCGACTATTACGGCAAATCACGAAATGAATAGTGATCCTCTTTTATGATGCATGTGTGTGTGCAAGGCACGTTGCACATCAAATATATGGTTGGGTTATGAAATTGTTTAATTATAATAAATTAATACCTTGTAAATTCGGTTTTGTTTTAATTGCAAAGATAGGTAAAATAATTATCCACTATTTAATTTTGTTCAACTGTTCGCTCATGAAATTTTTAGTAATACTCCGTAACCCTTCTGGCGACGGATACGGGTTAGGGGTGTTACACCTTGTCTTGAGCTGCATATGGTTCCGTCGTCTCCTCTTATACAATTTCCTGAAAAGAGTCTTGAGTAATATGATCAATAGAGTCAATGAAATAACATGAATCATCCTGTTCCCTAGAGAATTGCACAGCATCGTAAATTTGAAAGATCATCTCCTCGTCACCTACTCTAATTACCAATTTACCGTCACCCACGTCAATCACCGCTCGAGCAGTGGCTAGGAATGGGCGTCTTAAAATTAAGGGTACTTACACATCTTCATCCATGTCAAGCACAACAAAATCAACAGGAAATATAAATTTATCTACTTTTATGAGTACGTCTTCTATAATACCCTAGGATATTTAACAGATCTATCAGCTAATTGAATACTCATCCTAGTAGGTTCCCCAAGACCAAGTTGTTTGAACATTTTATATGGCATCAAATTAATACTAGCGCCTAAATCAGCTAGTGCTTTTTCAACATTTAGATTACCAATTAAGCAAGGGATAGTAAAACTTCCTGGATCTTTTAGTTTGGTTGGCAGCTTATTTTGGAGTATGGCGGAGCACTCCTCGTTGAGTTCTACTGTAGATAAGTCCGCGAACTTCCTTTTATTTGTTAGAAGCTCCTTCAAAAATTTTGCGTAGGTAGGCATCTGCGAGATGGCTTCAAAAAAAGGTAAGTTGATATGTAATTGCTTAAAAAGTTCAAGAAACTTGCCGAATTGTGCATCAATGCGATCTTTTTTTAATTTTGCTGGATATGGAACCGGCGGTGTATATTCCTCCAGCACTGGTTTGTCACTATTTTTGGGGTTTTCTTCCCTCCTTTCGCTTTCCACGGCTTCTTGTGCTAACTTCTTTTCAGTTTCCGCTAATACATTCCCACTCCTTAGTGTAACTGCTTTGACATGCTCTCTTGATTTGGTATTACTAAGTAAATTTCCTAGTGGTCTTTCCGAGATTAGTTTGGAAAGCTGGCTTATTTGAGTTTCGAGTCCTTTGATCAATGCTTGTTGATTCTTAAGTGCTCTCTTGATGTTCTGAAAACGGGTTTCTGACATTGATATGAACTTCGAGAGCATCTTTTCAAGATTTGGCTTCTTTTCCTGTTGGTAGGGTGGTTGTTGGTAGCCCGAAGGATGTTGTGGCTTTTGATTCCCTTGACAACCCCAAGAGAAATTTGGGTGGTTCCTCCAACCTACGTTATAAGTATTATTGTATGGGTTATTTTGAGATCGAAAGTTATTGTTACCCATATAGTTGACTTGTTCCTCTTCGGTTGTGGGATTGAAGGATTGATATTCTGTATGCACATCTCCTCTACTTGAGTCACACCTCATTACTCGATGTACCTACGTAGAACCAAGTAAACCATCAATCTTTTTATTGAGAAGTTCTATCTGATTTGACAGCATAGTAACTGAGTCGATGTTATAAACGCCGACTATTTTCGTTGGCTTAGTCCTCATGACTTGCCACTGATAGTTATTCAGTGATATTTCTTTAATGAATTCATAAGCCTCTTCAGGTGTTTTGTTGTTTATGGTTCCGCCAGCAGCTATGTCAACCATTTGCCCAGTCGAGGGATTCAGACCATTGTGGAATGTTTGTACTTGCAGCGAAAGCGGTAACCCATGGTGAGGGCACCTTCTCAGTAAGTCTTTGTATCTCTCCCATGCATCGTAAAGTGTTTCAAAATCCATCTACACAAAAGAAGAGATATCATTACGTAATTTAGCCATTTTAGCCGGCGAAAAATGTTTTAGTAAAAATTTCTCGGTCATTTGTTCTCAAGTAGTAATTGACCCTCGTGGTAACGAGTTCAACCACTGTTTAGCTTTGTTCCTCAATGAAAACGGAAATAATCGAAGACGAATGGCATCATCAGAAATGCCATTGATTTTAAATTTATCGCAAAATTCCAGAAAGTTTGCTAAGTGAGCGTTGGGATCTTCATCCTGCAAACCATCAAACTGAACAAACTGTTGTATCATCTGGATAGTGTTAGGTTTTAATTCAAAAGTATTTGTAGCTACAGAATGTCTAACTATGCTAGATTCAGTTCCTGTTAAAGAAGGTTTAGCATAATCATACATAGTGCGTGGAGCAGGATTTTGATTGGCAGCAATTGCAGGAGGTAGCTGATTGCCTTGGTTTTCAGCCATCTTGTCAGTTGGGGGTTGAGTATCGTCTTTTTTCTCGTTCTCTGTGTAGCTTAAGCTACGCCTTATTTCTCTTTGGTTTCTACAAACTTACGATTGATTTCTTCATCAAAAAGTAATGGTCCCGACGGGTTTCTTCTAGTCATAAACTATAAAAACCTGCCAGAGAAAGAAAAAGTAAATTAATAAATAATAATAATAAAATTAAATTAAATTGCAAGAAAAATAAATGGCTAAATTAATAAAAATTGAGCGTTCTTAATATCTTAGTTCCCCGGCAACGGCGCCAAAAACTTGATTGCGTGATTCGTAACAAGTAATAAATATTTATAATGAAGATCAAACCTAGACTAACTATTATCGCGATGTAGGCAAGTGTACCTATCGAACAGTAGTATAGTTGTACCAAGATAGGATTGTCGAACCCAAAGGAACTAAAAGTACTAGTAATGACTGTCTTTTTATTATCTAGCCTAAGAATAATAGGGTTTTGTTTTAATTAACTAATTATCTAAACTAAGAACGCACAGAGAAAAGAATTGGGGAATTGCTTTTGGGAAAATCGATTGACTTGAGACAATACCTAAGGAAAAATCCATCTAGACTTTACTTGTTATTCTAGCTCCGAACCGGAAGATTTATTCATTCAACTTGTTCCGTAAAGATCCCTAAGTTATGTTATTATCCCTATTCAAGACTAATAACGTCTAATCCCTAAATTGAATAACTGAGACTTTTCTCTAATTAACACTCTAGGTTTGCATTAACTCGATCTATGGATCCCCTTATTAGGTTTCACCCTAATCCGGAAAAATCTTGTCACCCTATTTCTGGGCGTGCAATCAACTCCGCTTAATTATGACAAAAGTACTCTTAGATAGGGTCTATTCCTCCTCTGAATAAGAGCATGTCTTGTGTAACACCCCGAACCCGAGACCGTCGCCGGAGTCGAACACGAGGTGTTAACAGACTTCAACCCACTTATTGAGAGTTTCCAGACAAGCTGCCAATCTGTGTACTAGTCGCTCCAAAATTCATAACTTGAGTTTTACAACTCAAAAATCAGTTTCGCAATTTTTCCCTGAAACTAGACTCATATTTCCATCTACATATTTTTTTCTAGAATTTTTGGTCAAGCCAATTAGTACAGTTTATTAGTTAAAGTCTCCCCTGTTGCAGGGATCGACTATACTGACCTTTGTGCATTACGAATTGGATATCTCCCTGTACAGGGCTTCAATACTGATGCCGTTTGTTTCTATAGAAACTAGACTCAGAGAGGAATCTACACATATATGTCATGACTCCTAATTATCTCTGGTTAATTTACAATGATTTTCCAAAGTCGGGACAGGGGATCCAGAAACCGTTCTGGCCCTGTTTCACAAGAACTTTAATATCTGTTAACTTATAACTCATATGACCATTTCGTTTCTTTTATATAAAAGTAGATTCATCAAGGTACATTTACATAATTTATTTACTATTTAATACCATTCCTACTATTTTTAGTGATTTTTCAATCTCACGTTACTGCTGCTGCCAGCACCTGTCACTAAAGCAACTATGCCTATTTCATGATTTCCCTTTGATCTAACTAGTGATTCATCATACATGTCACAAATCATGATCATGACTAGCCATACCAGAGGCTAATCATTATCCAACATCTCCCTACTACACTATTGCCATAACATGCATTTTAACACCAAAATAATCAACCATGGCATAAGGCATGGAAATCGAATTACCAAGACTTGTGACTTAACATTTGAGAACTAAATCCAACCGAGCATTTATGCCATTTTGCATGGCTAAAAGTTTACATACCAAAGTTCAACAAAGCATATTAGCCTATACATGCCAAAATGTTCTCCTAAACCGACTACACAAAAAAATACCAAAAGTTGCTAGCGGTGTGATGACTCCAATGACGATCACGAGCACGCAAAAAGGACGAGTCGAGAAACCTAAAATGGCGACAAGTAAACACCGGTGAGTATATAACTCAGTAAGCCATAAGCATTATATTGCCGTTCAGTAATAATATACCATAAAAGAAAATAATTAGTGCGGGATTAAAATCCTCCATCCACACCCCAAACGGTACTATAATTCTTTAGGCATTTCGGTTTAGTCACATACCAAGCCCTACTTGATATTTCATACATTACGCCATATGACATTGCATGCATTTATTTTCGAGCATAATCACCACATAGATCAAGACTTACCAAACCAAAATTCCAAATATAAATAAAATGTCCATTCCTCATGAGCTCAAGGTGTTTACTCGCATCGCTGTCCATGATTGACTCGGTAAGGCCGCACATAGAACATGTACGTTTATTAGAGGATGTGCAATAAGCCGCACACTTAGTGCTTAATAGTCGAACTCGCACACTTAGTGCTATATAATCAAACTTGCACACTTAGTGCTGTATAATTTGAACCCACACACTTAGTGCCAATTTGTGATTATAAATGTTTACACCCGCACACTTAGTGCCAAACCGATCATTCAATACATCTCACCTCTTTTCTTTCAATTCAATATTTTTATCACCACATACATACATGTTTATATATATATTCTACCATTCCATTCAGCATCATTACTTGGACATTACGACCCTTTAAATTAGTACAAAATAAGTGCTTAATGACTTACCTTATATCGGATGAAATGATTCCCAATCTACTACTCGATTATCTTTGCTTTGCCTTTGCTTGGTTCTCCTCTTTGATGTCTTGATCTAAAATGAATACATTTAGTAGTTTAATCTTCTTGCTGGATTTTTATGTGTATAACTTAATGGTTTTCACCCCATTTCACAACTATCTTTGTTCAAAATATCAAAATCTCAACCAACATTTGTTTAATGCTTCAAGGTCGAATGCATGGTCACCATTAAGCTAATCTAGTCTCAAGTATTTTAATCCTAACATACAACATCATGAATCAACTCAACCTTATAAGCCAATATTACTCCTACAACCGATTGTAAGGAGGTAACAAAGAAAATATATTTTTACAAACATATACACCCATATGGCCGATTTTACCAAATCAAATTTAACCTTACTTATCTCAAATTTTCATTTCATACTATCATCCCCATGACATAGCAAGGTTTTGAATCATGGACTAATTAGAACTAAAACTAACAACTAAGAACATGCATGAATCTCATGGCACCATATTTAACATACCTTAATCTAGCTACAAGGATGGCCAACCTATTCCAAACCAACCATGAGCAAGGACCCTTTCTTCTCCCTTGAGATTTTCGGCCAAAGGATGAAAAAAAAAGATGAACAAAGCTTTTTTTTTTTTTTTTCTTTCTCACTTGCACGGCAATGGGGAGGGAGGGAAAGCCTTCACACACACACTTTTTTTTATTACTCATGCACCTTATTTTATTTATTTCAACATAAAACACTCACCCAACATGTTTCATGACATGTCTTGCCCATGCTTCCTTGTCATGGCGGCCACTAGCACTTGGGGGATTTTGACATGCAAGTCCTCCTTTTGACTACATGTACTATTAGGTCCTTATAGATTAGCCTATCATTTTTCAAAAGTGACATACAAGTCCTACTAACTGAATTCACATGCAATCGACTAAACTGAAGCTTGAAATTTTCACACATTCGTAAATACATATTCTAGACAATAAATATTACGTTCAAACATTTTGGTGACTCGGTTTAGTGGTCCCAAACCACTTCCGACTAGGGTCAATTTTGGCTGTCACAACTCTCCCCACTTAAGGAATTTTGTCCCGAAAATCTTACCGTAAAGGTTTGGGTAACGCTCTTTCATAGAATTCTCGGGTTCCCAAGTAGCTTTTTCCATCCCATGTTTGAGCCATAACACTTTTACTAACGGAACCCTTTTGTTTCGCAACTCCTTCACTTCACGAGCTAGGATACGAATCGGTTCTTCTTCATAACTCATATCGGCTTGAATTTCAATCTCGGAGGGTTTATTACATGCGAAGGATCGGATCGAGAACGTCAAGCATCGAAACATGGAAAACGTTGTGGATCCTTTCGAGTTCGGGGTAAAAGCAACCTATACGCCATCGGGCCGACTCGTTCGGAGATCTCATATGGCCCAATGAATCTCGGACTCAATTTGCCCTTACGGCCAAATCGAGTATCTTTTCCGGTGATACCTTAAGAAACACTTTGTCTCCCACCTGATACTCAATATCTCTTCGTTTTAAATCCGCGTACGACTTCTGACGATTCGAAGCAGCCTTCAAACTTTCACGAATTACTCGAACTTTTTGCTCAGCATCTCTAATCAAATCCACCCCGAAAATTTTACTTTCACCGAGCTCAGTCCAAAACAATGGTGTACGGCATTTACGACCATACAAAGCCTCGTAAGGCGCCATCTTAATGCTTGACTGAAAACTATTGTTGTAAGCGAATTCAATCAAGGGTAAATACTGCTCCCATGAACCATTAAACTCGAGGATGCAACATCTCAACATATCCTCAAGTATCCGAATTATCCGCTCGGATTGACCATCGGTTTGGGGATGAAAAGCGGTGCTAAAATGCAACTTGGTACCCAAAGCTTCTTGCAATTTCTTCCAAAATCGTGAGGTGAATCTCGGATCTCTCGTCTCGACACAATAGAAATCGGTACCCGTGTAATTTCACAATCGAGAAACATACAATTCAGCTAGCTTATCCAATGAAAAATCCGTACGTACGGGGATAAAGTGAGCCGACTTAGTCAATCTATCAACGACGACCCAAATTGCATCTTTCTTGCTTGCCGACACTGGCAAGCCGGATACAAAATCCATCGTGACTCGTTCCCATTTCCATTCGGTATCATGATTGGTGAAGCAAACCCGTGGGCACTTGATGTTCCGCCTTTACTTGCGACATACTAAGCACTTGAAACAAAGTTGGAAATGTCTCGTTTCATACCATGCCACCAAAAGCGGTGTCTCGGTCGTTGTACATTTTCGTACTCCCGGGTGGATTGACATTCGACTCACCGTGAGCCTCGTTCAAAATCATCGAAACAAGTTCGAATTCCTTGGAATACATAATCGACCCTTGAACGTCAAGCAATCATGGTCGTCAATCTGAAATTCGATTCCTTGTTCGAACACACTCATCCCGCTTTGTAACCAACTCATCGTCGACTTTTCGAGCTTCACGAATTTGACGTATCAATAATGGTTTGGCTTTCAATTCAGCTACTAACACATTGTCGGGTAGAATGGACAAGTGTACATTCATCGCTTCATACGCAAATAGTGATTTACGACTTAAGGCATCCGCAACCACATTAGCCTTTCGGGTGATAGTCAATGACCAACTCATAATCCTTTAACACTCGAGCCAACGTCTTTGTCACAGATTTAAGTCTCTTTGAGTCATCAAATATTTGAGACTTTTGTGATCCGAATACACATGGCACTTCTCACCAAATAAGTAATGTCGCCATATCTTTAAGGCGAATACGATGGCGACCAATTCGAGATCATGGGTCGGATAATTTTTCTCATGTGGCTTTAATTGTCTCGACGCATAGGCCACAACTCGCCCTTCTTGCATCAATACGCAACCCAACCCAAGTAGGGATGCTTCACTATAAATGACAAACTCTTTGCCCAATTCGGGTTGCACTAGAATTGGGGCTTCAGTCAAATAAGCTTTCAGTTGATCGAAACTTTTTCGACATTTCTCCGTCCATTCGAACTTAACATCCTTTTGGAGTAAGCCGTCATTGGCGTGGCTATCGTCGAGAAACCTTTACAAATCGTCGGTAATAACCGCAAGCCCCAAAAAGCTCCTAACCCGGTAACATTCCTTGGTGGTTTCCAATCGACTATGGCGAAATTTTGTTCGGGTCCACCCGACACCGATCGCGGACACCACGTGCCCCAAAAAGCTAACCTCTTTCAACCAAAATTCACATTCTTGAACTTTGCGTATAATCGCTTATCTCGTAAGATTTGCAACACTAGCCTCGGTGTTCAAGATGTTCAATTTCATCTCTCGAATAGACCAAAATGTCATCGATAAATACAACTACGAACCGATCCAAGTATGGCCTGAAAATTCTATTCATTAAATCCATAAACACTGCGAGGGCATTAGTGAGCCCAAACGGCATCACCAAGAATTCGTAGTGACCGTACCTCGTTCTAAAAGCGGTTTTGGGTATGTCCGATTCTCGGACCTCAACCGATAGTACCCGACCTCAAATCTATCTTTGAAAACACCGAGGCTCCCTTTAATTGATCAAACAAATCGTCAATTCGTGGCAACAGATATTTATTCTTTATCGTCACTTTATTGAGTTGACGATAGTCGATGCACAACCTCATGCTTCCGTCCTTCTTTTTCACAAACAATCTTGGTGCGCCCATGGAGAAAAACTCGGTCGAGCGAAAACTCTATCCGTCAATTCTTGCAATTGGACCTTCAATTGCTTTAACTCTGTTAATGCCATACGACACGGAGCTATTGAGATCGGCGTAGTACGGTACAACCGATGCGAATTCCACTTCTCGAACCGGTGGCAATCCGGTAACTCCTCCGGAAAAACATCTCGAATACTCACAAACCACTGGTACCGATTCGAGTTTCTTTTCCATCTCTTTACTTTCAAACACATACGCAAGGTATGTTTCACACCCTTTTCACATATCTCCGAGCGGTCATAGAAGATATTATCGTGGCACTCCTTTTAAATCGATGAGACTCGACTCGGACTACCTCATTATTTGCACTCCTCAAATCAATGGTTTTCCTTTGCGATCCACCTTTGCATCATGTACGATCACCAATCCATACCAAGAATAACATCGAATTCATCAAATGGTAGAAGCATCGATCGGTAGGAAAACAGATTCTCGAATTATTAGGGGCATCTCTTGCACACTTTATCAACAATACGTATTGACCCAAAGGGTTTGACACTCGAATTACGAACTCGATGAGACTCAACGGTAGAGTCTTCTTGGATGCTAAAGTTTCACATACATATGAATGAGTAGAGCGGGGTCAATCAATGCAATCACACTAGTATCAAAGAGAGTAAAAGTACCGGTGATAACGTCGGGGAGGATGCCTCCTCTCGTGCGGATGGCATATGCTCTAGCAGAGCACGGTCTCGGATCGAACACCGTGTCGGTGGCTCCTCTCGATTACCACCCCTACCTCCTGAAATCCTCGGGGTCTACCTCTAGTCGTCGCCCCACTCGATCTTGCACCTTGCATCTTATTCTTCTCATCTAGCTCGTGCAATCTCTAATGAAGTGGTCCTTGAACCACATCCGTAATGAAGCAGGTTAAGCAGACTTACCCCAACATTCACCTAGGTGTCGTCTTCCACATTGGGGGCATTCAGGTCTCTCTTGACGATTATTGCCCACACTAGCCACCGAAGTAGCTCGGGAGTCCGTCGATGGTCGTGCTCTAATGGAAATTCCCGCAGTCGTCCTCGATTTATTAGTGTCCTCCCTGAACTTCTTTACAGTCGAGAATGGAGCTTTACCCATCGATCTCTTACAATAGTCTTTAGCTTCAAATTCAGCCTTCTTCTTCTCCTTTCCAAGTTCTTCCGCCTTGCAGGCTCGTTCGACCAGCGTCACGAACTCCTTGATCTCCAAAATACCCACTAGTAGTTTTAAATCTTCATTCAATCCTTCTTCAAATCTTTTGCACATAGCAACCTCACCGGCCACACACTCCCGAGCATACCGACTAAGTCTTACGAACTCATGTTCGTATTCAGGTACTGTCATACGGCCTTGCTTGAGTTCCAAGAATTCCTTACGCTTTTGATCGATGAACCGTTGACTAATATACTTCTTTCGAAATTCTGTTTGAAAGAAATCCCAAGTAACTCGCTCGTTTGGGACTATGGAGATCAAAGTCCTCCACCAATAGTAAGCTGAGTCTCGCAACAAGGATATAGCACACTTTAGACATTCATCGGGTGTGCATGACAGTTCATCAAACACCCGAATGGTGTTATCAAGCCAGAACTCGGCTCTTTCGGCATCATCAGTAACTATGGCCTTAAACTCCTCAGCCCCGCGCTTTCTAATCAAGTCTACAGGTGGCTTACTCGGCCTCATAGGATCGAATCGATGGCATTACAGGCCCTTGGGGTGGATTATTTAAATTCGGGAATTGTTGGACAGCCGGATTGGTTCGGGCGTATTGCGCTACCCACTCATTCATCATGGTAAAGAAGGCTTGTTTTGCCTCCTCACCTTGATTATTCGCAGATGACTGAGGTTCAACAGGCGGCGTCCCTTGTGCAGGAGCAGCCGCTACACTTTCAACGTCATCCGCCAAGGTTCTCTCTACACCGGATCCATTTACTAATCAAAACAAAAATTTTAACCGTCGAAGTCATCACTCATTTAAACATTAACATTAAGGCATGTATAGCTAGACTCATACGCGCTATGGTAGTCCTAGAACCGACTAAACCATAGCTCTGATACCAATAAAAATGTAACACCCCGAACCCGAGACCGTCGCCGGAGTCGAACACGAGGTGTTAACAGACTTCAACCCACTTATTGAGAGTTTCCAGACAAGCTGCCAATCTGTGTACTAGTCGCTCCAAAATTCATAACTTGAGTGTTACAACTCGAAAATCAGTTTCGCAATTTTTCCCTGAAACTAGACTCATATTTCCATCTACATAATTTTTTCTAGAATTTTTGGTCAAGCCAATTAGTACAGTTTATTAGTTAAAGTCTCCCCTGTTGCAGGGATCGACTATACTGACCTTTGTGCATTACGAATTAGATATCTCCCTGTACAGGGCTTCAATACTGATGCCGTTTGTTTATATAGAAACTAGACTCAGAGAGTAATCTACACATATATGGCATGACTCCTAATTATCTCTGGTTAATTTACAATGATTTTCCAAATTCGGGACAGGGGATCCAGAAACCGTTCTGGCCCTGTTTCACAAGAACTTTAATATCTGTTAACTTATAACTCATATGACCATTTCGTTTCTTTTATATAAAAGTAGATTCATCAAGGTACATTTACATAATTTATTTACTATTTAATACCATTCCTACTATTTTTAGTGATTTTTCAATCTCACGTTACTGCTGCTGCCAGCACCTGTCACTAAAGCAACTATGCCTATTTCATGATTTCCTTTGATCTAACTAGTGATTCATCATACATGTCACAAATCATGATCATGACTAGCCATACCAGAGGCTAATCATTATCCAACATCTCCCTACTACACTATTGCCATAACATGCATTTTAACACCAAAATAATCAACCATGGCATAAGGCATGGAAATCGAATTACCAAGACTTGTGACTTAACATTTGAGAACTAAATCCAACCGAGCATTTATGCCATTTTCGCATGGCTAAAAGTTTACATACCAAAGTTCAACAAAGCATATTAGCCTATACATGCCAAAATGTTCTCCTAAACCGACTACACAAAAAAATACCAAAAGTTGCTAGCGGTGTGATGACTCCAATGACGATCACGAACGCATAAAAGGACGAGTCCGAGAAACCTAAAATGGCGACAAGTAAACACCGGGTGAGTATATAACTCAGTAAGCCATAAGCATTATATTGCCGTTCAGTAATAATATACCATAAAAGAAAATAATTAGTGCGGGATTAAAATCCTCCATCCACACCCCAAACGATACTATAATTCTTTAGGCATTTCGGTTTAGTCACATACCAAGCCCTACTTGATATTTCATACATTACGCCATATGACATTGCATGCATTTATTTTTGAGCATAATCACCACATAGATCAAGACTTACCAAACCAAAATTCCAAATATAAATAAAATGTCCATTCCTCATGAGCTCAAGGTGTTTACTCGCATCGCTGTCCATGATTGACTCGGTAAGGCGCGCACATAGAACATGTACGTTTATTAGAGGATGTGCAATAAGCCCGCACACTTAGTGCTTAATAGTCGAACTCGCACACTTAGTGCTATATAATCAAACTTGCACACTTAGTGCTGTATAATTTGAACCCGCACACTTAGTGCCAATTTGTGATTATAAATGTTTACACCCGCACACTTAGTGCCGAAACCGATCATTCAATACATCTCACCTCTTTTCTTTCAATTCAATATTTTTATCACCACATACATACATGTTTATATATATATTCTACCATTCCATTCAGCATCATTACTTGGACATTACGACCCTTTAAATTAGTACAAAATAAGTGCTTAATGACTTACCTTATATCGGATGAAATGATTCCCAATCTACTACTCGATTATCTTTGCTTTGCCTTTGCTTGGTTCTCCTCTTTGATGTCTTGATCTAAAATGAATACATTTAGTAGTTTAATCTTCTTGCTGGATTTTTATGTGTATAACTTAATGGTTTTCACCCCATTTCACAACTATCTTTGTTCAAAATATCAAAATCTCAACCAACATTTGTTTAATGCTTCAAGGCCGAATGCATGGTCACCATTAAGCTAATCTAGTCTCAAGTATTTTAATCCTAACATACAACATCATGAATCGACTCAACCTTATAAGCCAATATTACTCCTACAACCGATTGTAAGGAGTTAACAAAGAAAATATATTTTTACAAACATATACACCCATATGGCCGATTTTACCAAATCAAATTTAACCTTACTTATCTCAAATTTTCATTTCATACTATCATCCCCATGACATAGCAAGGTTTTGAATCATGGACTAATTAGAACTAAAACTAACAACTAAGAACATGCATGAATCTCATGGCACCATATTAAACATACCTTAATCTAGCTACAAGGATGGCCAACCTATTCCAAACCAACCATGAGCAAGGACCCTTTCTTCTCCTTGAGATTTTCTATTAAAAGGATGAAAAAAAAGATGAACAAAGCTTTTTTTTTTTTTTCTTTCTCACTTGCACGGAAATGGGAGGGAGGGAAAGCCTTCACACACACACTTTTTTTTTTATTACTCATGCACCTTATTTTATTTATTTCAACATAAAACACTCACCCAACATGTTTCATGACATGTCTTGCCCATGCTTCCTTGTCATGGCGGCCACTAGCACTTGGGGGATTTTGACATGCAAGTCCTCCTTTTGACTACATGTACTATTAGGTCCTTATAGATTAGCCTATCATTTTTCAAAAGTGACATACAAGTCCTACTAACTGAATTCACATGCAATCGACTAAACCGAAGCTTGAAATTTTCACACATTCGTAAATACATATTCTAGACAATAAATATTACGTTCAAACATTTTGGTGACTCGGTTTAGTGGTCCCGAAACCACTTCCCGACTAGGGTCAATTTTGGGCTGTCACATCTTGAATCAGTATCCTAGGATATCAAAACAAAAATTAAGAACACATAATTAAGAACAAGTTAAATATTTATCATATGATTCAGAAAATAATAACAAGATTCGTCGTAGGTTTCATTCCCCTTAGGTATTTAGGGGATTTAGTTCATAACTCAATAAGAGAACATCTCAGAAGAATAAAGAATACAAAACATAAAGAAAACCCAAAACTCCTAAAGGGAAATTGAGGAGAGATCTTCAGTCTTGATGAATCCAGCTTCTGAGATGGATCAATCGGCTTCCTTGGGGTAATTCCTTACCCCTCTTCTCTGTCTCCCCCTTTTCTCCTCTTCTAGGGTGTATTTATAGGCTTTGGAATGCCTAGAAGGCTTCAAAAATGGCCTTTTCCGAATCGGACTTAATTTGGGCTCGACAGGGACACGCCCATGTGAATTGTGAAATCCTTGGTTGACACCCTCGAAAGACACGGGCGTGTGCGCTACCCGTATGGCAATGCTTAGGCCATGTCATCTTCTTGATTTGGTCCGTTTTGTCCCTTTTTGGCTCGTTTTTGGCTCTTTTCACTCTCCTATGGTCTCCTAAGTATAAAACATGAAATTAAAACATTAGGAGCATCAAATTCACCAATTCTAATGAGAAATCATCCATAAAACACATTAAACATGGGGTAAAAATATGTATAATTTTCGGTTTAGCAATTATTATCAGTTGAGAGTAAAAGATTCAGACATTCCAAAAACTGCTTTTCGAATGAGGTATGGACACTATGAGTTTTTAGTTATGCCTTTTGGATTAACGAATGTACTGCTTATTTTATGAATTTGATGAACATAATTTTCAGACCATATTTAGATCGATTTGTCATTGTATTCATTGATGACATTTTAATTTATTAGCGTGATGAAACCAAACATGCTGAGCATTTGATAATAGTGTTACAAACTTTGCATGATAAGCAATTATATGCGAAGTTCAGTAAATGTGAGTTCTGGTTATGTGAAGTTGGATTTCTGGGACATATTGTGTAAGATGTCAGCTATTTTGGATTGGAAGCCTCCCAAAAATGTTTCTGAAGTTCGCAGTTTTCTAGGACTTGTCGATTATTATAGGTGATTTGTAAAAGGCTTTTCGATTATTTCGACTCCGATGACGAAAATGCTTTAGAAAGATGTGAAATTTGAATGGTCTGAAAATTGTCAGAAAAACTTTGATCAGCTGAAAACCCTATTGACAGAAACTCTAGTGTTAGTACAACCAGAATCGGGTAAATAATTTGTAATCTACAATGATGCTTCATTGAATGGTCTGGGCTGTGTTTTGATGTAGGAAGGAAAAGTCATAGCCTATGATTCGAGACAGTTAAAGCCGCATGAAAAGAATTATCTGAGCCATGATCGTGAGCTGGCTGCGATTGTATTTGTGTTGAAAATTTGGTGCCATTATCTGTTTGGTGAAAAATGTCATGTTTATTTCGATCACAAAAGCTTGAAATATCAGATGACTCAGAAAGATTTGAATATGCGACATAGAAGATAGCTAGAACTGCTAAAAGACTATGAGCTTGTTATTTATTACCATCTGGGAATGACCAATGTTGTTGCTGATGCTTTGAGCCGAAAATCATTGTTTACTTTACGTGCAATGAATGTTCATTTAGTTTTTTTTTTTATGATGGTTCAGTTTTAGTTGAATTGAAAGTGAGACCTTTGTTCTTACAGTAGATTGACGAAGCTCAGAAGGTCGATAATGAGATAATAGCATAACGAGCTCAGTGTGATTTGAATTTTGATTTTGAATTTTGAGTTGATAATGACGATTATTTGAGATTCCGAGAGCGGATTTGTGTTCCTAGAAATCCAGAGTTGATTCAGATGATTTTGAACGAAGCTCACAATAGTTGTTTATCTATACATTCAAGTAGTACGAAAATGTATAATGATTTGAAACAACATTACTGGTGGTCTAGAATGAAAAGAGATATCTCTGACTTTGTTTCGAAATGTTTGATCTGTCAGCAAGTTAAAGCTGAACATCAAGTACCATCTAGTTTGTTACAGTCAATTATGATTCCCAAGTGAAAATGTGATAGAGTAATAATGGATTTTGTTTAGGGTATGCCCCTATCTTTGAGAAAGAAAGATGCGATTTGGGTTGTAGTTGATTGATTGTCGAAAACAACTCATTTTATTATGGTACGATCCGATTACTCACTTGATAAGTTAGTTGAGTTATACATTTCTGATATTGTGAGATTGCACAGTGTGCCATTGTCTATTGTGTTAGATAGAGATCCGAGATTCACTTCATGGTTTTGGAAGAAACTACAAGAAGCATTAGGTACGAAATTTCATTTCAGTACTGCTTTTCACCCGTAGACGGATGGTCAATCCAAACGGATTATTCAGTTACTTGAGGATATGTTAAGATGTTGCATTCTTGAGTTTGAAGGTACGTGGGAACAATATTTGCCATTGATTAGATTCACGTATAATAATAGTTTTCAATCGAGCATTAAAATGGCACCGTACGAAGCCTTATATGGTAGAAAATGCCGTACACCATTGTATTGGTTAGAACTCAGTGAAAATAAGATACACAGGGTTGATTTGATAAAAGACACTAAACAAAAAGTAAAAGTGATTCGAGAAAGTTTGAAATCAGCTTCCAATCGACAGAAATCTTACGCGAATTTGAAACGAAAAGATATTGAATTTGAGATTTGTGATAAAGTATTTTTGGTCCCCGTGGAAGAAAGTACTTCGATTCGGCAGAAAAGACAAACTGAATCCGAGGTTCATCAGGCCATATGAGATTATCGAGCCTATCGGGCCGGTTGCTTATCGATTATTGTTGCCACCTGAGTTAGAAAAGATTCACAATGTATTTCACATATCAATGCTTCGACGATACAGATCTGATCCTTCGTATGTAATTTCTCCGTCTGAGATTGAGATTGAGTCTGATATGACCTTTGAAGAAGAATCGATTTGTATCTTAGCTCGCAAGGTTAAAGAATTGCGAAATAAGAAAATTTCGTTAGTTACAGTGATGTGGCATCGACACGGTGTTGAAGAGGCTACGTGGGAGCCTGAAGATGCTATGAGACAACAATATCTGAATCTGTTCAACAGTAAGATTTTCGGGGACGAAAATCCCTAAGGAGGAGAGTTGTAATAACCAGGTTTAGACCCTAGTTGGAATAGTGGTTTCGGGACCACAAATTTGAGTCAAAAAAATATTTTAATATTATTTTTCGTACTTATTATATGTGAATTATTATGTGTCAAATTTCGTACAAAAATTTGATCGTTTGTGTGCTTAATTTGATAAAAGGACCTAATTGCGTAAAATGTAAAAGTTGCCTGCTGTTTATTAAAGTGCCTATTTACTATGTCTTTTTAATTAAGAGGTCCTTATGTTGTTAATATGCCATTTATATGGTAAGTGGACTAAAATGGCCTTATATGTTAATGTTTTTATATGTTATTAATCAAGGGCAAAATTGGTATTTAGTAATTTAAGTTATATTAATTAAACAAAACATGAAAATAGGCCAATATACATTTGTATATGCCGAAAATTGAAGAACTAAAGAAAAGAAAAGAGTCTTTAGAGTTTGGAACTTGTGATTTTTGATTAAGATCAAGAACCAAAGAAAACATAATTAGATCGGGGGAAGTCGAAAGTCGTTGAATAGTTGACTCCGTTCGTTCAAATTCGTACGAGGTAAGTCGATATACAAATAAATGTGTTTGAATTAATTTATTTATGCTTATATGTTATTGAAATGAAATGAATGGTTTTGGAAGATGGATATGTGAAATTGTGAAAGCATCGACACGGTGTTGAAGAGGCTACGTGGGAGCCTGAAGATGCTATGAGACAACAATATCTGAATCTGTTCAACAGTAAGATGGATATGTGAAATTGTGAAAGCATCGACAGTGTTTCGATGTCTGAAAAGCCCCGTACGAACCATATGAATGGTTAGGATACATATGTCATGACATAGGATCCAATATGTGTTTTCGTGTAAGACCACATCTGGGACGTTGGCATCGACTTATGATTTACGTGTAAGACCATGTCTGAGACATCGACATCGTATTTGATTTCGTGTAAGACCCTATCTCGAATAGTGGCATCGATATTTGATTACATGTAAGACCACGTCTGGGACGTTGGCAGTGTACGAGCTTTCTGAGCTATCCGAGTATCCTTATTGATTCCTAACGGTTCAATAAGCAATCTGAGAAAAGAATGAATATATGAAATGTGTATCTGAATCAAGTACGTTTGAAATGTATACTATGAATATATGAAATGTGTATCTGAATCAGGTACGTTTGAAATGTATACTATGCTTGTGAATAAAAGGTAAGTACATAAGTATAAGAAAACATGCTATATGTGCAAATGAATTGGGAATATGTGAAAATGTATATGAACTATGTATAGTTTATGATAGTTTTTAACTATGGAATATAAGTATTTTATGATGCTTATATGTGTTATAATATGAGTTTATTTGTATATGACTTACTAAACTTTTGAAAGCTTACTTTGTGTGTGTTTCCAACTATTTTATAGATATCAAAGTTACGGGAGCTTGAGAATCATCGAGGATCATCACTACACTATCGAACTATATTTTGGTACCTTTTGGAAATGTATATATTGAAGTATGACATGTATAGTCTAGAAGTTTGTGATTATGTTTTGTGAAGTGTATATTTAGCCATGTGATATGGCTTGGTTTTAGTTATAATTATGAATGTCTTTTGAGCATAAATTATGTGATGAATAATGTTCATATGATGTTTTTATGAATGACCTAGTGAGAAATTGTCAATTTGGCAAGTTGGTAATGTGATATAATTGTGAAAATGTTATGATTTTGGCATGATATTGTTTTTGAAATATTGAGATAAAGATATGTTAGAATGATGTGATTTTTGGTATGTTTTGAATTGGTTAAAAAGGATGAAATTTGTTGTTAACGAATTGGCATGAATAATGTATGTTTTAGTTTTGAATTGGTTGAGAAATTGGTATAAAATGTTTGGTTTTGATCATGTAAGGAGAACCCAAAATTAGCGTGGAAAATTGGCCTTGTAAATGGCCTATTTTTGTCAACACGGGCAGAGACACGGGCGTGTGTCTTAGTCGTGTGTGAGACACGGTTATGTTACATGGCCATGTGTGACACACAGTTGGGGTACCCTATGATTTTAAGTCAGTAGACACTACATTTTTGATAGGCCTAGACACATAGGCGGGTCTAGCGGTCGTGTGTGGCACATAGGCTGGCACATGGGCGTGTGGTCGGCCGTGTGACCCAAGTCAGTAGCCTCGCTAATTTTCACACAGCCTGGCACACGGGCATGTCTTGTGGCTGTGTGGACAAGTCAGTATGTATGCCCTGTTTTGCCATGGCCTAGACACACGGGCATGTCTAATGCTGTGTGAGGCACACAGCCTATTCACACGGGCGTGTGACCTTTATAACTTTGAAAAAAAATGTTTAAGTTTTGAAAAATTTTGTATGAGCTCGGTTTAGTCCCGACCCCTTTTTAAAGCATGTTTAAGGTATCGTAGACCTATATAAAGGACAATTGTGAATGATTATTATATGTTTTGTATGTTATGCTTAAGTATATGTGAATGTTCCAATATGTTCGGTAATGCCTCGTAACCCTATTCCAGTGACGGATGCGGGTTAGGGGTGTTATGTGGATCACACGCCCATGGAGCAGACCGTGTGTCACATACAGCTAAGACACATGCCTGTGTGTCTAACCGTGTGGTTAAGTTTTAGGCTATTTTCCAAGCCATTTGCCACCCATAAGTACCCACAAACTTAGATCCACTTCATGACATGCAATATAACACCTTTAATCACTTAAGCAAACACATTCATGGTTAAATTATGACTTGACAAGATCAACATGTCATCTATCCAAATTATTATACTTTCATATGGCATTCCACACCAATTTCATATTTGACAATTATCATTACTAACCTATTTTCAAGCTATACATTTGCTCCACATTTATCGTCAAACACATTAATCACATTTCATACACCCAACATACTTGCCACCCATCACACTCATTAACCATAAACAATTATAACAACATTAAAGCATAAGCACATTTGCATGCATGCATCAATAATTAGTGTTACAACCCAAAATAATCAATATGAGCCACCTCTCATGGCCATATATAAAATAATCATAATAACATCATGAGCCAACATATTGGCTAAACAATATGACGCATAACAAAAAGGCCAAGTCTCTACACATGCCATATCCAAAATGATAAAACTAACTATACCCAAATGTTCAATTGATAGTGTGATCGAGTCTTCGACGTTCTTCGATCCCTCAACTAGCTTGGCAAAACTATAAGAAAAGGAAAGGAAAGGGGGTAAGCTTTAAAGCTTAGTAAGTTCACATGCAAATAGAGTGCAATTTAAATAAGCGTTAATCATACGTTTAACTTAATGAACATAAACTTGCACTTTATTATCAAATCACTTAGACTTATTCTTCATATACATATACACATGTTCTCACCACAAGTTCATCATATTTCATGTCATTCTCATGAGTTTGATGTACATACCTGTGCTCATTTGCACATAATAACTTACTTTCTCATCTTTGACGTATTTGATTGTGATTTTCGTGTGTGATAAGTTTTATAAATTTCTAATGAATTGTTCTTGAATCTAACTATTATCATGATGAAGGCTAGTGTACCTATCGAACAGTAATATAACTTTAGCAAGACCGGATTGTCGAACCCAAAGGAACTAAAAGTACTAGTAATGACTGTCTTTTTATTATCTAGCCTAAGAATAATGAGATTTGTTTTAACTAACTAATTAACTAAATTAAGAAATCACAGAAAAAAGAATTGGGGAATTACTTTTGGAAAATGATTGAATTAAGACAATACCTAAGGAAAAATCTACCTAGACTTCACTTGTTATTTGACTCTGAATCAGACGATTTATTCATTTGATTTGATCAGTAGAGATCCTTAAGTTATATTATTATCCCTCTCGAGACTAACAACATCTAACCCTAGGTTGAATAATTGAAATCTCTTTGTAATTAACTCCTTAGGGTTGCAGTAACTCGATCTATGGATCCCCCTTATTAGGTTTCACCCTAATCTGGTAAAATCTTGTCACCCTATCTTAGGTGCGCAACCAACTCCGCTTAATTATGACAAATGTACTCTTAGATAGGGTCTATTCCTCCTCTGAATAAGAGCTTAACTTGAATCAATATCCTGGAATATCAAGACAAGAATTAAGAACACATAATTAAGAACAACTTAAATATTTATCATACAGTTCAGATAATAATAACAATATCTATCTTAGGTTTCATTCCCCTTAGGTATTTATGGGATTTAGTTCATAACTAAAAAGGAAAACATCTCAGAAGAATAATGAATACAAAACATAAAGAAAACCCAAAACTCCTGAAGGGAAATTCAGGGGAGATCTTCAGTCTTAATGATGAATCTGGCTTCTAAGATGGATCAATCGGCTTTCCTTGAGTAGTTCCCTGCCTTCTTCTCCGTATGTCCTCTTTTCTCCTCCTCTAGGGTGTATTTATAGGCTTTGGAATGCCTAAGAACCCTCAAAATTAGCCTTTTCTGAATTGGACTAAACTTGGGCTCGGTAGGAACACGCCCGTGTGCGATTGCTCAAGGCCGTGGTCAAGCCTGTTAAATAGGCATGGGCGTGTGGTCCACCCGTGTCAGTCGTGCTTTGATTCTACCAAATTGGCACGGCCATGTGGTCTACCCGTGTGAGGAGGTCCAGGCCGTGTTGATTTCGTACGTTGGCCCATTTTCTTCGTTTTTGGCCCATTTCTCGTTCCTTTCACTCTTCTATGCTCACCTGATTATAAAACATGAAATTAAGGCATTAGGAGCATCAAATTCACCAATTTTAAGGAAAATTCATCCATAAAATGTGCTAAGCATGGGATAAAAATATGTATGAATTATGGTTTATCAAATACCCCCACACTTAAGCATTTGCTTGTCCTCAAGGAAAATCCTCAACTCATAATCAAAATAAATTCTTTTCAACTTATAATTTCTATCGATAATATCTCAAAATAATCCATAGGTAATCATACGTTGAAAATTCAACTAAAAGAACATCAAAGTTTCAAACATTCCAAGTTGAGCATTTTATCATGAAAACATATGTGTCTCCCCTCATTTAAGTAATAACCTTTGATTCAAAATATCACAGAGTTTCACATCCTCACTAAAGATTCACTCAAATCACTCGAGGTGTTTAAGGACAATAAATGAAGCACTCAATAGTCAATAATGGAGAGTTATTACCATAGGCTTGCATGAAAATCAAATCTCCACCACTATAAATTGAGATGAAACATCAATCAAAAGGTCTTTAGAGGGTTGTAACGTGGCTTTGGTTAGAGGGTGTGGTTACAAGCTGAAAGAAAAGGTTAGAATCGAGATTGAATTGAAAATTTTCCTAACTAGAAAAATGACTAGCCAACAATTGCGTACGATAAACTTTTTCTCAGAATATGGAATTTAACTTTTTTAGCTCAGAAGATCACTACTACTAATATGTATACATTTTTTTGAACAAGTCAAATTACAAAATATAATAAAACATAGCTAAGCAATTATTCCAACTCAAATCTGGACAAAAATAGGGATCAAATTAATATAGGGGATTTCAACAATAATGAGTTATGGGTTACTATTGAGGGTAAATCAATGAATAGGTTGTTAGGCTCAAGAGGGTTCACTAAAGGTTAATTGTGAAGGTAGGATTTTATAGAGTGAGTGGGTTAAACCTAAGTGCCTTTATCATTTTGACATATCAAATCAAAATGTGTGGTTTTGACATGCATAGTCAAACAAGTTCTAGAATAACAATTCAATACTGATGCACTCATAATGAAAGTGAACATGAAAGAAATAATAGATGCTCTAAAGGCTCAAGATCTCACAAAAATTATGGCATTTTGATGTTTAAACTTGTGGATTTCAATTCAAGATAATACCTAAACTTGGGGAAACAACTTAAAATTTTAAATTAAAAATCAACTTATCATGCTTAATTCTCTAATGTCTTAAAGTTTAAATAATCAATGCATGAATGTCTATGTTTTAATTTAAGATATATCAATAAAAATCATAAATAAATCAAAATTTATCCTAAAAATGATATGAGAGCTTTTCAAGAGAACAAGGCAATCATTCAGGGATAAAAATGAATACCCCCCACACTTAAGATGTATATTGTCCTCAATGTACAAAGATAGATATATAGAAACGCATATAAAAATAAGATAGGGAGAGAAGTGAAACTTCCTAAGTGCTGAATGAATTTCCTTAAACTGGAGGTTTGGAGAATAATCGGCTTGGGGTGGAGGAGGATACTCTGGCGGTGGTAGAGGTTCATTAGTCCATAAGTCCTGCGCCAAAAGAATATTATATCTGAAGTTGGTTATGGTCGTGGTCGAGCAAGACATGGCAATAGTAGAGAGCCTTTCCCAGTGGAGTTTCGAGTCCCTAAGTAATAGTGAGCTTTAGAGCTCTTTATAACTGTGATTGAATCAGGGAACTCTTTTAGAAAATATATAAAGAAGAATAATTACTCGATAGGAAATAGCCAAAATTCAAAATTGTTAAATAAAAATTATAAAACCTAATAAAAATAAGCTTAAAAAAATATAGTCCTAAAGTAGAATAAAAGTAAAAACATAAAATAATAAACAAAATTTTTTAAACATCTTCATCACTAGATTGTTCCCGAGGTGGGGTGGCGATGAGATGTGGAAGTGCTGATAAATCTGGTGTAGTGTAGCATCAATGTGATCGAAGCGCTGAAAACATTGCTGCTCGAATCGAGTTAGGAACTAAAAGATGTCAGTGTATGAAGCCGCCGCATGAACTGGACGAAATGGTAGTGGTGGCTGAGACGGTGGGTCCTCGTGACGTGGAGGGACATATCAGTAATGTCCTCAGGGGCCTCCTCCTTAGTAGATTGACGAGACGATATTGAGGAGGGTAGGTTCCTCGGCGCTTCTCGATCATCCTCATACTTAGTATGCTCGAGATGCCCTGTGGGGACATCTGGCAGATGAAGGTGAGGGAGGATGATTGGGCTACTGTGTTGAGGAGCCTGAAGTGCCGAGCCAACCATGCTACATAAGGGCCAATGGAGATGGCCCCCTTCCTATGCCGCTTTGTCTGATGCTGAATGGCGAGGGCAATGAAATAAGCAAGGTCTATGACGTGCCCGTGCGACATACACCATAGAAAGTAGGTTTCGTGAGTGTTGACAATGCCAGTGCTCTCTCTCCTTCCAGTTAACGTGTAAGACAAAATGGCGTGTAAGTACCTCAGAGAGGGAGGGAGAGCCGATGCCTTGGAGCGGCTAGGATTGTAGGAGGCAGCACCAGGAGTGAGGGCCTCCCAGCACCATGAAGGAGAATGATGGATGTGGCAGTTGAGAGCATGTAAGTCATTCTCCTTTTTGAACTCCTCTGTATATAAGCCCGGTACAGTACCGAATTGTGGGACGCTTAGCTGGTGGACTAATCTGCCTAGGCAAAATTGGACCGTGCCAGGATCATCGTAGTTTGTCATTACGGTCTGAAGATGAAATGTTGAGCATAGTTCCATCGTGAGCTCGAGATATGTCAGCTCGATGATCCCAAAGAAAAGCTCCTAAAGGTCAGTGGTTAGAAGAGCCCGAATCCCATCAGCCGACTGAACTTGTTCTACTGTATCCCAGTTGATGCAGCGGCCTGCAATTAAAGGTCAGTCTATAGTATTTGGAAAAGTTCTTCTTGGGGCCCAATGGGGAACTGTAGGAAAGGGTGACGAATTTGCTCAGTAGGACTCGATGAAGATGATGCTCCCTTCCTTTTCTTTGAAGTAGGGACGGCGACCTTTTTACCACGTGAAGATGACATTGTATACCTGCAATATAAAAAAGAATAATAATAGGTAAACAAATTTGAAAAGGAAAAAGCCATGAATTTGAACTAACAATTTCAGCCAAAACTACTAATACTAACCAAACTTAACCAAAATAATCAATTTCATAGCATAATTTCATGACATTAGCATGGTAATAGCATGAGAATGGGCATAGTAATGGGATGGGCATGACAATAGAATGAGGCTTTCCTAACAACTCGATTCAACATGAAATGTTATGAGAAATAACCTAAGAATGCAAACTAAATGATAGAATAATGCACAAAATGAAAATATTATGAGAAAAATGAAGATTATTTTGAAAATAAGCATTTAGAAATAAGTAAAATAGAAGTGAAAAGAGTAAACAAACGCTAAAGGAGAGAGATTGGGCGTAAAAAATGGAGTCGAAAGCGGCGCACGGGCGTGGTAGGGAGGGCGTGTGGACTTGTAGCGGCCAGGGTTAGGGTTTTTGGGTGAAGAAGACAATGAATAGTGCAACATATTTATAGATTTTTGGGCACACGGCCAGGGAACACGCTCGTGGTCCCCAATTTTTTCCCATGTGATTCGCGAAGTTTAAATTTGGACGTGTCTGGCAATTGGCCCATACCCGTGTTCCTTGGGCATGTGGGTGCACACGGCCGTGTCTGTCTTTGTTCGCTTCTCTCACGCCCGTGTTAATCTAACAGGTTCGACCACGGTTTCTTGGCACGGGCATGCCGCACGCTCGTGTTATTTTGGCAGGTTCGCCCACGGCCATGGCGCACGGCCGTGGCCATTTATAGTAGCCCGTGCTGGGAAAAATCTTTGCCCTGTTCCCACATGGCCCTAAGCATGCCCGTATGATTGGCCTTGTCTGTGTGGGAAACCTATATTCAATAGCTCCGTTAGTAAGTTAGGTGTTAAACACTAAAATTTAAAGAAGTTAATACAGTTAGTGCTCGGGTTGCCTCCCGAGAAGCGCTTATTTATAGTCTAAGCTTGACTTACCTTTCCATTGAATGGCCATGGTGGTTCGAGGAGTTTATACTCCTCATTCCTGCTGTGAATCTCATCAAAATAAGGTTTTAGGCAGGTATTGTTTACCTTAAAAGTGCCGAACTTAGGATGATTTACTTCGACTGTACTGAATGGGACAATGCTAAGTATCGTAAGAGGGATTTCTTAATTCGGTTTGGTAGTGACAATGTGAGGATTTGCGGCATCTAATAAAACTTTATCTCCAACCTTAAGTTGATTTGGAAAGGTATTGAGCTTATCCTGGTGTAGTTTTGGTTTATCGTGTGTTCTTGATTTATGCGTCTGCCATTCATCTAGCTCCTCAATTTGTAGCCTTCGTTCTTCATGAATAGGTCCTCCACTATTGCTTGAAAATGGCTCATGTACTTCCTTCAAACTCATTTCCTACACACTAGGATATACCACATTGCTAGTTTTAGTAGAATGGTTTAGACAATCACCTTCAATTTTCGATGTGTTGCCGAAATTGTGAGCTTGAAGGGTGATTGTTTCGTCTCCCACACGAAGTGTGAGCTCACCTGTGCCAACATCAATAATCATTCTAGCAGTTGCTAAAAAAGGCCTTCCTAAAATCAAAGGAGTGTTGCTCTGCTCCTCTATGTCTAGAACAATGAAGCCAATGGGAAATATAAATTTATCGATTTTAACTAGCACATCTTCAATAATACCTCTCATAAATCTTATAGTTTTATCTACTAATTGAATGCTCATCCTAGTCTGTTTGGGTTTTCCAAGACCTAATTGTTTAAACATTTTGTAGGACATGACGCTAATACTAGCCGCTAAATCAGCTAATGCATTATTAACATCTAAACTACCAATTAAGCAAGGAATTGTAAAACTCCCTGGATCTTTTAATTTGTTGGGTAGCTTATTCTACAGAAAAGCTGAGCAAACTGCGTTTAGCTCCACATGCGACGCCTCATCCAGCTTCCGCTTATTTGCTAAAAGCTCCTTTAAAAATTTCATTGCGTTTGGCATTTGTGATAGAGCTTCAATAGACAGTAAGTTAATGTGTAATTTTTTTAAGAGTTCAAGGAATTTACCAAATTGTTCATCTGAGCGGCCTTTCCTTGTTGCGTTGGGGTATGACACATGAGGTTTGTATTTTGTATTTACCGATTTCTGCTCATTGTGGTCTACCTCACCTTTGCCTTTGCTTATCTCAGTTTCTTGCCTTGGTTCTAGTTCAAGTGTGACTAACCCTTCCTCATCTTGACTAGTAATCGAGTTGAGTTGCTCCTTTGGGTTAGATTCTATGTTGCTTGGCAAGCTACCTTGTGGTAGTTCTGAAATCAACTTGGCAAGCTGTCCAATCTGAGTTTCGAGATCTTGGATTGATGCTTGTTGATTCTTAAGTGCTGTCTCGGTATTTTGGAAATGGGTTTCTGACACCGAGATGAATTTGGTTAGCATCTCCTCAAGGTTTGACTTCTTTTCTTTCTGGTAAGGTGGTTGTTGAAAACCCAGAGGATATTGTGGCCTTTGATTTCCTTGACCGCCCCACGAGAAATTGGGATGGTTCCTACAACTTGCATTATAAGTGTTACTATATGGGTTATTTTTAGATATAGAGTTATTGTTACCCATATATTGGACTTGTTACTCCCCAATGCTAGGGTTGAAGGGTTGATATTCTGTGCACGCTCCTCCTCCATTCGAATCGCACCTCATCACTAGATGTACCTGAGTAGAACCACACAAACCGTCAATCTTTTTATTTAAAAGTTCTACTTGGTTAGATAGCATAGTAACCGCGTCGAAGTTGAAAACACCGGCTGCTTTTGTCGGCTTTGTTCTCATAACTTGCCACTGATAGTTATTCAGTGACACCTCCTTAATAAATTCGTAAGCCGCCTCAGGTGTTTTATTATTGATAGTTCCTCCAGCGGCTGCATCAATCATCTGCCGAGTCGAAGGATTTAGGCCATTATGGAATGTTTGAACCTGTAGCCAAAGCGGTAACCCTTGGTGAGGGCATCTTCTCAAAAGGTCCTTGTATCTCTCCCATGCATCGTAGAGTGTTTCTAAATCCATCTGCACAAAAGAAGAGATATCATTATGTAATTTTCCATCGTAGAGTGTATCTCTCCCATGCCTTCGGGACTTAGCCCGGATATAGTAACTTGCACAAATGCCCTCTGGACTTAGCCCGGATATCATCCGAATAATCAAGCACATATACCAATAAATCATGACACATCCATATTTCATTATCATAACTAGAATTCAAACACAAGACGCTTATCAACCATTACCATTTTTGGCTCAATAGCCACATACAAAGAGCATGATTTTGATTTGCTTTATAACATGATCTCTATACACATTCGGCTACCCGTCATAGGTATAAACTAATCACCTCAATATACAATTCAAGTAGAATCATTATATCACCGTTTATTTGTTATGCTTATATGTCATGACTTAATCAAATCATAAACTAAGTTTCATTACTCGAAAACTTACCTCGGATGTTGTCAAACGATTTCAACGGCTATTCGATCACTTTTTCCTTTCCTTATCCAACTTTGATCCTCTAAGCTCTTGAGCTAAATCAAACAATTTACTTCCCAATCAAACACAATCACACGGCATCCATATACATTTTAGAACCATTCTTAACATATTTACTACTCATTTACAAACAAAATACTCATATCACATTTATAAAACTACAAGCCGAATATACCTATGTGTGACCATCCCAATTTAATCGATTTCTTGTTTTATGCACTACCACATATTCCCACACATATATATATATTATGCCATTTACTCATAAACCCCATTATGCCGAATATTCATTAACCAATAGTCACACACACTACTTATGTACAAAAATTTATCCACCCTAGCCTATAGTTCATTCGGCCATTCATCACTCAAGAAAACAAAATTTCATAGCAAACTCCTATGACCAAGCACACACATATACTTACATCCCAATACTCATAACATTCAAAATTGCATTTTAAGTAAATTATCTTAAACAATGCCGAATCCTTAAGTGATTAAACATCAAATTTTACTCAATTCCCAAACCTATAAACAACATTTATTCATGACATCAAGCATCTTTATTTCGGCTATTACACATATATACACTAGCAATCAAATACTAACATTTGCACTTCACCTTAATAGCTAGCTTAGCAAACCTTAATTTAACATATAATTGTTCATAACACAATTAAAGCATCCTCTCCATTCCATCAATTCAAAACACATACATTGCCCAATAATATCCAAAATCATATTTGGCCTTAGTACTCAACTTGCTAGCCGATTTTTCTCCATCTAGCAACTAATGCACATATGTGCTCATTTGTTAGACTCTACTTCACCTAACTACCAATTTTTTCTTTTCATCCAAATAACATGAACAACAACCATTTCTTGAACATTTTCTCTTAACCGATTACTCATGTTACCAACAAGATTCAAAATTTGGACATGGGCTAAGCAAGGAGCTTAATGACTAACTCAAAAAAAATGCTAGAAATCCAAGAATCATCCTTGAACTTACCTTGATTTAGCTAACCACCATAGCTGAATTTTTTCCAAGCTTGTTCTCTCCTAGTCACGGCAATGAGGAGCAAAGATGAAAACTTTGGTTTCTCCTCCCATTTACCACATGTTTTATTATTCTTAACTCCTTATTTTATTTTGTAAACTAATAATGCTAATAGAAAATACATATTATCATCAATGACCCATACCATGGCCGGCCACTACTTATTATAAATGGAAATTTGACATGCAAACCCATCATTTTTATAACATGCATTAATAGGTCCTTATAGATTAACCTATCACCTTTTAAAAGTGTCACACATAAGTCCTATTAATTAAATTCACATGCAATCGACTAAATCGAAGCTTAAAACTTTCACACATTCATATTCACATATTTTAGACAATAAATATCATATTCAAATACTTCGGTGACTCGGTTTAGCGGTCCTGAAACCACTTTCCGACTAGGTTCAATTTAGGGCTGTCACAACTCTCCCCCACTTAAGAAATTTTCGTCCCTGAAAATCTTACCGGTAAATAGGTTTGGGTATCGTTCTTTCATAGAGTTCTCAATTTCCCAAGTAGCTTCTTCGATCCCGTATTTGAGCCATAACACCTTTACTAACGGAACCCTCTTGTTTCGCAGCTCTTTCACTTCACGAGCTAGGATGCGAATCGGTTCTTCTTCATAACTCATATCAGCTTGAATTTCAACCTCGGAGGGATTTATTATGTGCGAAGGATTAGATCTGTAACGTCGAAGCATTGAGACATGAAAAACATTGTGAATCTTCTCGAGGTCAGGGGGTAAAATCAATCTATATGCCACTGGGCTAACTCGTTCGGATATTTCATATGGCCCTATGAACCTCGGACTCAGTTTGCCCTTACGGCCAAATCTGAGTATCTTTTTCCAAGGTGAAACTTTAAGAAACACTTTGTCTCCCATCTGATACTCAATATCTCTTCGTTTTAAATCCGCGTACGACTTCTGACGATCTGATGCTGCCTTCAGACTTTCACGAATTATTTTTACTTTCTTCTCAACATCTTTAATCAAATCAACTCCGAAGATTTTACTTTCACCGAGCTCGGCCCAAAACAATGGTGTACGACATTTACGACCGTACAAAGCCTCGTAAGGCGCCATCTTAGTACTTGATTGAAAACTATTGTTGTAAGCGAATTCAATCAAAGGTAAATACCGCTCCCATGAACCACTAAACTCAAGGATGCAACATCTCAACATATCCTCAAGTATCTGAATTATCCACTCGGATTGACCATCAGTTTGAGGATGAAAAGCGGTGCTAAAATGCAACTTGGTACCCAAAGATTCTTCCAATTTCTTCCAAAATCACGAGGTGAACCTCGGATCTCTATCCGACACAATAGAAATAGGTACCCCGTGTAATCTTACAATCTGAGAAACATACAATTCAGCTAGTTTATCCAATGAAAAATCTGTACATACGGGGATAAAGTGAGCCGACTTAGTCAGTCTATCAACAACAACCCAAATCGCATCTTTCTTACTTGCCGACAATGGCAACCCAGATACAAAATCCATCGTGACTCGATCCCATTTCCATTTAGGTATCATGATCGGTTGAAGTAAACCTGTAGGTACTTGATGTTCCGCTTTCACTTGTTGACATACTAAGCACTTCGAAACAAAATCAGAAATGTCTCGTTTCATACCATGCCACCAAAACTAACGTCTCAGATCGTTGTACATTTTTGTACTCCCCGGGTGAATTGACATTTGGCTACAATGAGCTTCGTTCAGAATCATCGAAATAAGTTCTGAATTTCTTGGAACACACAACGACTTTTGAACCTCAAACAATCGTCATCATCAATTTGGAACTCTGATTCCATATTTGAAATGCATTCAGCCCGTTTTGCAACCAATTCATCATCGATTTTCTGAGCTTCACGAATTTGGTGAATCAACAATGGTTTGGCCTTTAATTCTGCTACTAACATATTGTCAGATAGAACAGACTGGTGTACATTCATTGCTCGTAAAGCAAACAGTGATTTACGACTTAAAGCATCCGCAACCAGATTAGCCTTTCCCGGGTGATAGTCAATGACAAGCTCATAATCTTTTAACAACTCGAGCCAACGTCTTTGTCGCAGATTCAAGTCTCTTTGAGTCATCAAATATTTGAGACTTTTGTGATCCGAATATACATGACACTTCTCACCAAATAAGTAATGTCGCCATATTTTCAAAGCGAATACGATGGCGCTAGTTCGAGATCATGGGTTGGATAATTTTTCTCATGTGGTGCAATTGTCTCGACGCATAAGCTACAACTCGACCTTCTTGTATCAATACACAACCCAACCTAAGTAAGGATGCGTCATTGTAAATGACAAACTCTTTGCTCGATTCAGTTGCACTAGCATCGAGCTTCATCAAGTAAGTTTTAGTTGATCGAAACTTTTCGACATTTTTCGACCATTCGAACTTAACATCTTTCTCAAGTAGCTTCGTCATTGGTGTGGCTATCATCGAGAAACCCTTTACAAACCGTCTCAGAGTAACCGGCAAGTCCCAAAAGCTCTAAACCTCGAATATTTCTCGGGGCTTCAGTTAAGAATGGCTAAAATTTTGCTCGGATCAACTCGAATACCGGATGCAGATACCACATGTCCCAAAAAGCTAACTTCTCTCAACCGAACTCACATTTCTTGAACTTAGCATATAAGCGCTTATCCCGTAAAAACCGCAACACTAACCCTGGTGTTCAAAGATGATCGGTTTCATTTCTCGAATAGACCAAAATATCATCAATAAACACAACTACAAACCGATCCAAAAATGGTCTGAAGATCTGATTTATCAAATCCATAAATACCGCTGGGGCATTAGTGAGCCCAAACGGCATCACTAAGAACTCGTAGTGACCGTATCTCGTTCTGAAAACAGTTTTGGGTATATCTGAATCCCGAATTAGCAACTGATAATAACCCAATCTCAAATCTATCTTTGAAAACACTGAGGCTCCCTTTAGTTGATCAAACAAATCATCAATACTCGGTAACGGATATTTATTCTTTATTGTCACTTTATTCAGCTGACGATAGTCGATGCACAACCTCATGGTTCCGTCCTTCTTTTTCACAAACAATACTAGTGCACCCCAAGGTGAAAAACTCGGTCGAGCAAAACCTCTATCCGTCAACTCTTGCAACTGAGTTTTCAGTTCTTTTAATTCCGTTGGTGCCATATGATACGGAGCTATCGAAATCGGTGTAGTCCCAAGTACAAGTTCGATGCCAAACTCTACCTCCCAAATAGGTGGTAACCCCGGTAATTCTTTGGGAAAAACATTCGGATATTCACAAACCACTGGTACCGATTCAAGTTTCTTTCCTGATTTTTCATTATCAAGCACCTATGCAAGATACGCTTCACACCCCTTTCTCACATATTTTTGAGCTAACGTCGAGGATATTATTGTTGGCAATCCATTCAAGACAGTAGACTCAACTCGGATTATCTCATTATTTGCACACCTCAAATCAATAGTCTTGGTTTTTCAATTCACAACCGCATCATGCACGGTCAACCAATCCAAACCGAGAATAACATCAAATTCATCAAACGGTAAAAGTATCAAGTCCGCCGGAAAACGGGAACCTCGAATTACTAGGGGACATTTCTTACACACCTTATCAACAAGCACACAATGACCCAAGGGATTCGACACTCTAATAACGAACTCAGTAGACTCAACAGGTAAAGTCTTACTGGATGCTAAAGTCTCATATATATAAGAATGAGTAGAACCAGGGTTAATCAATGCAATCCCATTAGTATCAAAGAGAGTGAATGTACCGGTAATAACATCAGGCGAAGAAGCATCCTCGCGTACACGTATAGCATAAGCTCTGGTAGGAGCACGAGCCTCAGATCTGGTGGTAACATCTCTAGATCCTCTCTGACCGCCACTAACATTCCCCGCATTTTTAGATGGTCTACCTCGAGCAGTAGTAGCACCCGGTTTCCCACTCTGATTTACATTTTGTTCAGACAATCTCGAGCAATCTTTAATAAAGTGGTCAACTGATCCGCACTTGTAACAGGAACGATCATGGAATCTACAACTCCCCGAATGCCATTTACCACAATACTGGCACTCTGTTCTGCCTCGACGATCATTTCCAACAATGGCGACCGAAGTAACTCGTGTACTCTGTGGGGTCGATCACGGTCTCGTCTAGAAAAGCCCGACGTGTCTCTAGATCGGCCTAAATCATCTCTAAATTTCTTCGATGATGTTGAAAGGGCTTTCCGAAGATCTCTTCTGAAACTCCTTTGCTCCCATATCGCCTTTTCTTTTCTCCTTCATCGAGCTCTTGGCTTTGCAAGCTCGCCGACAAGTACCACAAATTCTCGATTTCTAAAATGACAACATACTGACTTTATATCATCGTTCGGTCCATCTTCAAACATTTACACATCACGACTTCAAGAAATGCATTCTCGCGTCTGGCTAAGCCTTACAAACTTTCGCTCATAATCGATGAACCGACATGGAACCTTGTTTAAGTTCAAGAAATTCTTTTCATTTTGATCAATGAATCTCTGGTGATATACTTTTTCAAACTCGGTTTGGAAAAACTCCCAAGTTACTTGCTCTCGGGCATAACAGAAATCAACGTATTCCACCAATAGTAGGCGTAATCACGTAGCAAGGAGATTGTACACTTTAGGCATTCATCGGTGTGCAAGATAGTTCATCAAGCACCGAATAGTGTTGTCCAACCAAAATTCAGCTTGCTCGGCATCGTCGCTGTCTGTAGCTTTAAATTCAGTAGCCCCGTGTTTTCGGATTCTATCAACTGGGGGCTTATTTAACCTTATCTGGTCAGTTACCGGAGGTATCGCAGGTGCAGGGGTTGTATTAGTCGGAAATGGGTGTTGTGGAACAGCCGTATTAGTTCGAATGTATTGGTTGAACCAATCATTCATTACGCTATAAAAAGCCTGTCTAGCTTCGTCATTCTGATTACTAGCAATAGGTTGAGAGTCCACCAGCGTTATCCCTTGTGCGGGAGCAGGCGCTACACTCTCAAGATCATCAGCTACTGCTCGGTTGGGATCGGGATCCATTACTATAAACAAACACATTTTTAACTATCAGAAATCACCACACTATCAAATAGACACATAATGGCATGTATAGCTAGACCCGAACGTATTACGGTAGTCCTAGAATTGACTAAACCGTACCTCTGATACCAATAAAATTGTAACGCCCCGCACCCGAGACCGTTGCCGGAGTCGAACACGAGGTGTTAACGAACTTAATTCATTTATTTACACAGTTCATTTTAAAATTTCCAGACATGCTTGCTAACTGCGTCACTGTCACCTTAAAAATCATATCTTGAGTTCCAAAACTCAAAAACTGATTCCATAAATTTTCCCTGAAACTAGACTCATATATCCATCTACAGATTTCTTTCTAGAATTTTTGGTCAGGCCAATTAGTACAGTTTATTAGTTAAAGTCTCCCCTGTTTCAGGGTTTGACTACTCTGACCTTCATGCATTACGACTTAGATATCTCCCTGTACAGGTCTTCAATACATATTCCGTTTGTTTCTAATGAAACTAAACTCAAAAAGGAATCTGTAAATATAAAGAATGACTTCTAATTGTTTCTGGTTAATTTATGGTAAATTTCCAAAGTCAGAATAGGGGATCCAGTAACTGTTCTGGCCCTGTTTCACGAAAACTTAAACATCTCATAAAATACGGCTCATATGGTCATTTCGATTCTTCCATATGAAAATAGACTCATCAAGGTTCGATTACATAATTTATTAATTATTTAATTACATTCCTACTATTTTTAGTGAATTTTCAAACTCACATCACTGCTGCTGTCAGCATCTATTTTAAGGTAAATTTCACCTATTTCATAGTTTCCATGATTCAACTAGCCATTTGACATACATAGCACCAAATATGATCGTGATTAACCATTCCAATGGCTAATCATTGCCAAGCATTTCCACACCTCTCAATAACCATATATATACAAAATGATTTTAATACTATGCTCAAAATATTTAAGCCATTTTCGCATGGCTATCCGAATATATACACATTACCAAAGGTACTTGATTAACAACAAAGGTTAGTCCTATACATGCCATTATAAACGTTTAACTAAAAGAGTACCAAAAGGGCTTAGATAGTGTGGATGACTTCGACTTCGACAATCCCAAGTCCGATAGCTGACGAACAAAAATCTATAAAACAGAGAATTAAAGAAACGGAATAAGCATTTAATGCTTAGAAAGTTTTGAGTAACGAAATTATTTACGACTAAAGTATAGCGTTCATATGACTAAATGAATAATTTCATATATGCACATTCTCAAAATCATAATTTCTTCACGCTTCAACCAATATATTCATACACGTATCAAACCTAACTAGAGGCCTAAGCTCGTTAATCAATTGAGCGAGTACTATTTGAAAGGAATCAACCTTTCCGATGCATATACGAAACATACCTTATCGTTTGTATTTTATGAGTGTATTAATTGAAATTATTACAGCAAGATCGCTCGCTTCCAAACCCAAGTATCTTCGGGATTTAGCCGGATATACAACTCGCACAAATGCCTTCGGGTCTTAGCCCGAATATAGTCACTAGCATGAATGCCTTCGGGACTTAGCCCGGATATAGTCACTAGCACAAATGCATTCGGGACTTAGCCCGGATATAGTGTGACAGCCCTAAAGTGACCCTAGTCGGAAAGCGGTTTCGGGACCGCTAAACTGAGTCACCAAATTATTTGAATATGATAATTATTGTCTAAAATATGTGAATATGAATGTGTGAAAGTTTTAAGCTTTGATTTAGTTAATTGCATGTGAATTTAGTTAATAGGACTTATGTGTGACACTTTTGAAATGTGATAGGTTAATCTATAAGGATCTATTAGTGCATGTAATCAAAGGGGTGGACTTGCATGTCAATTTCCCCCATTTAATTAGTAGTGGCCGGCCATGACAAAGGGTGATGGGTAAAACATGTCATAAACATGTTGTGTTAATGGTTTATGTTAGAAATGATAAAATAATAATGGTTAGTAGGATGATGAAAAAAAAAAAAAGAAAAGGTTCTCATTTGTTTCTTCTTGACCGAAAAATCAAAGGAAGGAGGGGAAGAAAAGGATGAGGAGGTTCGGCCATACTTGTATCTAGATTAAGGTATGTTTGATGATGTTCCATGAGATGCATGCATGTTTTAGTTGTTAGCTTGAGTTCTACCTCACCCATGGTTTAAATCTTTGCTATGTGATGGAGATGATATTCGGCCATGGGTGTTGTCTTCTTGGGTGGTGTTTGATGTTGGTGTTGATGCATGAAGATGAGTTAAGTTTCGGCTAAGGTGGATTTGTGTTGATGTAATTTGCATGCTAAATGTGAAGCTTTATAATGATACATGTGATGGTGGATTGATGCCTCTTGGATTTTCTTTTTAGCATTTTTTTTGAGATAGACATTAGGTTCTTTGTTTAACCCATGACCAAAATTGAAATGGTATGGTGTCTTGATGCATTCGGCCATAGTAGGAAATATGGTTGTTGTTCATGTTATTTGCATGAGAAATGGTAGTAAGGTGAAGTGCAAATATTAGTATTTGATTACTAGTGTACATATGTGTATTAGCTTGAGTTTTGAACTTGAAACAAGATGGTATGTAGTTAATACAAGTAACCATATTTGTAGGAAGTATTAAGCATATAATTGGCCTCAACATAGACATGCATATTCGCCACATGAGATAGATTGGTGTTGCATGTATTCGGTTAGGGCAAGCATATTGATGCTTTTATCTTGATTTAGATAATCGGCTCAAGGAGAATTTGTTAAAGTGCTTAGTTAATTGATAATAGGTTAATGATGTGTGTATTCGGTCATGAAGGTGCACATGAGGAAATGTTAGATTAATTGTATTAAATTGCTCAATGTGATTAAAAATGCGTATGACCACTTTGTATTTGAGCTAAAGGTGGCCATATGACCTATCAACTCCTTGTCATATTCGGCCATAAGCTAACATAACGAGACCTTAATAAGTTATATTTGCTTGAATTAGCTCAAGAGCTTAGAGGACCAAAGTTGGACAAGGAAAGGAAAAGTGATCGAATAGCCGCGAAATCGTTCGACAACATCCGAGGTAAGTTTTGAGTAATGAAACTTAGTTTACGATTCGATTAAGTCATGACGATAGTCATAACAAAAATACGGTGATATAACGATTCTACTTGAATTATATGTTGAATTAATTAGTCTATACGTATGATGGGTAGCCGTATGTGCATAGAGATCATGTCATAAAGCAAATCAAAATCGTACTCTTTGTATGTGGCTATTGAGCCGAAATTAGTAAGTGTGATAAGTGTCTTGTGTTTGAGCTTTGGTAATGAAAATGAAATATGGATGTGTCATGATTATTGATATATGTGCATGGTTATTGAATGATATCCGGTTAAGTCCCGAAGGCTTTTATGCTAGTGACTATATCCGGACTAAGATCCGAAGGCATTTGTGCGAAGTTGCTATATCCTGCTAAGACCAAGGCATTTGTGCTAGAAATTATATCCGGGCTAAGTCCCGAAGGCATTTATGCTAGTGACCATATCCGGCTAAGACCAAGGCCTTGTGCGAGTGGTTATATCCGCTAAATCTGAAGATACTTGGGTTTGGGAATGAGCGATCTTGCTGTAATAATTTCAATTAATACGCTCGTAAAATCCCAACAATGAGGTATGTTTCAGTATGTGCATTGAGATAATTGATTCCTTCTAAATAGTATTTGCTCAATCGATTAACAAGCTTCCGGATTTTAGTCAAGTTGATTTCTTATGTATGAATATAAGGGTTGGAAATGTGAAGTAGGTATGATTGTGAGAATATGTGTATATGAAATTATTCGTTTAGTCGTATGAATGCTATACTTCATTGTGCATGATTTCATTGCTCGTAACTTACTAAGCATTAAATGCTTACTCCGTTCTTTGAATCTCTGTTTTATAGATTTTGGTTCGTCAGCTATCGGACTCGGGATTGTTGAAGTCGAAGTCGTCCACACTATCAAAGGCCCTTTGGTACTCTTTTAGTTGAACTCTGCTAATGGCATGTATAGGACTGCCCTTTTGTTATTAGTAAAGTACTTGGTGTTGTATATATTTGGATAGCCATGCGAAAATGGCTTATATATTTTGAGCATAGTGATATAATCATTTTGTATGTATATGGTTATTGAGAGGTGTGGATATGCTTGGCAATGATTGGCCATTCGAATGGTTAATCATGATCATATTTTGTGCTAGATATGCTAAAGGGCTAGTTGAATCATGGAAACTATGAAATAGGTAAAGTCTACCTTAAAGGCGAATCTTGACAAAGAAGTGACATAAATTTGAGAAATCACTAAAAATAGAAGAAATGGAACTAAATAGTGAAAAAATTATTTAATTGAACCTTGATGAATCTACTTTCATATGGAAGAAACGAAACGATCATATGAGTCGTATTTTGAGAGATATATAAGTTATCGTGGAACAGGGCCAGAGCAATTTCGGGATCCCCTGATCTGACTTTGAAAATTCACTATAAACTAACCAGAGATAATTAGAAGTCATGCCATATATGTATAAATTCCTTTTTGAGTCTAGTTTCATTAGAAACAAACAGCATAAGTATTGAAGCCCTGTACAGGGAGATTTATAAGTCGTAATACATGAAGGTCAGAGTAGTGGAACTCTGTAACAGGGGAGACTTTAACTAATGAACTGTACTAATTGGCCTGACCAAAAATTCTAGAAAAAAATTTGTAGATTGACATATGAGTCTAGTTTCAGGAAAATTTACAGAACTGGTTTTCGAGTTTTGGAACTCGAGATATGATTTTTAAGGTGACAGTGACGCAATTAGCCAGCTTGTCTGGAAATTTTAAATGAACTGTGTTTTACAATGAAATAAGTCCGTAAATACCTCGTGTTCGACTCCGGAAACGGTCTCGGGTACGGGGTGTTACAATTTTATTGGTATCAAAGCTACGGTTTAGTCGATTCTAGGACTACCGTAATACGTTTGGGTCTAGCTATACATGCCATTATGTGATTATTTGATAGTGTGGTGATTTCTGACAATTGAAAATGTGTTTATTTATAGTAATGGATCCCGATCTCGACCGAGCGGTAGCTGATGATCTTGAGAGTGTAGCGCTGCTCAAGACAAGGGACAGTACGGTGGACTCTCAACCTATTGCTAGTAATCCGAACGATGAAGCTAGACAAGCTTTTTATAGTGTGATGGATGATTGGTTCAACCAATACATTCGAACTAATACGGCTGTTCCACAACCTCCATTCCCGACTAATACCACCCCCGCACCTACAATACCTTCGGGAACTGACCAAATAAGGTCAAATAAGCCCCCAGTTGACAGAATCTGAAAACACGGGGCTACCGAATTTAAAGCTACGGATAGCGATGATGCTGAGCAAGCTGAATTTTGGTTGGACAACACTATTCGGGTACTCGATGAGCTATCTTGCACACCCGATGAGTGCCTAAAGTGTACTATCTCCTTGCTACGTGTGACAGTCGTAATTCGACCCTAGTCGGAATGTGGTTTTGAGGCCACAAGACCGAGTCCCAAAATTTATTTAAAAATTTGGTTGCATATCCTCTATGTGTATTAGTGCATGTGTGAAAATTTGATGTTTTAATTTAGACTTATGAATGTGAATTTCATGTGATTGACTTAGTTGAGAACTTAAGAAAATATGATAGGGGATATGTAAGGACCAAATAATAACAAAGTGAGGAAACTTGGTTTGCATGTCAAATTGCCCAAAACCCAAGTAGTGGCCTGCCAAGCCATGATGCCCATCCACTAGGTTGAATTTCAATGCAATTCTTTTATTAGTTAGCAATTAAAATAAATTAAAGAAAGGAATTAAAAAAGAAAAGATGAATAAAATAAGGAAGGAAGAGGGAGTATTCATCTTCTTTCTTTTCTTGCAATGGCCGTGAGTTAGGAGGAGGAAAGAATACATGCTCTAGACATTGGCCAACTCAAAAGGGGTTGATTAAGGTAGGATTTATGTTACTTTTACTAAATTCTTGTGAAAATCTAGTTAGTAGCCAATGTCTTATTACAACCCATATGTTAATTTTCTACCTAAAAGGGTACTTAGATGGCATATGGTTAGGAAGAGGTAAATGCTAAGTGTATGGTGCTTTTGATGTTGTGAATGGAAGTAGTGGGAAAGTAAAAGAAAATTTATGTAGAAATATGGTATATGTGGATTTATAGGATGTTACAAATAGATGTGAAGCCATGCTAGATTAGGAAAAATTCGGTCAAGTGTTCATGAGATGAAATTTTGTGTTTAGGTGAATTAAAGATGATAGTATAGTTGATATCATATATATATGTATGCATATTCGACCATCAAATTAAGAGCATAGGTGATGTTGAGTCTAAGCTTTGCACATTCGGCCATATATATATATATGCATGTGTGATTGGATTATTGATAGTAGGGTGATAGCATATGGTTATTAACCGAATAGCTCAAAAACATATGGTGGGAAGATAAGAATTAGTCATGTATCTCCTATGATATGAAATCATTAATATTTTGATATAAATATTTAGCAAGACGGTTAAACTAGTTAATTTATTGATTAAGCTCAAGAAGTTAAAGAAGGAGAATCAAGCAAAGGCAAAGGAAAGAACATCGAGTAGCCGAGTTGGAACCTTTTTACCCAACACAAGGTAAGTTATTAAGCATATATTTTGTATTGATTTAAATAATCATAATACTTATGTACTTATGCCGAATGGGATGATATATAAATGCATGTAGTGACAAAATTATCGATTGAAAAAAAAAAAGAAGTGAGATGTATTGAGTGTTGATTTCGGCACTAAGTGTGCGGGTATAAACATTTACGATAATGAGATTGGCACTAAGTGTGCGAGTTTGACTATTAAGCACTAAGTGTGCGGACTTACTATATATTTTCGAATAATTATTAACGTTAAGTGTGCGACTTTATCGAGTAAATTATGGACAGCAGAATGAGTAGATATTTTGAGTTCAAAAGGAATAAACGTTATGTTTATATTTGGAACTGAGCTTGGTAAGTCTTGAACATATGTGGTGATTATATTTGAAGTTAGGAACATAAGATTATTGTGGAATAGATGAAATGCTATTATTAGTATAATCTGAACGAAAATAAAATGATGTGAGGAAATGCATCAAATATCATAACGAATATCATACGAGATGTCAATGGAGGCTTGGCTAGTTGAGAGCATGTAATGATAAATGTGCGTGAAATTATAGCATAGTCGGTATGGATGGAGTACCTAATCTTGCATTATTTGTTTTCTTTTATGATATTTTATAAATGGACAGAGTGTAATGCTTATGACTTCTCGAGTTATATACTCATTCGGTGTGTTTATTTGTCACTTATTTAGGTTCCTTTGATCCATTTTTGTGTGCTCGGGACCATCGTCGAAGTCATCACACCAGCTTGCAACTTTTTGGTATCTTCTCCTTAGTTGGTCTAAGAGAACATTTCGGCATGTATAGGCTATTATGTTTTGTTTGAACTTTGGTATGTATACTTTTAGCCATGCGAAAATGGCATAAATGTTAAATTGGATTTGGTCTTATGGTACTTAGTTATAAGCAATAGTTAAAGTCTATTTGATTATTATGCCGTTTGTCATGGCTAATCATTTCCGGTGTTACACTCACAATATGGTTATTGAGTAGTAAGGAAATGCTTGGTAATGATTAGCCCTTGGTATGGCTAGTCATGATCGTACTTGGTGATATGTTTGTTGAATTACTCTAATAGGTAAAATTTACTCTAATAATAGATGCAGACAGCAGTAGTGATGTGAAATTGAAAAATCACCAAAAATAGTAGATATGGAATTAAATAATGAATAAATTATGGAATCGAATCTTGATGAGTCTATTTTCACATGGAAGAAGTAAAGCAAGAATATGAGCTATATTGTATGAGATATTTAAAATCTCGTGAAACAGGGTTAGAATGATTTCTGGATCCCCTGTTCTGAATTTGGAAATTCACCATAATTCCTACAAAGATAATTAGAAGTCATAACTTATATGTGAAGATTCCTTATTGAGTCTAGTTTTATTAGGGACAAACGGCATAGTCATTGAATCTCTGTACAGAGAGATATCTGGTTCGTAATACACAGAGGTCAGTGTAGTCAAACCCTGAAATAGGGGAGACTTTAACTAATAAACTGTACTAATTGGACAGACCAAAAATTGTCGAAAAATTTTAGTAAATAGATATATGAGTCTATTTTCAGGAAAAATTTGCGGAATTAAATTTTGAGTTTCAGAACTCAAGATACGAATTTTTAAGTGACTATAACACAGATTGACAGTTTGTCTGGGAGTTTTAAAATAAATTGTTTGAGCTGTATAAGTGATGAATTAAGCCAGATTACACCTCGTGTTCGATCCCGGTGACGGCCACGGTTTCGGGTTGTTACACTACGTGATTCTGCCTACTATTGGTGGAATACGTTGACCTCTGTTGTGCCTAGAGGGCAAGTAACTTGGGAGTTTTTCCAAACCGAGTTTCAAAAAAAGTATATCAGTCAGAGATTCATGGATCAAAAACGGAAGGAATTTTTTGAACTTAAACAAGGTTCCATGTCGGTTACCGACTATGAACAAAAGTTTGTGAGGCTTAGCCGGTATGCACGAGAATGCATTTCTTCAGAAGCTGTGATGTGTAAACGTTTTGAAGATGGACTGAATGATGATATAAAGCTGTATGTTGGCATTTTAGAAATTCGAGAATTTGTGGTACTTGTCGGCGAGCTTGCAAAGCCGAGGAGCTCGAGAAGGAAAAAGGAAAGCTGATATGGGAGCAAAGGAGTTTCGAAAGAGATCTTCGGGAAAGCCCTTCCAATATCATCGAAGAAATTTAGAAATGACTTACGCCGATCTAGAGACACTTCGGTTTTTCTAGACGAGATCGCGACCGACCCCGTGAGTACACGAGTCACTTGATCGCTTGATGTTGGAAATGATCGTCGAGATGTAAGCGGAGTGCCGATTGTGGTAAATGGCATTCGGGAGTTGTAGATTTCATGACCGCTCTGTTATAAGTGCGGATCAATGACCACTTTATTAAAGATTGCCCGAGATTGTGCGAGCAGAACGTAAATCGAGTGGGAAACCGGTGCTACTACGCTGCGGGGTAGACCATCTAGAAAATCGGCAATGCTAGTGGCGGTCGAGAGGATCTAGAGATGCTACAACCAGATCTCGAGGCTCGTGCATTACCTTTCTGACTTACGCTATCTGGCACGCGCGAGGATGCTTCCTCGCCGGATGTTATTACCGGTACTTTTACTCTCTTTGATACTAATGTAATTGCTTTGATTGACCCCGGTTCTACTCATTCTTATATATGTGAAACCTTAGCATCCAAAGAAGACTCTCACCGTCGAGTCTCATCGAGTTTGTAATTCGGTGTCAAATCCTTTGGGTTGTTACGTGCTTGTCGACAAAGTGTGCAAGAAATGTCCCCTAGTAATCCGAGGTTCTGTTTCCTACCGATTTGATGCTTTTACCGCTTGATGAATTTGATGTTATCCTCGGTATGGATTGGTTGACTGTACATGATGCAAATGTAAATTGCAAAAAAAAAACCATCGGTTTAAGGTGTGTAAATAACGAGGTAATCCGAGTTGAGTCTACTGACTTGAATAGGTTGCCAGCTGTAATATCATCGATGTTGGCTCGGAAATATGTAAGAAAGGAGTGTGAAGCATACCTTGCGTATGTACTTGATGACAAAGAATTAGAAAAGAAGCCTGAATCTGTGCCAGTGGTTTGTGAATACCCGGATGTTTTTCTCGAAGAATTACCGGGTTTACCACCCGTTCGAGAGGTAGAGTTTGGTATTGAGCTTGTACCTGGGACTATACCGATTTCGATACCTCCGTATCGTATGGCACCAACCGAGTTAAAAGAGTTGAAAGCTCAGTTGCAAGAGTTGACGGATAGAGGTTTCGCTCGACCAAGTTTCTCACCTTGGGGTGCACCAGTATTGTTTGTGAAAAAGATGGACGGAACCATGAGGTTGTGCATCGACTATCGTCAGCTAAATAAGGTGACAATAAAGAATAAATATCCGATACCGCGCATTGATGATTTGTTTGATCAACTAAAGGGAGCCTCGGTGTTTTCAAAGATAGATTTGAGATCGAGTTATTATCGCCATAATTCGAGATTCGGACATACCCAAAACTGCTTTCAGAACAAGATACGGTCACTACGAATTCTTAGTGATGCCGTTTGGGCTCACTAATGCCCCCCATGGTATTTATGGATCGATGAATCGGATCTTGAGACCGTATTTGGATCGATTTGTAGTTGTGTTTATCGACGATATTTTGGTCTATTCAAGAAATGAAACCGATCATGCTGAACACCTGGGATTAGTGTTGCAAACTTTACGGGATAAGCAATTATATGCTAAGTTTAGTAAGTGTGAGTTCTGGTTAAGAGAGGTTAGCTTCTTGGGTCATGTGGTGTCTGCATCGGGCATTCGAGTTGATCCGAGCAAAATTTCAGCCATACTTAACTGGAAGCCTCCGAGAAATATTACTAAGGTTCGGAGCTTTTTGGGACTTGCCGGTTACTACCGTCGGTTTGTAAAAGGTTTCTCGATGATAGCCACACCAATGACGAAACTACTTCAAAAAGATGTTAAGTTTGAATGGACAGAAAAGTGTCAGAAAAGTTTCGATCAATTGAAAACTCATTTGACGGAAGCTCCAGTACTAGTGCAGCCCGAATCAGGCAAGGAGTTCGTCATTTACAGTGATGCATCCTTACTTGGGTTGGGTTGTGTATTGATGCAAGAAGGTCGAGTTGTAGCTTATGCGTCGAGGCAACTGAAGCCACATGAGAAAAATTATCCAACCCATGATCTCGAACTGGCTGCCATCGTATTCGCTTTGAAAATATGGCGACATTACTTCTTTGGTGAGAAATGTCATGTATATTCGGATCACAAAAGTCTCAAATATTTAATGACTCAAAGAGACTTGAATCTGCGACAAAGACGTTGGCTCGAGTTGTTAAAAGACTATGAGCTTGTCATTGACTATCACCCGGGAAAGGCTAATGTGGTTGCGGATGGCTTAAGTCAAAAATCATTGTTTGCTTTACGAGCGATGAATGTACACTTGTCTGTTCTATCCGACAATATGTTAGTAGCAGAATTAAAGGCTAGACCATTGTTGATTCATCAAATTCGTGAAGCTCAGAAAGTCGATGATGAATTGGTTACAAAACGGGCTGAATGTGCTTCGAATGAGGAATCGGAGTTTCGGATTGACGACAATGATTGCTTGACATTCAAAGGTCAATTATGTGTTCCAAGAAATTCGGAACTTATTTCGATGAATTTGAATGAGGCTCATAATAGCCGAATGTCTATCCACCCGGGTAGCACAAAAATGTACAATGATTTGAAACGTCAGTTTTGGTGGTCTGGTATGAAACGAGACATCTCTGACTTTGTGTCGAAGTGTTTGATATGTCAACAAGTGAAGGCGGAACATCAAGTGCCTACGGGATTACTTCAGTCGATCATGATACCTGAATGGAAATGGGATCGAGTCACGATGGACTTTGTAACTGGGTTGCCAGTGTCGGCAAGTAAGAAAGATGCGATTTGGGTAGTTGTTGATAGACTGACTAAGTCGGCTCACTTTATCCCTGTACGCACGGATTTTTCATTGGATAAAATAGCTGAATTGTATGTTTCTCAGATTGTGAGATTACATGGGGTACCTATTTCTATTGTGTCGGATAGAGATCCGAGATTCACCTCGTGATTTTGGAAGAAATTGCAAGAAGCTTTGGGTACCAAGTTGCATTTTAGCACCGCTTTTCATCCCCAAACCGATGGTCAATCCGAGCAGATAATTCAGATACTCGAGGATATGTTAAGATGTTGCATCCTTGAGTTTAGTGGTTCATGGGAACGGCATTTACCTTTGATTGAATTCGCTTACAACAATAGTTTTCAATCAAGTATTAAGATGGCACCTTACGAGGCTTTGTACGGTCGTAAATGCCGTACACCATTGTTTTGGACCGAGCTTGGTGAAGGAAAAATTTTCGGAGTTGATTTGATTAAAGATGCTGAGCAGAAAGTAAAAGTAATCCGTGAAAGTCTGAAGGCAGCCACAGATCGTCAAAAGTCGTACGCGGATTTGAAACGAAAGGACATTGAGTATCAGGTGGGAGATAAAGTGTTTCTTAAAGTTTCACCTTGGAAAAGGATGCTCAGATTTGGGCGTAAGGGTAAATTGAGTCCGAGGTTCATCGGGCCATATAAAATATCCGAACGAGTCGGTCCAGTTGCGTATAGATTGATTTTACCCCCTAAACTTGAAAGGATCCATAATGTTTTTCATGTTTCGATGCTTCAGCGTTACAAATATGATCCTTCGCACATAATAAGTCCCTCCGAGGTTGAAATTCAAACCAATATGAGTTATGAAGAAGAACCAATTCGTATCCTAGCTCGTGAAGTGAAAGAGTTGCGAAACAAAAAGGTTCCTTTAGTAAAAGTGTTATGGCTCAAACACGGGATGGAGGAAGCTACTTGGGAACCCGAGAACTCTATGAAAGAATAATACCCAAACCTATTTACGGTAAGATTTTGGGGACGAAAATTTCTTAAGTGGGGAGAGTTGTGACCCTAAAGTGACCCTAGTCGGAAGCGGTTTGGGACCGCTAAACCGAGTCACCAAATTATTTGAATATGATAATTATTGTCTAAAATATGTGAATATGAATGTGTGAAAGTTTTAAGCTTTGATTTAGTTAATTGCATGTGAATTTAGTTAACAGGACTTATGTGTGACACTTTTGAAATGTGATAGGTTAATCTATAAGGATCTATTAGTGCATGTAATCAAAGGGGTGGACTTGCATGTCAATTTCCCCCATTTAATTAGTAGTGGCCGGCCATGACAAAGGGTGATGGGTAAAACATGTCATAAACATGTTGTGTTAATGTTTTATGTTAGAAATGATAAAATAATAATGGTTAGTAGGATGATGAAAAAAAAAGAAAAAAGAAAAGGTTCTCATTTGTTTCTTCTTGACCGAAAAATCAAAGGAAAGAGGGGAAAAAAAGGTTGAGGAGGTTCGGCCATACTTGTATCTAGATTAAGGTATGTTTGATGATGTTCCATGAGATGCATGCATGTTTTAGTTGTTAGCTTGAGTTCTACCTAGCCCATGGTTTAAATCTTTGCTATGTGATGGAGATGATATTCGGCCATGGGTGTTGTCTTCTTGGGTGGTGTTTGATGTTGGTGTTGATGCATGAAGATGAGTTAAGTTTCGGCTAAGGTGGATTTGTGTTGATGTCATTTGCATGCTAAATATGAAGCTTTATAATGATACATGTGATGGTGGATTGGTGCCTCTTGGATTTTCTTTTTAGCATTTTTTTGAGATAGACATTAGGTTCTTTGTTTAACCCATGACCAAAATTGAAATGGTATGGTGTCTTGATGCATTCGCCATAGTAGGAAATATGGTTGTTGTTCATGTTATTTGCATGAGAAATGGTAGTAAGGTGAAGTGCAAATATTAGTATTTGATTACTAGTGTACATATGTGTATTAGCCGAGTTTTGAACTTGAAACAAGATGGTATGTAGTTAATACAAGTAACCATATTTTAGGAAGTATTAAGCATATAATTGGCCTCAACATAGACATGCATATTCGGCCACATGAGATAGATTGGTGTTGCATGTATTCGGTTAGGGGCAAGCATATTGATGCTTTTATCTTGATTTAGATAATCGGCTCAAGGAGAATTTGTTAAAGTGCTTAGTTAATTGATAATAGGTTAATGATGTGTGTATTCGGTCATGAAGGTGCACATGAGGAAATGTTAGATTAATTGTATTAAATTGCTCAATGTGATTAAAAATGCGTATGACCACTTTGTATTTGAGTTAAAGGTGGCCATATGACCTATCAACTCCTTGTCATATTCGGCCATAAGCTAGCATAATAAGACCTTAATAAGTTAAATTTGCTTGAATTAGCTCAAGAGCTTAGAGGACCAAAGTTGGACAAGGGAAAGGAAAAGTGATCGAATAGTCAGCAAATCGCTCGACAACATCCGAGGTAAGTTTTGAGTAATGAAACTTAGTTTACGATTCGATTAAGTCATGACGTATAGTCATAACAAAAATACGGTGATATAACGATTCTACTTGAATTATATGTTGAATTAATTAGTCTATACGTATGATGGGTAGCCGTATGTGCATAGAGATCATGTCATAAAGCAAATCAAAATCGTGTTTTGTATGTGGCCATTGAGCCGAAATTAGTAAGTGTGATAAGTGTCTTGTGTTTGAGCTTTGGTAATGAAAATGAAATATGGATGTGTCATGATTATTGATATATGTGCATGGTTATTGAATGATATCGGGCTAAGTCCCGAAGGCTTTTATGCTAGTGACTATATCCGGACTAAGATCCGAAGGCATTTGTGCAAGTTGCTATATCCGGGCTAAGACCCGAAGGCATTTGTGCTAGCGATTATATCCGGGCTAAGTCCCGAAGGAATTTATGCTAGTGACCATATCCGGGCTAAGACCCGAAGGCCTTGTGCGAGTGGTTATATCCGGCTAAATCCCAAAGATACTTGGGTTTGGGAATGAGCGATCTTGCTGTAATAATTTCAATTAATACGCTCGTAAAATCCCAACAATGAGGTATGTTTCGTATGTGCATTGAGATAATTGATTCCTTCTAAATAGTATTTGCTCAATCGATTAACAAGCTTCCGCTTTTAGTCAAGTTGATTTCTTATGTATGAATATAAGGGTTGGAAATGTGAAGTAGGTATGATTGTGAGAATATGTGTATATGAAATTATTCGCTTAGTCGTATGAATGCTATACTTGATTGTGCATGATTTCATTGCTCGTAACTTACTAAGCATTAAATGCTTACTCGTTCTTTGAATCTCTGCTTTATAGATTTTGGTTCGTCACCATCGGACTCGGGATTGTTGAAGTCAAGTCGTCCACACTATCAAAGCCCCTTTGGTACTCTTTTAGTTGAACTCGCTAATGGCATGTATAGGACCGCCTTTTGTTATTAGTAAAGTACTTGGTGTTGTATATATTTGGATAGCCATGCTAAAATGGCTTATATATTTTGAGCATAGTGATATAATCATTTTGTATGTATATGGTTATTGAGAGGTGTGGATATGCTTGGCAATGATTGGCCATTGGAATGGTTAATCATGATCATATTTTGTGCTATATATGCTAAAGGGCTAGTTGAATCATGGAAACTATGAAATAGGTAAAGTCTACCTTAAAGGCGATCTTGACAAAGAAGAATGACGTAAATTTGAGAAATCACTAAAAATAGTAGGAATGGAACTAACTAGTGAAAATTTATTTAATCGAATCTTGATGAATCTACTTTCATATGGAAGAAACGAAACAATCATATGAGTCGTATTTTGAGAGATATTTAAGTTATTGTGGAACAGGGCCAGAGCGATTTCTGGATCCCCTGATCTGACTTTGAAAATTCACTATAAATTAACCAGAGATAATTAGAAGTCATGCCATATATGTATAGATTCCTTTATGAGTATAGTTTCATTAGAAAGAAACGGAATAAGTATTGAAGCCCTGTACAGGGAGATTTATAAGTCGTAATGCATGAAGGTCAGAGTAGTTGAACCCTGTAATAGGGGAGACTTTAACTAATAAACTGAGCTAATTGGCCCAACCAAAAATTCTAGAAAAAAATTTGTAGATGGACATATGAGTCTAGTTTCAGGAAAAAATTTACGGAACTGGTTTTCGAGTTTTGGAACTCGAGATATGATTTTTAAGGTGACAAAGGACGCAGCTTAGCCGCCTTGTCCGAAATTTTAAATGAACTGTGTTTTACAATGAAATAAGTCCTTAAATACCTCGTGTTCGACTCTGGCAACGGTCTCGGGTACGGGGTGTTACAATTTTATTGGTATCAGAGCCAGGTTTAGTCGATTCTAGGACTACCGTAATACGTTTGGGTCTAGCTATACATGCCATTATGTGATTATTTGATAGTGTGGTGATTTCTGACAATTGAAAATGTGTTTATTTATAGTAATGCATCCCGATCCCAACCGAAGCGGTAGTGATGATCTTGAGAGTGTAGCGCTGCTCCCGACAAGGGACAAGGCTTGGCGGACTCTCAACCTATTGCTAGTAATCCGAATGATGAGGCTAGACAAGCTTTTTAGAGCGTGATGAATGATTGGTTCAACCAATACATTCGAACTAATACTACTATTCCACAACCTCCATTCCCGACTAATACCACCTCAAGACCTACAATACCTCCCAAGAATCGACCAAATAAGGTCAAATAAGCCCCGATTGATGTAGAATCTGAAAACACGGGCTACCGAATTTAAACCTACGGACAATGATGATGCCGAGCAAGCTGAATTTTGGTTGGACAACACTATTCGGTACTCAATGAGCTATCTTGCACACCGATGAGTGCCTAAAGTGTACTATCTCCTTGCTACGTGATTACGCCTACTATTGGTGGAATACGTTGACCTCTCACAGCCCAGAGAGCAAGTAACTTGGGAGTTTTTCCAAACCGAAGTTTCAAAAAGTAGATCACCGAGATTCATGGATCAAAAACGGAAGGAATTTCTTGAACTTAAACAAGGTTCCATGTCGGTTCGACTATGAACGAAAGTTTGTGAGGCTTAGCCAGATGCACGAGAATGCATTTCTTCGAAGTGATGATGTGTAAACGTTTCAAGATGGATGAATGATGATATAAAGTCAGTATGTTGGCATTTTAGAAATCCGAGAATTTGTGGTACTTGTCGAGCGAGCTTGCAAAGCCGAGGAGCTCAGTAAGGAAAAAAGGAAAGCTGATATGGGAGCAAAGGAGTTTCGAAAGAGATCTTCGGGAAAGCCCTTCCAACAGTCATCGAAGAAATTTAGAAATGACTTAGGCCAGTCTAGAGACACTTCGGGTTTTTCTAGACGAGATCGCGACCGACCCCCTGTGAGTACACGAGTCACTTCAGTCGCCAGTGTTGGGAACGATTGTCTAGACAGAACGGAGTGCCAGTATTGTGGTAAATGGCATTCGGGGAGTTGTAAATTTCATGACCGCTCCTGTTACAAGTGCGGATCAGCTGACCACTTTATTAAAGATTGCCCGAGATTGTCTGAACAGAACGTAAATCAGAGTGGGAAACCTGGTGCTACTACTGCTCGGGGTAGACAATCTAGAAATACGGCAATGCTAGTGGCGATCGAGAGGATCTAGAGATGCTACAACTAGATCTCGAGGCTCGTGCTCTGCTAGAGCTTACGCTATACGCGCATTACCCAGTATGCTTCCTCGCCAGATGTTATTACCGAGACTTTTACTCTCTTTGATACTAATGTGATTGCTTTGATTGACCCCGGTTCTACTCATTCTTATATATGTGAAACCTTAGCATCCAAGAAGACTTTACCTATTGAGTCTCATCGAGTTCGACTTGAGTGTCAAATCCCTTGGGTCATTACGTGCTTGTCGACAAAGTGTGTAAGAAATGTCCCTAGTAATTCGAGGTTCCTGTTTTCCAGCGGACTTGATGCTTTTTCCGTTTGATGAGTTTGATGTTATTCTCGGTTTGGATTGGTTGACCGTGCATGATGCGGTTGTGAATTGCAAAAGCAAGACTATTGATTTGAGGTGCATAAATAATGAGATAATCCGAGTTGAGTCTCATCGCCTTCTATGGATTGCCAACAATAATATCCTCGATGTTAGCCCAAAAATATGTGAGAAAGGGGTGTGAAGCGTATCTTGCATACGTACTTGATAATAAATGCCCTCGGGACTTAGCCCGGATATCATCTGAATAATCAAGCACATATACCAATAAATCATGACACATCCATATTTCATTATCATAACTAGAATTCAAACACAAGACGCTTATCAACCATTACCATTTTCTACTCAATAGCCACATACAAAGAGCATGATTTTGATTTGCTTTATAACATGATCTCTATACACATTCGCTACCCGTCATAGGTATAAACTAATCACCTCAATATACAATTCAAGTAGAATCATTATATCACCGTTTATTTGTTATGCTTATATGTCATGACTTAATCAAATCATAAACTAAGTTTCATTACTCGAAAACTTACCTCGGATGTTGTCAAACGATTTCAACGGCTATTCGATCCCTTTTTCCTTTCCCTTATCCAACTTTGATCCTCTAAGCTCTTGAGCTAAATCAAACAATTTACTTCCCAATCAAACACAATCACACGGCATCCATATACATTTTAGAACCATTCTTAACATATTTACTACTCATTTACAAACAAAATACTCATATCACATTTATAAAACTACAAGCCGAATATACCTATGTGTGACCATCCCAATTTAATCGATTTCTTGTTTTATGCACTACCACATTTTCACACACATGTATATATATATTATGCCATTTACTCATAAACCCCATTATGCCGAATATTCATTAACCAATAGTCACACACACTACTTATGTACAAAAATTTATCCACCCTAGCCTATAGTTCATTCGGCCATTCATCACTCAAGCAAACAAAATTTCATAGCAAACTCCTATGACCAAGCACACACATATACTTACATCCCAATACTCATAACATTCAAAATCACATTTTAAATAAATTATCTTAAACAATGCCGAATCCTTAAGTGATTAAACATCAAATTTTTACTCAATTCCCAAACCTATAAACAACATTTATTCATGACATCAAGCATCTTCATTTCGGCTATTACACATATATACACTAGCAATCAAATACTAACATTTGCACTTCACCTTAATAGCTAGCTTAGCAAACCTTAATTTAACATATAATTGTTCATAACACAATTAAAGCATCCTCTCCATTCCATCAATTCAAAACACATACATTGCCCAATAATATCCAAAATCATATTCGCCTTAGTACTCAACTTGCTAGCCGATTTTTCTCCATCTAGCAACTAATGCACATATGTGCTCATTTGTTAGACTCTACTTCACCTAACTACCAATTTTTTCTTTTCATCCAAATAACATGAACAACAACCATTTCTTGAACATTTTCTCTTAACCGATTACTCATGTTACCAACAAGATTCAAAATTTGGACATGGGCTAAGCAAGGAGCTTAATGACTAACTCAAAAAAATGCTAGAAATCCAAGAATCATCCTTGAACTTACCTTGACTTAGCTAACCACCATAGCTGAATTTTTCCAAGCTTGTTCTCTCCTAGTCACGGCAATGAGGAGCAAAGATGAAAACTTTGGTTTCTCCTCCCATTTACCACATGTTTTATTATTCTTAATTCCTTATTTTATTTTGTAAACTAATAATGCTAATAGAAAATACATATTATCATCAATGACCCATACCATGGCCGCCACTACTTATTATAAATGGAAATTTGACATGCAAACCCATCATTTTTATAACATGCATTAATAGGTCCTTATAGATTAACCTATCACCTTTTAAAAGTGTCACACATAAGTCCTATTAATTAAATTCACATGCAATCGACAAAATCGAAGCTTAAAACTTTCACACATTCATATTCACATATTTTAGACAATAAATATCATATTCAAATACTTCGGTGACTCGGTTTAGCGGTCCCAAAACCACTTTCCGACTAGGGTCAATTTAGGGCTGTCACAGGTCAAACTATACTTGACTCAGTTCCTGTTAAATTAGGTTTAGCATAATCATACATAGTGCGCGGAGCAGGATTCTGATTAACAGCAATCGCAGGAGGTAGCGAATTTTCGCAATTTTTAGCCATCTCCTCGGTTGGGGCTTGAATATCGTCCCGTTGCTCGTTCTCTGTGTATCTTAAGCTTCGCCTTATTTCTCTTTGGTTTCTGCAAACTGTGCGATCGATTTCTTCGTCAAAATGTAGTGGTCCTGACGAGTTTCTTCTAGTCATAAACTATAAAAACTGCCAAGAGAAAGAAAAGGTAAATTAATAGATAATAATAAAAATAAAATAAAATTAACTTGCAAGAAAAATAAATAGCTAAAGTAATAAAAATTGAGTGTTCCTGATATCTTAGTTCCCCGGCAACGGTGCCAAAAACTTGATCGTGCTTTTCGTGTGCGATAAGTTTTATAAATATCTAATGAATTGTTCTTAAAACTAACTATTATCACGATGAAGGCAAGTGTACCTATCGAACAGTAGTATAGCTTTAGCAAGACAGGATTGTCGAACCCAAAGGAACTAAAAGTACTAGTAATGACTATCTTTTTATTATCTAGCCTAAGAATAATGGGGTTTGTTTTAACTAACTAATTAACTAAACTACAAATCACAGAAAATAGAATTGGGGAATTACTTTTGGAAAAACGATTGAATTAAGACAATACCTAAGGAAAAATCCACCTAGACTTCGCTTGTTATTTGACTCTGAATCAGACGATTTATTCATTTGACTTGATCCGTATAGATCCCTAAGTTATATTATTATCCCTCTAGAGACTAACAACATCTAACCTTAGGTTGAATAATTGAAATCTCTTTCTAATTAACTCCCTAGGGTTGCATTAACTCGATCTATGGATCCCTTTATTAGGTTTCACCCTAATCCGACAAAATCTTGTCACCCTATCTCTAGGCGCGCAACCAACTCCGCTTAATTATGACAAATGTACACTTAGACAAGGTTTATTCATCCTCTGAATAAGAGCTTAACTTGAATCAATATCCTGGAATATCAAGACAAGAATAAGAACACATAATTAAGAACAAGTCAAATATTCATCATACAATTCAGATAATAATAACAAGATTTGTCTTAGGTTTCATTCCCCTTAGGTATTTAGGGGATTTAGTTCATAACTAAAAAGGAAAACATCTCAGAAGAATAATGAATACAAAACATAAAGAAACCCTAAACTCATGAAAGGAAATTGAGGGGAGATCTTCAGTCTTGATGATGAATCCGGCTTCTGAGATGGATCAATCGGCTTCCCTTGAGTAGTTCCCTGCCTACTTCTCCTGTGTCCTCTTTCCTCCTCCTCTAGGGTGTATTTATAGGCTTTAGAGTGCCTAAGAACCCTCAAAATTGGCCTTTTCCAAATTGGACTAAACTTGGGCTCGGTAGGGACACGCTCGTGTGACACGCCCGTGTCGATTGCTCAAGGCCGTGGTCAAGCCTATTAAATAGGCATGGGCGTGTGGTCCACCCGTGTGAGTCGTTCTTCGATTCTGCCAAATTGACACGGTCGTGTGGTCTGCCCATGTGAGGAGGTCTAGGCCTTGTTGATTTCATACGTTGGCCCATTTTCTCCATTTTTGGCCCGTTTCTCGTTCCTTTTGCTCTCCTATGCTCGTATAAGTATAAAACATGAAATTAAGGCATTAGGAGCATCGAATTCACCAATTTTAAGGAAAATTCATCCATAAAATGTGCTAAGAATGGGATAAAAATATGTATGAATTACGTTTTATCAGTATTCATCAAGATTACTCATTGAACTTCCTTTAGAACTACCCGTTGAACACTCGGAATACTATCGGATAGATCGGAATTCTTGCACCTAAGTGCCTCATATGTAGCCAACACTACCTCATATCATATATCACATGTTGCTCACTTTCGAGCTACTCACGGGTCTGCTCACATAGGCTGTCAGGTATCCGCAACACATGCTAGACTACCCAGCCACAGGTAGAACATGCGAGATCAGTACCCAGACGCCAAAACATGTGTCACATACATCATGAACTCAGACCACAACTCAATGAGCTTAGATGTCACATATATCATGAACTCAGACCACAACTCAATGATTTTAGATCACATAGTTCCTAGTGACATGTCACTTGTATCCTAAACTATTCCTAAGGTTCAAACTGGATTCTTCGATACCACATTTCTGTCAAACTTGCTTGTAACGTCGATTTCTGCTCATAGTACCAATCACATATTTATGGAATAATCAAAGCATAATTCGTGATAAAATTTGGGCAATAAACACATTATACAACATCACATTAAATATGTAAGTACTTATCATACATGCAATATTAAAGCATTTAAAGTACGGTACATGTTGCATTATTTGCAAATGAACTTAACTCAGTACAAAATAATAGAAATGACCCTAATCCTCATAAACTTTGTTTTTCCCCTGATCAAGATCAAAATCGTGTTTTTCTTAATCTATAATGCCAAATTTAATTGGTTCAATACATACATTGGTCAAATCAACCCATAACACATACTTTGGTAAAATTGCCATTTTACCCCTAACTTTTTACTTATTTACAAATTGGTCCCTAAGCTCGTAAAATGAAATGCATGCAGTTTCTTGGTTACCCAAGCCTAGCCGAACCTAGACCATGTTCATATCAGCCCACATTTTCTTTTATTTCACATTTCTATTACTCATTTTTACACCTTTTACAAATAAGTCCTTTTTAAGTGTTTTCACTAAAAATCACTTAGCAAAATATGTTTATCGCACATCAAATATTCATATTCCTCTATTAAGCAACAAAATACAACCCTATCACACATAGGTCAAATTTCATACATGAACCCTGGCTCAAATTAATGGTAGAAATAGCTAGATCAGTTGATGACAACTTCAAAAATGTAAAGAACATTAAAAACGGGGCTTGGGAGCACTTACAATCAAGCTTGAAATGTTGAAAACCCTAGTTATGGAGAGCATGAAATTTTCGGCTAGCACTTGGAGAAGATGGACAAGATTTTCACTTCATTTTTCGTTTTTATTCTTTTTTTTCAAAATTTTCCTATTCATGCCCATTTTCGTCCAAAATTTTAGAACTTGGTCAAATTTCTATTTAAGGACCTCTAATTAATAATCTAATGCAATTTTATGCTTGTAGCTTCTAGAACACAAGTTTTACAACTTATTCAATTTAGTCCCTAAAGTCATATTGGACACTTTAGGCATAGAATTTCTTCATGAAAATTTCACACGAACATGCAATCATATCATGGATCATCAAATAATCATCAAATATTTATTTCTATTTCAAATTTATGGTCTCGAAACCACTGTTCTGACTAGACCCTAATTCAGGAGGTTATAGAGATGATGAAAAGTTGTTGTGTGACGAAGAGGGAAATGGCCCGATGATGGTCTCAGTAACAGTTACCGATTTTGAGGTCAAAAGAATACTTGTTGACAACAAAAGTGTAGTGGAAGTGCTATCTTGAAAGCATACCAAAAAATGGGATTAAAAGAACAAGCACTATCTAAAGTTAGTCCACTGTACGATTTTGCAAACCACCTAGTCGAGGTTAAAGGCTTAATCACCTTGCCAATCACTTTGGGGGATGGTGAGCATACAACACAGAGTACGTTTAGTTCTATATGGTGGACTATCCGATGCCATACAATTCCATTTCTGAAAGACCAATAATAAAGATGACAAGGATGGTAATCACAACATTCTGTATAAAAATTAAGTTCCGGATAAAGACTAGGGTTGGGTTCCTATGATCTAATCAGCACACCGTGAGGCAATGTCACATGTTATCTGTCAAGCAAGTGAGAGAACTTGCGTTTGAAGGGCAGAGTTCGTAAAAGCCAGATTTAGCAACTTAGGCTCTGGATTTGGATAGTCTAGATGTAAGAGACAAGAATAGGAGCAAAAAACCTGAAGCTGCAGAGCATACTGAGACCCTACAGCTATTTACGATAACCAAGAGAGAACTGTAAAAATTTCTTCAGCATTAAAAGAGGAAGAGAAGAACATACTGGTTAGATGTTTGAGGAAAAATATGGATTTTTGCCTGGTCTGAAGCAAACATGCCGAGCGTAGACCCCTAAGTGATTACGCACAAGCTGAACATTCTTCTATAGGCAAAGCCAGTAAAGTAAAAGAGAAGAAAGTTTGCGCCTCTAGTGGTAGAAGTAATGAGACAAGAGGTCGCCAAGCTATTATTGGCAAGATTCATTCGGGAGGTAGAATATCCAGATTGGATCTCAAATGTAGTAATGGTGAAGAAAGCGAATAATAAATGGATGATGTGTATCGACTTCACCAACTTCAATAAGCCATGTCCCAAAGACAGTTTTTCCTACCCTCGATCAATCGATTGGTTGACACTTTAGTGTGCCACAAGTTCATGAGCTTTATGTGTAACACCCCAAACCTGTATCCGTCACCGTAATAGGGTTACAGAGCATTACCATAAAAATGTAACTTAGTATCATTCATTTTCAAGCATTTCATAAATCATAGTATACCCCATTCAAACACATATATATCGTCCCTTGTTCGAGCCCTTGAGGCCTTAGAAACACTTTAGAAATGATTCAGGACTAAATAGAAAAAATATGAAACCTTAAGGAAAAAGTTAGAAAAATTTACGTTGCAGGGGTTACACAGCTGAGACACAGACCTGTGTCTCAAGCCGTGTAACATTCAAAATAGGGACACACGACCGTGTCTTAACTCGTGTCCATACCCGTGTAACTCTTTGAGTTGGGTTACATGGCCAAGCCACACGCCCGTGTGCCAGGCCGTGTAACTTTCGAAATGGCCTTAGACGCCCGTGTGTCAGACCGTTTTCTAGGCCGCGTAACTACCTGACTTGAATGCCTTAAAAACCTACAGGGGACACACGACTGTGTTGCATTGTTGTGTGTCACATATGGCTTAGACACACGCCCGTGTCTTTGGTCGTGTGGACAAGAAATTGGCCAAAATCAACCTATTTCTTTCACTCTTTCAAAAAAAAAAACCTACAAGCCAAATAAACATATGATCAATACACCAAAAACCTACCAAAACATGTTTAATTTAACCAATTTAAAAGATCCAAAATCCATTCAACCAATATGCCTTATAAGGCACCTCAATCACAATCAAACAAACTTACCAAAACATATGCAAAATTAACCTTACTTCCAACATACATATCTAATTCCATATCATATTAAAATATACAACTATTGAGACCATTTATAGCATAACAACTTCATTCATCAACAAGGCAAAACAAACCACAAGTGTATATTTCATACCATTCTAATAGTACACAAAAAGATACCTATTTACAACCTTAGTAAAGTGCCTAACAACATAGTTTAGTATTTTGTCAAAATGTACAATAACAACCTATATAGCTACATATACATGCCACGACCCTAAAGAGAACAAGAACTGCGAACATTGATGGATAGTGTGACCGAAGATTCGATCTGTCCAAAAGTCAGCAATAACGATCTACAAAATAATACACAAAAACCTATAAGATTATAGAGCTTAGTAAGAACATAGTATATCTTTTAACTTAACAGCAATTTAGTACAACTCATAATTTACTTGAGTTGAAGTTACCAGAATGTAAACAAGGGCACGTATGTGCTATCAAAGTACAAACAGGGGCACGTATGTGCAATTCAGGGAAATAATTAAGTGTAAGCAATTAATTACATACTATATTGTAAAAAAACAAGTAGAAGTTCAATTACATTTAGAAATACTATGAACTTACATCGACAATTAGCGCATAAAAGTGCGATCGAGCTAATCCGTGATTTTCACCTTTTCACAGTTTAGATCCGGTTGAGATTTATCTTGATCTAAATAAAAAATTATATTCAATTAAGTGTTTCAACCAATCTCAAACATTCAATTCAATCCATAATCCACATTTATACATAATTACAAATTTTCCCTAACATTTTAACCTTTTTACAAGTTAGTCCTTAAACTCGTAAATTGAAATCTAAGCATTCTCATCCCTAATTCATGCTAGCCGAATTTATTATGAACCCATATCAACTCATACAAATCATCATTTTAGAATTTAACCATGATCTTTTACTACTTTTACAAATAAGTCCCTAAATGACATTTTCATAAAAAATCACTTTACAAAATTTGTTTATTTAACAACAAGGACTCATAATCTTTCATTAAACTTCAAATATCAAGCAAACATGTTCATGGAAAAACCCTAATCCTTTAACAGTCTTGCAAATTTGTCCCTAGGCTAGCTAGATTAAGCTATAACGATCCCAAAAGCATAAAAATCATTAAAATAGGAATCAAAACACATACCATGCAAGCAAAATACAATGGTTGAACCCTAGCTACTCTCCCTTTGCAAATTTGGTTGAAGAAGAAATACTTTGGAGAATATGATATCTTTTCCTTATTTAATTTTATCATTAATTACCTTTTTACACTTTTAACCTTTAAAAACATTCATAATTTCAACAAAACCAATCCATGAATATCCACTAACTATAGAAATGGTCTATTTACCATGTAGTCCTCTTATTTTAAAGTTTCATAGCTATTTGATACCTTTAGCTACTAGAACTCTACTTTTTACCTTTTACGATTTAGTCCTTTTTACTTAATTAAACATGCAAACATCAAAATTTCTTAATGAATTTTTTATACAACACTACTAACACACCGTAAACATTAAAATAATAAAATAAATATTTTCATGTTAGATTTTTAGTCCCAAAACCACTATTTTGATTTCACTAAAAACGAGCTGTTACATTAGGATGCCTTCTCGGGTTACAATTAGATCCTGTTGGAATGAGATGATCAAGGAAAAATAGCCTTCATTACAAAAGAGGGACTATTTTGCTACTAAGTTATGCCCTTCGATCTCAAGAACATGGGCATGACCTATCAATGGTTGATAAATAGGATATTCAAGGACCTGATATGTAACCTCCCTAACCTGGCCTAGACATTATGGCTAGATTGAGAAGGCTACATTAGTCACCAAAACGGCTAAGCTAACTTACGTTTCTTTTGAAAACTTTAAATAAACTCATTTTAGAGAAAATCATAGTTGTACTTTGAGGTAGCTTAAAAGCATTCATTAATTAGGTCATGTATACTTAGGACTCATTTTATTTTTGATAGTATTGTTTTAGAAAACCCGTTTGCTTGTCGCTATTCGTTAAAAAAACTTGGAATTCAACCAATGCAGTGGAAAAACCATTTTTCAAGTCATTTTCAAAACTTAGTTGCCTTATCGATTTGTTTTTCAAAAATGGTTCCTTTACAATGCAACAGAAACGAGGGAACAATATCAAATTTTACTTAAGCATGATATCATGCATTATTTGGTTATTATGCTTGAGTAATCCATGCATGCAAAAATCCCCAAAAGAAAAGTTACCAAGCCACAAACCATAAATAATTAAAAGTTACAAACCAAAACCAATAGAGACTGATTAATACTTATTAAAAATAGTTTGAGGTCCAAGGTGATTCTTCGAATATCGAGTCCAATTCTAATTTCAAGGTTTACTTGAAAAGTTAAACACTATTGAAGGTAAGCTTATAAAAAGCTCAGTGTGAGTCGAACAATTATTTAAATGAGCATAAATATCGAATACAGTGAAACATATTAGCTTTAACAAAAGAAAACATAACCATCATAGGAATTTCATATAATTACATAACCATTATCAAAGTGATGTCAAATGGTGTATGAGCATGGGACATCATTCATTCGAGTAACAATCATTAATTTCGATACCATTCAATACAACACAATACAACACATATCATAAATCAATAACATTCCAAAATGTCGTAAGCATGATGCAATACAAAAAGGTTCCTACCCATACCATTCTCTACACACCACGAGTTCCCCAAAATCTATCATTTGAACTCTAAAATATTATGGGCTTAAGCTCATTATAGTTAAAACCACCGATAACAATATGCAGAAAATTTTGCCAGAAAAAATGCAGACAAGCTTCTAGTAAAAATACAATAAATCACCATTCCCCTCAGTACTCCAGGTGCAATGCACTGACTATGAATAATGCAAACCTAATATGCCGCCAGTACTCCACGCAACTCCTCCGTCGACCATAAAATCCCAATCTAATGCATATGCAATATGTCACACAATCTCATACATAATCATATCTCAATACTTTTTTCATTCATTTGACATGCTCAGCATATCCTCAATAATCACATACTTTCAGTAAATGGAAAAAGTGTTTCAATCTTTCAAATTACCATTATGTTGGTATCAATCAATATCGTTCGATTTCACTTACTTAATGGATTTTCATTATGCATAAATAGCACCCTTTTTAGTACACAATATAACAAATATCTCATGCGTTTAAATCATACATAATCTTAATATCTCAACACATTATATCAGTTAGTCAAACATTCTCATATATCATAACTCAAATATGCAATTACAAACTCAAGCAAACATTCATACCATCAAACTAGCAATTTTGCCAGCATGTCGAAACATACTTGGTTCAGCCACTCACAAAATCAATAATTTGGCTATTAAGCCAATCCAATAAGCAATCTAATTGATCAAATATAACATGATATTTAATATTTTCAAACAATTTTATGAGTTTAGGACCTACACCTTATTTTTCACTTTCTTACAGAACACTAGCGAATCTTCCAATTTTCCTTTATAAACCTTAAAACGAACCTAATTAAAAAATTAGTATAAATTCCATCAATTCATCTCTTAACCAGCCCTTAAGCACCCACTTATGGCTTCCAACCAATCATCAAAATTACTACTATTTTACGAATCTAAACTAGTTAAATTCCTTACACTGTATCGATACGAACTGTACGTACAATCGTTCTTCGCCTTTACAGATGATTTGGGGCATTTGGGCCAGTACCTAATTCAATAATATACTGGAAAATCAGTAGCTAATTAATGATTAAATTTGTTCATTTAATCAATTCATAACCTTTACCCAACAACTATTTCGAAATAAGAAATTAGTTATCCTTAATTGCACTTACGCTTTACGATTTGTGGGATGCAACTGGCTTATTGTTTAAGAACTTCTCTTAGTAATTAACATGTGATACATGGCTGATTATGAGGTTTTAAGAGAACAATTTAATTCTAGAAAAATATGGGCAAGACCCAAGAAACAAAACAACCCCCTTTCTTGCACATAGGCACACGCACCACCACTCATAGTGGCCAAATTCGGGGCTAATTTAAAAACGATTTAAAGAGCCATTAAAAATATAGAAGAATACCTTTAAAATATTTAAGATTCCATAAATTCCAGATCTGGAAATTTTGGTTTTTAATTGACAAGATTAATCAAGAAATTGAAGAGAAAAGAAATCTTACCCAAGCTAGTTGAGAGAAACGATAATGCATTTTCTTGGCAATGTTCGAGATCGATCTTAGGGTTCAAGATTTTAGATTTAGGGCTGATTTAGATGAGGTTAAATGGCAGCAATAGAGTAAAGGAAATGGTGCACAATCTTGAATCAAAAAGAAGAAGAAAGAGATGGTAAAGTAGGAGGTGTAGGTGACGACAATAATGGGAGAAAGAAAGAAAATTGAAGAGAAAAGAGGAAAGGAAAAGGGTGAACAACTAGGGTAGGGGAAAATTGAATTAAAGGCTGAAAAATACAATAAAAAGTTGTATTTATACTTAGGGTTCAATGGTATGGATGGCATACACATTAAAAAAAGAAGGGATTTTGCAAAATTTAATTCTTTCCTAAGGGAAATGATTCGAACTTGGGACCTCAACTTAATTTTAATACTTTTCCATTTATCAATTAACCACTAGGCTATTTCCTTATTTTTTAAATAATTTTGCGATATTTATTTAAAAACAAGGGTGTCACATACTAGGGTTTGAGGCAAAATTGGCAAAATTAGCAAAATAATAAAAATGGTGAGAGAGAAGGGATTTGAACTTGGGTTTCAAAGAACATTTCACTAACACTTATTCAAAAAAACAATACCTCTTTTATTTCCTAAAATGCATAAATAATCTCAAAAATTAAGGCATGACTACTCTCTCTCGATTCATAAGCTCAATTTTACTAACCCTAAATTTTTGGGATGTTACTAACCCACAGCCTAGAGGTCTACGTTGATGACATGTTAGTGAAAAGCACGTCAATGGATGAGCATGTGCGAAGCCTATCAAAGACATTCGCAATCCTTAGAGCTCACGTCATGAAACTAAATCTGGAGAATTGTGCTTTTGGGGTGTGAGCTGGCAGGTTCTTAGGTTTATGATATCAGAAAGAGAAATAGAGGTAAACCTAGAGAAAATCCAAGAAATCATAGAAATGTCCCCTCCACGGACAGTAAAAGATAAACAATGTCTCACGGGAAGAGTAGTAGCATTGAACAAATTCATCTTGAGTATGGCAGAAAAGTGCCTCCCATTCTTCAAAGCTTTAAGAGCCTCCTTCTCATGGATAGAAGAGTGTCAAGCAACCTTCAAAGATCTAAATCTATACCTCACCTCCCCTCTACTATTGGAATTGCCTCAAGTATGAGAAACACTTTATCTATACTTGGATACGTCAAATGAGACAGTTGCAGTAGTGATAGTTAAGTTAATAGTTGTTCATCAGTTCTCGGTATACTATGTCAGCAAGGTACTCCAAAATGGCAAACTGAAGTACTCAAAAATAGAAAAATGCATCTATGCTTTGATTGTTACAAACCGCAAATTACAACAGTACTTCCAAGCCTATCTGGTTGTTGTGGTCACCAATAAGCCTATAAAAGAAGTGCTATCCAAAGCGGATACTTCAACAAGGGTAACGAAGTAGAGTATTGAGCTCGCCGAATATGGTATTGACTTCACCTCACAAATTGCAATAAAGGGACAAGTGCTACCTGATTTCATAGCAGAGTGTTCCTTCGAAAGAATTTTCAACGCCGTAGGTAATGTGGGCTATGATTTGAAATGCTAGATAATATATATCTTGTAAAAATTTTATGCTATATGAACTTTGATAAATGTTAACAACTTAATCTATTATATTTATGGAAAAACATGAAATGTAATGATTCAATGAGTTATATTTTATGATGAGGCACCACGTGTTCCACATTTTATACTAAAATTGGTTTTTCATTTGTTGAACACTGTTTAATAGCTAACCCCTCCCCAAAAAGTACACATGCAACTGGGAAACCAAAAAGTTGGCTAGTTTACGTTGATGGCTCCATAGCCAAAATAGGATCAGGGGCAGGAGCACTTATAATCAACCCCAGTGGCAACAAGTGGCAGTACGGATTGTTGTTTGGATTTCAAACATCGAATAACATCATTGAGTATGAAGCTTTAGTGTCAGGATTGTAGTTAGCATGAAAACTAGGAGCAAAGGATCTAATTATCCATACAGATTCCCAACTGGTGGCAAAGTAGATGAATGGTGAATACGGCGTAAAGGAAATAGTGCTAAAAAAATCATACAATGGCGACTTAGCTTCTTGCTGGATTCAACAAAGCTTAAATTAAATAGCTCCCAAGAAAGGACAACACATGCGTGGACGCTTTGTCAAAATTAGCATCCTCTGTCATCATTGACCAAAGAGAAAAAATCTTGCTCGAGTAGAGGGAAACTCTACGCTACGATGCACCCCAAGTAATCTGCATGACTCAGGAGGAGACCTGGATGACACCAATAATCCACACATTCCAGGGCAAACAAGATAACCGAGATTGGATAGAGCTCATAAAACTATAATGTAATGCTGCGAGGTATGCCATTATCACAGATCGTTAATATTTGCTAAACTCCCAATATATGAATTGAATATTTAAACACTATGAGCTCGTTGTATGATGAATTAAAATAATGTGTTTTATCCTATGATTAATAGATACACCCTTTTGGAGGGTGTACTATATAGAAAAGGGTTTTCGTATCCACATTTGCGGTACATATTGCCACCTGAAGCAGAGTACGTTATGAGAGATCCACAGAGGAATTTGTGGTGATCACTTAAGAGGTAGATTGCTTGCATAAAAAATCTTTAGACAAGGGTACTATTGGCCTACAGTCAGGAAGATGCCCACCAGTTAGTTCGCACATGCGATTCTTGCTTGAGAAACGCCAAAGTCCAGCGACAACCAGCGTAGCCCCTTCAAGTAATGTGCACAACTATGTGATTCAATTTGAATAATTTCACTATTCTAACATAGACGAAAGATTATTGAATCGAAATTTCAGAAAGTGAAATGATTCCAATTGAATCAGATGAATCGAATGAATTTCCAATCATGTGCACAATCCAAATCTTATTGCTGATGATAGGGATCGTGCCGTAAGACAATACGTTGTGCCACTTTTCAATGAATTAAATTTGGGAATTAGGAGGCTAGATATTGAGGCACCACAATTCGAATAGAAACTGTTGATGTTTTAAATGCTTAAAATGGTGGGCAAGTTCAGTGAAAGATCCACATCTTCACCTTCAATTATTTATGGATGTGAGTGATTCATTTAAAATAGCCAGTGTTACTAAAGATGCATTGAGGTTGAAGCTGTTTCCATACTCGTTACGAGATCAAGCATGAGCATGCCTGAATTCATTGCCACCAAGTTCAATATCTACTTGGCAAGAATTAATAGAAAGGTTTTTGGTTAAGTATTTTCCACTGAGTAAGAAGGCCAAGTTGTGAAATGGGATAACCACGTTTTCACAATTGGATGACGAATCCTTATACAAGGGGTGGGAAAGATTCAAGGAGCTACTTCGTAAGTGTCCTCATTGTAACACCCCAAACTCGGCCCAGACATTATTGCCAAATCTGGCGTGTCACATTGAAGTGTTTTAGCGAAAACCTTGTTTTCATTAGAAACACGTCCTTAAAATGAAAAACCTTAATTACTTTGTAAAATCTCTTTTCAGTTGTGGAAGCTTTATTTAGAATATATGATTTTATGAAAACTCGTCATTTAAAAATTGAGTTGTGGAAAAGTAGTATTTAAAAACAGTTATGGTTTAGGAAACCACGTTCTACTTCTAATAAATATAAAGCATAAAAAAATGATAATAATCCTAATTTGAAATATTAGCCAGAGGAAAGACCTTGTTACAACCCAAATCAAATAGAAATAATTTAAAGTCAATATATTAAAAATTACATAAAGACTAAGTTTAAACTTTTTATGCTAGTTGGCCACCTCCGAGTCCCTCCATCGTCGAACTGCCTACTGAAGATCACCTAAAAAGTTTAGAAGGGGGGTGAGTTTCAAAAACTCAGTGTGTACAACCCTCAACGAGTATAAAGCAATCGTTAGTCATTTTGGGCCAGAGCCCAATTCAATAACGATGGTCTCTGGGCCTTAGTCCAAATTAGCCTCGGTTGGGCCAGAGCCCACATCTCAATAATATCACAACATGTATGTTTTGTGATTGAAATTGGTTGAAATTATGGTCCAATTGTGCTTTGATTTTGGACTTGTAGGGATGACCATTAAAGGTGGAAAATTAGCTTTGCAAATAGCCTATTTTTGTCCACATGGGCAGAGACATGGGCGTGTGTCTCATCCGTGTGTGACACACCATCATGTTACATAGCCGTGTGTCCCCTGGGGTAGTTCTACAATTTAAAGTCAATCTCGAGCATGGCCTAGACACACGAGAATGTTTGGTGGCCCTGTGAGGCACACAGCCTTGGCACATAGGCGTGTGTATCCATTTCGAAGGGTATACGGGTTATACATACGAGCGTGTGGTTAGCCGTGTGACCCAAGTCAGTTTTGAGCACAACCAAGGCACATGGGCATGTCTCCGGCCGTGTGGTACAAGTCAGTATGTATGCCCTATTTTGCCACGGCCTAGAGACACAGGCGTGTCTAATGCCGTGTGAGGCACACTGCTTGTTCACACGGGCGTGTAATATTTGAAATGTTGAAAATTTTTTCTAAGTTTCTGAAATTTTTATATGTTATCAACTTAGTCCGGAATGCATGATTAAAGCCTTGTATTCTTGATTTAAGTACATATTGAATGTAGATTGAATGATATTGATTGAGATAAGGTGTTATCAGATAATTGATTGTTTTGAATTGAGTTATAAGTTCGGTAAAGCCTCTTAACCTATTTCAACGACGGTTACGGGTTAGGGGTGTTACATATCATGCAATTGACATGAAGTGAATTAACATATATGTCATTATAAATCTCATATTCCAATTTGGCATGGATAATATTATAACCTTAGTATCATAACTTGCACAATCATAACCTTGCCGAGGGATTCATCACATATCGAGCTCATTAAGAATAAGTTTTACGTACATACATGTACCATCTTGCAACATACCATGGTCTTTTGCAACATTAACATTTCCGTTACAATTCCTGTTGAAACACTTGGAATACTAAAGGATACTCGAGAAATCTCACACTCATAGCACCATACCAATACCATATCCCAAATATTGTCTTACATGGGATCTTATATCGATGCCAATAGCCCAGCTATGGTCTTACAGTAAGCCTAATATCGATGCCATATCCTAGATATGGTCTTACATGTCGATTACATCCAAGGAGTCAATCATAATTCATACAATATTAAACCAATTAAAGCATAAATAATAATGTATTATTTACATACGAACTTACCTCGGTACAAAAATAGTGGAAATGGATCTAATTGTGTTTGCTTTTCCCCCAATCTACGTCTGAACCTCATTTCTCTTGATATATAATAGCAAATTTAACTCATTTATTAACCACATTAGTTAATTCAGTCCAAAATTACACTATGGAAAAATTACATTTTTTGCCCCTACATTTTAACATATTTTACATTTTGGTCCCTAGACTCGTAAAATGAAATCTATTTAATTTCATCAAGACCCAAGCCTAGCCGAACCCTATACATGCTTATAAGAACCCAAATTTTTCATTAAATCACACATTTACACACATTTTGAAATCTTTTTACAAATAAGTCCTTCTAACATTTTCATCAAAAATCACCTAGTAAAAGTTGTTTATCTAACATTAAACTTGCATAATCTACCATTAGACATCAAAATGCATAAATATCTAACATGGGTTAAACCCTAGACCTCAATCATAGCTCAAATTAATGGTAGAAATAGCTAGATCGGATGATAACAACTTCAAAAATGTAAAGAGCATTAAAAACAAGGCTAGGATTTACTTACAATCAAGCTTGGAAGTTGAACAAACCCTAGCTATGGTGACCTTCTAATTTTCGGCACATGGAGAAGAAGATGGACAAAAGTTTCGGCTTTATTTTCCCTTTTTAATCATTTATTTACCAAATGAGTAAAATGCCCTTAATGGATAACTTTGAAATTTCATCTATTCATGTCCATTTTTATCCACTAACTTATACAATGGTCTAATTACCAACTAAGGACCTCTAATTTAAAATTTCATAGAAATTGGACACCTATAACAAGTAGAACTCAACTTTTGCACTTTTTACAATTTAGTTAGTTTTACTAAATTGAGTGTCCAAACGTCAAAATTTTTGAACAGAATTTTCACGAAATCATTCCATAAAACTGTAGACCATGGAAATATAATAAAAACAAGTTTTCCCATGTCAAATTTGTGGTTTCAAAACCACTATTTCGACTAGCCCCAAAATCGGGTTGTTACAACATGTACACTTTGATGACAGATCATTTTAAATTCAGTTTACCCATGTTAGAACTTTACCCATTGAATTTATTAGAAATATCGATGGGTACGCTCATATAGTATACTTTAGTGTACACTACTATAATTCGTTAGTTCATTTTCAGGGGTACCCAATTAGGGCACATAATTGGGAAGCACACTCTCGAGCCTTGTATCGGGAAGCTCACATAGAGCCATTTTGGGAAGCTTATAAAGAGCCTGTCTGGAAGCTTATCTGGTCTATATAATGGGAAGCTCATAAGAGCCATAATCGGGAAGTTCACAAAGAACCATATCGGGAAGCTCATAAAGAGCCATGTAACAGGAAGCTCTAGATAGCCAATATCAGGAAGTTCAAGCAAGCACTATCGGGAAGCTCACAAAGAGCCAATTAACGGGAAGTTCACAAAGAACCTTTAATCGGGATGCTCATAAGAGCTAAGGTGTGTCCACAACAAATGTAGCATCACAACCTATCGGGATGCTCCAAAGAGCTATAACGGGAAGCTCGCTGAACCATAAAGCGGGAAGCTCGAGAGGGCTAATAACGGGATGCTCTTTCAAGCCATGGTTTGTCCGCAACATATGAAAGACCATAACCAATACGAGAAAAACTTGTATCCATCGAATTTCACCTATTCAAACGGGACTAAAAAATTCTCGAGTATATAATTATTTTCATTTATATAACAAATTCATAATCCACATATATAACATTCAATTCAAACATAAGAATGTACACAATTTAGTTACACGAACTTACCTCGATATTTGTTCATATAAAAAATCTACTAATCCGAAACATTTTGTTTTCCTCGATCCAACTGGGTATTAGGTCTTTTAGGATCTATATAAATAAATTTAACATCAATTTAATCCATTTCATGTGACAGCCCAAAATTGACCCTAGTCGGAAGGTGGTCTCGGGACCACAAAACCGAGGCATAAAAATAATTAAAAATTTATTTTGATGCCTATAATATGTGTGTGCTCATGTATGACATTTTATGATGATTGATTTAGTGTTATAAGGGTGAATTCCACAAGAAAGGACTTAGTAATGAACTTTGAAAGTATGATAGGAAATGTGTGATGACTAATTAAAGCATGCATGCAAAATAATGGACTTGCATGTCAAATTCCCCTTTATAGGTGGTGGCCGGCCATGACAAGGAGGATGGGCTAAACATGTCATGAAACATGTTTTGTTGGTGCATTAGGGTGAAATAATAAACAAAGGTGTATGGGTGAAAAAAATGAAAAAAAATGTGTGTGAGTATGGTAATCCCCCATTGCCGTGAGTTGTAGAGAAGGAAAGAAAAAATTTTGTTCATCCTTTCTTTGAGCCAAAACTAAGGAAGAAGGAGGATTTTTGCTTCATGCTTGGTTTGGAAGAGATCTAGAAGGAGATTTGGCTAAGTTTGCATCAAGATTAAGGTATGTATGAGGTTGTGTTAGGAGTTTCATGCATGTTTTGGTTGCTAACTTGATGTGCATGTTAGCCATGGCTCAAATCTTTGTTAAGCCATGGAAATGGTATTTGGCCAAAGTTGTTATGGTGATAAAGCCATTGCATGCTAAGTGTGAAGCTTGATGATGATGCATGCAATGATGGATTGTCTACTCTTGAGTAAGATTTTGAGCTTTTTTTTGTTTTATCATGATTGAAGTTGAAAAGGAGCATGATTGTCATATTCGCCATGATGCATTCATGAGCATGGTTCATGCTTCTTGCATGTTAGTTAAAATTTGTGTTTTGGATGGCTATGGACACCTTGAAATTCGCCATGCTCATATATGTATATATATGTTTGCACATGATGTTTTGGTTATGAAGGAAGTGATGAATAAGTTTGTTTAAAGAAGAAGATGTTGAAGAATAATTGTGAAATTGCAAGCACAAATCGGCCTAGCACACATATAAGTGCTTGATGCTATATTATAAGTTTTGAGCCACAATATGCAAAGCATTAACTAGTAAAATGCATGCTGTTTTTGTGAGGTATTAAGTGCATAATTGGCCTCAACATGTACATGAATATTCGCCTTGGGTAGCCTATTGAAGGCCTTAGCATTTTCTTGATGCTCAAATAAATTGTATTGAATTGCTTGATGTAGTATAAAATGTGCATGACCATTGTGTATTCAAGCTAAAGAGTGGCCATATGACCATTTAAATTCCTTGTCATATTCGCCATAAGCTAGCACAATGAGGTTTTAATAAATTGAATTTGTTTGAATTAGCTCAAGAGCTAAGAGGTCCACAATTGGACAAGGGAAGGAAAAAGTGATCGAATAGCCGTAAAAGCCGTTCGACAACATCCGAGGTAAGTCCTCAAGAAGTGACCTTACTTGAATTATGTGAGATGAAATATGGATGTGTATGATCATTGATTATGTGTGTATGAGTATTTGAATTCCACCCGGCTAAGTCCCAAGGCGAATATGCTAATGATTATAATTGTGTTTGAGCCTTAGTAAGGAAAATGAAATATGTATGTCCAATGATTATTGATGTATGTGTGCATGAGAAATTGAATGATATCCGGCTAAGCCTCAAGACAATTATGCTGAAAATTATATCCGGTTAAGACCAAGGCAATTGTGCTAGTAGCTATATCCGGGCTAAGACCAAGGCATTCGTGCAAGTTGTTAAATCCGGGCTAAGACCAAGGCATTTGTCCAAATCGTGATATCCGGTTAAGTCCGTAGGCCTTGGTGCGGGTTACCATAACGGGCTATGTCCCGGCGATTGAACGAGTAGCGACGTCCGGTTAAACTCGAAGGTATGTGATTTGAAAATTATAAGCTTGCTGGAAAATTTCAGCTAATGCACTTGTGAAATTTCCCAATGACAAGGTAAGTGCGGTGTGTGCTTATGCGCTAGGAGTAAGAGCGTATGAATATCCGCTCCTATGATGGAGCGAGTTATCGGCCTTAATGAAGCCGTTATTTGTGTATGAACATAAGTGTTGGGATGGTGAAGTAAGTACGATTATGTGAATGTGCATTAATGAAATGATGCATTTGGTTATGTGAATGTATTGCTTTAATTAAAGCTGATTATATTCCTTGAGACTTACTAAGCATAAAATGCTTACCCGCTGCTTTGGCTCTCTGTTTTATAGATTTCGCTCGATAGCAAACGGATTCGGGATCAATAAAGTCGAAGTCATCCACACTATCCACGCTCTATTTTGGTATAAATTTTGGTTGAACTTTGAAATGGCATGTATAGGACTACCCTTGTTGGTTTAAAATGTGGCGATGTATATGTATACGGCCATGCGAAAATGGCTCGTAAAAGGAAGCATGAACTTAGACTATTTGTGGTTTGAATGTATATATATGGTGTCATGATGTGATTATGGATCGGAATGGGAGTGTTGGTCACATGATCAGCCATTGGTATGGTTAAAATGATCATATGTGAACCTATGTATGGCAAGACTAGTTGGTTGATGGAGACTACAAAAAATAGATAAGACCTACCTTAAAACAGATGCTGCCAGCTGCAGTGACGTGAATGTGAAAAATCACCAAAATTGTAGGAATGGTATTAAATAGTGAATAAGCTATGTAAATGAACCTTAATGAGTCTATTTTCATATGGAAGAAGCGAAATGATCATAGGAGTTACATGTTAAGAGATATTGAAGCTATTGTGAAACAGGGCCAGAATGGTTTCTGGGTCCCCTGTCGCAACTTTAAAAATTCACTTTAAATTATCCAGAAAGAATTAGGAGACATACCTTATATGTACAGATTCCATTTTGAGTCTAGTTTCATTAGAAACAAACGGCACCAGAATTAAATCCCTTTACAGAGAGATATTCAAGTTATACCGCGAGAAGGTCAGAGCAGTCGATCCCTGTAACATGGGTGACTTTAACTAATAAACTGTACCAATTGGCCCGACCAAAATTCTAGAAATAAATCCATGGATGGATATATGAGTGTAAATTCAGGAAAATTTACGAAACCAGTTTCCAGTTTTGAAACTCGAGATATGATTTTAAGGCGACGGTGATGCAGTCTTCCAGCCTGACTGGAAATGCCAAATTGGTGGGCAAAACATGTGAACTTGGCTTGTTAACCCCTCGTGTCTGACACCGGTGATGGTCTCGGGTTCGGGGTGTTACAATTTTATTGGTATCAGAGCCACGGTTTAGTCGATTCTAGGACTACCGTGATGTGTTTGGGGTCTAGCTATACATGCCATTAAATGATGAATCGATAGTGTGGTGATTTCTGACAATTTGACTTTGTGTTTGTTATTAGAATGGATCCCGATCCCAACCGAGCGATAGCTGATGGTGTGAGAGTGTGGCGCCTGCTCCCGCGCAAGGGACAGCGCCGGCGGACTCTCAACCTATGGCCAGCAATCCGAATGATGAGGCTAGGCAAGCCTTTTATAGTGTGATGAACGAATGGTTTAATCAATACATTCGAACTAACACTACTGTTCCACAACCTCCATTCCCGACAAATGCAACCCAAGACCCACAATACCTCCGTGATGACCAAATAAGGTCAAGTAAGCCCCATCGATAGGATTGAAAACATGGGGCCACTGAATTTAAGGCTACGGATGATGATGATGCCGAAGCGAGCTGAATTTTGGTTGGATAACACTATCCGGTGCTCGATGAGCTATCCTGTACACCGATGAGTGCTTAAAGTGTACCATCTCCTTGCTACGTGAGTCCGCCTACTATTGGTGGAGTACTCGACTTTGTGGTGCCTAGAGAGCAAGTGACTTGGGAATTCTTTCAAACCGAGTTCAAAAAAGTATATTAGTCGAGATTCATCGACCAAAAGCGAAGGAATTTCTTGATCTTAAGCAAGGTTCTATGTCCGCTATCGACTACGAACGAAAGTTTGTGAGGCTTAGCCAGACGCGAGAATGCATTTCGTCCGAAGCTATTATGTAAACGCTCGAGGATGGGCTGAATGATGATATAAGGATGTTCGTTGGCATTCTCGAGATACGAGAGTTCGTAGTACTTGTTGAGCGAGCTTGTAAAGTCAAGAGCTTAGAAAGGAGAAACAAAAAGTTGATGTGGGAACCGGAGAATTCGAAGAGGTCCTCGGAAAGTCTCTTCAACAAGCATCAAGAGATTTCGAGATGATGTGAGCCGGTCTAGAGGCGTTTGGGCTTTTCTAGACGAGGACGCGATCGACCCCTGTGACCACACGAGTCACTTGATCGCCGATGGTGGAAATGATCGCGAGAGAGGGCGAGTGTCCACATTGTGGCAAATGGCATTCGGGGAGCTGTTGGTTTCGTGATCGCTCCTGTTATAAGTGTGGAACGGCCGACCACTTTATGAAGGATTGCCCGAGGATGCTTGAACTGAATGTGAGTCAGAGTGGAAACCCGGTGCTACTGCATTGCCGAGGTAGGCCACCTAGAAATATGGGCAATGTCAGTGGCGGTCAGAGAGGATCTAGAGATGCTACCATCAGATCTGAGGCTCGTGCTCCTGCGAGGACTTATGCCATACGCGCACGCGAGGATGCTGCCTCTCCAGATGTCATTACCGGTACTTTCACTCTTTTCAATACAAATGTGATTGCTTTGATTGACCCTGGTTCTACTCATTCATATATATGTGAAACCTTAGCATCCAAGAAGACTTGCCTATTGAGTCTCATCGAGTTTGTAATTCGGTATCAAACCCTTGGGTCATTACGTGCTTGTCAACAAAGTGTGCAAGAAAAGTCCCCTAGTGTTCCGAGGTTCTTGTTTTCCGGCGGACTTGATGCTTTTGTCGTTCGATGAGATCGACGTTATTCTTGGTCTGGATTGGTTGACCATGCACGATGCGGTTGTAAATTGCAAGAGCAAGACTATCGATTTGAGGAGCGCGAATAACAAGATAATACGGGTTGAGTCTACGGACTTAAAGGAGTTGCCAGCTGTAATATCAGCGATGTTGGCCCAGAAATATGTAAGAAAAGGGTGCGAAGCGTACCTTGCGTACGTGCTCGATGACAAGGAATCAGAAAAGAAACCCGAATCTGTGCCCGTGGTTTGTGAATACCCGGATGTTTTCCCCGAAGAATTGCCGGGCTTACCACCTGTTCGGAAAGTAGAATTTGGCATCGAATTGGTACCTGGTACCACTCCAATTTTGATAGCTCTGTATCGTATGGCATTAACGGAGTTAAAGGAATTGAAGGTCCAATTGCAAGAATTGACGGATAGAGGTTTCGCTCGACAGAGTTTTTCTCCATGGGGCGCACCAGTATTGTTTGTGAAAAAGAAGGATGGAAGCATGAGGTTTTGCATCGACTATCGTCAACTCAATAAAGTGACGATAAAGAATAAATATCTGTTGCCACGAATTGACGATTTGTTTGATCAATTAAAGGGAGCCTTGGTGTTTTCAAAGATAGATTTAAGGTCGGGGTACTATCAGTTGAGGGTCCGAGAATCGGACATACCCAAAACCACTTTTAGAACGAGGTACGGTCACTACGAATTCTTGGTGATGCCGTTTGGGCTCACTAATGTGTAACACCCCGAACCCGAGACCATCGCCGGTGTCAGACACGAGGGGTTAACAAGCCAAGTTCACATGTTTTGCCCACCAATTTGGCATTTCCAGTCAGGCTGGAAGACTGCGTCACCGTCGCCTTAAAAATCATATCTCGAGTTTCAAAACTCGGAAACTGGTTTCGTAAATTTTCCTGAATTTAGACTCATATATCCATCCATGGATTTATTTCTAGAATTTTGGTCGGGCCAATTGGTACAGTTTATTAGTTAAAGTCACCCATGTTACAGGGATCGACTGCTCTGACCTTCTCGCGGTATAACTTGAATATCTCTCTGTACAGGGCTTTAATGCTGGTGCCGTTTGTTTTAATAAAACTACACTCAAAATGGAATCTGTACATATAAGGTATGTCTCCTAATTATTTCTGGATAATTTATAGTGAATTTTAAAGTTGCGACAGGGGACCCAGAAACCGTTCTGGCCCTGTTTCACAATAGCTTCAATATCTCTTAACATGTAACTCCTATGATCATTTCGCTTCTTCCATATGAAAATAGACTCATTAAGGTTCATTTACATAGCTTATTCACTATTTAATACCATTCCTACAATTTTTGGTGATTTTTCACATTCACGTCACTGCAGCTGGCAGCATCTGTTTTAAGGTAGGTCTTATCTATTTTTTTCTAGTCTCCATCAACCAACTAGTCTTGCCATACATAGGTTCACATATGATCATTTTAACCATACCAATGGCTGATCATGTGACCAACACTCCCATTTCCGATCCATAATGACATCATGACACCATATATATACATTCAAACCACAAATAGTCTAAGTTCATGCTTCCTTTTACGAGCCATTTTCGCATGGTCGTATACATATACATCGCCACATTTTTAAACCAACAAGGGTAGTCCTATACATGCCATTTCAAAGTTCAACCAAAATTTATACCAAAATAGAGGCGTGGATAGTGTGGATGACTTCGACTTTATTGATCCCGAATCCGCTTGCTATCGAAATAAATCTATAAAAAGAGAGCCAAAGCAACGGGTAAGCATTTTATGCTTAGTAAGTCTCAAGGAATATAATCAGCTTTAATTAAAGCAATACATTCACATAACCAAATGCATCATTTCATTAATGCACATTCACATAATCGTATTTACTTCACCATCCCAACACTTATGTTCATACACAAATAACGGCTTCATTAAGGCCGATAACTCCCTCCATCATAGGAGCAGATATTCATACGCTCTACTCCTAGCGCGCAAAGCACACACCGCACTTACCTTGTCATTGGGAAATTTCACAAGTGCATTAGCTGAAATTTTCCAGCAAGCTTATAATTTTCAAATCACATACCTTCGAGTTTAACCGACGTCGCTACTCGCTCAATCGCCGGGACATAGCCGGTTATGGTAACCCGCACCAAGGCCTCACGGACTTAACCCGGATATCACGATTTGCACAAATGCCTTCGGGTCTTAGCCCGGATTTAACAACTTGCACGAATGCCTTTGGGTCTTAGCCCGGATATAGCTACTAGCACAATTGCCTTCGGGTCTTAACCCGGATATAATTTTCAGCATAATTGTCTTCGTGGCTTAGCCCGGATATCATTCAATTTCTCATGCACACATACATCAATAATCATTGGACATACATATTTCATTTTCCTTACTAAGGCTCAAACACAATTATAATCATTAGCATATTCGCCTTCGGGACTTAGCCCGGGTGGAATTCAAATACTCATACACACATAATCAATAATCATACACATCCATATTTCATCTCACATAATTCAAGTAAGGTCACTTCTTGAGGACTTACTCTCGGATGTTGTCGAACGGCTTTTACGGCTATTCGATCACTTTTTCCTTCCCTTGTCCAATTGTGGACCTCTTAGCTCTTGAGCTAATTCAAACAAATTCAATTTATTAAAACCTCATTGTGCTAGCTTATGGCGAATATGACAAGGAATTTAAATGGTCATATGGCCACTCTTTAGCTTGAATACACAATGGTCATGCACATTTTATACTACATCAAGCAATTCAATACAATTTATTTGAGCATCAAGGAAATGCTAAGGCCTTCAATAGGCTACCCAAGGCCGAATATTCATGTACATGTTGAGGCCAATTATGCACTTAATACCTCACAAAAACAGCATGCATTTTACTAGTTAATGCTTTGCATATTGTGGCTCAAAACTTATAATATAGCATCAAGCACTTATATGTGTGCTAGGCCGATTTGTGCTTGCAATTTCACAATTATTCTTCAACATCTTCTTCTTTAAACAAACTTATTCATCACTTCCTTCATAACCAAAACATCATGTGCAAACATATATATACATATATGAGCATGGTCAATTTCAAGGTGTCCATAGCCATCCAAAACACAAATTTTAACTAACATGCAAGAAGCATGAACCATGCTCATGAATGCATCATGGTCGAATATGACAATCATGCTCCTTTTCAACTTCAATCATGATAAAACAAAAAGAAAGCTCAAAATCTTACTCAAGAGTAGACAATTCGTCATTGCATGCATCATCATCAAGCTTCACACTTAGCATGCAATGGCTTTATCACCATAACAACTTTGGCCAAATACCATTTCCATGGCTTAACAAAGATTTGAGCCATGGCTAACATGCACATCAAGTTAGCAACCAAAACATGCATGAAACTCCTAACACAACCTCATACATACCTTAATCTTGATGCAAACTTAGCCAAATCTCCTTCTAGATCTCTTCCAAACCAAGCATGAAGCAAAAATCCTCCTTCTTCCTTAGTTTTGGCTCAAAGAAAGGATGAACAAAATTTTTTTCTTTCCTTCTCTACAACTCACGGCAATGGGGGGGGATTACCACACTCACACACATTTTTTTTTTCATTTTTTTATCACCCATACACCTTTGTTTATTATTTCACCCTAATGCACCAACAAAACATGTTTCATGACATGTTTAGCCCATCCTCCTTGTCATGGCCGGCCACCACCTATAAAAGGGGGAATTTGACATGCAAGTCCATTATTTTGCATGCATGCTTTAATTAGTCATCACACATTTCCCTATCATACTTTCAAAGTTCATTACTAAGCCTTTCTTGTGGAATTCACCCTTATAACACTAAATCAATCATCATAAAATGTCATACATGAGCACACACATATTATAGGCATCAAAATAAATTTTAATTATTTTTATGCCTCGGTTTTGTGGTCCCGAGACCACCTTCCGACTAGGGTCAATTTTGGGCTGTCACAACTCTCCCCCACTTAAGAAATTTTCGTCCCCGAAAATCTTACCAGTAAATAGGTTTGGATATCGCTCTTTCATAGAGTTCTCGGTCTCCCAAGTAGCTTCTTCTATCCCGTGCTTGAGCCATAACACTTTTACTAGCGGAACCCGCTTGTTTCGCAACTCTTTCACTCTCGTGATAGGATACGAATCGGTTCTTCCTCATAACTCATATTAGCTTGAATTTCAATTTCGATGGATCGATCACGTGCGATGGATCGGATCTATAGCGTCAAGCATCAAACGTGAAAGACATCGTGAACCTTTTCGAGTTCGGGGGCAAAATCAAACGATATGCCACCGGATCGACTCGCCGGATATCTCAGATGGCCCAATGAACCTCGGGCTCAACTTGCCCTTACGGCTGAATCGAGTATCTTTTTCCAAGGCGATACCTTGAGAAACACTTTATCACCCACCGATACTCGATATCCTTACGCTTCAGTTCGCTGCGTCACGACTTCGACGATCGGAGGCTATCTTGAGACTTTCACGGATTACTTTCACTTTCTGCTCAGCATCTCTAATCAAATCCACCGAAAATCTTGCTTTCACCAAGCTCACCAAAACAATGGTGTACGGCATTTACGACCGCACAAGGCCTCGTAGGGTGCCATCTTAATACTTGACCGAAAGTTGTTGTTGTAAGTTTAATTCAATCAACGGCAAATACCGCTCCCATGAACCACTAAACTCGAGGACGCAACATCTTAACATATCCTCAAGTATCTGAATTATCCGCCGGATTGACCATCGGTTTGGGGTGAAAGGCGGTGCTGAAATGCAACTTGGTACCCAAAGCCTCTTGCAATTTCTTCCAAAATCGCGATGTAATCTTGGGTCTCTATCCGACACGATAGAAATAGGCACCCCATGCAATCGAATAATTTGGGAGACGATAAATTCGCCAATTTATCGAGCGAAAAATCCGTATGACAGGATAAAATGAGCGAGACTTGGTCACCTATCAACAATGACCCAAATCGCATCTTTCTTACTTGCCGACACCGGTAATCCAGATATAAAATCCATTGTCACTCGATCCCATTTCTATTCGTATCATGATTGGTCAAGTAATCCCGATGGCACTTGATGTTCCGCTTTCACTTGTTGACATATCGACACCTTGAAACAAATTCGAAATGTCTCATTTCATACCGCCACCAAAATTGGCATTTCAGTCATTGTACATTTTAGTACTACCCGGGTGGATTGACATTCGACATCGTGAGCCTCGCTCAAAATCATCGAAACAAGTTCAATTCCTTGAATACATAATCGACCCTTGAACGTCAAGCGCCATTGTCGCCAATCTGAAATTCGATTCTTTATCCGAACACATTCGCTCGCTTAGCGACCAATTCAAAGATCGACCTTCCGAGATTCAAGTATTTGATGAATCAATAACGGTTTGGCCTCTAATTCGACTACTAGCACCTCCTCGGGTGAAATGGATAAATGAGCATCCATCGCTCTCAAAGGCATAAAGTGCCTTGCGACTTAAAGCATCGGCCACCACGTTGGCCTTTCCCGTGATAATCAATGATGAGTTCATAGTCTTTCAACAACTCAAGCCAACGCCTTTGTCCTGTGTTTAAATCTTTTCGAGTCATCAAATATTTTAGACTCTTGTGGTCCGAATAAATATGACACCTTTCTCCAAACAAGTAATGCCGCCATATCTTCAAGGCGAACACTATGGTCGCTAGTTCAAGGTCATGGGTCTGGATAGTTTCTCTCATGCGGCTTTAGTTGTCTCGACGCGTAAGCCACAACTCGACCTTCTTGCATCAACACACAACCTAACCCAAGCAAGGATGCGCCATCAGATATGACAAACTCTTTACCGCATCTCTATTTGTACTAGCACTGGGCCTCGGTTAAACAAGTTTTTAGTCGATCGAAACTTTCTTGACAAAGCGTTCGACCACTCGAACTCAACATCTTTTGGAGTAGTTTCGTCATCGGCGTAGCTATCATCGAAAAACCTTTCACAAATCGTCGATAGTATCCGCAAGCCCCAAAAGCTCCTAACGGTAACATTCCTTGGAGGTCTCCAATTGACTATGGTCGAAATTTTGTTCAGTCCACCGACACCGATGCGACACCACGTGCCCCAAAAAAGCTAACCTCTTTCAGCCAAAATTCACATTTACCGAACTTTTATGATAATCGCTTATCTCGTAAGATTTGCAACACTAGCCTCGGTGTTCAAGATGTTCGGTTTCATCTCTCGAATTGACCTAAATGTCATCGATAACTACAACTACGGACCGATCCAAGTATGGCCTGAAAATTCTATTCATTAAATCCATAAACACCATTGGGGCATTAGTGAGCCCAAACGGCATCACCAAGAATTCGTAGTGACCGTACCTCGCTCTAAAAGCGGTTTTGGGTATGTCCGATTCTCGAACCCTCAACCGATAGTACCCGACCTTAAATCTATCTTTGAAAACACCAAGGCTCCCTTTAATTGATCAAATAAATCGTCAATTTGTGGCAACAGATATTTATTCTTTATCGTCACTTTATTGAGTTGACGATAGTCGATGCAAAACCTCATGCTTCCGCCCTTCTTTTTCACAAACAATACCGGTGCGCCCATGGAGAAAAAACTCGGTCGAGCGAAACCTCTATCCGTCAATTCTTGCAATTGGACCTTCAATTCCTTTAACTCCGTTAATGCCATACGACACGGAGCTATCGAAATTGGAGTGGTACCGGTACCAATTCGATGCCAAATTCTACTTCCCAAACAGTGGTAAGCAAGCAATTCTTTGGGAAAACATCCGGTATTCACAAACCACGCACAGATTCGGGTTTCTTTTTGATTCCTTGTCATCGAGCACGACGCAAGGTACGCCGCACCCTTTTCTTACATATTTCGGGCCAACATCGCGATATTTACGGTGGCAACTCCTTTAAGTCCGTAGACTCAACTCAGATATCTTGTTATTCGCGCTCCTCAAATCGATAGTCTTGCTCTTGCAATTTACAACCGCATCGTGCATGGTCAACCAATCCAGACCAAGAATAACGTCGATCTCATCGAACGGCAAAAGCATCAAGTCCGCCGGAAAACAAGAACCTCGGAACACTAGGGGACTTTTCTTGCACACTTTGTTGACAAGTACGTAATGACCCAAGGGGTTTGATACCCGAATTACAAACTCAGTAGACTCAATAGGCAAGTCTTACTGGATGCTAAGGTTTCACATATATATGAATGAGTAGAACCAGGGTCAATCAAAGCAATCACATTTGTATTGAAAAGAGTGAAAGTACCGGTAATGACATCTGGAGAGGCAAGATCCTCGCGTCTTGCGCAGATGGCATAAGTCCTCGCAGAGCACGAGCCTCGGATCGATGGTAGCATCTCTAGATCCTCTCGACCGCCATCGACATTGCCCATATTTCTAGGTGGCCTACCTCGAGCAAGCAGTAGCACCCGGGTTTCCACTCGACTCACATTCTGCTCAAGCATCCTCGGGCAATCCTTCATAAAGTGGTCGGCCGTTCCACACTTATAACAGAGCGATCACGAAACCAACAGCTCCCGAATGCCATTTGCCACAATGTGGACACTCCGCCTCTCTCGGCGATTATTTCCACCATCGGCGATCAAGTGACTCGTGTGGTCACGGGGTCGATCGCGTCCTCGTCTAGAAAAGCCCAAACGCCTCTAGACCGGCTCACATCATCTTGAAATCTCTTTGATGCTTGTTGAAGAGACTTTCCGAGGACCTCTTCGAATTCTCCGGTCCCACATCAACTTTTTGTTTCTCCTTTTAAGCTCTTGACTTTACAAGCTCGCTCAACAAGTACTACGAACTCTCGTATCTCGAGAATGCCAACGAACATCCTTATATCATCATTCAGCCCATCCTCAAGCGTTTACACATAATAGCTTGGACGAAATGCATTCTCGCAGCGTCTGGCTAAGCCTCACAAACTTTCGCTCGTAGTCATAGCGGACATAGAACCTTGCTTAAGATCAAGAAATTCCCTTCACTTTTGGTCGATGAATCTCGACTAATATACTTTTTGAACTCGGTTTGAAAGAATTCCCAAGTCACTTGCTCTCTAGGCACCACGAAGTCGAGTACTCCACCAATAGTAGGCGGACTCACATAGCAAGGAGATGGTACACTTTAAGCACTCATCGGTGTACAGGATAGCTCATCGAGCACCGGATAGTGTTATCCAACCAAAATTTAGCTCGCTCGGCATCATCATCATCCGTAGCCTTAAATTCAGTGGCCCCATGTTTTGAATCCTATCGATTGGGGCTTACTTGACCTTATTTGGTCGATCACCGGAGGTATTGTGGGTGCGGGGTTGCATTTGTCGGGAATGGAGGTTGTGGAACAGTAGTGTTAGTTCGAATGTATTGATTAAACCATTCGCTCATCACACTATAAAAGGCTTGCCTAGCCTCATCATTCGGATTGCTGGCCATAGGTTGAGAGTCCGGCGCTGTCCCTTGCGCGGAGCAGCGCCACTCTCACACCATCAGCTATCGCTTCGGTTGGGATCGGATCCATTCTAATAACAAACACAAAGTCAAATTGTCGTAAATCACCACACTATCGATTCATCATTTAATGGCATGTATAGCTAGACCCCAAACACATCACGGTAGTCCTAGAATCGACTAAACCGTGGCTCGATACCAATAAAATTGTAACACCCGAACCCGAGACCATCGCCGATTGTCGGACACGAGGGTTAACAAGCCAAGTTCACATGTTTTGCCCACCAATTTGGCATTTCCAGTCAGGCTGGAAGACTGCGTCACCGTCGCCTTAAAATCATATCTCGAGTTTCAAAACTCGAAACTGGTTTCGTAAATTTTCCTGAATTTAGACTCATATATCCATCCATGGATTTATTTCTAGAATTTTGGTCGGGCCAATTGGTACAGTTTATTAGTTAAAGTCACCCATGTTACAGGGATCGACTGCTCTGACCTTCTCGCGGTATAACTTGAATATCTCTCTGTACAGGGCTTTAATGCTGGTGCCGTTTGTTTCTAATAAAACTACACTCAAAATGGAATCTGTACATATAAGGTATGTCTCCTAATTATTTCTGGATAATTTATAGTGAATTTTTAAAGTTGCGACAGGGGACCCAGAAACCGTTCTGGCCCTGTTTCACAATAGCTTCAATATCTCTTAACATGTAACTCCTATGATCATTTCGCTTCTTCCATATGAAAATAGACTCATTAAGGTTCATTTACATAGCTTATTCACTATTTAATACCATTCCTACAATTTTGGTGATTTTTCACATTCACGTCACTGCAGCTGGCAGCATCTGTTTTAAGGTAGGTCTTATCTATTTTTTCTAGTCTCCATCAACCAACTAGTCTTGCCATACATAGGTTCACATATGATCATTTTAACCATACCAATGGCTGATCATGTGACCAACACTCCCATTTCCGATCCATAATGACATCATGACACCATATATATACATTCAAACCACAAATAGTCTAAGTTCATGCTTCCTTTTACGAGCCATTTTCGCATGGTCGTATACATATACATCGCCACATTTTAAACCAACAAGGGTAGTCCTATACATGCCATTTCAAAGTTCAACCAAAATTTATACCAAAATAGAGGCGTGGATAGTGTGGATGACTTCGACTTTATTGATCCCGAATCCGTTTGCTATCGGCGAAATCTATAAAACAGAGAGCCAAAGCAACGGGTAAGCATTTTATGCTTAGTAAGTCTCAAGGAATATAATCAGCTTTAATTAAAGCAATACATTCACATAACCAAATGCATCATTTCATTAATGCACATTCACATAATCGTACTTACTTCACCATCCCAACACTTATGTTCATACACAAATAACGGCTTCATTAAGGCCGATAACTCCCTCCATCATAGGAGCAGATATTCATACGCTCTTACTCCTAGCAGCATAAAGCACACACCGCACTTACCTTGTCATTGGGAAATTTCACAAGTGCATTAGCTGAAATTTTCCAGCAAGCTTATAATTTTCAAATCACATACCTTCGGAGTTTAACCGGACGTCGCTACTCGTTCAATCGCCTTCGGGACATAGCCCGGTTATGGTAACCCGCACCAAGGCCTACGGGACTTAACCGGATATCACGATTTGCACAAATGCCTTGGTCTTAGCCGGATTTAACAACTTGCACGAATGCCTTCGGTCTTAGCCGGATATAGCTACTAGCACAATTGCCTTGGTCTTAACCCGGATATAATTTTCAGCATAATTGTCTTGGGGCTTAGCAGGATATCATTCAATTTCTCATGCACACATACATCAATAATCATTGGACATACATATTTCATTTTCCTTACTAAGGCTCAAACACAATTATAATCATTAGCATATTCGCCTTGGGACTTAGCCGGGTGGAATTCAAATACTCATACACACATAATCAATAATCATACACATCCATATTTCATCTCACATAATTCAAGTAAGGTCACTTCTTGAGGACTTACCTCGGATGTTGTCGAACGGCTTTTACGGCTATTCGATCACTTTTCCTTCCCTTGTCCAATTGTGGACCTCTTAGCTCTTGAGCTAATTCAAACAAATTCAATTTATTAAAACCTCATTGTGCTAGCTTATGGCGAATATGACAAGGAATTTAAATGGTCATATGGCCACTCTTTAGCTTGAATACACAATGGTCATGCACATTTTATACTACATCAAGCAATTCAATACAATTTATTTGAGCATCAAGGAAATGCTAAGGCCTTCAATAGGCTACCCAAGGCGAATATTCATGTACATGTTGAGGCCAATTATGCACTTAATACCTCACAAAAACAGCATGCATTTTACTAGTTAATGCTTTGCATATTGTGGCTCAAAACTTATAATATAGCATCAAGCACTTATATGTGTGCTAGGCCGATTTGTGCTTGCAATTTCACAATTATTCTTCAACATCTTCTTCTTTAAACAAACTTATTCATCACTTCCTTCATAACCAAAACATCATGTGCAAACATATATATACATATATGAGCATGGTCAATTTCAAGGTGTCCATAGCCATCCAAAACACAAATTTTAACTAACATGCAAGAAGCATGAACCATGCTCATGAATGCATCATGGTCGAATATGACAATCATGCTCCTTTTCAACTTCAATCATGATAAAACAAAAGAAAGCTCAAAATCTTACTCAAGAGTAGACAATTAGTCATTGCATGCATCATCATCAAGCTTCACACTTAGCATGCAATGGCTTTATCACCATAACAACTTTGGCCAAATACCATTTCCATGGCTTAACAAAGATTTGAGCCATGGCTAACATGCACATCAAGTTAGCAACCAAAACATGCATGAAACTCCTAACACAACCTCATACATACCTTAATCTTGATGCAAACTTAGCCAAATCTCCTTCTAGATCTCTTCCAAACCAAGCATGAAGCAAAATCCTCCTTCTTCCTTAGTTTTGGCTCAAAGAAAGGATGAACAAAATTTTTTCTTTCCTTCTCTACAACTCACGGCAATGGGGGATTACCACACTCACACATTTTTTTTTTCATTTTTTATCACCCATACACCTTTGTTTATTATTTCACCCTAATGCACCAACAAAACATGTTTCATGACATGTTTAGCCCATCCTCCTTGTCATGGCCGCCACCACCTATAAAAGGGGGAATTTGACATGCAAGTCCATTATTTTGCATGCATGCTTTAATTAGTCATCACACATTTCCTATCATACTTTCAAAGTTCATTACTAAGCCTTTCTTGTGGAATTCACCCTTATAACACTAAATCAATCATCATAAAATGTCATACATGAGCACACACATATTATAGGCATCAAAATAAATTTTTAATTATTTTTATGCCTCGGTTTTGTGGTCCCGAGACCACCTTCCGACTAGGGTCAATTTTGGGCTGTCACATAATGCCCCTGCGGTGTTTATGGATTTAATGAATAGAATTTTCAGGCCATACTTGGATCGGTTCGTAGTTGTATTTATCGATGACATTTAGGTCAATTCGAGAGATGAAACCGAACATCTTGAACACCGAGGCTAGTGTTGCAAATCTTACGAGATAAGCGATTATACGCAAAGTTCGGTAAATGTGAATTTTGGTGAAAGAGGTTAGCTTTTTTGGGGCACGTGGTGTCCGTGATCGTGTCGGTGGACTGAACAAAATTTCGGCCATAGTCAATTGGAAACCTCCAAGGAATGTTACCGAAGTTAGGAGCTTTTTGGGGCTTGCCGGATACTATCGACGATTTGTGAAAGGTTTTTCGATGATAGCTGCGCCGATGACGTAAACTACTCCAAAAGATGTTGAGTTCGAGTGGTCGAACATTTGTCAAGAAAGTTTCGATCGACTAAAAACTTGTTTAACCGAGGCCCCAGTGCTAGTACAAGTGAGTCCGGTAAAGAGTTTGTCATATCTGATGACGCATCCTTGCTTGGGTTAGGTTGTGTGTTATGCAAGAAGGTCGAGTTGTGGCTTACGCGTCGAGACAACTAAAGCCGCATGAGAGAAACTATCCGACCCATGACCTTGAACTAGCGACCATAGTGTTCGCCTTGAAGATATGGCGGCATTACTTGTTTGGAGAAAGGTGTCATATTTATTCGGACCACAAGAGTCTAAAATATTTGATGACTCAGAAAGATTTAAACCTGCGACAAAGACGTTGGCTTGAGTTGTTGAAAGACTATGAACTCATCATTGATTATCACCCGGGAAAGGCCAACGTGGTGGCCGATGCTTTAAGTCGCAAGGCACCGCTATGCGCTTTGAGAGCGATGGATGCTCATTTATCCGTTTCACCCGAGGAGGTGCTAGTAGTCGAATTAGAGGCCAAACCGTTATTGATTCATCAAATACTTGAATCTCGGAAGGTCGACGCTGAATTGGTCGCTAAGCGAGCCGAATGTGTTTCGGATGAAGAATCGGAATTTCAGATTGACGATAATGACCGCTGACGTTCAAGGGTCGATTATGTATTCCAAGAAATTGAACTTGTTTCGATGATTTTGAGCGAGGCTCACAGTGAGTCGAATGTCAATCCACCCGGTAGTACTAAAATGTACAATGACCAAACGCCAATTTTGGTGGCGGTATGAAATGAGACATTTCAATTTGTTTCAAGGTGTACGATATGTCAACAAGTGAAAGCGGAACATCAAGTGCCATCGGGATTACTTGACCAATCATGATACGAATAGAAATGGGATCGAGTGACAATGGATTTTATATCCGGATTACCGATTTTCGGCAAGTAAGAAAGATGCGATTTGGGTCATTGTTGATAGATCGACCAAGTCCGCTCAATTTATCCCCGTCCGCACGGATTTTTCGCTCGATAAATTGGCGAATTATACGTCTCCCAAATTATTCGATTGCATGGGGTGCCTATTTCTATCGTGGTCGGATAGAGACCCAAGATTACATCGCGATTTTGGAAGAAATTTCAAGAGGCTTTGGGTACCAAGTTGCATTTCAAAGACCGCCTTTCACCCCAAACCGATGGTCAATCCGAGCGGATAATTCAGATACTTGAGGATATGTTAAGATGTTGCGTCCTCGAGTTTAGTGGTTCATGGGAGCGGTATTTGCCGTTGATTGAATTCGCTTACAACAAACTTTCAATCAAGTATTAAGATGGCACCCTACGAGGCCTTGTACGGTCGTAAATGCCGTACACCATTGTTTTGGACCGAGCTTGGTGAAAGCAAGATTTTCGGTGGATTTGATTAGAGATCTTTGAGCAGAAAGTGAAAGTAATCCGTGAAAGTCAAGATAGCCTCCGATCGTCGTAAGTCGACGCAGCTGAAGCGTAAGGATATCGAGTATCGTGGGTGATAAAGTGTTTCTCAAGGTATCGCCTTGGAAAAAGATACTCGATTCAGCCGTAAGGGCAAGTTGAGCCCGAGGTTCATTGGGCCATACGAGATATCCGAAGCGAGTCGATCCAAATGGCATATCGTTTGATTTTGCCCCGAACTCGAAAAGGTTCACGATGTCTTTCACGCTTCGATGCTTCGACGCTATAGATCCGATCCATCGCACGTGATTAGTCCATCGAAATTGAAATTCAAGCTAATATGAGTTATGAGGAAGAACCGATTCGTATCCTATCACGAGAAGTGAAAGAGTTGCGAAACAAGCGGGTTCCGCTAGTAAAAGTGTTATGGCTCAAGCACGGGATAGAAGAAGCTCTTGGGGAGACCGAGAACTCTATGAAAGAGCGATATCCAAACCTATTTACGGTAAGATTTTCGGGACGAAAATTTCTTAAGTGGGGAGAGTTGTGACAGCCCAAAATTGACCCTAGTCGGAAGGTGGTCTCGGGACCACAAAACCGAGGCATAAAAATAATTAAAATTTATTTTGATGCCTATAATATGTGTGTGCTCATGTATGACATTTTATGATGATTGATTTAGTGTTATAAGGGTGAATTCCACAAGAAAGGACTTAGTAATGAACTTTGAAAGTATGATAGGGAAATGTGTGATGACTAATTAAAGCATGCATGCAAAATAATGGACTTGCATGTCAAATTCCCCTTTATAGGTGGTGGCCGGCCATGACAAGGAGGATGGGCTAAACATGTCATGAAACATGTTTTGTTGGTGCATTAGGGTGAAATAATAAACAAAGGTGTATGGGTGATAAAAAATGAAAAAAAATGTGTGTGAGTATGGTAATCCCCCATTGCCGTGAGTTGTAGAGAAGGAAAGAAAAAATTTTGTTCATCCTTTCTTTGAGCCAAAACTAAGGAAGAAGGAGGATTTTTGCTTCATGCTTGGTTTGGAAGAGATCTAGAAGGAGATTTGGCTAAGTTTGCATCAAGATTAAGGTATGTATGAGGTTGTGTTAGGAGTTTCATGCATGTTTTGGTTGCTAACTTGATGTGCATGTTAGCCATGGCTCAAATCTTTGTTAAGCCATGGAAATGGTATTTGGCCAAAGTTGTTATGGTGATAAAGCCATTGCATGCTAAGTGTGAAGCTTGATGATGATGCATGCAATGATGGATTGTCTACTCTTGAGTAAGATTTTGAGCTTTCTTTTGTTTTATCATGATTGAAGTTGAAAAGGAGCATGATTGTCATATTCGCCATGATGCATTCATGAGCATGGTTCATGCTTCTTGCATGTTAGTTAAAATTTGTGTTTTGGATGGCTATGGACACCTTGAAATTGCCATGCTCATATATGTATATATATGTTTGCACATGATGTTTTGGTTATGAAGGAAGTGATGAATAAGTTTGTTTAAAGAAGAAGATGTTGAAGAATAATTGTGAAATTGCAAGCACAAATCGGCCTAGCACACATATAAGTGCTTGATGCTATATTATAAGTTTTGAGCCACAATATGCAAAGCATTAACTAGTAAAATGCATGCTGTTTTTGTGAGGTATTAAGTGCATAATTGGCCTCAACATGTACATGAATATTCGGCCTTGGGTAGCCTATTGAAGGCCTTAGCATTTCCTTGATGCTCAAATAAATTGTATTGAATTGCTTGATGTAGTATAAAATGTGCATGACCATTGCGTATTCAAGCTAAAGAGTGGCCATATGACCATTTAAATTCCTTGTCATATTCGCCATAAGCTAGCACAATGAGGTTTTAATAAATTGAATTTGTTTGAATTAGCTCAAGAGCTAAGAGGTCCACAATTGGACAAGGGGAAGGAAAAAGTGATCGAATAGCCGTAAAAGCCGTTCGACAACATCCGAGGTAAGTCCTCAAGAAGTGACCTTACTTGAATTATGTGAGATGAAATATGGATGTGTATGATCATTGATTATGTGTGTATGAGTATTTGAATTCCACCCGGGCTAAGTCCCGAAGGCGAATATGCTAATGATTATAATTGTGTTTGAGCCTTAGTAAGGAAAATGAAATATGTATGTCCAATGATTATTGATGTATGTGTGCATGAGAAATTGAATGATATCCGGGCTAAGCCAAGACAATTATGCTGAAAATTATATCCGGTTAAGACCCAAGGCAATTGTGCTAGTAGCTATATCCGGGCTAAGACCAAGGCATTCGTGCAAGTTGTTAAATCCGGGCTAAGACGAAGGCATTTGTCCAAATCGTGATATCCGGGTTAAGTCCGTGAGGCCTTGGTGCGGGTTACCATAACCGGCTATGTCCCAAGGCGATTGAACGAGTAGCGACGTCCGGTTAAACTCCGAAGGTATGTGATTTGAAAATTATAAGCTTGCTGGAAAATTTCAGCTAATGCACTTGTGAAATTTCCCAATGACAAGGTAAGTGCGGTGTGTGCTTTATGCGCTAGGAGTAAGAGCGTGATGAATATCCGCTCCTATGATGGAGCGAGTTATCGGCCTTAATGAAGCCGTTATTTGTGTATGAACATAAGTGTTGGGATGGTGAAGTAAGTACGATTATGTGAATGTGCATTAATGAAATGATGCATTTGGTTATGTGAATGTATTGCTTTAATTAAAGCTGATTATATTCCTTGAGACTTACTAAGCATAAAAATGCTTACCCCGTTGCTTTGGCTCTCTGTTTTATAGATTTCGCTCGATAGCAAACGGATTCGGGATCAATAAAGTCGAAGTCATCCACACTATCCACGCCTCTATTTTGGTATAAATTTTGGTTGAACTTTGAAATGGCATGTATAGGACTACCCCTTGTTGGTTTAAAAATGTGGCGATGTATATGTATACGGCCATGCGAAAATGGCTCGTAAAAGGAAGCATGAACTTAGACTATTTGTGGTTTGAATGTATATATATGGTGTCATGATGTGATTATGGATCGGAAATGGGAGTGTTGGTCACATGATCAGCCATTGGTATGGTTAAAATGATCATATGTGAACCTATGTATGGCAAGACTAGTTGGTTGATGGAGACTACAAAAAATAGATAAGACCTACCTTAAAACAGATGCTGCCAGCTGCAGTGACGTGAATGTGAAAAATCACCAAAAATTGTAGGAATGGTATTAAATAGTGAATAAGCTATGTAAATGAACCTTAATGAGTCTATTTTCATATGGAAGAAGCGAAATGATCATAGGAGTTACATGTTAAGAGATATTGAAGCTATTGTGAAACAGGGCCAGAATGGTTTCTGGGTCCCCTGTCGCAACTTTAAAAATTCACTGTAAATTATCCAGAAAGAATTAGGAGACATACCTTATATGTACAGATTCCATTTTGAGTCTAGTTTCATTATAAACAAACGGCACCAGAATTAAATCCCTTTACAGAGAGATATTCAAGTTATACCGCGAGAAGGTCAGAGCAGTCGATCCCTGTAACATGGGTGACTTTAACTAATAAACTGTACCAATTGGCCCGACCAAAAATTCTAGAAATAAATCCATGGATGGATATATGAGTGTAAATTCAGGGAAAATTTACGAAACCAGTTTCCGAGTTTTGAAACTCGAGATATGATTTTTAAGGCGACGGTGATGCAGTCTTCCAGCCTGACTGGAAATGCCAAATTGGTGGGCAAAACATGTGAACTTGGCTTGTTAACCCCTCGTGTCTGACACCGGTGATGGTCTCGGGTTCGGGGTGTTACATTTCATATTCAATTTAATTCAATTTACATCCTAGGAAAAATTATTATTTTGCCCCCATACTTTTTGCAAATGACAATTTCGTCCCTAGGCTCGAAAATTGAAATTCATGCAATTTAATCCTTATTCCGAGCCTAACCAAAATTTTCATATAACTTTTACAACACATGTATTTCACAAAATTTAGAATTTTTCCAAAACTTTTACATCTTTACAATTTAATCCCTAAATCATATTTTCCTCAAAATTCACTATCTATCAACAACTTTTCATTTTCTACCATAAATTTTAAAATTTTAGCATATTCATCCATGGGAAAACTTTGATACTTTGATATCTTTTCAAATTAATCCCCAAAATAGGTAGATTAAGCTATCTCGATCTCAAAAATATAAAAATTACTAAAAACAGGACAAGAAAAAATACCTAATTAAGCTTGATTAGTTTTCTTTCTCTCTCCTAGGGTTTCCATGAAATTCTTAGGGATGAATATGATATAAAATGATATTATTTCTATTTAATTATTTATTATCCATTAAGTTTTCCACTTTCCAGTTTAGTCCTTGCCTTTTTCTAATTTTCCAAGGATGATTTATCAAAAATATCTACTAACTTTTCTTTAATGGTCTAATTATCATATAAGGACCTCAAGTTTTGAATTCCATAGCTATTTGATACTTATAGCTACTAGAATTTAACTTTTTCATTTTATACAATTTGGTCCTTTCCTTAATTAAACACATAACCGATAAAATTTTCTTATCAGAATTTTCATATGACATTCCTATCACAAAGCAGACCATGCAATAATATTAAAATAAATTTTCTTTCTGACTCGAATTTGTAGTCCCGAAATTACTATTTCGATTTCACTAAAAATGGGTTGTTACACCAATACCTCATTTTCTAAAACCACCTGACTTTAGGGTCTTACCACTTGAGCTTAATTAATCATTTATATCACAAAAATTACCATAATAAAAACCTTTTTAAAACTATATTTGACTTGTAAATATTATATAATAATATTTACGAACTTACTCGTCAAATTTGTGGCCCTGAAACCACTGTTTCTAACACTACTGAAAAATGGGCTATTACAGTAGTAGTCTCGAAACCCTACATCATGTGTTTAGAGATTGTCAAGTTTCAGTATCTTTATGGAATAACTTAAACTTACAATAGGTACTGTCGTTACTTGAAATGCTTGATGTAGAATGATTCAACAGGGATTTTTCCCAATGCATTGAAGAATAGTGTAAGGTATTCGTTTATGGAGTATGGAGGATTTGGACAAATAGGAATAAAACAAAGCATGAAGGATTCTGCTGTACGAGTAACAAGATCGCATATTGGATCCAAATATATATTTTTGAAATAAATAGTCCAGAATAGAGGGATGTTACCAGATTTACGAGTGAAGAGGCTTGGGTACCTCAAAACACCCAGTCAATCAAAGTAAACTTTGAAGTCGCTTTCTGTCAAGACTAGAATAAATATTCTTCGGGACTAGTCATTCGTGACTCCCAAAGGGTGGCTTTAGTCACAAAATAGAAATTGCAGGATCGTGTAGCTTCTCCATTCGCGGCGGAAGGCCTTATCTGTCTATTAGCAGCACAATAAGCATCCAATTGGGTCTTCATCAGGTGGTCATAGAAGGAGATGCGATATCCATCATAAACAAAAGCAAAAGGAGCATTAGAGACAGATTAAAGGTTTGGGCTATCATCGACGATATACATCAGACAAAGACATCATTTTAACAACTAAAGTTTGCTTATGTGCCTAGATTCGCAAACATTTTTGCTCATAACCTTGCAACAAAATGTCTAAGAACAGGGAAAGAAAGTTACTTGGACTTAAGAATGATGAACGACATCGGAGCAGGATCTTTGCTCCTCAGACCAAGAGAACCAGATTGATAGCGGAAATGGGATCATTTGAGTAGAAAGAAAGGCAAAGAAATGCCAAAGATCGGTTTTTTGGGAACATTTTCCTTTTAGGAATCTAGCACTGACACAAGCTTCTAGGGTTTATTTTTGGAGAGTGGGTGCCAGCTAAGTTTAGGCTGGCTTTTAATTTATTTTCTTTTTCAATTTCGTTTCGTTTATTGTTTTTGTTCTTGCTTTTAATTCTGCTTGTTTCTTCACTCTCGTAGACCATTTTCAATGGGTTAGCTTGTACTTTGATATGTTTTATTATAAAGTCCAACCTGGTTCATTTCAAAAATAAAAATTCAATTCTATTGATAATTTTAATATCATTGTTTCAATATCCAATCTCAGGAATAACTAAAATAGCCACCTTTTAACCTTATCCAAGTGAATCCATCCATTATAAGTTTTGATCATATTTGTTTTTCTTTTTGGTACAATGTCTAAAATTATCCATAACACTTCCCAAACCCATAAATAGAAAGATAATATGCTTCAGCACATTCGGACTCACGTTCTCCTACATTAGAAAAAATACCCATGTTGATCGAGTTAAGACTCAATCAGCTGATCCAACATATTAGTTAAGTTCTTAACACGAACGTCTCCTTAATACATGGTAAAGCATTAGAACATCAAATTCTTACTTACTCTTGTGGCAGGTGCTACATGCCTACATGTATCTGTCAAACCAATCTTTTAGGTGGATAACACTATACCAAACAGACTATTACTGCAATATGCCGAAACTTTGGATCTGCCAGATCTAGGGTTTTACAAAGACGTGCCTGTAAGACGCGTAATTAGGAGAGAGAATAAAAACGTGTTCTACAGTGCGCATTCTCCTATGAACGGTAACTTTTCCAATGGCTAAGAGGATTCCAACAACCAAAAATTTCCCTATATAAACCCTTCCAAACTTCATTATTTTCAACCAAATACTCAAAACACATTCCTCCATCCTAAATTCTCAATCTTCAATTTTCAATTTCAATTTCCGATTTCCAATTTTCAATTCTCAATCTTCAATCCTCAATTTCCAATCCTCAATCCTCAAATATTTTTTTAATTCTTTTTTCGATTTTATTCTCTTTGATTTTATTTTATTCGTTATAATTTTTAAATGACAAATTAACTTATCCGTTTGAATGACAAACATATCTCCAATGTTCAATTACAAATGGTAAGAAAAAATTATTAAATTATTTAATTTGAAATAGTTAATTATTATATTATTTAGATTATTAAATTTTTATGTTTATATATTGGAGTGACGAAAATGTGCAAGTCTACACAATTGCAACAAGTAATAAAGTGACAAGTAAATGTTGAGTTATCACACCCACAGGGACTGTAAAAGAAAAATATTTATGAAATGTAAAGTAAACACTTTGGTGATGAAAATAATATTTGATTTGAAAAGGTGTTATGAAAACCAAAAATAATTTAACTAAGAAAAAATAAAAAGTAAAAATATTCCAATGCAATTTCTAAAAGATGGGTTTAAATCAAGATGACATAAATGTGCTAGATCAATTACATTCTTTAACTTAAATTACTGAACTCATGTTCATGCTGTTACGAATAATTTCACGGCAACTTGTATTTTGCTAACTAATGCATAGACAAACTTACTAAACCAATTGATCTCTTGAATATATTACTATGTCAATTCAAATAATTAATCAATTTTCATAAGCAAGTATAAGATAAAGTGAAGTAACAATATAGTCCTATATTGAAATAATTTAATCACAATAATCTTGCAAGTTATGCAAAGCTAATGTACCGTTTAATACTGTCGCTAATTTAACCTTCAGCTACTTTAGAAGATTAAACATGCATTAATTAAATATTGTGTCAATTAATTACAATTTTGATACCATTAATACTTAATTCATTTGTTACCTTACAATTATAATGCAAGTATAACGTATGCATGATTTTATTTAATTGAACAAATTACAAAGGCCTAATAACAACACAAACACGATTATAATAATTTAAGTGGACAGAATGCAATCAATCTTACACGAATTAAATTTAAGTAATTGTAATTAAATAAATAATAAAAACAAAAAAAATATCCATGCTCATAATTACAACATAAACAAGAAAATTAAAGAGAAGAAACTAGAAAGCAAATCCAATATTTCGCCGAAGCCAGACTAGCGCGCTCCTCTCCTTCTCTGCTTATCTTGTTAATCCGAGACCTTCAAAAAAACTTGAATGCTACTACTCCAAGGTGAATGAAAGATATTTTTCAAGAGGGAAATTGGAAATGTAATGAAATGAGAAAAACGGGAAAACAAAGAAGGGAAAGGAAGAGAGAAAGTGAGTGAAAGAGAGAGATGTGTGGAAATGAATGATGTGTGAAATGAGGAAGGGAATAGGGGTATTTATAGGTAGGAATGGTTACTAAAAATAGCAAATAAATTTCAGCCACTCCCTTTCCCTTGGCTAGCCATGCATGGTGCAAGTTTGAATGATTTAAACTTTGCTATATTTAGCTTGAGGCAAAAAGTGAAAGGCACAAAAGTGTAGGGGTTTGAATAACATTTAGGATAAACTCAAGGGCTGTTTTGCAAGTATAAAAATAAGCTAAAATCAGCTGATTGGATAAACAATTGGGACGATTTTGGGTTGCCCAATTACTTGGCGGTTCAGTACTCTATACTTGGCACATTGGCCCACTTTCTTCTCCATACTTTATATTAATTTTTAACCCAGTTAATGTTGGATAAAAATTTAATATAAAGTATGTATAATAATAATATTTATACCATATTTGGCTGGAAAATAATTTAGCCATGTTCTTGATTCACTTGATGCAAAAATTACCCCAACGGCTCAAGCTTTTTGAGGTGTCTACTGAGCCAATTTTCAGCTTTTGTACAAAACTATTGAAAATAAACCAAATTTGTGAAAATTTTATTATAAAATAATAATAATTAAATATGTTAAAAATTAAGTGCAAATTATTTTATAAGTAAGGTATGAATTTCAACAAAAATTACTATGAAACTACACAAATTACAATTCAAAAGGTGCAAAAAAAGTCTATATATTTTTGTATTTCCACACCCCCAAACTTAATTCATTGCTAGTCCCGTGTAATGCACAAATTGAAAAAGAAATTGATAGAAATCACCTTTTAAAAAGATATTTAGAACACATTTCCTGTACTACTATGAGTTTTCTGTAATTATACTCAAGAACAAGAATTTTGAAATTATGCAACTCAAGTATACATATTGTTTGAATTATTCTCAATCGTTATCATGATAAAAAGAATAGACTAAATGCTTTCTAAATAAAGATACGCTAATTCTTACCAATTAATTTTTATTCCCTTATTTAAGACTAAACTGCAATCACTAAGTTTAATTTATGTTTTCATATATTGAACATAGCAATTTCTCTCTACTAATGTAGGCATCACAGAAATCTAAATCGAAAGGTTTTTTAAATAGTTTGTAATACGGCTAGGCTAGAAGTCAGTAAAAGATAGATGAATTTAAGCTAAAAACCCTAGACTCATCTTGTAACACCCCCTAACCCGTGTCTGTCGTCGGAACAGGGTTACAGAGCATTACCAAAATTTACAGATCAAATAAATAGATAATTCATATCATATAGTATTTATATCATAAATCAATCATAATGTCCCTCATATGAGCCCTCGAGACCCAAAATACACATTAGAAACAAGTCAGGACTAAATCGGGTACTCAAAAAATGTTTTGAAAAATATAAAAATTTTTCAAAGGTGCAGGGGACACAGGCCTGTGTGTCTCACACGGTCAAGAGACACGCTCGTGTCTTAGGCTGTATGGGCATTCAAAATTGGGACACATGGCCTTGTCTCAGCCCATGTCTAAAATAATGAGCTCACTGAATTGGATCACACGGCCAAGCCATATGCCCGTGTCCTAGGCCGTGTGAGCATACTGACTTGCGTAAATAAAGTGCAGGGGTCACATGGCCAAGCCACACACCTGGTCCTAGGCCATTTGAATATTTTGAGCATTCTATTTTGCAGTTTTAAAGATACAGGGGACACATGGCCAAACCACATACTCGCGTCTAGGCCATGTGTCACATACGACTGAGACACATGCTCGTGTGGACAAAAATAGGCCATTTCCAAGCGACATTTCTCACCCAAATGTGGTATCAACCTAAACACAACAATTTGCACATTCACAAGTCACAACAAGACCTTCAATTCAATCCAAAATCAAGTTTTATACCTAACATATCATCATATTTATTCAAGTATCCAAAATTACCAAAATAACCATTTACACATATGTGTATATTTTCCCAAATATGCTATCTCAAGCCTATCATCAATATGCCTATATGATTTCCATCATTCAACCATTTCAATCACACATCATATATGTTAAGGCCATATATATACATATCAAAATATACCATTCGCAAGCCATACCAAAGGCTAATTTCAACCAAACATTTACATGTCATAATTGGCTAAATTAACCTATACATGCCAATGTAACCAAAATCAGTTTGCTATATATACCGAAAAGGCTGATGGACAGTGTGATGTAGCTCCGACTAGCTTCCAACCTTAATGAGCTTTTGTGTTACTATAAAACAAGGAATATAAAATAGAGTAAGCATTTAATGCTTAGTAAGTTTGTATAACATGGAATTAGCTTACCATTTAATCACATTAAAGGTAAGCATTCTAGGCATATTCAAATCAAATTTTCCAAAAGCCTTAACACATATCCTCATCACCCATGTTAGTCATGTATTTCATATGAATATCAAGAAACATATATGAGTTCAACCATAATCAAATTTCCATATTCATACAGTTTTCACATCAAGTGTCCATGTAATATGTACAAATCATATCCATGTATTTAAAATATATATTCATAATAATTCGTCTCAAATTCATATTATCTCATATCAGAACTTTGCCCGTTGAACCATTTAAAATATTGTTGGATACACAGGTAGTATAGATGAAGTGTACAAATATGTAATTCATTAAATCACATATAGGTATGCTCATGCAAGCATATAATTAGGAAGCTCTTTCGAGCCATATAACGGAAAGCTTGTAACACCCTTAACCCATATCCATTGCCAAACTAGGGTTAAGAGGCATTACTGGACAATCGAAACATTTTGAATTCATTTCACAATCTAAAAGTCATATGTCATTATATCAGAATCAAACATCAACTTAAAGTCACTTTCTTAGGTCATCGAGACCTTAAACATGTATTAGGAAGGAGTCGGGACTAAACTGAGCACATACAAATTTTTCCAAAACTTAAACATTTTTCTAAGTTATAAAGGTTACACGCCCTTGCGAACTGGCTGTGTGCCTCACACGGCATTAGACATGCCCGTGTGTCTATGCCGTGGCAAAATAGGGCATATTTACTGACTTGTCCATACGGCCACAAGACACGTTTGTGTGCCAAGCCATGTGAAATTTAGGGAGGCTACTGACTTGGTCACACGGCTGACCATACGCCTATGTGCCAGCCCGTGTACCACACACGACCAATAGACACGCCCGTGTGTCTAGGTCGTGTCAAAACTGTAGAGTATACTGACTCTAATTTGTAGGGTACCCCTGGGGACACATGGCCGTGCAACATAACCATGTGTCACACACTGTTGAGACGTTTGTGTCTCTTCCCATGTGGACAAAAAAAGGCCATTTATAAGGCCAATTTGCCACCATAATTTCTGAAGCTAAAGAAGTGCAAAAGAAATCATCGGGCAAGTCATTTCAATCAGCATCAAAGAAGTTTAGAGATGATAATAGCTGTTCAAAAGCTAATGTGGGACATTCAAATAGAGATCGCGCTAGATCGCATTCAAATTTCAAAACTCCAGCTACATCTGTTGCCAGTGTTGGAAATGCTAAATTTGATCGCCCTAAGTGCAAGTATTATGGTAAAAGACATCTTGGTAATTGTAGACTGTATGATCGGGCTTGTTTTATATGTGGATCATTAGACAATTTTATCTGCGATGGCCCTAAATCTGTCGAGCAAGAAATTGTGAAAAATCTGAGGCCAAGTGGTAATATTTCTTGTGGTAAACCTTCCAGAAATAAGGGAAATGTAAGTGGCAATCAGAGAGAAACAAAAGACACAGCTGTTAGATCCGAGACTCGTGCACCTGCCAGAGCCTATGCTATTCGAGCTCTGAGGAAGCTTCGTTGCCAAATGTGATTACGGGTACATTTACTCGTTATGATACTTCTGTGATTGCTTTGATAGACCCTGGATCAACACATTCGTATATATGTATAAATTTAGTGAACAGTAAGACTTTTCCTGTAAACTCTACTGAATTTGTAATTAGAGTTTCAAACCCCCTAGGCAGATGTGTTTTGGTTGATAAAGTCTGCAAGAATTGTCCATTAATGTTTCGAGACATTTGTTTTCTGGCTGATCTGATGTTATTACCCTTTGATGAGTTTGATATAATTTTGGGTATGGATTGGTTAACTTTACATGATGCTATTTTGAAATGCAACCGAAAAACTATTGATTTGAGATGCAAGAATGATGAAATAGTCCGAATTGAATCTAGTGATTTGAATGGATTACCTGCTATAATATCTTCAATGGAAGCTCTGAGTATTGTGAGAAAAGGGTGTGAAGCCTACTTTGCTTATGTGATCGATTCAAAAATGTCAGAAAAGAAAGTTGAATTAGTGCCGTTGTATGTGAGTTCCCTGATGTGTTTTCTGAAGAACTTCTGGGATTACCTCCGATACGAGAAGTTGAATTTGGCATTGAATTAGTGCTTGGAACTACTCCGATTTTGATAACTCCATATAGAATGGCTCCACTGAATTAAAAGAATTAAAGTCTCAGTTGCAAGAGTTGACCGATAGAGGGTTTGCTAGACTAAGTTTCTCACCTTGGGGTGTTTCGGTTCTATTTGTGAAAAAGAAAGACGGTACGATGAGAATGTGTATAGATTATCGACAGTTGAACAAAGTGACTATCCAGAATAAGTATCCTCTTCCCCAAATTGATGATTTGTTTGATCAATTGAAAGGAGCTATTGTGTTTTCAAAGATAGATTTGAGATCAAGCTATTATCAGTTGCGAGTGAAAGACTCAGACATTCTGAAAACTGCTTTCCGGATGAGGTACGATCATTATAAATTCTTAGTTATGCCTTTTGGATTGACTAATGCACCTGCTATCTTTATGGATTTGATGAATAGAATTTTCAGAGCGTATTTAGATCGATTTGTTGTTGTATTCATTGATGACATATTGATTTACTCTTGTGATGAAACTGAGCATGTCGAGTATTTGAGAATAGTGCCATAGATTTTGCGTGATAAGCAATTGTATGCGAAGTTCAGTAAATGTGAATTCTAGTTACGAGAGGTCAATTTTTTGGGTCATATTGTATCAGTATTTGGTATCCGAGTTGATCCGAGCAAGATTTTAGCTATTCTAGATTGGAAACCTCCGAGCAATGTCTCTGAAGTCCGTAATTTTCTGGGACTTGCTAGTTATTACAGAAGGTTTGTAAAAGGCTTTCTATGATTGCAACTCTGTCAACGAAACTGCTTCAAAAAGATGTTAAATTTGAGTGGTCAGAAAAGTGTCAGAATAGCTTTGATCAGTTGAAAACTTTGTTGACTGAAGCTCCGATATTCGTATAACCCGAATTAGGTAAAGAATTTGTGATTTACAATGATGCTTTGTTGATCAGTCTGGGATGTGTTTGATGCAAGAAGGTAAAGTCATAGCTTATGCTTCTAGACAACTGAAGTCACATGAAAAGAACTATCTGACGAACAACCTTGAGTTAGCTGCGATTATGTTTGCTTTGAAAATCTGGCGTCACTATCTGTTTGGTGAGAAATGTCACGTATATTCTGATCATAAGAGTTTGAAATATTTGGTGACAGAGAAATATTTGAATCTGCAACAGAGAAGATGGTTAGAACTGCTAAAAGCCTATAACCTTGTGATTGATTATCATCCGGGTAAGGCAAATGTTGTTGTTGATGCTTTGAGTCGAAAATTATTATTTGCTCTGCGTGCGATGAATGCTCATTTGGTTCTGTCTGATGATGGTTCAGTTTTAGCTGAATTAATAGCGAGGCTTTGTTTTTACAGCAGATTATTGAAGCTTAGAAGATTGATAATGAGATTTTAGCAAAACGAGTTCAGTGTGATTTAGAGTCTGATTCAGAATTCAGAGTTGATAAAGATGATTGTTTGAGATTTCGAGATAGAATTTGTGTTCCGAGAAATCTAGAGTTAATTGAGATGATTTTGAATGAAGCTCACAATAGTCAGTTATCTGTGCATCCAGGTAGTACGAAAATGTATAATGATTTGAAACAACATTATTGGTGGTCTGGAATGAAAAGAGATATCTCTGACTTTGTTTCTAAATGTTTGATCTGTCAGCAAGTTAAAGCTGAACATCAGGTGCCATCTGGTTTGTTACAACCGATTATGGTTCCGAAATGGAAATGGGATAGAGTAACAATGGACTTTGTTTTGGGTTTACCCCTGTCTCCAAGAAAGAACGGCGCAATTTGGGTTGTAGTTGATCGATTGACGAAATCTGCTTATTTTATTCCGGTACGATCTGATTACTCACTTGATAAGTTAGCTGAGTTATACATTTTTGATATTGTGAGATTGCACGGTGTGCCATTATCTATTGTATCAGACAGAGATCTGAGATTTACATCACGATTCTGGAAGAAGTTGCAAGATGCTCTAGGTACAAAATTGCATTTCAGTACCACTTTCCACCCGCAAATGGATGGTCTAATCGCGTAAAATGTAAAAGTTACCTGCTATATGTTAAAAGTGTCTATTTGATTTGTCTTTGATAATGAGAGGTCCTTATTTGGTTATTATGCCACTTATATGTATAATGGACACTAATGGTCTTAATATATGTGAATTTATAATGGTTTATAAAAGGTAAAAATAGGAAAATTGTAATTAAAGTTATTATTAATAAAAGAAAAACATGAATTAGGTGATATATTCATCACCATTGCCGAAATTCTCAAAAGAAAAAGAAAGAAAGAAATAAGCTTGCTAGGGTTTGGCTACCTATTTTGGTGATTGAGGTATGTGTTTTGATCAATTTTCAATAATTTCTACGTTTTTGTGATCGTTGCTTTGAATACTATCAAGCCCATGTCTCAATTTCTGATTGTGTTGACGATTTTGAAATATGAAATTGATGAAACTATGAGTTTTGTGAAGTTAGTTGTTGATGAATGGAAGATATGTTTTGGGTTAACATGTTTTGTCTTTGGATTTTTGATGAATTTGAGTAAAATGGGCTAAATTGTAAAATTTGTAAATTGAGGGACTAAAATGTAAAATAAATGAAATATGTGGAATTGAATGAGTATTATGAACATTCAGTCAAGCATGAGTATATGCAAATTATGTGTATTTTGTGATTTTGTGAATTAGGGACTAATGTGTCAAAATGTGAAAATGTGAGGGCTAGTTTGCAAATTGCCCTAAATATGTATTTGTAGATTGATTTGAATGAATATGAAAGTGAATGAGTTAAATTTGAATTTATATAGATCGAGAATTAAAGAATACAAAATTAGATCGGAGAAAGTTAAAAGTCGTCGGGTAGTTGATTTAGTTTATCCGAATCCGTATGTAGTAAGTCAATATACAATAAATGTGTTTGAATTGAATTCTTATCATTCATATGATATTGAATTGTGATAAATGAATGTTCAAGCTAAAATATGTACTATTCGTGAAAGTATCGATAAAGTTCTGACGTTCGAAAAGCCTCGTATGAACCTTAGGAATAGTTAGGATACATATGTCATGACATAAGATTTTCGATATGTGTTATCGTGTAAGACCATGTCTGGGACGTTGGCATCGACTTCTGTTTTACGTTTAAGACCATGTCTGGGACATTGGCATCGTTAATCAATTACATGTAAGACCCTATTTGGGATAGTGGCATCAATGTTTGATTACATGTAAGACCACGTCTGGGACGTTGGCATTGTATTTACTTTCCGAGCTATCAGTGTATCCTTATGTTTCCACATGGTTCAAATGGGCATTCCAAGAAATCAAATGACTTTGTAAAATTGTATCCGATTCAGGTATGTTATCATTATATATTATGTTTGAGAATGAAAGGTAAGTATATGTACGAATGATAATCTATGATCTAAGTATATGAATATGAGGTTTGTGTTGGAATTAGGCTACAAAGTATAAGTAATTTGAAGATGCTTACTTTAAATGATAAGTTTACTTGTATATGGCTTACTAAGCTTTTAAAAGCTTACTTTGTGTGTGTTTGCATTGTTCTCTAGATATCGAAGCTAGTGTGAGCTTGGAGATCGTCGAGGATCGTCACCACACTATTGAATCTCATTTTGGTACCCTTTGGAAATGTATATAGTAAAGTATGGCATGTATAGGCTAGAAATATTTTGGATATGTTTTGTAATGTTTATACCATGCCATGTGATATGGCTAGCTTGTGTTTAAACTTACAGTTTGATAATGGTATATAATATATGATGCTAATGTGCTAATGTGATATGTTTTTGGTTGGCCAAAGGAAATGGTCAATTTGGTAAGGTTTTAGTATGATATTTGGTTGTATGTTTGGAGATTACCAAATTATATGTTTTGATATGCTTTTGTCTTATGTTTTTACATAAATTTGTAAGGTTTATGAGCTTGGAATTAATTGGAAATGTTATGATATGAATGACATATGTTCTGATATAGAAATTGGTTGTAATTGTAGTGCATATATGCTTGGATTGGTGCTTGTAGGCTTGACCCAATTGGGGTGGCAAATTGGGTATTCAAATGGCCTATTTTTGTCTACATGGGCGGAGACATGAGCATGTATCTCATCCAGGTGTGAAACACGGCTATGTCGCACGGCCGTCTGTCCCCTGGGGTACCCTAGGAATTAAAGTTAGTATACCCTCCAGTTTTGACACGACCTAAACACGGGGGCGTGTCTATTGGTTATGTGTGGCACACGAGCTGGCACATGGGCATGTGGTCGGCCGTGTGGCCAAGTCAATAGCCTCTTTATCTTTTCACACGGCCTGGCACATAGGTATGTCTTATGGCCGTGTGGACAGGTCAGTATGCATGCCCTATTTCGCCACGGCTTAGACACACCGGCGTGTGACACTTGAAAAGTTAAAATTTTTCTAAGTTTCTGAAATTTCCATATGTTACCGATTTGGTCCCGAATGCATGATTTAGGCTTTGTATGCTCGATTTAAGTTATTTTGAATAAGAATGACATATATTTATTGAAACGAGATGATATTTGATATATGATTATTCTGAATTGAGTAACAAGTCCGATAAGGCCTCTTAACCTATTTTGGTGACAGTTACGGGTTAGGGGTGTTACACCATATACCATATTTACAACTCTCAAAATGGTACCAAAATAGATATCTGATAGTGTGAATGAGTCACTGACGATCCCCAGATCCGAGCTAGCCTTATAACACTGTAAAACAGAGAACATTTCACACAGTAAGCTTTGAAGCTTAGTAAGTTCGCACCGAATAAAATCAACAGTTTATATAATACGAAACATCAAATAATAACACTTAGTTGTTCACAAATCATCCATCAATTCTATTCCATCACATTTAATATGTTCATATAATTTCATCAAGCTTCATACACATAGTATCATCTACCACATAGGTATTGTACATACTTGAACTTTCCCGTATTTATTCATTTCATTCTCACCTCTCGTTCAATACATTAATTTATTCGAAAGTCTTTCCATGCTTTAAGAATTCACACACTTAGTGCTTTAATGGTTAGCCGAAGCTGTAACGATCCCGCACACTTAGTGCCATCTCAAATAACCGAAGCTATCTCGGTATCGCACACGTAGTGCCTCATATAACCAAAGCTATTACAATTCACACACTAAGAGCTATTTATAGCTGAAGCTATTTTGAATCACACACTTAGTGCCGAACATAATCGATTTATCATCGTGTTCAAACAATAATCAAATATATACAATTTATGCATTATAAAAGCATTAAAACTTAAATTGTAACATCATTTATCACGTACGAACTTACCTTATACTTTGAATTGACAATTCGGATCGCTTACTCGGTAACCTTCGATTTCCCTCGATCTAGATCTGAATTCCTATTTTCTTGATCTATATGTATCCATAATTACACAAAATTTCACATTTTCACATTTTAACACTTTAGTCCCTAATTTATAAAATCACAAAATACACAAAATTTCCTTATACACATGCTTAGCCAAATTTTCATAGAGTTCATATAAGCCCACATATTTCATTTATTTCACATTTTAGTCCCTCAATTTCTCATTTTCATAAGCCCAAATTACTCAAATTCATCAAAAATTAAAAGACAAAACATGTTAACCTAACATCAATCTTCCATATACTATCATCAAACTTCATAAAACTCATAGTTTCATCAACTGCATAACTCAAAATCATCAACAAAATCAGAAATTGAGACATGGGCTTGATAGAATACTAAGCAGCGATTACAAAAACATAGAAATTATCAAAACTAATCAGAACCACATACCTTAATCCAATCTCAAAGTGTCGAAACCCTAGAACTCTTTTTCTTTCTCTTTTCTTTGTATTTTTAGTTGATGAAGATGCTTATGAAGCCATATTTGATTTTGTTTTATTAAATTATAACTTATTACTCCAATTACCAAATTAATCTTACTTAAAACATTGTAACATCACTTATATTAAGTCCATAATCGTCCACTAACCTTAATAGTGGCCTAATTTCATTTTAAGGACTTTACAATTAATAAACCATAACAAATAAGTACTTAATCAAATAGAAGGACACTTTTTCATTTTAGTCGATTAGGTCCTTTTCGCAAATTAAGCACACAAATGATAAAATTTTCATACGAAATTTTCACAGATATCAATTCACATATAATAAGCATGGAAAATAATATTAAAATATTTTACTGACTAGGGTCTAAACGAGCTATTACAACTCTCCCCCTAGGGATTTTCGTCCCCGGAAATCTTACCGTTGAACAGATTCGAATATTGCTGTCTCATAGCATCTTCGGACTCCCATGTACTCTCTTCAACACTGTGTCAATGCCATATCATTTTTACAAATGAAATTTTCTTATTTCACAGCTGTAACACCCCGTACCCGAGTCCGTTACCGGAGTCGAACACAAGGTGCACACAAACTTAACTTAATTGCTTCCACAGTCCATAAAAAAATTTCCAGACAAGCTGGTTACTGCATCACTGTCGCCTTAAAAATAATATCTTGAGTTTCAAAACTCGAAAATCAGTTTCGTAATTTTTCCCTGAAACTAGACTCATATGTCCATCTACAGATTTATTTCTAGAATTTTTGGTAGAGCCAATTAGTACAGTTTATTAGTTAAAGTCTCCCATGTTACAGGGGTCGACTACACTGACCTTTGCGCGTTACAACTTGAATATCTCCCTGTACAGGGCTTCAATACTGATACCGTTTGCTTCTATAGAAATTAGACTCAAATAGGAATCTATACATATATGGCATGACTCCTAATTATCTCTGTTTAATTTACAATTAATTTCCAAAGTCGGAACAGGGAATCCAGAAACCGTTCTGGCCCTGTTTCACTAAAACCTAAATATCTCTTAACATACAACTCCTATGACCGTTTCGTTTCTTCCATATGAAAGTAGATTCATCAAGGTTAACTTACATAATTGATTCTCCATTTAATTCCATTCCTAAAAATTTTAGTGATTTTTCAAATCCACACCACTGCTGCTGTCAGCATCTGTTTTCAAGGTAAACTTTACCTATTTCGTGGTTTCCATGTACCAACTAGAGTTTTGTCATACATAGGTCTACCTATGATCATATTTAACCATTCCAAGGGCTGATCATTGCCCAACACTTCCATTCCAGTCCATAGTCACATCATGAAACCATATATACATACATAAACACAAATGGTCTAATGCCATATTCCACTTCTACGAGCCATTTTCGCATGGCCGTACACACATACATCACAAAAGTACTTGACAAACAACAAAGGGTAGTCCTATACATGCCATTTCAAAGCTCAACCAAAATTTGTACCAAAAGGGCTTTGATAGTGTGGGAGACTTCGACTTCCAAAAATCTCGAGTCCGATAGTGACGAGCCAAAATCTATAAAGCAGAGAACAAAGAAACGGAGTAAGCAATTTATGCTTAGTAAGTTTGAGCGAAGAATTTAAGCACAACAGAGGTATAGCATCCATATAACTAAACGGATAATTCCGTATATACAAACTTTCAAATTATTTCTACTTTACATTCCAACCCCTATGTTCATACATAAGGGATCATCTTAGCCAAATACCGAAGCTCATTACTCAACCGGCGAATATTATTCAAGGAACTCAACTATTCCAATGCACATACGAACATACCTCATTGCTGGAATTTTTGCAAGTGTATTAACTGAAATTTTTACAGCAAGATTGCTTATTCCCGAATCACGTAACTTCGGAATTTAACCGGATATAGCGACTGGCTCGATTGTCTTCGGGACATTATCCGGTTATAGTGATTCACACAATTGCCTTCGAATTAGCCGGATTTAGTAACTTCATACGAATGCCTTGGGACTTAACCCGGTTTTGATAACTCGCACAAATGCCTTCGGAATTGACGCGGATTTAGTCACTTAGCACAAAAGCCTTGGGACTTAGCCGGATACCATTCGAATAACCAAGCACATATATCAACAAATCATAACACATTCTTATTACATTCTCATTACCAAAGCTCCAACACAAGTTACTTATCATATTTACAATTTCGGCTCAATAGCCACACACAAAGAGCATGATTTCGATTTGCTTAAAACATGATCTAATCAAATCATAATTTAAGCTCTATTACTCAAGAACTTACCTCGGATGTTGTCGAATGATTCCGATGGCTATTCGACCACTTTTTCCTTCCTTTATCGGATTTAGCTCCCTTTGCTCTTGAGCTTAATTTAACAAATAAATTGATTTAATCATTTGAGCATCGAAGAGGAATTCAAGGTACTTAGCCCACATATTTTCATTAGACATTAAAGTCACATATGTACGAAAATCATGAATCAAACTCAACACATTAGTTAGTACTCTCCTTAGCCGAATTTTCCAAGCCAAGAATAGGCATCAATATGCTTGCCTCTAACCGAATGCATGCACACCAATCCCCCTCATGTGGCCGAATATGCATGTCCATGTTGAGGCCAATTATACACTTAATACCACACATAAACGGCATACATTTTACTAACTAACGCATTCCATATTGTAACTCAATACGCATCAATCATTTACTTCATAACCGAAACATCATCATATGAAAATATATACCTTGAGATAGTACATATACCAATACATCATGTGCAAACATATATATATATATATATATGCTAGAGCCGAATCTCAAAGTTGATTATGACTAAACATGAACATAAATCCAAAACACAAATCTTACCTACCATGCAATAAGCATAATTTATACTTATGGATGTACCATGGCCGAATACATCACAACACCATACCATTTCAATCTTGGTCATGGTTAAACAAAGAACTTAATGTCTCACTCAAAAATGCTAAAAAGAAAGTCCAAGAGCCATCAATCCACCATCACATGTATCATTAGCAAGCTTCATATTTAACATGCAATGCATTAACACAAAATCCACCTTGGCCGAATACCGCCCCCATGACATAACAAGGATTTGAACCATGGGCTAATAAGAACATCAAGTTAGCAACCAAAAACATGCATGAATCTCATGGCACAACATCAAACATACCTTAATCTAGATACAAGTATGGCCAAACCTCCTCCTAATCCTCTTCCAAACCAAGCATGAAGCAAAAACCCCCTCCTTCTTCCTTAGGATTTTCGCCAAGAGAGAATGAAAGGATGAACAAATTTTTTCTTTTCTTTTCTTCAACTCACGGCAATGGGGAGGAGAGAAGCCTTCACACACATTTTTTTTCATTTTTTATTACCCATGCACCTTATTTTATTTATTCCAACATGAAACACTTACACAACATGTTTCATGACATGTTTTGCCCATAATCCCTTGTCATGGCGGCCACTAGCTATAAGGGGGAAATTTGACATGCAAGTCCTCCTTTTAATTACATGCACTATTAGGTCCTTATAGATTAGCCTATCACATTTCAAAAGTGTCACACAAGTCCTAATAACTGAATTCACATGCAATCGATTAAATCGAAGCTTGAAATTTTCACGCATTCATAAATACATATTCTAGACAATAAATATTACGTTCAAACATTTTGGTGACTCGGTTTAGCAGTCCGAAACCACTTCCGACTAGGGTCAATTTTGGCTGTCACAACTCTCCCCACTTAAGAAATTTTCGTCCCCGAAAATCTTACCGGTAAATAGGTTTGGGTATCGCTCCTTTATAGAATTCTCGGGTTCCCAAGTGGCATCTTCCATCCCGTGTTTGAGCCATAACACTTTTACTAACGGAACCCTTTTGTTTCGCAACTCCTTCACTTCACGAGCTAGGATATGAATCGGTTCTTCTTCATAACTCATATCGGCTTGAATTTCAACCTCTGATGGACTAATTACGTGTGACGGATCAGATCTATAACGTCGAAGCATCGAAACATGAAAGACGTCGTGAATCTTTTCAAGTTCAGGGGGCAAAATCAAACGATACACAACTGGACCGACTCGTTCGGATATCTCATATGGCCCGATGAACCTCGGACTCAATTTTCCCTTGCGCCCAAATCTGAGTATCTTTTTCCAAGGCGAAACTTTAAGAAACAGTTTATCTCCCACCTGATACTCAATGTCTTTTCGTTTCAGATCCGCGTATGACTTCTGACTATCGGAGGCTATCTTCAGATTTTCACGGATTACTTTCACTTTCTATTCAGCATCTTTAATCAAATCTACCCCGAAAATTTTGCTTTCACCGAGCTCGGTCCAAAACAATGGTGTACGGCATTTACGCCCGTACAAGGCCTCGTAAAGCGCCATCTTAATACTTGATTGAAAACTATTGTTGTAAGCGAATTCAATCAAAGGAAAATACCGTTCTCATGAACCATCGAACTCGAGGATGCAACATCTCAACATATCCTCAAGTATCTGAATTATCCGCCGGATTGACCATCGGTTTGGGGTGAAAAGCGGTCTGAAATGCAACTTGGTACCCAAAGCTTCTTGCAATTTCTTCCAAAATCGCGAGGTGAATCTCGGATCTCTATCCGACACAATAGAAATCGGTACCCGTGTAATCTCACAATCGAGAAACGTACAATTCAGCTAGTTTATCCAATGAAAAATCCGTACGCACGGGGATAAAGTGAGCCGACTTAGTCAGTCTATCAACAACAACCCAAATCGCATCCTTTTTACTTGCTGAAAATGGCAGTCCGGACACAAAGTCCATTGTGACTCGATCCCATTTCCACTCGGGTATCGTGATCGGCTGAAGTAACCCTGAAGGCACTTGATGTTCCGCTTTCACTTGTTGACATATTAAACATCTCGAAACAAAGTCGGAGATGTCTCGTTTCATACCATGCCACCAAAACCGACGTTTCAAATCGTTGTACATCTTCGTACTCCCCGGGTGAATTGACATTCGGCTACAATGGGCTTTGTTCAGAATCATCGAAATGAGTTCCGAATTCCTTGGAACACACAAACGACTTCTGAACCTCAAACAATCATCATCATTGATTTGAAACTCCGATTCCTTGTTCGGAACACACTCAGCCCGTTTTGCAACCAATTCATCATCAACTTTCTGAGCTTCACGAATTTGATGAATCAATAATGGTTTGGCTTTTAATTCACTACTAACACATTGTCGGGTAGAAACGGACAAGTGTACATTCATCGCTTCGCAAAGTTAACGGTGATTTTCGGCTTAAGGCGTCCGCAACCACATTAGCCTTTCTGGGTGATAATCAATGACAAGCTCATAATCTTTTAACAACTCGAGCCAACGTCTTTGTCGAGATTCAAGTCTTTTGAGTCATCAAATATTTGAGACTTTTGTGATCCGAAAATACATGGCACTTCTCACCAAATAAGTAATGTCGCCATATTTTCAAGGCGAATACAATGGCAGCTAATTCGAGATCATGGGTCGGATAATTCTTCTCATGTGGCTTTAATTGTCTCGACGCATAGGCCACAACTCGACCTTCTTGCATCAATACGCAACCCAACCCAAGTAGGGAGGCGTCACTATAGATGACAAACTCTTTGCCTGATTCGGGTGCACTAAAATTGAGCTTCCGTCAAATAAGTTTTCAGTTGATCAAAACTTTTCTGACATTTTTCCGTCCATTCGAACTTAACATCTTTTTGAAGTAGCTTCGTCATGAGTGTGGCTATCATCGAGAAACCTTTTACAAACCGTCGGTAGTATCCGGCAAGCCCCAAAAAGCTTCGAACCTCAGTAATATTTCTCGGAGGCTTCCAGTTAAGTATGGCTGAAATTTTGCTCGGGTCGACTCGAATACTCGATGCAGATACCACATGACCCAAGAAGCTAACCTCTCTTAACCAGAACTCACACTTACTGAACTTAGCATATAATTGCTTATCCCGTAGTATTTGCGACAATAATCTCAGGTGTTCAGCATGTTCGGTCTCATCTCTTGAATAGACTAAGATGTCATCAATGAACACCACTACGAACTGGTCCAAATACTGTCTGAAGATCCGATTCATCAAATCCATAAATACCGCAGGGGCATTAGTGAGCCCAAACGGCATCACTAAAAATTCGTAATGACCGTACCTCGTTCTGAAAGCAATTTTGGGTACATCCGAATCTCGAATTCGCAACTGGTAGTAACCCAATCTCAAATCTATCTTTGAAAACACTGAGGCTCCCTTTAGTTGATCAAACAAATCATCAATACGCGGTAACGGATATTTATTCTTTATCGTCACTTTATTCAGCTGACGATAGTCAATGCACAACCTCATGGTTCCGTCCTTCTTTTTCACAAACAATACTGGTGCACCCCAAGGTGAGAAACTTGGTCGAGCGAAACCTCTATCCGTCAACTCTTGCAACTGAGCTTTCAATTCCTTTAACTCGGTTGGGGCCATATGATACGGAGCTATCGAAATTGGCGTAGTCTCAGGTACAAGCTCAATACCAAACTCTATCTCCCGAACAGGTGGCAAACCCGGTAATTCTTCGGGAAAAACATCCGGGTATTCACAAACCACCAGCACAGATTCGGGTTTTATTTCTAACTCCTTATCATCAAGTACATACGCAAGGTATGCTTCGCACCCCTTTCTTACATGTTTCTAGGCCAACATTGCTGATATTACAGCTGGCAACCCCTTTAAGTCCGTAGACTCAACTCGGATTATCTCGTTATTTGCGCACCTCAAATCAATAGTCTTGCTTGTGCAATTCACAATCGCATCGTGCATGGTCAACCAATCTAGACCAAGGATAACATCAAATTCATCGAACGGCAAAAGCATCAAGTCTACCAGAAAACAGAAACCTCGAATTACTAGGGGGCATTTCTTACACACTTTGTCAACAAGCACGTAACGACCCAAGGGATTTGACACACGAATTACAAACTCAGTAGACTCAATAGGTAAAGTCTTACTGGATGCTAAGGTTTCGCATATATAAGAATGAGTGGAACCAGGGTCAATCAAAGCAATCACATTAGTATCAAAGAGAGTGAAAGTACCGGTAATAACATCTGGCGAGGAAGCATCCTCGCGTGCGCGTATAATATAAGCCCTAGCAGGAGCACGAGCCTCAGATCTGGTCGCAGCATCTCTAGATCCTCTCTGACCACCACTAGCATTGCCCGTATTTCTTGATGGTCTACCTCGAGCAGTGGTAGCACCCGGTTTCCCACTCTGATCTACATTCTATTCAGACAACCTCGGGCAATCTTTAATGAAGTGGTCGACTGATCCGCACTTGTAACAGGAGCGGTCACGGAATCTACAACTCCCAGAATGCCATTTGCCACAATATTGGCACTCCGTTCTATCTCGACGATCATTACCAACACTGGCGATCGAAGTGACTCGCGTGCCCATAGGGGGTCGATCACGGTCTCGTCTAGAAAAGCCCAAAGTGTCTCTAGATCGGCCTAAGCCATCTCTAAATCTCTTTGATGACTGTGGGATGGGCTTCCCCGAAGACCTCTTACGAAACTCCCTTGCTCCCCCTTCAGCTTTTCTTTTCTCCACACTGAGCTCCTCGGCTTTGCAAGCTCGCTCGACAAGTACCACAAATTCTCGGATTTCCAAGATGCCAACATACAGCTTTATATCGTCATTCAGTCCATCTTCGAAACGTTTACACATCACGGCTTCTGAGGAAATGCATTCTCGTGCGTATCGACTAAGCCTCACAAATTTTCGTTCATAGTCGTTAACTGACATGGAACCTTGTTTGAGTTCAAGAAATTCCTTCCGTTTTTGGTCAATGAATCTTTGACTGATATACTTCTTCCGAAACTCGGTTTGGAAGAACTCCCAAGTTACTTGCTCTCGGGCACTGTGAAGTCGAGTACTCCACCAATAGTAGGCGTAATCGCGTAGCAAGGAGATAGTACACTTTAGGCATTCATCGGTGTACAAGATAGCTCATCAGTGCGGATAGTGTTGTCCAACCAAAATTCAGCTTGCTCGGCATCGTCGCTATCCGTAGCTTTAAATTCAGTAGCCCCATGTTTTCGGATTACATCAGCTGGGGCTTATTTGACCTTATTTGGTCAATTACCGGAGACATTGTAGGTGTGGGGGTTGTGTTAGTCGGGAATGGAGGTTGTGGAACAGCCGTATTAGTTCGAATGTATTGGTTGAACCAATCATTCATCATGCTATAAAAAGCTTGCCTAGCCTCATCATTCGGATTACTAGCATTAGGTTGAGAGTCATGGCGCTGTCCCTTGTGCGGGAGCAGCGCTACACTCTCAAGATCATCACTACCGCTTCGGTGGGATCGGGATCCATTACTATAAATAAACACATTTGCAAATGTCGAAATCACCACACTATCAAATAATCACATAAAATGGCATGTATAGCTAGACCCAAACGCATTACGGTAGTCCTAGAATCGACTAAACCGTAGCTCTGATACCAATATAATTGTAACACCCCGTACCCGAGTCCGTTACCGGAGTCGAACACAAGGTTCACACAAACTTAACTTAATTGCTTCCACAGTCCATAAAAAAATTTTCAGACAAGCTAGTTACTGCATCACTGTCGCCTTAAAAATCATATCTTGAGTTTCAAAACTTGAAAATCAGTTTTGTAATTTTTCCCTGAAACTAGACTCATATGTCCATCTACAGATTTATTTCTAGAATTTTTGGTCAAGCCAATTAGTACAGTTTATTAGTTAAAGTCTCCCATGTTACAGGGGTCGACTACACTGACCTTTGCGCGTTACAACTTGAATATCTCCCTGTACAGGGCTTCAATACTGATGCAACTTGCTTCTATAGAAACTAGACTCAAAGAGGAATCTATAAATATATGGCATGACTCCTAATTATCTCTGGTTAATTTAAAATGAATTTACAAAGTCGGAACAGGGAATCCAGAAACCGTTCTGGCCCTGTTTCACGAAAACCTAAATATCTCTTAACATACAACTCCTATGACCGTTTCGTTTATTCCATATGAAAGTAGATTCATCAAGGTTAATTTACATAATTAATTCTCCATTTAATTCCATTCCTAAAAATTTTAGTGATTTTTCAAATATACACCACTGCTGCTGTCAGCATCTGATTTCAAGGTAAACTTTACCCATTTCGTGGTTTCCATGGACCAACTAGAGTTTTGTCATACATAGGTCTACCTATGATCATATTTAACCATTCCAAGGGCTGATCATTGCCCAACACTTCCATTCCAGTCCATAGTCACATCATGAAACCATATATACATACATAAACACAAATGGTCTAATGCCATATTCCACTTCTACGAGCCATTTTCGCATGGCCGTACACACATACATCACAAAAGTACTTGACAAACAACAAAGGGTAGTCCTATACATGCCATTTCAAAGCTCAACCAAAATTTGTACCAAAAGGGGCTTTGATAGTGTGGGAGACTTCGACTTCCAAAAATCCCGAGTCCGATGGTGACGAGCCAAAATCTATAAAGCAGAGAACAAAGAAACAGAGTAAGCAATTTATGCTTAGTAAGTTTGAGCGAAAAATTTAAGCACAACAGAGGTATAGCATCCATATAACTAAACGGATAATTCCGTATATACAAACTTTCAAATTATTTCTACTTTACATTCCAACCCCTATGTTCATACATAAGGGATCATCTTAGCCAAATACCGGAAGCTCATTACTCAACTGAGCGAATATTATTCGAAGGAACTCAACTATTCCAATGCACATACGAACATACCTCATTGCTGGAATTTTTGCAAGTGTATTAACTAAAATTTTTACAGCAAAATTGCTTATTCTCGAATCACGTACCTTCGGAATTTAACCGAATATAGCGGTAGCTCGATTGTCTTGGGACATTGCCGGTTATAGTGATTCGCACAATTGCCTTTCGAATTAGCCCGGATTTAGTAACTCATACGAATGCCTTGGGACTTAACCGGTTTTGATAACTCGCACAAATGCCTTCGGAATTGACGGATTTAGTCACTTAGCACAAAAGCCTTCAGGACTTAGCCGGATACCATTGAATAACCAAGCACATATATCAACAAATCATAACACATTCTTATTACATTCTCATTACCAAAGCTCCAACACAAGTTACTTATCATATTTACAATTTCGGCTCAATAGCCACACACAAAGAGCATGATTTCGATTTGCTTAAAACATGATCTAATCAAATCATAATTTAAGCTCTATTACTCAAGAACTTACCTCGGATGTTGTCGAATGATTCCGATGGCTATTCGACCACTTTTCCTTCCCTTTATCGGATTTAGCTCCCTTTGCTCTTGAGCTTAATTTAACAAATAAATTGATTTAATCATTTGAGCATCGAAGAGGAATTCAAGGTACTTAGCCCACATATTTTCATTAGACATTAAAGTCACATATGTACGAAAATCATGAATCAAACTCAACACATTAGTTAGTACTCTCCTTAGTCAATTTTCCAAGCCAAGAATAGGCATCAATATGCTTGCCTCTAACCGAATGCATGCACACCAATCCCCTCATGTGGCGAATATGCATGTCCATGTTGAGGCCAATTATACACTTAATACCACACATAAACGGCATACATTTTACTAACTAACGCATTCCATATTGTAACTCAATACGCATCAATCATTTACTTCATAACAGAAACATCATCATATGAAAATATATACCTTGAGATAGTACATATACCAATACATCATGTGCAAAATATATATATATATATATATATATATGCTAGAGCCGAATCTCAAAGTTGATTATGACTAAACATGAACATAAATCCAAAACACAAATCTTACCTACCATGCAATAAGCATAATTTATACTTATGGATGTACCATGGCGAATACATCACAACACCATACCATTTCAATCTTGGTCATGGTTAAACAAAGAACTTAATGTCTCACTCAAAAATGCTAAAAAGAAAGTCCAAGAGCCATCAATCCACCATCACATGTATCATTAGCAAGCTTCATATTTAACATGCAATGGCATTAACACAAAATCCACCTTGGCGAATACCACCCCATGACATAACAAGGATTTGAACCATGGGCTAATAAGAACATCAAGTTAGCAACCAAAAACATGCATGAATCTCATGGCACAACATCAAACATACCTTAATCTAGATACAAGTATGGCCAAACCTCCTCCTAATCCTCTTCCAAACCAAGCATGAAGCAAAAACCCCCTCCTTCTTCCTTAGGATTTTCGGCCAAGAGAGAATGAAAGGATGAACAAATTTTTTTTCTTTTCTTTTCTTCAACTCACGGCAATGGGGAGGGAGAGAAACCTTCACACACATTTTTTTTCATTTTTTTATTACCCATGCACCTTATTTTATTTATTCCAACATGAAACACTTACACAACATGTTTCATGACATGTTTTGCCCATAATCCCTTGTCATGGCCGGCCACTAGCTATAAGGGGGGGAAATTTGACATGCAAGTCCTCCCTTTTAATTACATGCACTATTAGGTCCTTATAGATTAGCCTATCACATTTCAAAAGTGTCACACAAGTCCTAATAACTGAATTCACATGCAATCGATTAAATCGAAGCTTGAAATTTTCACGCATTCATAAATACATATTCTAGACAATAAATATTACGTTCAAACATTTCGGTGACTTGGTTTAGCGGTCCCGAAACCACTTCCTGACTAGGGTCAATTTTGGGCTGTCACAACAGCTCTTTAACCTCACGAGCTAAGATACGGATCGGTTCTTCATCATAGGTCATATCGGACTAAATCTCAATCTCAGACGGAGAAATCACATGCGAGGGATCATATCTGTATCGTCAAAGCATTGATACGTGAAGCACATCATGAATCTTTTCTAGCTCTAGCGGCAACAACAATCTATAAGCAACCAGCCCTATACGCTCTATAATCTCATACGACCCGATGAACCTCGGACTCAATTTGTCGTTTCTGCCAAATCAGAGTTCTTTCTTCCACGGTGAGACTTTCAAAAACACTTTATCACCGATCTCAAATTCAATATCTTGTCGTTTCAAATCTGCGTAAGATTTCTGACGATAAGAAGCTACTTTCAAACTATCTCTAATCACTTTTACTTTTCGTTCAGTCTCTTTTATCAAATCAACCACGTGTATCTTATTTTCACTAAGCTCTGACCAATACAATGGTGTACAAAATTTTCTACCTTATAAGACTTCGTACAGCTCCATTTTAATGCTCGATTGAAAACTATTATTATACACGAATTCAATCAATGGCAAATACTGTTCCTACGTACCTTCAAACTTAAGAATGCAACATCTTAACATATACTTGAGTATCTGAATAATCCGCTCAAATTGTCCATCCATCTGTGGGTGAAAAGTAGTACTGAAATACAATTTCATACCTAATGCCTCTTATAATTTCTTCCAAAACCGCAAAGTGAATCTTGGATCTCTATCTGACACAATAGAGAATGGCACCCCGTACAGTCTCACAATATTAGAAATATATAACTCAGCTAACTTATCAAGTGAGTAATCAGATCGTACCATAATAAAATGAGTTGATTTCGTCAATCAATCAATTACAACCCAGATAGCATCTTTCTTTCGCATAGATAGGGGCAAACCTAAAACAAAATCCATCGTCGCTCTATCCCATTTCCACTCCGGAATCATAATTGGTTGAAGCAATCCAGACGGAACCTGATGTTCAGCTTTCACTTGTTGACAAATCAAACATTTCAAAACAAAGTTTGAAATATCTTGTTTCATACCATGCCACCAATAAAGCTGTTTCAGATCATTATACATTTTAGTACTACCAAGATGAACAGATAACAAACTGCTATAAGCTTCATTTAAAATAATTTGAATCAACTCTAAATTTCTCAGAACACATATTCGGCCTTTGAATCTCAAACATCTTTTAGCATCAACTCGAAATTCTAAATCAATATTAAAATCACATTTAGTTTGTTTTGCTAATAATTCATTATCAACCTTTTGAGCTTCGTAAATCTGCTGAATAAATAATGGTCTTGCTTTCAACTTAGCTAAAATCAAACCATCATTAGACAAAGTTAACTGAGTATTCATCGCACGCAATGCAAACAATGATTTTCGACTTAGAGCATCAACAACAACATTGGCCTTTCCTGGATGGTAGTCAATTATAAGCTCGTAATCTTTTAACAACTCTAACCATATTTGTTGTCGTAGATTCAGATCTTTCTGAGTCATCAAATAATTTAAGCTTTTGTGATCGAAATAAACATGAGATTTCTCACCGAATAATAGTGATGCCAAATTTTCAAAGCGAACACAATCACAACTAATTCAAGGTCGTGCATCGGATAATTCTTTTCATGCAGTTTTAACTGTCTCGAGGCATAAGCTATGACTTTACCTTCCTACATCAAAACATTGCCTAAACCATTCAAAGATGCATCGCTATAGATCACAAATTCTTTACTCGATCCTGGCTTCTGGTTGAACTAACACCGGAGCTTCAATTAATAAAGCTTTCAACTGATCAAAACTTTCCTGACACCTTTCAGACCATCCAAATTTCACATCTTTTTGAAGCAGTTTCGTCAACGGAGTCGACATCATAGAAAAGCCTTTCACAAATCGTCGATAATAACCAGCAAGTCCTACAAAACTAAGGGCTTCAAAAACATTTCTTGGAGGCTTCCAATCCAAAATAGCTAAAATTTTGCTCGGATTGACTCGGATACCTGATGCTGACACAATATGGCCAAGAAAAAAACTTCGTCCAACCAGAACTCACATTTGCTAAACTTTACATAAAACTGCTTATCTTGCAAAGTCTGTAGCATTATTCTCAAATGCTCGACATGTTCGGTTTCATCACGCGAATAAATCAAAATGTCATCAATAAATACAACAAAAAATTGATCTAAATACGGTCTGAAAATTCTATTCATCAAATCCATAAAGATAGTAGGTGCATTTTTTAATCTGAAAGGCATAACTAAAAACTCATAGTGATCGTACCTTGTTCGGAAAGCAATTTTTAGAATGTCTGAATCATTTACTCACAACTAAGAGTAACTTGATCTCAGATCTATCTTTGAAAACACTGTAACCCTTTTCAACTGATCAAACAAATAATCTATCCACGGTAATGGATATTTGTTTTTAATCGTCACTTTATTAAGCTGTCAATAATCGATGCACATTCTCATAGTTCTGTCTTTCTTTTTCACAAACAAAACCGATACACCCCAGGGAGAATAACTCGATCGTACGAAGCCTCTATCTATCAATTCTTGCAACTGAGCTTTCAACTCTTTTAATTCAATCGGTGCCATTCTGTACGGAGCTATTGATATCGGAGTACTTCCTGGTATAAATTCGAAGCAAAACTCAACTTCTTAGATCGAAGGTAAACAAGGTAACTCATCAGGAAACACATCTAGATATTCACAAACAATTGGCACTGATTCAATCTTCTTTTCAGTCACTTTCGTGTCAAGCACATAAGTAAAATAAGCTTCGCAACCCTTTCTCACATATTTATGAGCTAACATTATTGAAATCACAGCTGGCAATCCATTCAAAACATCTGATCTAATTCGAATAATCTCATTACTCTGACATCTCAAATCAATCATCTTTCATTCGTAATTTACAACAGCATCATGCAGGGTTAGCCAATCCATACCCAAGATTATGTCAAACTCGTTAAATGGTAACAACATTAGCCGGAAAGTAATTACCCCAAATCATCAATGGACAATTCTTGCACACTTTATCAACCACTACACACTTGCCTAATGGGGTTCGATACTCTAATTAAAAATTTAGTAGACTCTACAAGAAAAGTGTTAGTGGATACTAAATTCACACATATATACGAATGAGTAGACCATGGATCTATCAATGCAATAACTTTAGTATCATGGAGAGTAAAAGTACCGATAATAACATCTGAAGATGACGCTTATTCGCATGCTCGAATAGTGTAGGCTTGTGCAGGAGCTCTAGTATCAGATCTCGCTGTAGTGTCTCATGTCACACCTCTACCACCACTCACATTTCCCATGTTTCTCGGGGGTCTACCTCTAGCTGCAATGTTACTCGGCCTCATGTTCTAAGCATTATCTTTTTCAACTAACTCTAGGCAATCTTTTATAAAGTGATCTCGTGAACCATAACTGTAACAAGCTCTGTTATTACTTTTTCCCCGGCAATCTCCAAAATGTCATCTTCAACATTGTTTACACTCAGGCTTTACATCCTTTGCATTACCAACACTTGATACTGAAGTAGTTTGAGCTTTAGGGTTGTTATATTGCTTTCCACGATCTTTATTCGGATATCCCGCTGAAGCTATTGATCGATCAATAAAATCTCTAGATTTCTTTGACAATGGATGATAAGATTTATTCATTGATCTCTTTCTCAAATCTCTAGCCTCTAAATCAGCTTTTCTCTTTTCTTTACTAAGATCCTCGGCTTTACAAGCCATCTCAACAAATACAATGAATTCTTTCAGTTCAAGTATCCCGACTAATAGTTTTATGTCTTCTTCCAATCCATCAACAAATCTTTTACACACGATCTCTTCAGTAGACACATATTCCCAGGCATATTTGCTTAAACGTACGAATTCTCTTTCATACTAAGTAACGGTCATCCGACCTTGTTTCAATTCCAAAAATTCTTTATTTTTCTGATCGAGGAATCTTTGGCTTATGTACTTTTTCTAAAACTCGGTCTTAAAAAATTCCCAAGTAGCTCGTTTCCTAAGAACCACCGATGTCAACGTTTTCCACTAGTGATATGCATTATCTCTAAGAAAATATACTACGCATTTGATACATTCTTCTGGAGTACATGACAATTCATCGAATACTTGGATAGTGTTCTCAAGCCAGAACTCAGCCCTCTCGGCATCATCATCAACTGTAACCCGAAACTCTTCAGCCCCGTGTTTACAACTAACTTACCCATACGGCCACAAGACACGCCAGTGTGCTAGGCCATGTGATAATTAGGAAGGCTACTAAATTGGGTCACACGGCCGACCACACACCCATGTGCCAGCCCGTGTACCACACACGACCGATAGACACACCCGTGTGTGTAACGCCCTAAAGTTTGTATATTTGTTTTCGTATGTTGTGACACAAATACATGTTTGCTTCAGTGGTTAAGTGTTCTGGGAAGTGTCAGAGAAGTCTTGGGTTCAAGCCTTGGCTTGTGCAAAATTTTTGTTTTAAATGAATAAACCATTGTCTTTAGTTAGTAGGTTTATAAATAAATATGGGTATTACATGATAGAATGGGCCTACTGGTCTGGTGGTTAAGTAGTGTGGCAAAGTGTTGGGGGACTTGAGTTTGAGTCTTGGTGGACGCACTGGAGTGTTTTATTTTGCTACTAGTGTCGTGTGGGTGTTTCAGTTAAACCGAACTACTGAAGAGTTGTAGTGGGATTTGAATTCGATAGTTAAGGTGATAGTGTTGGAGTGATATAGGGAGAAAAATGTGGAGGGAAGAGTTGTGATAGAACCGAATTAGGTAGGAAAATTCAACCACTCTTCCTCTTTCTCCAAATTTTCTCTCTTGTCAAACTTTTCTCCTTCTCTGTTTCTTCGCCAAATTGGTTTTTGCTGCCAAACTCTTCCAGTGGCTGTCGAGTTGTTTTTCTGGCTGCTCTCTTCTTTTTTTTATCTTTCTTCCATTATTTTCTAGAGATTTTGGTTCCCTTTTGTACCCTAAAATTTTTTTGACGCTAGGTTTTCTTTTCCTCTAGCAGGCTCTGCATCATCTTGCATGTTATTTTGGCCGAATATTGCTAGGTAATTCTCTGCTTCACTTTTTGTCCCCTTTCGGCTTTCCACTTTTCTTGGAATTATTTTCTTTTTCTTTTCCTCTTCTTGCTGTTACCCCTCTGTTTTGCTTTTTCAATTCAATTCTCCTCTTCGATTTTTTATTCACTGTATTGTCGAATTGCACTCTGCTCAATCATTTTTTTGGTAAGTGATTTACATGTTTATTGTAACGTGTTATAAGTTACTGAATGAAAGGTGGTGTTGAGCGATAAGTGTGGTTTAATTGAGATTGTAGTGTAATTCAAATATAGGTTTAACAAAAAGGTTTTGTGACTTTTGTGTTAGGTGGAAACCAAGGTTGATTGGTGTATCTTCAAGGAACTAAGGGTGTGACTTTGATTGATTTCGGTAATGTGGTTGTGATTGTGATCAATTTTGAACTCCGTTAGGTTTCTTTTGAATAATTAGTTAAGTAATCGATTAAATGATATTTTTTTTGGATCCAGGTGTAGAAGTACTCGGAGTGCGATTAACTTCAAACCACATCAGGTGTGTGTAAATACAACTCCGTAAACTAAATTCGGCAAAAAGTCGAAAATGTGAATAGTCAATGCCACACGGTGTGCGGCTGCTCGTGTGGTAGGCTGGGTGTTCAAACACAGGCGTGTGTCTGACGAGGAAGGCCATGTATGATTCATGAGTCGGGCCGAATTGGGCCGAGTGGGCCCTATGAGCGTGTGGGCCTCACATGAGTAAACCACACGAGCGTGTAGGATTGTTAGGCCAGGTCGTGTGATCCACACGGCTAAGGCCATTTTTGGGCCTTATGGGCCATACGGGTATGTGGGTCGACCTGGGTAAATGACATGGGCTTATGGGCCCATTTTCACTGTTAAACTGCTAAGGTTGCACGGGTCGCCCGGGACGACTGTGAACCTACTATAGGGTCGATAAGTTTACTTAGACCCGTGGTTGACTAAAATGACTGTTATACCCTTATATGATATAAACATTTGTATGGCTGTATATGAGGCATGCTGCTAAAACTGCTCTGAATGCATGTATAGTACTATGATTTGGCATGACATGTTGTATATTGTACTGAATTAGGTTGGGGATTATATTATGCGAAGGAAGTGCACTGATAGGCCTCGAGCCTGATTTACTTACAGCTCAGCTGCATATTACAGTATAGTTCCGCATTCGGCATTACTTGGAGTGTAGGGTTGGGTGGGTTGATTATATCCCCACATGGAGTGTAGGGTTGGACGGAGATGGTGTGTAGAGGCTAGTTGGGTAGGAATCTTGTAATTGCATATATGTGACTGTTATTGTACTGAGATGGGTAAGGCCTAAACTGGACTGTCACTGTTACTGAAAAAGGGCTTATACAAGACTGTGATTATCTGTATGCTATCTATTTTTGTGCATGGGGGCTACACATTGAGTTTTTGTAAACTTGCCCATTTTGCTTGTCTGTGCAGGTAATCCTCAAACATAGGTGGATCGACGCAGCGAGGGATTCAAAGCTGGTCACAGAACCGCATCTATTTTCATATTTGATTATGATTATAGTAATATTATTTTGGCTATTTTTACTAAAATAAGGCCTTTATAGATTTTTACTTTAATTTGGGATTTGTTTATCATTGCTTGTAATTTATAATCACTAGTGGTAGGGAAACATGGGTTTTCAAAAGTTACAGATGTTTCTTTCAAAACACTTCCACTACATAAATCATTTTAAAAGCTTCTGCAATTTATAACAATGTGTAAATGAATGGATAATGTTTTGGAAACAAATAACTAGATTTAGAGATTAGTTAAGATAACATAAAAGACTTATCAACGATTTAGTTTTCAAAAGCACTATCATGTGATATCGTCAATTTAGCCACAACGTTTGAGCCGGGTTTGGAGTGTTACATTTAATGGTATCAGAGCCCGATCGCAAAACTTAGATGTGGATTTGGGTTTTAAAACTTGAATTTTTATTTCAAAATGATTTTAAATATTTTGAAATGTTTTACCAAATGTGTGGTACATCGAGTCTCCAACGTCGATCCGATAAGTTTTCTATAACTATTATGCGGTTTTATTAAAATGCTATAGTTAGTAAATATTGAGGCTATTATAGATAGCATACTGTACTGAAAATACTTTAGTTGTGTACACTGCGGTAATAGTAAAACTGTAGTGAGACTGCGAAGACGAACTTTGAATTACTAACACTGTTCTCCCATAAAATATTTATTAATAAACACTGGAACTATAATATTGATGCATAAAATTGTTAATACAGATAAAACACAATTCGGTAATGAGTGCTAGAGATACTCGTGGATGAGGTACAAGAGGCCGTGGCGGAGGCCAGAGGTGCTCGAGTTGGGGCATTGTCATCTAGCCACCTGCCTAATGTAGAAACTAGAGAGGCGTCGGCTTCACCTATGATTGAGACTCTGTCTCATGATCATACGATTGGGGATGATGTTCTGTTCCAAGCCATGTTACAGATTCTAGAGAGGGTCGCTGGGCTCAATATTGGTTTTGTGGGCCGAGGGTCGGTTACGGAACGACTATAGTCTAATGGAGCTAAAATTTTAAGGGGTATTTGATCGCGTTTATTTCATGTTAGGTTTTAAATTTTTATAATTACTCATTCTTAAACTAACTATTATTGTGATGTAGGCAAGTGTACCTATTGAATAGTAGTATAGTTTTAGCAAGACCGAAATGTCGAACCCAAAGGACCTAAAAGTACTAGTAATGACTGTCTTTTTATTATCTAGCCTAAGAATAAAGAGGTTTTGTTTTAATTAACTAATTATCTAAACTAAGAAGGCACAGAGAAAAGAATTTGGAAATTTCTTTTGGGAAAAATCAATTGACTTAAGACAATACCTAAGGAAAAATCCACCTAGACATTACTTGTTATTCTGGCTCCGAATCGGACGATTTATTCATTCAACTTGTTCCGTAGAGATCCCTAAGTTATGTTATTATCCCTATTCAAGACTAATAACGTCTAATTCCTAGATTGAATAGCCGATACTTTTCTCTAATTAACACTCTAGGGTTGCATTAACTCGATCTATGGATCCCCTTATTAGGTTTCACCCTAATGTGGCAAAATCTTGTCACCCTATGTCTAGAAGTGCAATCAACTCCGCTTAATTATGATAAATGTACTCTTAGACAGGGTCTATTCCTCCTCTAAATAAGAGCATGTCTTGAATCAGTATCCTGGGATATCAAAACAAGAATTAATAACACATAAATAAGAACAAGTTAAATATTTATCATACGATTCAGAAAATAATAACAAGATTCATCTTAGGTTTCATTCCCTTTACGTATTTAGGGGTTTTAGTTCATAACTAAATAAGAAAACATCTCAAAAGAATAAAGAATACAAAACATAAAGAAAACCCAAAACTCCTGAAGGGAAATTGAGGAGCGATCCTCAGTCTTAATGATGAATCCAGCTTTTGAGATGGATCAATCGGCTTCCTTGGAGTAATTCCTTACTCTCTATTCTCCATCTTTCCTTTTCTTCCTTCTCTAGGGTGTATTTATAGGATTTGGAATGCCTAGAAGCCCTCAAAATTAGCCTTTTCCGAATTGGACTCAACTTGGGCTCGGCAGGGACACGCCCGTGTTCGATTACTTCAGGCCGTGCTTGAGCCTCCCAAATTGACATGACCATGTGGTCTACCCGTGTGAGGAGGTCCAGGGCATGTTGATTTCGTACCTTGGCCCATTTACTCCTTTTTTGGCCCGTTTCTCGTTCCTTTCGCTCTCTTATGCTCTCCTAAGTATAAAACATGAAATTAAAGCATTAAGAGCATCGAATTCACCAATTCGAATGAGAAATCATCCGTAAAATACATTAAACATGGGGTAAAAATATGTATAATTGATGGTTTATCAGTATTGCTGGAGTTACCTCTAATGTGGCTGAGTATTGGATTGAGGCCACAGAGAGGATCATGGAAAATCTCGATTGCATTCCCGAGCAAAAACTAAAGGGTGCAGTGTCACTGTTGAGAGATGAGGCTTACAAGTGGTAGCTTACAGTTAAAAAGGACATTCAACCCGATCAATTGTCCTGGAAGTTCTTCAAGACTACTTTCCAGGGGAAGTATATGGGTGCCAATTACGTGGATGCCCATAGAAGAGAGTTTCTCAATCTGACTCAGGGGGATAAATCAGTGGCTGAATATGAGTCTAAATTTTTGCGACTAAGCCATTATGCGCGAGGGATGGTGGCGAATGAGTACGAGCGATGTGTTCACTTTGAGGATGGCCTCAGAGATAGTTTACAGGTTCTGATAGCTCCACAAGGGAGCGAGATTTTGCTGCATTGGTTGATAAGGTGAATATCACCGAGGAAGTGAAGCGCGCTAAGCGTCAGAACCGTGAGAAAGAGAGAGGTAGGAACAAGAAGGATTCAGAGCCCTCAAGTTCCATTCTGGGGCATAAGAAAAAGGCCAGAGTTGATGGGCCGGTCAGAGTTGGAGCCCCTGTTGCTGCTTCTAGACCGCAGTCTTGTGTTGATTGTGGGAGACGCCATCAGAGCATGTTGGAAAAGGACTAGGGCATGTTTGAGGTGCGGATCATTGGAGCACCGCATCAGAGAGTATCCACAGAGGCCCAATCAGATGCAAGCTCCAGGTTTAGGTACTACACAGCAACCGAGAGGTGTCCAGTAGCCACCGAGAGTCAGTGTCTGGCTAGAGGTGGGAATGGTCTAGGCTGCAGTCTGAGTGCACCGGGCAGAAGTGCTGGTCATACTGAGGCGAGGCAGCCGGTTGTAGTTTATGCTACATGTCGCCAATAGGAGGGTGATACTTCGGATGTTATCATGGGTATGTTCTTTATCTATGATGACCTTATACTGCACTGATAGATATAGGATCTACTCACTCCTATATAGCTTGTACTGTGTCTGAGACTCTGGTATCATGGCTGAGAGCACTACGAGTGAGGTTACTGTAATGAGTCCATTGGGGCAGTCGGTGAGGGTAAATAAACTGTTTAGAGATGTTCCTTTGGAGGTTCAAGGGGTTATCTTCATGGCGGATTTGATGAAACTTCCTTTTGGAGAGCTTGATTTAATATTGGGAATGGACTGGTTGGTTAATCACTGAGGGAGTTTCGATTGTACCACTAAATGGATTGTACTAAGAACTGTGGAGGACAATGAGGGGGTTGTAATTGGGAAACATCGAAACTACTTATCGAATGTGATTTCTGCACTGAAGGCGGAAAGGCTGGTTCGTAAAGGATGTAAGGCATATCTGGCTTACATCAGTGTTTCAGATTATGGGGTTTCTTCTGTTAAAGATATCAAAATGGTTAAAGACTTTCCGTATGTCTTTCCTGATGAGCTACCTCAGTTACCTCCAAACCGTGAAGTTGAGTTTGGGATTTAGGTCCTGCCTGGTACAGCTTCAGTGTCCATAACCCCTTATAAAATGGCACCGAAGAAGCTTGTGGAGCTTAAAGCTCAAATTTAAGCTTGAGCTTCATCTGCCCTAGTGTGTCACCATGGAGAGCACAAGTTTTTTTTGTGAAAAAGAAGGATGGATCCATGCGTATGTGCATCGATTACCGGTAACTGGATAAACTGACTATTAAGAATAAGTAACTCCTAACGAGGATAGATGATCTATTCGACCAATTTCAAAGATCTTTGATTTTTTCTAAGATTAATCTTTGATTTTGGTACCATCAAATGATGGTCGAAAAGGCTAACGTATACAAGACAGCGTTTAGGACTCGTTATGGTCATTACGAGTTTTTAGTGATGCCATTTGGACTGACAAATGCACTAGTGACTTTTATGGATCTGATGAATCGAGTGTTCTAGCCCTATCTAGATCGGTTCGTAGTGGTTTTTATTGATGACATTCTAGTGTATTCGAGAATTGAGGATGAACATGATGAACATCTTCGCTTAGTTCTACAAATATTGAGGGAGAAACAACTGTATGCCAAATTCAGTAAATGTGAGTTTTGGTTACAAGAGGTTACATTTTTGAGCCATGTGGTATCTTTTGAAGGGATTAGGGTTGATCCTTGAAAGATTGAGGTTGTTTTGGATTGGAAGCTACCTAAGACTGTATCTGAGATCCGCAGTTTTTGGGGACTGGTAGGGTATTATCGATGATTTTTAGACGGGTTTTCACTAATTGCAGCACCTTTGTCTAAGCTGTTACGTAAGAGTTTGTCATTTATCTGGATTGATGTGCAACAAGAGAGCTTCGAGAAGCTCAAAAGGTACTGACTGAGGCCCCTGTTTTGATACAGCTAGAGTTAGGGAAAAAGTTCACTGTCTACAGTGATGCATCACATGTTGGTTTGGGATGTATGTTGATGCAAGAAGGTAAGGTAGTAGCGTATATGTCTCTCGGCTAAAGATTTATGAAGCAAATTATCCGACGCATGAGTTGGAGTTGGCTGTAGTGGTATTCGCATTGAAAATTTAGAGGCATTATCTATACGGTAAGAAGTGTATCATCTACACTGATCACAAGAGCCTCAAATATCTCCTTATTTAGAAGGAGCTAAACCTTAGGCAGCATAGATGGATTGAGTTGCTTAAAGACTATAACAGTACAATCGAATACCATCTTGGTAAGGCCAATGTGGTGGCAGGTGCACTAAGTCGTGGAGCTATGAATAATTTGAGGGTGATGTTTGCTCGCCTCAGTTTATTTGATGATGGTAGTTTGTTGGCCGAGCTTCAAGTTAAACTGACGTGGATGGACTAGATCAAGGGTAAATAAATGGAAGACGAGTCACTGGGTTTTCATTTTAGTCAAGTTAAGAGTGGGGATACTATGGAGTTTGGACTAAATAGTAAAGGGGCGCTCTATTTTTGTGGGAGAATCTGTGTAAAAAAGGATACTAATTTGAGGTAGTCTATACTGCTAGAGGCGCATAGTAGTCCTTATGCTATGCATCATGGCGGGAATAATATGTACCGAGACCTTCGTAAGTTATATTGGTGGCCAGGACTTAAGCAAAAGGTTACCGACTTCGTGGGTAAATTTCTAACTTTCCAGCAAGTTAAGGCCGAGCATCAGTTACCTTCAAGATTGCTTCAGCCAGTTAAGATTCCACTTTGGAAGTGGGAGAGAGTGACTATGGACTTCGTTATTGGGTTGCCCCTAACGCCTACTAAGAAGGACTCGGTATGGATCATCGTGGATCAATTAACCAAGTCTGCCCATTCCATACCAGTTTGTACTGACTACTCATTGCAACTGGCTAAATTGTATGTGTCTGAGATAATGAGACTGCATGGGGTACCGATTTTAATAATATCTGATAGGGATCCTCGCTTCACGTCTCGATTCTAAAAGAGGTTACATGAAGCTCTGGGTACAAGATTGGACTTCAGTACTGCGTTCCATCCTCAGACAAATGGTTATTCAGATAGGGTGATTCAGATACTGGAGGACATGTTAAGGAGTTGCGTGATTGATTTCTGAGGCAGTTGGGAGGATTACTTGCCGCTAGTAGAGTTTTCTTATAACAATAGCTATCAGTCTAGCATACAGGTGGTGCCTTACAAGGCATTATATGGTCGTAGGTGTCGCACTCCTTCATGTTGGACTGAGTTGGGCAAGCTGCGTGTTTTGGGCCCTGAACTAGCTTCTGATACCGAAGATAAAGTTAGACTGATTCGGGATCGATGAAAGCAGCATCAAATAGATAGAAGTCCTATACGGATCTGAAGTGTAGAGAGATTGAGTATTCTGTGGGGGTGTAACACCCCGTACCCGAGACCGTTGCCGGTGTTGGACACGAAGGGTTCACAGACTAAATTCACTGATTGAGCATTTACCGATTAACTTTCACAGTCCATTTTAACATTCCCAGACAAGCTGCCTAACTGCGTCACTGTCACCTTAAAAATTATATCTTGAGTTCCAGAACTCGGAAACCAGTTCTGTAAATTTTTCATGAAACTAGACTCATAATTCCATCTACAAATTTTTTTCTAGAATTTTTGGTCAAGCCAATTAGTACATTTTATTAGTTAAAGTCACCCCTGTTTTAGGGTTCGACTACACTGACCTTTGCAAATTACGACTTGGATATCTTCCTGTACAGGGCTCCAACACTTATGCCGTTTGTTTCTAAAGAAATTAGACTCACAAGGGAATCTGTAAATATAGAGAATAAATTCTAATTCTCTCTGGTTAATTTATAGTGAATTTTCAAAGTCGGAACAGGGGATCCAGAAACCGTTCTGGCCCTGTTTCGCGAGAACTTGAATATCTCAACAAAATCCGATTCATATGGCTGTTTCGTTTCTTCCATATGAAAGTAGGTTCATCAAGGTTCAATTACATAATTTATTCACTATTTTATTCCATTCCTACTATTTTTAGTGATTTTTCACATCCACATCACTGCTGCTGCCAGCATCTATTTTAAGGGTAAACTTTACCTATTCCATGATCCTCCATGGATCAACTAAGGTTTATCATACATATACCAAAAGTGATCATGCATAACCATTCCCATGGCTAACCGTTACCAACATTTCCATGCCTCTCGACGGGCAACTTACCAAATGATTATAATGCTACGATCAAGGTATACTTAAGCCATTTTCGCATGGCTATCCAAATTTACATAAAACCGAAAGGTACATGACCTACAACAAAAGGTAGTCCTATACATTGACCAAAATATCCTCTCACTACTAGTCTATTCTATACATGCCATAAGATATTCCAAAACGTAGCAGTACCAAGCGGTGGATGGTGATAGTGTGAC